>NC_142501.1:73263787-73888787 GCF_057876585.1 Rhinolophus sinicus | reverse complement strand
AAGCCATGCATTATACACATAAAAAACTATAGTCCCCGAAGAAAACTGAGAAAATAGTATATTTTCTCTCACACAGAAAAAGTATTTCCTTAATGTAATGATGTCATTTTATAAACATATAATAATATATAATAATAAAAGATAATAATAGTAACTAATGCTTATTGGGCACGTAATTCCTCTAGGAAATACCATCCTCCCCATTTTAGAAATGATGAAAATGAATCGAAATGATTAGTTACCTAGCCCGCAATATCCACTGAACTGGTAAATGTTAGAGGCTAAGATTCAGAGCCACAGTGTTTACTATACAGCCCATTCCCTTGGTTACCACAAAATATTTTATATATATTTGTGCTATTTACATTTCTGGCTGGCACATTTCCATAATTAAACTTAGATTGGAGAAAGAGAAAAAAAAAAAGGATGCAACAGGAAAATCAAAGACATCAAAAGGTCATATAGGAAAGATCCAAGGAAGATCGTAAAAGGAAACTTTAAAATATGATAAAGACTAAAACAGAGTAAGCAGGAAGGCTTCAATTCAACATTTCACAAGTTTTACATACTCTTTATATTTCACTAAACACTATTGCTACCTCTGGGTTCACTGACTTTTCACCTAAATGTGTAATTAAGAATGAACACGTTATTAAAATCAAGTTTTAGAATACATTTCATGATGGGAAAATTGTTCACTCTCTGTTAGAAACAGTATATAAAACTGAATATAACTTATAAGCCCAAATTTAAAAACTCTATCACTAAAGGAATAGATAGGGGCAGACAGATACTAAAGTTAGATCATTTCTGCACACACCATATTTTCTGTCAGTGAAGATATATTATTTTTAGAGTTAGAGAGAAAAACAAATGCTTAAAAGTCAGGAACCATGCATACACTCACCAACCTCCTTTTAATATGATCAATCACTTGTTTTTTTACATGTCAATGAATGTGCAAACAGGAAGCAGGCATGCACAGGTGTGCCCCTTAACAAGTGTAACCCACTGGAAAGGCCATTTCTTGGTCCTAGTACTGCTACGTGTCTCAGTTGGAAGAGGCTAAGCTGTGTTAGCTGCACAGCACTGGGTCTGAGCTGCTTCCACGGTGATCCTGCCTGCAGAGGGCAGGTTTGTCAACATTGGAACTAAAGGCAGCTGGGGCCACAAACACAAGTGGCTGTGAGCAGGGACAGACCCTCACCCATGACTGAGTCACTCACCCACTTTGTTGAGAAAGCCAGCTATTAGCAATAGAGCAAGATTAATAATATTTAAACCATGTATAATTGGGTGGAATGATGTCCATCAATCTGATTGCTTATTTATCAATTGCAAACTCTAGTTCACAAAATCCTGAGGCAATGGTTATTGGATCAGAGAGATGTGAATTTTTTTGGCATTTTATGAGTTAAATGAGCCCCATTTGAAAAGGAATATCAATAGTTGGGGACTTATTACAACCATCAGTAAGAATTCAACAGGCAAAACTAAGTCTTTGGGTCACTATAAACCTATTCTGTCTAGAACATCAGGTTAATACTTATCTTATTAGAGTCTCAATTCTAATTAGAAGTGGCCTGATATTAGGTCCACTTTTTGGACCCCAAAATATGTTGGTCCTGAACTCATTAGAGACTGGTATCTTCCTGTTTCTCAAGCTTTGATGTAAGGATAGGGTTTTCAATATATTTCACTTTGGAGGGAGCCTGTGCATTCACTCTGGTGCTTTCTGGAAACAATGAGTATTCTTACAAGTGGAACAAATTCATAAGGGGAAAATATTATATGATGAATATAGAATGATCTTCTTAAGCTGCAGTATCTTTCAGGGGCCAGAGGCGCGCGCGCGCGCGCGCTCTCTCTCTCTCTCTCTCTCTCTCTCTCTCTCTCTCTCTCTCTCTCTCTCTCTCCTCTTGGTCTCCACTGCTTATTTTCACAAAAATGTATTTCTTTCTCTCTGAAAAGAAGATTGTGGCTTAAGGGGTGGATCAAAGTTAGCATGATAAAATGCAATGATAAAAAATAATACAGGACAGGTAAAACCAGTGTTTGTTTTTAACATGCTCAAGTTACAGGTGGTTTAAATGACCTGGGGGTTGATGGGTAGAGGCAGATAGATGTAATTCAAAAGAACTAAAAGCTTTTTAATGGCGTTGTGGGTTGGGGGGATAAAAAGAAGAAGAAGAAGAAAGAAGGCAGAATGAGCTCACTGGAAGTAGGCTAGAGAAACTGCCCACCAGAGAAATGATAAAACCAAACCCAGGAGGCAATAAATAGGAAACAGGAAGATCAAGCTGAAGGGAAAAGAACCTCAACTCTGTTAGTTGGCACAGAGGCTGAGTAGTAGAAGGCTAATCAGAAAATGTAGACAGCAGATTTAGTGGCTGCTCTCAGTGGGATAGCAGCTTTTATCTCATCTAAAAGCGGATACCTAAGTCTGAAAATAAGACCTCTCTTCCCAAAACTCAGAGCTGGAAAAAAAGGTTAGTCCAGGACTAGTATTCAAGATGGAGGCCTAAAACTAATAAAAAGGGAACGACCCCAAACGTATTGTTAAACATTTCATGCCTGTATCTAACTAAGTATAACCAAGCAACTACATTATGATTTACCACAAGCAAATACAGCTTTCACTCTGAAACGTCCTCCCTGTTGAAGAAAGACCCAAGGACTTAAAGGACAGCATTCGACCCCTGGGAGGGAAAGACAGAAAGAAGCAATAGACAGACATCAAGAGCTTGGAATGAGAACTGCCCTCTTTTGGCTCGCAGGTGACGGGGATGTAAAAAAAACTAAAAAATTAAAAAAGCACTAGATTCACAGCAATGAGGATTCCAGCCAAAAGCTTCCAGTCTGTGGACACCTCCCTCCCTCAGAGATCCTCTATCCCACTGACATCCTGGCTAACCTCTTTCAGGGCAGCTGGAGAAACAAGAGTGACAGGCCATCAGGAGTGCCAGCCCTGCAGCTGCCCCTGACACCACACTCCATGCGATGGCCAGAGAAAGATCAGATCCTACTTGTAATTTCCTCTAACATTTAAACTATAATTTCAAGATCAGTTGAAAGCTCCTGTTTCTTCTCCTACATTTCAAAAGTAAAGAGATGAGAAAAGAAAATCAGCCCACTACTCTTCTAGCATTGACCGATTTCCCCCGAAGTCAGGGGAAGAAAATCAGAACACAAATAACAAAGAAAGACTGGGAATTTCCCACGAGACTATTGATGCACAGCCTGTGAAAGTTAAGGCAATGGCCATAAGCAAGAAAAAAATCTCCTCTACGTCAATCCAACATCATAGGGTTAGGACACGTTAACGAGAATGAAGACCGCATGAGTCTCTGAGGCTCACAGTAGGATTTCTAACGCAAAGTAATAAAGGACTGCAGATGACTGGGAAATTCTAAGTGGGTTTGATGTTTCACAAAATGCAAAGCACTCAAATAATGGTGTTGTGTACCAAGATGGTTCAATCAGCAATTATTTCCAAAATACACAATTTCCAGTTACTTCATTACTTTGAGCAGTTCAAAGTAACAGTATTTGACGTGTGTTTTAATTCAGTTTGCTGTTTTATAAGATCATTGGTTTGGGACAGGATCAAGAAATATCATGGTACAAAAGTTCTGACCAACAGAAAATGAGTAACTTAAAATTCTTAGAAACAATTTTTATAAACTATGTTTATAGTAGCTGCCAAAAAAAGAAAACCTGACTCAAAGACATTTTGCCAAGCATACTAGATTAGTTCATTTAATCTACTGCCAAGAGCTAGAACGAGGAAAACAGTCAAATTGTTTCTAGAATACAAGTGACATGAAATGCTATTTTTCTAATACGTCAGCGGAATTCTATGAAGATTCAAGAGAACAGAAACAAAGAACCCAAGTTCTTGTCTGTGCATGTCCGAGATACTCTTCCAGGACTTTGGTCTCCAAAAGTTACAGAATAACATCTCCATTAATTTCTTCATGAAATTACAAGTATGCAATATATTATATTTCTAAGCACGTTTAAGTAATTCCTACTGGCACCAATGGGCGGAAAGGGACATAATCACATTAACAGCCATTTCCTGGATGAAAAAATTGGTAAAAAGAGGACAAATGGGTTTCGACATCACACACATTGGCAGATTCAAACTTGACCTCAGTTTTCCATTTGTGCTTTTAATCCATGAGTTGGTAAACTACAGGGCATCCAAAACATTAATTATTTGACAAGCTCTCCAAATAGGACACAGTTGCCCAGAATCAAATCAGGAAAACTCAACAGGTTTAAATTCACAAGCTAAGTCTCCATTCGGGTTTTAATTTTGCTTCATAATTGAGATTCTGTGCAAAAGCATTTTACTTCTGAAATGATTTTAGATGTTGTAGGGAGACGTGAATCTTTTAAGGATTCGAAGTAGGTTACATTTGGAATACATTAGCTTATCTAAAAGAAAAAATGCACACCCTAATCAGAAAAATCATCGGCTGATTTTTGGTTTGTTTTGTTTTGGTTAAGATCTATGAAATAACTATTGGCTTTCAAAATGCAGCTTTCTAAGACACATACTACTATAAAAAGTAATTGCTTTAAAATGCAATGCAAGCTGATCTTTGTCTATGCTGATGCTCATACTAGGCCCACATTAGAAGGGCTCGAGTTCCCATACAGTTCATCTGGGTTCACGTTGTATGACTGGGTCTGTAGCATTTGGCTCATCTTCAGCACTGGCAAGCTGAACAGAGACAGCTTAAATACAGCTTGAAAATATATGTGGAAGGAGAACATAACCCTTTTAATTAAACAAACACTTCTTGAGTGTTTACTCCATATCAGGCACAATACTAATTTCTAGAAATACAAACTCGATATTGAGAAGGTTGCAATTTAGTCGGAGAGCTGGGCCTATGCAATAGAAAGAATATTCAAAAGTCCTTTGCCAGACTACGATGATGGGCATGTTATCTAACTTCTCAACAACCTCAGTTTTTAAATTGTCAAACGGGAAACAGACCAAACTCACCATTTCTTAATTAAGCAGAGATTTCACATTGAAAGGGCTTTTAATACATTAACACACTACGTTTGATAGGATTCCTTACTGTACCTAGCAAATATCTTTATGGCAACTAACATACTTCATTGAATTCACATACATACTGTTTCCTTTCTACTCTCCTGCATGTCTCTTAGAGGCACTGGATGTTTATAAACTCAATGCCTTAAAGACTAAACCCTAACAGGTACCCAGTCATTGTAAATGAACATGCTTTGAAACATAGAGGAAAAGAAAATTAAACTAGTCTACTTAATTATAGAAAAAAAGGTAGAATTCAAGCAAGGCCCTGAAATAGGGAATAGAAGTTTAGTAGGTAAATAAAAAGAAGAAAAGCACCCCAAACAGAAACATACATAGGACTGCTCACTATCAGTATTAAAAAAGATCACACTCCCCCCACCAGATATTTTAATTCTGGGTCAGTTTTATCTTTTGATTTCCAGTGTGGAAAGACTGGTTAGGATCAGTTAACATCTCACGATAATTTACCACTTGGCAGGTATTAGAATACGCACATTATAAGTAGAGTTTCAAAGTAGGTCTTGATAGTGGATTGAGGGTATACATCAACATACTGAGTTGCCCCGAATTTAAAGAAAGTCTTTTTATGTGGAAATGAGAAACCTAAATCAAAGACTTTGAACAACTATTGGGAAATATACTATGCTCTTCTAGAAGTTTAATTTACTCATTAAAGATACAGTATACTTTTTTTAGCATTCATAACAGAGATATGTTAGTGTTCATTTAGTTCCTCAAAATGATTAACTAGGCTCAAACTACTAGGAGTAGTTTGCACAGTGATAAATCTACCTGGAAATTCATTAACATTTTATTAAGTCATGTCTCTTAGCTACACAAAAGGGTAATTTTCTTTGATTTGAAGTATGACTCATACAAGCTAGAGGTTGTTTTATAACTTTCCTGTCTTCATAAAAGAACTGTATTTTCTCAGTTGTAGATATCATAGACTAGAAGAACATCCTCAATGATAATAATTTTCGAACAGAAAACATAATCACAATGGATAAACACATCAAAGACCCATTCCAATTAAAAACAGAAATGTGAAAAATTATGCAACTTACCATTAGAAAAAACATGGTTATTGTGAAATATATGAAAACTCATAGAAGACTAAGAACAAATAACTGCAATTCAACTATAAGAAATTCCCATTATTAATCACAGAGAGCTCTATATTCCCAATCTGTGGCAAGGACATAAGTTCCATGATGGTATAAACTTGAACTGTTTGTTCGCAGCATTTATATCATACCTATGGGTACAGAGGGGCTGAATCCAACCTCAAATCAAGGGCAGGAAGTGACTCAGGTGAGACCAACTAACGTACTCATCTGGCTGGAGGGAGCTGCTGATAGCCACATGCAGCTCCTTTTTGTTTTCTTTTTTTTTCTTTTCTTCTTTTCCCCCCAAGACACTGTGCCCAAGCATGGAACCACACAAAGAAAAGCAATGCTATGAAGAGGAAGATAGTATCCTAAAAATATGATTTTAGGAACTGGGTCTAAAGCTATTTCCTAATTTCAAATTTCCAAGTTTTGTTAGCCAATAATTTCCTTTTTCATTTCAAGCTAGCTTGAGCTAGTTTCTGCCATTTTCTCTCACCGTCATAGGAGAAAGAATCCTAATTAATACATACCACTATGACAAAGATACATTCCACCTTTAGGCTACCCTAGAAATAGGGTAGCGTATCATCAGGGCAACAATAAAATTCCTCCATTCTGCTTACTGCTGTCCCTGGTACCTTAAAAAAAGACTCACTACTTGCTATTCAATTTCTAAAATAGTATCATAAAATCTTATATTTCACAAATGTTAACTAGATTTAAAACTATACTAGTCAGAAGTAATGCTGTTCCAGAAACTCACATTTGAGTAGGAAATTACTAGATATGCATGCCAAGGTTCTTTGATCTGATAGGACAGGACAGAGAAAACAGACAGATGAATCTTTGAAATGTGGGAAATAAAAGTATTGCTTATACATCTTATTCATTCAGATTTTTTTGTAATGCAGCTTTTAACCAGCCCGGTTTACTAATTTCCAGTGTGTTACATGGAGGTTTGTTGACTCTACTGTAGCAAATGTTGAAGGTTGGCTTTTTATTGTTATTATTGCCTTTAGCAACTAATGACTATGGGAAAGTATTTAACAGGGACATTTTTCCCTGAAAAAAAGAATGCTTTGCTTTCTATAAAGTAATTTTTTATGGAGTGGCATAAAATATTTTTAAAGGATTAAAGAGCAACTATTGCTGGATTATGATGGGATTCCCAGAGCATCTGCACCCACTGCTACTTTGGAAATCAAGCAAATAGGGATCAGGGCTGCTTGATGAATAGGATTCGGGATACAGCAGCTTTCACTTGTGCTTCAAAATGTAAGCTTTGTTAACAATATTTTATACACTCCGGATTGGCACTATAGCTACTAATCCAATCTATGTAAATTGTTTGCCAATTATTTTTAAGTGCTACACACACACACACACACACACACACCTACCTCACAATCATGTGTCCAACCTTAAAGCTTTACAATAGCTTTAAATATTATTAAAACTCACAGAGAACACAGTTCTTCATCCAATTTAAAAGTAACAATACACCAAGGGGTATGCAAATAGACTAGAAAAAAACTTCTTTTAAATTTGTTCATTCAATACATGTTTAATTGACGTTCTGTGGCTTGGATTATACATATAAACTCAAAATTGCTGTGATAGCATCAAGATTACCCATTCCATTCCTCTAGCATTACAAGTGAGAGAAATGTTACATAGAGAACTCAAATGTGGAGTAGACGCTCATGCAAAGGATGACTGGCAAGGCGAGGAGGAGTATTAAAGTCAAATTCAGTGGTCCAACAGTCTTTCTACTTCTGCAGCATTTTTAAGTGATTTATGTTGCAGAAAATATCATGATTTTCATCTTCTCAGCAGTCATTCTTCTATTGACAGGATCTTATTTTCATTTGCAAAATGACTGCCTTTTCATTGATTCTAACTATGTGGAATTATTTTTTTAAAAATGCTACTCTCTCTTGACCAGGGTGTGCACATGGCTGAAACCAAGCCAAGTGGACTTCTGCCTGCAAGAATTTGAACCCTTAAAATATGCTTGTGGAAACTGAAAATGTTACAGATATTTTGCAAAGTTTTGGCAGTTTCTTATAGAGTTAAACATACCTTCCCATATGACTTAGCAAATTCACTCCTAGATCTTTACCAAGATAAATGTAAATATTGCATGCAACTTTGCAACTTGTATGCAATATTTACATTGCACATATTATTACATTGGATATATTATTACTTTGCAAAATGTAAATATTGCATACAATTTGCATATAAATTGAATATAATTTATGTGTAAATGTTTATGGCAACTCTTTTTAGAATAGCCAAACACCAGAAACAATTCAAATACCTACAATTAATGAATGGATAAACAAATTGTGGTAAATCCATACAATGGAATACTATTCAACAATAAAAATAAACTATTGATATATGCAATACATAGATGAACTAAAAAATACGCCAAGTGAAAGGAGGCAAATACACAATCTTATATTCTATGTGATTCCATCTTTGTAACATTGTGGAATAAGAAAAACTTCAGGGACAGAAAATAGGTCAGCTGTCAGAGGCTAGGGAGGGAGAAGGGGGCAGATTTAGAAGACGTATGAGAAAACTCTTTGGGAATAAGGAATGTTTTGTCTGTTTGCTGTGGTGGATACAGGACTATATATTTTGATAAAAATATATCAAATTATACAATTAAAATAATGACTTTTATGCACGTATCAATAAACCTGTCAATAAGAAAACTGAAAAAAAGATGAAAAAAATAAAGACTTTTCCAGATGAACAAACCTAGAAGAAATTGGTTACTAGCAGACCATCCCATTATGAGAGAGGTTAAAGTTCTTCAGGCTGAAGGGAAATGATACCAGATGGAAAATCAGAAAGAAATAAAGAGAAATGAACATTTTTATTACGTACGTAAATATAAAATGCTATCTATTTCCTCCTATTAATTTCTTTGCAAGGCACTTGTTTATGTAAAGCAAAAGTAATAACATTGTGTGGTGGAATTTTTACTGTTTCTAGAACCAAAATATATGACAACAGAAGTGGAAATGTAATTTTATGTGGTTTATACATTGTCTGTGAAGTGACATAATATTAACCATAAGTAAGCAGACTGTGACAGCTAAGGATGAATATTACAATTCCAAAAGCAACCACTGGAAAAAAAAAGTCAGCAAACTATAATCAAAAAGCTAGTAAACAAATGATAATAGTAAAAAAAAAAAAAAATTTGATTAATCTGAATGAAAACAGGAAAACAACAGGGGGGTGGAAATATATGTGACAAATAGAAAACTAATAGAGACAGTAAACTTTTTCCCAGGCATAAGAGTAAATACAATAAATGTAAATAAACTAAATACTACAATAAAAAGCAGAAATTGTCAGACAGGATAAAAAGGCAAGATTCAACTATATCCTCTACAAGAGACAGATTTTAAATAGAAAAACACAAAGGTAAGGAGTAATAAATAAATGGGGGGAGAAAAGTATACTGTGCAAACAGTAAGCATAAACAATAAGTTTTCACTCAATGTCTTCAATAAGTTCTTGGAAATTGAGACTTTAAGAGAATCAACGTGTAACAAAATCAATTTTGCCATAGTCCAATTGATATAACCAAGAGTTAAGTTCCAAAGGCGTATTTCCAGTCACAAAAAACACCACCAAACTTCTAAAGACCCAAATCACTTCTAATATTAAACACTGAAATTAATATGAGCTATACATACACTTAAGAAATATTAATCAAAACAAGTCAACTAATTATTTTCCAACTCGCTGATTTCAGTTCAGGGTCACAGATGACAGGATGACATTATAATGAAAGGACCTTAAACAAAACAACATTATTCAAGGACCTGCTGTACTGATTTCAGACAAAGTAGTCTTCAAGACAAAAGTATTGACAAAGTTAAGGAAGGACATTTTGTACTAATGAATGGGTCAATTGATCAAAAAGACAGAAAAATCTTAATATGTATGCATCTAATGACAGACCTTCAAAATACGTAAAGCAATAACTGAAATATAAAGGGAGAAATTAATAAATTCACAATCACAGTTGGAAATAGTAATCCCTCCTCTTGGTGATTGCTAAAACTAGAAAAATCAATAAGGATATAAGAATGAACATTGCCAACTAACTTGACTTTCCTGATGTATATAGAACATTACGTCCAATAACTAAAAATACGTATTTTGCTCCACATACATGTGAAACATTCGCCAAAGGTAAACCATATGCCATGCCATAAAATAGCTTAAATTTCAAAACGAATTTCACAAAATGTGTTCTCTGACCACGAAAATAACCGAATTTTAGAAATCAATAACAATAAGATAGAGAGCAAAGTCACTCAAATTTGGAAATTAAACAGACTTTACTGAACTATGAAACAAAGAAGAAATCAAAATGGAAACTAGAAAACATTTTGAAATCAATAATGAAAATACAGCATAGAAGAATTTGTGAGGTGCAGCTCAGATAGATGAAAATTTATACATTTAAATGCTTATATGAGAAAAATTATTGGCTTCTAACTTAAGTTTCTAATAAAAGAAGCTAAAGGGGCTGGCCCGGTGGCTCAGGCGGTTAGAGCTCCGTGCTCCTAACTCTGAAGGCTGCCGGTTCGATTCCCACATGGGCCAGTGGGCTCTCAACCACAAGGTTGCCTGTTCAATTCCTCGAGTCCTGCAAGGAATGGTGGGCAGCACCCTGTGCAACTAAGATTGAACACGGCACCTTGAGCTGAGCTGCCGCTGAGCTGCCTATGGCTCCGTTGGTTGGAGCATGGGCTCTTAACCACAAGGTTGTCAGTTCAACTCCTTGAGTCCCGCAAGGGATGGTGGGCTCTGCCCCCTGCAACTAGCAACGGCAACTGGACCTGGAGCTGAGCTGCGCCCTCCACAACTAAGACTGAAAGAACAACAACTTGAAGTTGAACAGAACCCCCCACAACTAAGATTGAAAGGACAACAATTTGACCATTGTTCCCCTTCCCCAATAAAATCTTTAAAAAAAAAAAAAAAAAAAAAAGAAGCTAAAAACATTAGCAAGTTCAAGCGAATTCTGTTTTCTCTAACTAGACTATCATCTCTACTGCTTTTTTACTTCTAAATCTCTACTCATTTTTTAAGGTCTACTTCAACTGTCATCTCCTTTGGGAAGCCCTTAATTCCTAACTGTTCCCAACTCTTTCTTCTCAAGCTCTTGGCACACTTTATTTCTTAATTTATGGTATTGTATATAATTTAATTCCTTCCATTCTAGTCTGTAAGTACTGTAAGGACACGAATAACATCTTATTCCTCTTTTTATACATGGTGTTTGTCATAGGATACCACATATAGGCACTTACTAAAATTTTATTTAATGTGTGAGTGATTAAGGGAATGAGTCAGAGTGAAATGCAAATCCATGAGTGTATGTAATTCTGAAACAATAAAAATATGAAATTAAAAGGACATTTCTGTAAGTTTAATGTGAGAGATGTGAACTTGGGGCCAAAAAACAAAAATAAAGCATTACTGTCTTCATTTTACAGATGAAAAAAAAAAGAGATTAAGCAAATTGCTTATGGTTATAGCTTACAAGTAATCAGGATTTATATCTAGGACAATCTGATTCCAATGTCCCTGATTTTAGCCACTATGCTTAGTCAGTTAGTTGAAGCCATTTCTACCTGCCCATCACTTTTGGGAGAAGCCCCAAAACAAGCCTGAGGGCAGTTGTAGAAAGAAGGAAAAGGAGGTGGGTGATGACACAGTGGCAGTGCATCTAGAGGCAGAGAGAGGGCTGGGAGAACACTGAGCTGATGGAGCCTGAGAAGAGAACTGGCTGGAAGGCAAGAGGGCTGTGGGAGTTAATTACACGTGCCAGGCTCCTCTAAGTCAGGGGAGTAACACGAGGTAACAAGATGTGCTGACTCTTCTGGGAGAAAAAAAGTGGGTCAGAGTAAAAAACGTAGCTCTGTAATCAGGTGAAGAGCCAGCTGCCAGAAGGAGGATACCAGCAAGAGGTGTTCAAAGGTATAACCAAAGATGAAGCTAATGAGATAAATATATGCTGATTTTAAACGGGTAGTGGTTAAAAGTAATTAGGGAATATAAATGTGCCAAAACCTACAACCACGCAGGAGTTAGCGATAAAGCACAATCACTTATAGCATGTGTACATTCAACCAGCATTAAATTACAAACGGGTGAACAGATGAGTGTAGGAAGCATATGCATAATCACTCCAACTTGTTATTCACTCATGCAGCAAATGCATTTGCACCTATCACGTTTCAGGCACAGGGATAATCACCAGGGATAATGGGAAGCAAAACGCGTGGTCCCTGGACTCAAGGAGCTCAGCCTCTTGCCATGTATCAGAAAGGAGAATGAACAAGAAGGTCATATCATGTACATCACAGAGAATCAGAAGAGTCTTACTCAGTAACAACAGAGAAAAGCTACGTTAGGTATGTTTGTACATTTTCTAAAAATCTTCAGGACTAAGGCTGTGAGTTGCCAGAAATCCTTTCTTAGAATGAAGCCAGTGTCACTTGTTAGGAAGCCAGGGAAAGTTTCTAAAATGAAGACGCACCCAGCTAAGGGGCTTTCTGTGTGGGCCAAAGTTCGCACAGAAAATTAAGAGATCGTGGATGGCCCTCAAGCCCATTTACTCCATTCAATAGTGAGCTTCTGAATGGAAGGTATCATGTCTGATTCATCTGAAAATTGTCCTTAATGTTCTCATTCTGTGAAAGGTACAGCAGCTCTATGAGCACCACCTACTCTCCACTAGAGTTCCAAAGCCAGAACATGGCTATGAGAAGCTACTAGTCACTGAGGACAGAATTCCCGCCAGGGATGAGGAGGCTGTCCCACCACGTGTTACTGACAGTATATACCAGCCATGGAGAATGGTACTTGAGGTAGAGTCAGCACAGGGAGGGGGAAGATGCAAGAGTACATGTTAGTATAGACAACTTGTTCTCAGTTTTGCCTAGGGTTAGCCTGATATATTATCTATTGCTGCTTAACAAATTATCACAAGGCTAGTGGATTCAAATAAACCAACATTTAAATAAAACAAACAAATAAATTCATGGATGCAGGTAACAGAATGGTGATTACCAGAGAAGAACGGGTCAAATAGATGGTGACAGAAGGAGATTAGACTTCAAGTGGTGAGCACATAATAGAGTATACCCATGTCGTGTCATAAAGTTGTACACCTGAAATTTATAAAATATTATTTATAATGTTACCCAAAAAAATTTAATATAAATAAATAAATACATAAATGCATAAATAAATATGAAAGGTCATTATACTGACAGACTGGGAACCTGTAATATAAGCAGTGGTGAAAGAATTCATCAAAAAGGAGTGTATATTTGGTGATAATTTTGCAAAATATGCAAATATTGAACCATTATGTTGTACACCTGAAACTAATATAATGTTACATGCAAATTATATTTCAATAATTTTAAAAAGTCAATAAACAAATTGAGCATTTCCTAAAAAAAAGAAAAAAAAACATGTTTTTTTTTGTCTTACAACTAGTGCAAGGCAAGAGATCAGGCAAAATCAATTAACTGGGATCCTTGTTTCATGGTCTCTCACAACGCTGCATTCCAACTGTTGGCCATGACTAGGTCTCATCTGAAGGCTCAACTGGGGGGAAATCTGCTTCCAAACTCACATGGTTGGCAAAGTTCAGTTCCTGTCAGGTTGTTAGACTGAGGGCCTTACATCTTGCTGGCTATTGGCCAGAGGCCTCCCTGAGTCCTCACTATATGAATCCTTCTAACATAGTAGCTTGTTTCATCAAAACTAAAAAGGTTTCCCATAGAATTCATCTTAATTCAAAACAACATCAGTAATGATGGCATATGAGTAAAGATTGACTTTTCAGGCTACAGATTATGTGGCATGCTAGCAGATCTTTACAGGAAGTAGTAGCCATAGTTTTTCTTCCTTTCAATTTCTATATTGATGAAATGTGAGTGTGTGAATTTTATATTCATTCATTTAACAAATATGTTTATTGTTTTAAGTTTAGGAAATACATTGGCATCAAAATGGACAAAGTGTTGTCTTTAAAAAGTTTACATTCAAGTAGAGGGAGAGCTTATATGATGATATGGATAAAAGGGTATTATTTATTGTGTGCTTACTGTGTGCCAATCAATGTAATAAGAGCGTTACATGCATTTTAACTTAAACATCTCTTCTACTGCACATACTGTAGAACTTAACTCCCTTGTATGTTAGATACTATTTTATATCCAGTTTACAGTAGCCTGTCCATGGTGGCCTAACAAATGGTGGATATGTGTTTTGATCACTGATCTTTTTTGATTCCAAAGTCCCTAACTTTAACTGTATACCACATTTAGTTCAGAGAGCCATCAATTTGGGAAAGAAAAGGCATAGGACTAAGAAAAAGACCAAAAGTATTATACATGGACAAAGTCTCTCTATTTGATCAAACTTTTGACAGGCTCCTCTAAGTCTCTTTTTTATTAGGACTCATCATTAGCCCTAGTCTAGTTGTAGCAAGAATCCTACTAAATCATTTTAGTGAGAATCCCATCCTTGATACATGACCACCCTGGCGTCACTTCAGCAAGAACCCTGGTAAGTCAGTTTAGCGAGAATCCCCCTAGCCTTGATGTCTCCTCTTAGTCTTTTCCATCCACTGACCCCTCACCGTTCTTCTTGGCTAAAAATTCCCACTTCTCCCTGCTGTATTCAAAGTTGACTGAGCCCTGTCTCTCTCCCTTATTGCACCAGTCTTGACATCCATCTCAATAGTCCTGCATTAAGTCTTTCTTACCATTTTAACAAGTGTTTGAATAATTTTATACCTAAAAATATTAAGTATCCACCAAGGCTAGACAAACTAGAAACAGTTCAAGGAGAAACCATTCATGTAAAAGATAGTCTGGTAGTTATCTGTCAACACATGGTCAGGACACTGAAATTGATTGTAAAGATCTACATGCATGACAGATTATAGCTTCAAAGGAAGAAGGGACCACATTAATAATGATCCTTGAGATAGAAAATACTGGCCATGATGACATTCCACCACAAAACTCTATTGCATGTACTAGGATTATAGAGGAGAAAACAGAGATATTAGAAATAGAAATCATGGTTACGATAAAACCTGATATTAAGGATGGAATGGGGGATTGCACTGCTATAGCAAAACCCCGGGGACTTTCAAGATGTTCCAACTATTCTGCTGATAAGAATCATAGCATTTTAAGTATTTCTCACACATCCTATTAGAATATTGTGTCAATTGGGATTAAAGATTATAAGCAGAGCCAGATGTGCTTTTATTTGAAGGACATTTAAAAGGGCAGACAGTAAAAGAAAATGAACTGACTCCTGTGATCCAGAAAGTTATAGGGCATGATGACTCTTTGGGAGAAGAGTGCAAGTCCAGAGCAGGAAATAAAGTGGTATCTTTTGACAGCATAACTACCAGGATGAGAAGGCTATGAGCTTGGTATCTCCAAAGCTAATTAATCAGTTGTGGCAGACAGTAACAGATGTAGCCCCATATCAGAAGAACAGGTAGAATAATTTGTTCAGCCCCATGGTTATACCCAAATAGTATGAAGGGCTACCTCTAATAGGAGTTCCCAGAGTCCCCAGCAAGGCACTAGAAGCCATAATGAGTAACAGGTGTCAATCATTCCATGGTTGGCATGAATGGCATCTTCACAAAGTAGTCACTCAACTGATGCTATTAATAGATAGTGATTCCAATGGTCTAAATGATTTCTAGAGTCCAAGGTACAGAGGTTTATAGGTGGAAAGGATGGCAAGATTTTATCATGGTGTGCTATTTGGGATACTGGGTTGAGACACTGATCTAGCAGTACTTGCTCATATGATACAGGAATCTAGAAGTCACACCTCGGGATCCTGCATGGTTTGGCCCCTGACAACGTCTCCTTACTCTCTGTGCTCTGGACACTCTGGCTTTCTTTATGTCATTGGAACATGCTATCCCACAATCAAGAATCCCCATTTTCCTTCTGCCATATCTACTTGGTTAGTTCCTATTATTCGGATTTTAACTCAGACATAACTTGCTCAGAAAAGCTTTCACTGACCTCCCAGATTAGGTAAGATCTTCTTATTGTTATGTTCTTAAAATCATGTGCTTCTCCTTTGAAGCCTATTATAGTTTCTCTGATTCCTTGATTAACATGTTTCTCCCAATAGACTACTAAGCTCTATAAGAACAGAAACATACTCGTCTTTTTAAAATTTATAATTTTTGCACACTATTCCCTCTCTGTGCCATAATAACACTCAAAAAGATTTTTTAAAAAAATGAATGGCTGAATTATCTAATTACTATATTTTATATAAGTAGCTAAATATGTTTCTTTGTTCTAAGCATTGACTACAGCTAAAACTCTCACTAAATAATGGTGCTGGATGGTGATGGGAAGGAGCTTTTTGATTCACCATGAGTAGTACACAGTGCTAGATTCAAATTGCGTAGTATACCGTTCCCAATAAAGTGTTCTGAGAAATTCATTTGATCCTTACCAAAATCCCATAAGGATTGGTAATATTTCTTTATCACAAATTTAGCACAGTAAAGGATAGAAAGGAAATAATTTATTTAATGCAATAGCTGGTAAATGGTGGAGCAGTGCCATTGAGCAAAGTTGTTTAAGACCTGTTCTATTTCTCACTAAAACAGTAGTATTTATAGAATATGTCCTTATATAATAAAATGATAAATGTAAAATATTTCATTATGGATTTCTCATGTAACATTAAAATATAATCACTGTTTTCCTATAAAATTCTATACTTGCTGTGTAAACAGATATACTTCACGCTTAGTACTTTCAGTATTAAGATTCTTGTCTTTCATTTACATATTCCAATGGTTAATGAAACACAATATTAGGCATAGAAACTTCCCAAGTAGGTTGTACAGTACAACCTTTGGAGAAAGCGTCACACATAAAGTAAAATTTGGCATCCATAGTCAAACGAGCATTTGGTATGATTGCTAAAGGTGATATACCATGATGTAAAAGGTATAGCCCCTATCTTTAAATGAGCTTAGGGTTTAATCAGTTTAATGTGCTTAATATTTATGCAATGGGCTTTATATGTATGTAATGTGTGTGTATATATATATATATATATATATATATATATATATATACACACACACACACACATACATACATATATTCATATGAGGTAGGAAAATTAAGTTTGTGAACTCATCCTAGAAAAAGTGCTGCATACCTCATTGCTGAATATCACTAGGGTCACCTTCGAAGTACTCCTCTTGGGAAGCTATGCACCGAAGCCAGTGCCTAGTCCACCCTTCAAAGCAATTTTGGAACTCTTTTTCTGGAATGGCCATCAGAGCTGTCGTTGTATTTACTTGATGTCCTGAATGTCATCAAAACGTATTCCTTTCAATCTTTCCTTTATTTTAGGGTGAAAAAGAAGTCATTGGGGGCCAGATCAGGTGAATAGGGAGGGTGTTCCAATACAGCAGGCTTTTCAGCACTTCTAAATACTTAACTTGGTTAACTGTTTGTCCAGTTGCTACAGATTCATAGTGAATAATCCCTCTGATATCAAAAAACAGTTATCAATATTGGTGTAACAAGTTCGCAAACTTAATTGTCACACCTCATATATACATATATATGTATATATATTCCTCATTAAAAATTGACATAGGAAAGTTATGTGAGTAAGAGTCTAACTGCCTTGAATTCTGACAGATTTGAGTTTCAAATCCCAGATCTTCCACTTACTAGCTGTGTGACATGGGGCAAGTTACTTTCTGGGCCCCAATGACCTCATTTACAAAACGATGATATAATGATGCTAACCTCACAGCATTATCTAGTATAAAGCAGTCACTCAAAAATGAAAACAATAATGCTAAGATGTACCTTAAAGAGGTACAACATTACATACATGAACATTCAAAGAAGGAAAATTGTATTTGTCATAATGGATTATTGTCATTACTGTCTGGTCATTCACATAAAGTTGTATTAACAATTTTTAAAAAAATAAATAAATAAAAGAGAACACAGACCAGAGAGAATTATTTATGTTTTTAAATATCACTTTCAGTTTCACAACCATGCCCTAAATATTCCACCTTATATGTTTTATAGGTAGTCCCTCTCAGGAAACAGTACTATTCAACCTTCTACAAAAATGATGCCATATCCTACCATTTGAGTTGCCATTGTGATACGTAAACTATTAAAGATGCAGGTTCAAGTAAACCAAGCAGAAATAAAGGAAGCAATTTACAAGGGAATGTCATACACTAATTGAATTCTGAAGCCATGACTCATGACGATAACTGAGATGTTAATGGCTCTAAAAGAACTTTCTCTAGAATGGCCAAATCCCTTCTGACCAGCTTTGCCACCTGCTGCCCCATCTTCTGATATCTAATTATTTGGCTTCCTGTTTTATTGTTTGTTTTATTTCAAAATTATAATTTTGTATTTGTAATTGTTAGTTAAAATGTTCTTGAATTTTTTAAAAGATGTGATAAGAAAGAATTCACTCATATAAATCCTTATCAGGATAATATTACTTGCTACCTTTTAGTACATGCTTGACAGAAGCCAACTTTCTATTTAATTAAATTGAGGTTTCCATTTAATGCGATTTCATTTTTCATTTACCAAGGCTTGATTGAATATTCGCTCCAACCATGCATCAAATGATGTTGCAGGTACTAGGAAAATAAAGAATGATGGATTGATCCTACCTTAGCTTTCTGAAATTTTGTTTGTTTCTTGTCTGTCTATAAGACAGTTGTGATTCAGTAATATTTTTCTGGTATTATTTCATCCAGAATCTTTATTTCTTTTAATAATTATATTATCAGTATATAAGTAATGTTATATCATTTGGCTTAAAACTGGAGGATTAATGTAAAGGAAATAATGGATATAACAGAAAAATGTATGTAACAAAACCAATTGAGAACACAATTTATTGTTAATATTTAGATGTGGTTTAAAACTTCGGTTTTAATTTTAGCAATCAGACTACTGAATCATAAACTCAATAAAACTGTTAACACTGGGTGATGCTCCTTTATATATGAGGAAGGGAAGAAAGACAAGTAATTTTTGAGTGAACATTATTCTACACACCACACGTTTTATTATTTATTATTCATAACCATCCAGGGTTGTAGTGAAGACGGTCACCATTTTAACAAAGAAGAAAACTGGGGCTCTAAAAGCGAAATAGCTTGCCTAATATCCTTCTATTATATGACACAGGTGGAAATGAAACTCATTGCTGCAAAACCCAAGCTCTTTCCATTCCACCATATCACCCCATATACAGCAGAGATGAGAATCTCTTTTTCAATAGAAATAAAAATGTAAGTTTTAGTAATTTAAAATACAATTACATTAGAATGATGTTTACAAAGTACATTTTAAATGGTCAATTGCATTTTAATTCCCTTGTTAGCAATGACAGCTAACCATTTTCTTTTCTTTCTAAAAAATGGATTTTCTAGAAATTTTAGTAGTGCTTTTCTGTTCTAAGCCTCACACAGTCAACATGACATTTATCTGCCTCCTTCAGAGTCTCTCATTTGTCAAAATGACCCAAGTCTTCCCTAAGGCATCAAGCTGAGATTGTTCCTCAAGTGTTATCTAGCAACCATCTGCATAAGGATAAACTTGTGAAACTGAAAAGTATTCAGCCCTATTCAATCAAAATGCTTGGAAAGGGACCTGAAATTTTGTATTTTATCAAGCACCAGAGGTTATTGGGATACAGATGGCCCCTGAAGAACCTGATAAAGCTGAATGTTATTAGGTTGGTGCAAAAGTAATTGCAGTTTAAAAGGTTAAAAATAATTGCAAAAACCACAATTACTTTTGCACCAACCTAATAATATACCCTAAAATATGAAGAACCTTCATCTATGAGGAAAAACAGCTCAAGGTTGGTGGTTATTCAATTTCATTTCAGAAGGCCAATGGAAAAAGAAACTATGATCATATTTATTTGATTGATATGATCATCACTTTTGGAGATAGAGACTGCAACTATTATTTAACATTCCAAAAGTTAATTGCTGACTGGGCAAAATTAGTCCTCCTGTGATATCTGAAAATATTAAAATATTCAATTTTCTCATAAAATTCTAGTACTACAAAATAGATACATTATTTAAAATGTTGACTCCCTATTTTGATCATTACCTTAAATAAAATTACCTCAAAATAAAAACAGCTTAAAAATTCTACTTTAGTAATGATGATTTAGAAATGTTACCTTTATGACAAACCCTTACCTTAGTTTTGGTTCCTATTCATTTTTCCTTTTTACTACATCAGAACACCAGGATAAAGGTTTCTACAATCAGCTCTCAGGGAAAACATCTAAGTATAGCACACTTCTACAGTTGCTAAGGTAACCACCATCTGCTAGTCCATTAAAAGTTTCCAGTTAACCAACATCTTAATCCACCTTCCTGAAACATCCAACATAGCCACTGCCTAGAGAAATTTGGGCTAGCCCATATTGGTTATACATCTCAGACTAGACAAGATATGGCATCAAAAGAGATTGATATTTTTAGTTTACATTTTTCATTGCACTCAACCATTGGTAGACGATTAGATAGGTTCTAAAATGGAATCTTGGATGAGCTCATCTTGATTCATTCAGTGATTTTAGGGCTACTTTGACTTGAACACTGATACATAATGTTGAGCTTTCTGAGATTTTTTTTCCTAGTAGCAGATGTTCAAGACATGAGAATAACATATTTTGCTTGGAAAAGAAGCAGCAATTTCAGCAGGAAATGTTATCTTTTTTAGACTTGTTAATACTTGAAAACAGTCTGCTGAATGTGTTGAGATTTCCACATTCAGTCCTATTGATGAGGTCTTGAATGATGCTCTCAAACCCACCACTTCCTTAACCCTTCTGCTATTCCAGTCCTAAATCCTGGATTACCCCATTATCAACTTCCTATTATCCTGGTTTCAGCTGAGCCCTTTCAGAGAAAGTTGTGGGACTATGTAAATTTGGCCCACTGATAATTCAGATGTTCAAGTTTCAATTGGCTTCTTATCACTTCTAAGAAATCCTTTCATTCACCCCTGTTGATTATGTCACACACTGCTCAGAGCAGGTGGCCATAGTTTCCTTCCCCACCAAGCCCACACATCCCAATTTCCTTGAATTTCTCTTTTCTTTTACAGCCTCTCCTTCTTTATTACCCATGAGTCTTTAATGTCCTCTACAATCTAACTTCCATTACCTCCATTCTACTGAAACTTCATTCTCCAAAATCGCAATTGACATGCTATGATCAAAAGCCATTGAAATACACTGTTCCTTGTAATAACTGGTTTATTTGACCACTGGTTTGTGTAATACTGTTACTGGAGAGTGGGTCCTTCTCGTGCAATGTCCAGGTTCTTGGCATCTCAAGCAAAGAACTGACCGAGATACCGAGATAAAGTAGTGAAAAAGCAGTTTATTAGAAGCAAAAGTACACTTCAAAGAGGTGAAAGTGGGCCCAAGCAGAAAGCAACGGTTCAAGGCCATTATGAGATGAGAAAGTACACTCCAAAGGGTTCAGAGTGGGCCCGACAAAGGCAAGGCTCAAGAGGAGGGGGCAGGGGCTTTCAGGAGCCTGGGGTTTTATCTGGGATGGGTTACTCCCCTCCAGACCTGGGACTACTTGATTGACACCTGTGATTGACAAGACGCTATTACCGCATCTCTTCAGACTGCGCATGCTCTCTGCGGTTTGAAATTGTTAACTGCAAGCTGATAGGCCCCTACGTCTGAGCTGATAGTAATTTTGTCGGGCTCTGCAACTTGAATGGCTTTGTGAGCTATTAAAGTTATTTCTTCTGGCTTTGTTATGGTCTTCGCCTTAATCCCCTCCTCCGTGGCTTGACTGCCTATGATTTTTCTATCTCAATACTTTCATCTCCTAATCAAATTTTGGTCAGCTCTTACTCTGTAACCTTTACTTACTGATCCCTCAATAAAAATCAATTCAACAAATATTCACTGTGCATCTACTATTATTGTGTCCATAGATTAGTTCTTAGAAATGAAATCATGAACAAGATAACAAGGGCCTTATCCTCACAGAACATGCAATGTAGCAAGGATAAGCAGACAGGAACACACACTGTGCTACATAGATGAGGTATTATAGAATTGTACACCTGAAACCTATGTAACTTTACTAACCATTGTCACCCCCAAAACTTTAATTAAAAAAAAAAAAAAAGGAGCCAGCGTATTAAGAAAGAAGCAGAACAGGGTACAATGAACACAAAAAGTAGGCAGCTCTCACCTAACCTGGGTGGTTGGGGATGGTCTTTCTGAGGAAGTGCCTGAATCTTCCTTCACCAAATACCATTTGCACCATCTCTCAGTCTCATTAAGGATTGGTTTTCAAATAAATTTTTAGCAATAAGAAAAAATGTAACTCTGTGTTTTTGAATTTTTGAACTGATAATACTTGTGTGGGGAAATGGCCTGGAAGGAAAGTCTTAAGAAGAAAGCCAAACATAAAATTTCCATCTTTTAAATCTGAGCTTGTACATATATTATTAAATGGTTATCAGTGGGTTTCAATTTGATATTCATACTTATTTTTAAACATATATTCATATATATATATATATATATATATATATATATATATATATAACTTTATATTTATATTCCACTGGCTATAATTAAAAGTGTGATATAACAGTTTTATGTAAAATTAATATGTCAAAAACATTATCCTTATGAAGATACAATGAAAAATTAAGATGTTGATTACAGTATATTGTTTATAAAAATATTTTGAGGAAATCCTCAGTCAAAATGTTTGAAAACCCTGTATGATACATTGATTTTTTTTTTTTAAAGTTGTTATTATACAATAAGATGATGTATAAGACTGTTCTGATCTTCAAGTAGCTTATAATCAAGAAAAGCATTACCAGCTCTTTGGTAGAGCGAGCTTACAAAACGTATTTCAATTCATATTACGGTTCAGTGGTAGAGCCTATGAATTCAGTTTTTTTCTTATGATTTGTTTCTTTTTACTATGTTAGAATGCTTCCATATGCTGTTCATTTTTGCTCAGATTTGGCCTGTCAATGAGCAACTAAATAGTCCATTTAAAACTCTGGCAGATATAAGCTTGATTAATTAAATCTCTTTTATTATCTCTAGGCATTTCCTGGGTCCATTTCCAAACTCTGAATTGTATACAGATTCAGGCATTTGAGGCAGTTTTAGATCTTGGATCCTCAGAAATGAGTTTGGGATGAACCCAGAGGTGGAATGAAGGATAAAGGACAGACTCACTGATAAACATAGGATCTGAAAAAACAGCTTTCTCCTATGTAAACATACACACATGCAATCTCACAGGTGAAAATATAGTATCCAAATAACGAAGAACATCCTTAATAAAATCAAATATCAGACCTAAGATAATAAAATGCAGCAGGACACTTCTGTTTTTGTAATTGATTACTGTCATAGGAAAAAAGAAGACCCTGCATGTCAGCTGTTTACATTCTTCTAATCTGGAGGTATAGACATAGAAAACTGGGTTGACTAGAGATAAGATATCAGAAAATGTTAGTAAGAAAAATCAAAATTTGTACACATATCAAATCATTATGTTGTATATGTTAAACTTATACAATGTCATATGTAAACTGTCTCTCAATAAAACTGGAAAAAAGAAAAACAAAGTTTTGTAACCAGACAGAAATGTGCATATGCTAACACTTGCAGGAAATCAGGGTTAGTTAATATATGATGTTTGATATTTAATAGGAGAGTAAAGATTCAAAGACTCTTATGGAAAATAGATGCCACTAAGAGGTAGCATTGCATTTTGGACATGTACATACAATTAGATTCGTTTTGTTGTTGTTGTTGCTTGTTTTTGCTTGAATTTTCCTACAACTCTTTGTTTGTGTATTACAACATAAATGTTAATTAGAAAAGAACTTGGCTTTGAAAACTTCATCAGAGCTTTTACATAGAAGGCTGTTTGAAGAGAGTAAATATATGAAATAGAGAAATAGGCAGTAATGTGTATTAAGAGCTTGTTATGAAGTCAGATGGGCCTGGTGAAAACCCTGGCTTCACTCCACCATGCACTTATGATCTGGAATAAGCTATTCAGACATCTAAGCAGTGTCATCGTCTATAAATGAGGACGATAATAAAATGAAATAATACATGCAAAGCACTTAGCATTCAGGGATGTTGTATGTGGACTCATTGATTCTGAGGCTTAAAAATAGCCTTGCAAATCATAATCTGATAATTCAAATATTACATATATATAAAAGGTATAAAACAACGGTTAAAAAAAAAAGCCAAACTACAAAATCAACTCTAGAACAAAGTTTCTGATTTCAATGGGAAAAAAATCCTTAATAATTGCTATAGCTAAGCATAATCACTGTGGTAGGCTATAGATATTCATGCATTAAGATTCTTAAATTACATCAGGCACGATGGAGGAAGAATTCCACATCTAGACAGCTAAATCAATCAATCTCTCTCGAATTTAATATTGACTTTTAAAAACTAGACATTTGTGCTTAGTTTGCAGTGCTAAAACAAAACAAAACAACAACAACAAAAAAAACACTACTAAACTGGTTAGTAAGAACCTCATGCCTGTACTAAACATTTTCAAAGTTTTCTCAAGTTTCTTAAGCACTCTAATGGCAAGAGAACAGAGGAGCAAAATATATTCAATGTATTTCATTTTTTCTATTTATAAATTATTATGTACAAAAACCATTTGGAAAGTTTGTTATTGGATCCTACTGCCTATTAGGCTTAGAAGCTACATGGAGTAGTTTTAAAAACACGGAAACTAATTACCTTTAATGAAGTTTGAAACAGATTGGCAATGACCTGACAAAAAGCCATTCTTAGAGTTCTCTGAGGCTTACTCGGGGGAGATCTGAGTCTGTAGGGCCATTCCAAAAGGCTCTTGGGATGAGAAAAAATGTTCAACTTGGTAATTGGCTAGGAGGAAGGATAAAAGTGGAGAGGGAACAAAGATATAAATGAAATGTAGAAACAATGATGTGTGTGTGTGTGTGTGTGTGTGTGTGTGTGTGTGTGTGTGTGTGTTAAGTATGTTCAAGATTGGGCTGGAGAAGATGTCACTGAAGACACTGAATGAACAAAGAGAGGAAAAGGGGTTCATCATCATAGAATGCAGTTGGAAACATCCATCAGCAGATGGCACACGTGTCAGGAAACCTGCTTCACCACACAATAGAATAGCTCTGAGATACTACAGATTTCATGGCATGTCACACACTGATTCTAGGAAACCCAGTGAAAAGATGCATATTTACATATTTGATTTCATCAATAACCCATTCATAAACTTGTCATTGTTTTCAATGAGAGCCCAAGAAAAATAGTAGGCTCTACATAAGTACAAAGTAATTTTAATTGAAAATTCCAGCTTCAGAATCTTTAAAAGGAAAAATGGAATCACAGAATTAACATTAGCTAAGTTTATGATTTACTATAAAGCTAAAATAATCATGACAGCCCAGTAGAACATACGGACAAATACATCAGTGGAAGAGAATAGAAAGCCCATAAATGACCTACATGATTTTTGACAAACGTGTCAGTGGTGTTCAGTGTGGGAAGTGAAAGTCTTTCCAACATATTTTACTAGATTAAATGTATATCTGTATGGAAAAATATCTTCGATCTTACTGTTTAAAATTAAACCACCAAAAAGGGGGGAAACGCCCAGTGCCATAAAACACCTTATATCAGAAACCTATTTAGGAAAAAAAAAAAAGTTTATTATTTAACATGTTCATTGTTCTTACCACTTCTCAACTGCAAATACAGCTCACATGTAGGTGTTTCAACCCAGATGAGACTACTTTTTTAATTAAAAAAATTGTAAGAGGTATTTCTGTAATAAAATAAGCCTTCACCTTACTGAAAATACACATTGGCTGCTCTCCTTATGCTTTGGTTTTCTTTTTCCATGCATTCAGGGGACACAAAAGGAATGACAAAGACTTCCTGGGCCAACATTGCTATTCACAAAAGGTTTCATATATTTGACATCACCAACGTAAATAACTGTTACCTGCCTGACTTTCACCAAACAGGCAATCAAAATATGTTAACTGAATTGAATGGTACTCTTAACTAGGCTTTCAATTTCATTGATCTGAAGGGAGATGAAGTAAGCTGGGGAACCACTGTTTTAGACTGAAATCTCTGGAAAATTAAAAGATGTTTAGGGTAACGAGCTTGTCAGAGAAGTGATCAAGCCATCTTCAAGTTAGTAACAGTAAAGACAGAAATACTAGGTACGTTAGATATGCAACAACCTCAGAAAAAGTTAAAGAATAGATAAGATTCTAGTGCCAGTCTAAGAATGTGACTGAAATTTAAAAAAAAAAAAAAAAATTTATTTCATAATCTTAGTCAACTCTAATGAAGAATAAAAGGAAAAACTATTTTAACGAATTCTCGTTTCCCTTGTTGAACATGCACATCAGCTCTACTCACTCTAGGTACCCACATTTGACGCTATTCTACTTCATCTCTGATGCCTTCTCCAAGCATTTGTTCTTATCTCCTACATGAAGCCAAAAGGTCAAGACTCTCTGAAATGTCCATCTGCACACAGAAGGAGAAATTTTAGCTCCTATTGTCAACTACTTTCCACATGTCTTAGAAGAAAAGTTTGCTGAAAATCAATAAGAGGCACGAAGAATTCTGAGCCAATTGAGAAATGACACAAAAGTCAGTGAAGTCCAAAAATATCATCCTTCTTATTACTGAAACTAACACTGAAGACCATGTCTAACGTCTGAGAAACGAATGAAGCTCTTAATAGTGAAAAAGCCAAACTAAGCCATCCTACCAGCCCAGTCACAACAGTAACAGAGAAATGAAGAATTCACAATAGGAAGGACAGAGAAAGAGGAGACTATGAATACCCAGTTTATCTAAATTCACAAATTAGGTAAATTATGCCTGCTTCTTCCCCTAGGGGAGTAGTGGGTAAGAGGGTAGAAAAAAGCAGTGTTCTTTCCTCATGGAAGGAAATACCAGCCTTGGATTGACATTTCATCCCATCCCTCCCCTGTGACATAAAAGGATCTCTCCTGAACTCTTTGGTCAATCAGAAGCTAATCTAGACACTGGAGACCTAGAACCTGTTATTTCCTTTTTTTATCAGTTAATCCTCCTTTCCCCTGCACCTCTTAGTTCCCTTCCTTCTTCAGTCAAATAGTATATAATCTATTAAAAAGCTTTCCCTTTACCAAGGCATCCTCTTGGATCTATAAATCTTCTTGCGTTCTCAGTTCCGCTTCTGAAGGACAAATATATGATATGTGCCTCCACACTCCCCATTACTTCTTGAACCACTGTGATCAGCCTGGCCTTCCTCCCACCCATCCATTCACAGTTCTGTACCTAAAGTCAACAACTGCCTCTGAGTAATCAAAGCTTATGGGCACACATCACTCTTTATCCTACTTGACTTTTCAGTGTCACTTGACACTGTGGACCATTCTTTCCTTCTCAAACACATCTCTTCACGGTCTTCTCTGACCTTCGTTTCCTGCTTCCCTTCATACATCTCAGGCTGCTGCATCTATATCTTCCCAGCAGTGAGTCCTTTTCCTTCGCTGGTTGGTATTCCCCAGTGTTCCAGCTCTCGCCCTCTCTTCTCACACTACACACCTTTGTTGCATAGTCTCTTTCACCACCCTGGAGTGAGCTATGACTTAAAAACAGGTAATGCCTGGATTTGTTAACTGCCCTTTGGGTCTCTCTTCTGAGCTCCAGACTCATGAACTTCTCTCTTACAAAGGAAGCAAACTCAACAGGACCAGAAACGAACTCCTCATCCTGTTCAGCATCTTGTATGTGTTCTATTTTAGTGAACAGCATCAGAATCGACCCTTTCATTTCTAAGTTCTCGTAAGGATTAAACCTCTCATTCATCTCCTCATCTCCAGCCAACACCAAGTCTTATCAAGCCTCCTCCTAATACAATCGTATCTTGCAGAGTTTCCTCAGAATCCGTTAGAGTCCTACCACTAACAGAGGTCTTCATATCTTTCACTTAGATTATTAAAATATTCAAATGCATCACTCAGTAACATTGCGGTTTAACAGAGTTAAATATAAAGCCCTGAATTTGGGTTAAAAACAAAGAAAAAGATCTAGAGCTAGTGAACTGCAAACTCAAATAAGTTAACGTTGAATAGTAACTGCTCAGAGGTCTAATATAGAAACAATCATATTTAAGATTCCCTTGTTCCCAAGTAAAAAAAAAAAAAAAAAAAATGCAAATCCAAACTACCCATGGAGTCAGCCCTGCGTCTGCTCCATCAGATCACAAAATGTATGATATTCTGCTTTTTCATCTATCTAAATTACATCCTTTAAAGAACAAGACTTTGCAATGGCTAAGTAGCCAATAATAAAGTCTAAGACTCAGATTTCATATTACAGGCTGTACCTAGATACACTCAATAAACATTTGCAGAATAAATGAACTTACTTCTTGGCCTCATAATGAACCCCTCTCTTCAATAACTCATGCTGAAAATGCCTTTGGTTATTTGTGGGGATGGGTTAAGAAAAGATAAATGGATCATTAGAAATCCATCCATACCACTGATACAAACAACTTCATGTTCCTTTTTTTTTTTTTTTTAAGTTTTGAAATTACTTAAAAGATAATGAGATACTTAAAGAATCTCAAAGGAAGTGGGACCTCACAAGGCTCTAGAAACAGAAGCCAGAGAGCCTTCAGGAATAAGGGCATGCTCTCCTCATCTCCTCTCTCATTTCTGTCCTTCTGCTTGCTTCTGATCTCTCTGCAACTAGATTTCTCTCCTTGTTAGGGTACCATATGGTACAAGATGGCTGAGGTACTGCCTCTGCATTTTTACAGATCTCTTAATTATAACCATAAAAAGAGATTGACTAGAATCAAATATATTTAAAAATCCTAAGAAAAGGGGAAGCCATAGAAACATCAATTAAAGGGTCATTAGAAAACAGAAGCTGTGCCAACAAATGAAACAAATTAGTACCAGTTAGTATTCTGCAGAGTTTTGGGGACATTCCTTAAAAGAAGTAAAGAATCTCTATACCCCTTTAAAGTCCCCAAAGAGCAAATACTGATTAAGGCAAGCTATTTATAGTGATGGCTTTGAGTTATTCATAAAAGATACAAAATACTAATACATCCTGTTTTCTAAATCAGATGTCTGCAATAGTTTACATTTCCATAGAAACAATACTTTCCATTAAAGTATTTTAAAGCAACCATTATAAGTTTAAGTGCTGAATCTTCAGTTATGAGAAAGGTTCATTTATCCACTCCCCTAGTATGCTGAATGGGTGAGGGATTCTGCGCCCAATCCTTTCTCAATTAAGGTTGGTTATACATTTTTAAAATACGTATCACTGCACTATATCTACTGCTTCTGCCTAATCTTCTACTCCCATTTGTCCATCAGCTCTACCCTTATTTATTTATTGGAGTTAATGTGCATTTAATTTATTTATAAATCTATATCAAATATTAATTCCTGAAAATATAAGCTAAATTGTCAAACAGCAAACCAATGCTAATGAGGCATAATAACAGAGCCTGCTACCTCTCCTTTAGTAATTCATTCTATTTAGTAATATTAAAGTTGTAAGGAAAAAATATTCTAGCTTTAGTTTAAATTTGTGGGGAAGGAAATCCTTTTTACTTGTTGTGAGAAAACGAACCAGTGAGTAGTAAAATAAAGAGGTCATTAGTATGAGGGTAATACTTTGGAATTTTCAAAAAAGACTTTATATTGTTTTTACTTTAGGACAGTGAAATTTATTTGCTATTTTACTAGGTTGTTCAGACCTGAAAAATAGTTTGGCTTCCAAACACATTCATTTATGTATTAGTATCAGGAGGAGCAACTGCTGTTTACTGCATGCTTGTTAATTGCCGAGCAATGCATTAATTACTCCATTCACACATTTCATTAAACAGGTAATGGTATATCCCCATTTTACAGAAGAGACAATGAGATTAGTAGAGTAACTTGCCAAAGTTGTAGTATGTGAAGTCAGGATTAGCAAGTAAATCCCTCTGCTCATGACTGACCATAGAATTTGCTGGGCCCAGCACAAAATAAAATTGGGATGACCCGTATTCAAAAATCATTAAGAATTTTAAAATAGTGGCAGCAGAGGATTAGACCAAGCATGGACCTTTGTAAGCGCACCCATGGAGTCAGCCCTGCGTCTGCTCCATCAGATCACAAAATATATGATATTCTGTGTTTTCATCTATTTAAATTACATCCTTTAAAGAACAAGACTTTGCAATGGCTAAGTAGCCAATAATAAACTCTAAGACTCAGACTTCCTATTACAGGCTGTACCTAGATACACTCAATAAACATTTGCAGAATAAATGAGCTTACTTCTTGGCCTCAAAATGAACCCCTCTCTTCAATAACTCATGCTGAAAATGCCTTTGGTTATTTGTGGGGATGGGTTAAGAAAAGATAAACGGATCATTAGAAATCCATCCATACCACTGAGACAAACAACTTCCTGTTCCATTTGTGCTGATTTAGGAGTTTTTATGACTTGTAAGAAACTGTTTTAAAATCTAATTAGCATTTCTATCTAGAGTTGACATTTAAATGCTGGGACTCTAAGCAAGCTTGAAGAAAGCACTCCTCACTTCCCCGTCCCCCAGCCATGAATACATACCACCCTCACCTCACTCCTAAGCCCTTAACTTTCCCTAATGAACAGTTTACCAGCAGGAGAAAATGAGAAGTCCTTTCTCTTCAATCCAAACCTGCTGAAGGGCAAAATGATAGATATTAAGCTGCGCTTTCCAAATGGCATTAAAGGATTCGTCTCGCAGGCCACAAATGAAGAGTTCTGCAAAGAGAAAAGAACATCCACCCCTCTCTAACCCTGGGGAATTGTGAGAAGGAAAAAATATGGAAACCATCATAAGACATGTTTCTTGGCTCTGCTGAGGGAACACTGAGGATAGAGCATCATCTACCTGAGAGAGGCCATGGGAGGGCGCCACCCTTTGTCCAGCTAGAGGGCAGCGAGATCACAGTGGTGCAGTCCTGTCAAGCAGAGGGTAGCTTCAAGTGAGCATTTGGAAAGCGCTTCATGTGAAGTGAATGGCGCACTGTAAAACAGTGAGTTTACCACTGAGCTTTCCTGGTGAGTGAGAGACTATGGAAACTCCTAGGCCAGGGGACAAATGGAGGGTAAGAAAGAGATCTACGGTCTACATTAGTAGCCATTGGGGGTGAGAGGAGTCCAGGAACATTGGTGAGGACCAATGTACAGGACAGAAGAGCATGCATTAACCAGGTAGAGCAGGGACAGGAACCTGGAAGCCACAAACACGAGCTAGTGTACACATACACACGTGGACCAGCATGACATGGAGCCCTACACCCTTCCCAGGACCCCAGATCCCATAAGGCACAACCTACCCAGAACACTCACTCCCAGACCCCTGGATGCCAGTATAGAGACAGAAATAGGCTGAAAGGGAGACAGAGTGAGGAACACAGTTTTATCAAAATGTGAGGCTGAGGTTTACCTGAAGGACTGTTTAAATGTTCAAACTGGACAAATGTATATTGTGTCGGCGTGGTGGTCAATTTTATGTATCAACATGGTTAGGCTAGAATTCCAGTTATTCAGTCAAACACTTACCTAGGTGTCGTTGTGAAGGTATATTGCGGGTATGATGAAAATCCATAATCACTAGACTTTACATAAGGAGATTACCCTAGATATTCTGTGTGGACCTTACAGTTGATAGGTCTTAGAAGCAGAGCTGAGGGAAATTCCGCCTTTGGACAGCAGCTTCAGCTCCTGGTGACAGGTCCATCCGACCCCTTTGAAAGCTGCTCTATGGATTTGCCTACGGACTTGCCTACCCCGTCCCACAAATGTGTGAGCTAATTACTTGCAATAAATCTCTTAATACATATCTCCTACTATTTCTGCTTCTCTGACTGAGGTAATGATGAGATATGTAAAATAGCACATTTTTCTTCACATCCGGTGCATAGCATGAATAATTTGATAGGTGTAAATAAGCCCTGAACATCTCAACGATTTTGTGCATACTCCTTCTTTGCCGGAAATGCACTTACCCTGCTTTCTATCCTTCCAGTCCCAATCTAAGGATCTACTTCCTCAGGGATGCTTTCTTTGACCACCTATCAAATCCAGGTCCTATTATTAGATATGCTCGCGACACCTGTTCTTCTTTTGTAACACATATTACAGTGCACATGAACGTTTAATTATTTGACACTTATCTGTCTTCCTCTCTAGAGTTGAAGCTCTGGAAAGAGAGAAGCCAGGTCTGACTTGGTCACCAGTGTGTCCTCATTTTCAAACATAATGCGTAGGACACATAGTGGGTGCTCAATATATATTAATTGAATGAATGCATGGATATAAATGGATGTAGAATTAAAAAGGAAAAAAAATACACTGCAGTCTAATTTTCAGTGTGGTTTGAAAATATCTGCATTTGGTAGTTGACCCTTAGCTGTATCTTCCAAAAGAACATTTGCGTGGGATTCAGAATGTGGAATTTAGAGGTAAAAAATACAGGTGCCATTAGCTTTGCCTTGTAGGCAGCCCACTGAATATCACTGTTAGTCCGTTTGAGCTGTTATAACAAAATACTCAAACTGGGTGGTTTATAAACAATAGAAAATTATTTCTCACAGTTCTAGAGGCTGCAAGTCTGAGGTCAGTGTGCCAGGACTGTCAGGTAAGGAAGGACCTTTTTGTGGTTTGCAGACTTCTCCTTGTACCCTCACATGGTGGAAGGGGCAAGAACTCTTTGTAGGGTGTTTTTTTTTTTATAAGATTATCAATCTCATTCATGAGGACTCTATCCCCAGGACCTTATTTTCTCCCAAAGGCTCCACCTGTAATATCTTGGGGGTTAGGTTTCAATATATGAATTTTTGAGGGGTATATTCAGACCATAGCAATTATGAACTCCTTTTTAGTTAATATGACATAAATCACAAGAGCTAAGGATGACCCGGCAGCAGTCCTCATAAATCTCTTTGCCAGTTTTACATTTATGCAGAAACATATATTTTATGGTTCTCGGAGACAGCTGAACGGTACAATATTTTATGACATGCTTACTAGTATTTAAGATCCCTTTGGAAATAATGATTCATCTCATGACTTGGAATATTAACTTGGAAGTTAAAATTAGGTAATGTGAATACTGGGAGTTGTAAATATTTTTAATAAAAACCTCTATTTGCACTTTAAAGGCTAACCAAATTCTTGTTCTTTTGGTACAACAACGTTGAATCTAAACATCAGTCACCACTTTAAAAAGCACAAGTTCATTATGCATTGATTATAATATTAAAAAAATAGATATGAAACGTAGTCTACTTATACTTCTTTTATATACTTACAGTTTAAGAAATTGGATCGTCTCTGTTAAAAATCCTTCCCATGAGAAAAGGATCTTAAATTACCTATTTAATTATTTCTTTTTTAAGTAGATAAATCTTAGAAAAGATTGAAATCAAACACACTGTAAAACAATTCAGGAATAAATATTTACTTTCAAAAGAATTTGCCATTTGTGAATCAGATTGCTTGCAGGGGGGTTCAACAAAATTTTGCATTTTTCCTATACACCAAGATAGACAACTTCATGGGCTCAAGAAAAAATCCATGATTAAAAGTAGACATAGGAACTTGAAAATGTTATATTTTGGGTAGAAAATTAAGAGAAAATCTTAACAGTTATTACTTGTGTTTACAACGAATCATAAAAAATCACTGTAATAGCTATTAATCCCTGTTGAATCATTCATTCAGCACATTGAGCGTGAGGCTCTTGCAATGCAACCTAATTATAAAAGAATAAATTTTAAATTCAATATATGTATGAACAGTGAAACCAAAATTAATTGTCAATGGAGTTTTTTAATCAAAATGAGAGAAACATCATTCAACAAAATAGATGATAAGAAAATGATATCCCCATAAGTTAATATCTCTGTTTTAATCACCAGGTGTGAATTTAAAAAAAAAATCCAACAGAATTTATATAGAAAAACACACCTGATTATTACTAACTCGCAGCAAACACTAGTAATAACTGCTAATTTCTAAAAATCTAAGAGTCATTAATGTGCAAATGTATATCAATTTTTAAAAAGTAGAAAAAAGAATAGAAGAACAAAAGGCAAGCACATTTTATTTGAATGCCTTTGTTTTTTTTCTTCTTATCCTTCAAAACACTCATAAAAAATTTAACTCCATTTTCACACTAGCTAAAACTGGCTAGCTGCTTTCCTACAAAATTCCTGGCATTCCCACTTCACATTCTCCATGATTAGGAATGTCTTTTGAGGATTTGACATGAAGCTGATAAATTATAAATAAATAAATAAATAAATAAATAAATAAATAAACAAACAAACAAACTCAAAACCAACAAAAGCTCTTTGCATTCTGAAAATTAATCTTTAAGTTATTATTTCTAAGTAATTCAATACTCAATATTCACAAATTCTACTTTATTTAATATAGTTTCTGCTTAATAAACTCTTCATTTATAGGATATCCTTATTTTTAAGGTGACTTTTGGTTGCTTTAAGAAATTAAGTATGAAACACCCAGAAAACAAATCTACTTCCAAAAGAAACCCACTGTGACCCACCATGATAAGCAGCATGTAGAAAATGTTCAATAGATGTGTAACAAATCAACTCACCCTTATAAGAATTTCTTTCAAACAAGTTCAATCTCCCTACCTTATGTGAATATCAAAGGAGAATTCTAAATCAAATAAAAATACTCAATCCAGATAGAATAAACTTCAAAGAAGAACAGTGCATACTTTTAAATGAGGATTTAATTCATAATTCTATTTAATACCTTTAGCTGAATATTCAGAGTTTGCACAAACCAACTGCTCTATAATCTTTGAATTCATTCTCATAATGCATTAAATTGAAACTCAGTTTCTTGTGGAGTATTTTTCCCTAATAGACAATATTCAGGACATTGGTTTGTTATTTAATACACATCAGATTAAGCTATTGTGTCCCTTCATTTAAGTAATCTGACATTTTTTTGTAGTCTAGGCATTATAAATTCATTGATTCGCTCATTCATTCTACAAGTATTTGTTCCTTGTCTGCTAGATACAGCCATTTGGTTTAATAGGAAAGTTATAAAATCACAAACCAAGGACTACTGTTCTGCCAGTAATTTGAAAATAAATTGCTAATGGGTGGTTTGGAAGACTCAATAGAGAAGTCTCTGACTAGATAACAAATTAAACTTGCAGTTGACTGGAACCACCTAAAGGTAGGTGTGTCTACATGAACATAACTGAAAAAGTTTAATAAGAAATTTTGTAAAAACAGAGGCGATCATTTAAAAAAGTACATATAAGTTATGATTAATGGACAATAAGCTCATTACAATCATAATTACATAGGTTCCTCAAGTTTTCACATCTGTCAAATAAGGACAGTTAATCTTAAACACCAATAAATATTTATTGAATAAATGAATTCAAATGAAATGTACAAAGAATTTGAGATGTCATATAATGCGTACTTATTTTCTAACTTGAAAAATTAAAAAAGATCAGAATAACATTTCTTTGGTAATTCTAGGCAAACCATTTTAGCTTGCAGTGAAATGGTTAGTCAGAGGCTGAAAAGTCAGACAAGCGGTCAGGGACCCCCATCTGTCCTCTGAGTAATTAATTACCGATTGAGTAATCCTGGGAAAGTTTCTTCAACTCAGCCTCAGTTTCTTCAACTATTAAGTAGTACTAATTATGTGAACCTGTTATAGATTGCAGTTTGTGTCCCCCCACCCTCAGTGAAAATTTGTATGTTGAAAACTAATCCTTAATGTGATCGTGAAATCTTTGAGAGGTAATTAGGTCATGAATGGGATTAGTGCCCTTATAAAACAGACCACAGAGAGCTCTCTTGTCCCTTCTGCCATGTCAGGACACAGCAAGAAAATGGCTATGTATGAACTAGGAAGCTTGTCTTCATCAGACACCAAATCTGCTGGTGGCTTCATCATATCCCCAGCCTCCAGAACTGTGAGAAATGATTGGTGAGGACACTCAGCCTATGACATCTTTGTTATAGCAGCTTGAATGGACGAAAACAATACTTCTAAGGTTTTTACGAGGCTGAATGAAATTATGTCAGTAATGGGCCAAGTATAAAAAAGCCCGGCATGAAGTAGATGTTTAATAGTTAATGTTTATTTTATAACTTAATTTCAGAATATAAAAGATTTTAAAGACATACAAGCTCTGCACAGTCTTTACCTTACCCAAATACCAGAATATTTGATTACTAGTGGAGACCTCCTCACAACTTCCTGACAGAAAAGAATAAATACTATCATCTTCCGATAAGGAAAACATGATTCAGAGAGATTGCTCATGTTTTTCAGAGCAATATATAACTTTTTAAAAATAATCAGTCCTCACACAAACAATATAATATGAAATAATGCCACAAAGTCCATAATGACTTGGTCCATAGTACTAAAAATGTAAAACAGAAAAGACAGTAAGATTTTTGTGATGCTGACTAAATTCAAGAAATTGTAGATTACTGATAACTGTCTGATTTACATAGAAATATTAGAGTTGGGTCTCTTAAAGTAGTAAGAATTATACTATACAGTATGTCCTCTATTGAGTTTTAGGGGATCCAGTGACAGAGAGAAACTATAGAAATCCCCTCCCTCGCCCTGATCTGCCAGACCCTCAGTGGATGCCTGAGACCATGGACAATACCAAACCCTATATATACTCTGTTTATTCCTATACATAATACCTTTTTACTTAAAGAAAGCACTTCACAGCTTCTGTTGGGCATATGTGAATTGCCAGCATCTCTACTCTTGTGCTTTGGAGCATTATTAAGTAAAATAAGAGTTACTATAACACAAGCACCACGATATCACCACAGTCCACAGTTGATCTGATAACCGAGATAGCTACTAAGTGAATAACGGGTGGAGAATATACACAGCATGGATACCCTGGAAGAGGGATGATTCACATCCTGGGTGGAATCTGCAGAGCAGGATAGCATGAGATTTCATCATGCTACTTAGAATGATGTGAAACTGAAACCTTAATGAATCATTTATTTCTGGAATTTTCCATTTAATATTTCCAGCCAGCTGTTCACTATGGGTCACTGAAACTGTGGATAAGGGGGACTACCATATGTAAAACATTTTATTTGCATATGTGCCTACATGCTCTTTTCAGAGGAAAAGGAGCAGGGCTTTCAGAGATTCTTTCGTAGATTCTCAAAAGGGCCCATAAACCAACTGTAAAAGGTCAACTATCCCTACTCCAAAAAGGCTGCCGCAAATCATCACTGTTAAGTAGAGGAGGGCACTGCAAAGCTACTTACAGGAACTGTCACTCAATATTCATTTTGAGTGTACAGCGATGATGTGTTATCAGAAAAGAATCTACACATATTAATAAGATGGTAGGGTGCTTTATGACTTTTGGTTTTTAGACTACACAGATATAAATGAAGGGAGAAGCATTTAAGATCTCACATCTTAGTTGATAAAGAAGTTAAACAAAGATTCATAGAGTAATACACTTTACTTTTGAAATTCAACACAATTTACAACTTAGAATTATAATAGTACTGTGAAACATTATCATCTATGACTTCAGCAGAGTACTATTATAATATATTTCAACTAGATCATATTTGTTATCATTAATGATACTGTCAAATGATTACTATAATTATAAGTGCACATTAAAAGCGTCAAAAAGAAAAAGTATTTTAAAATATCCTCAAGCATTATGAGGAAGCACTGGATATTAATCTATGAAATATTTAGCCAAGTCTTCTAGGAAATAAAATCAAGACTATGTGAAATAGAACTTCATTCTTCATTGACTGTCACAGTAATTTAGTGCAGAACCAGAAAATTATTCTGATACATGTTAAGCAGGATGATTTTCATGGTATTTAAAAGAATTTGTATTTCTTAGAGTGCTAAAATAATTTGAATCCAAAATCTCCATTAAATATTAAACATATTATTAGCTATTTCATGTATGTACTTGACCACTGGCATATTCCAAAGCCTGAATAATTGAATAGCTAGTCAATTTAGTTGATTTTGCTTCCCATTATGCTTGTCTTCATTAAATTCTGTACCAAGCTAAAGGATTAATACTAAGAAACAGTTTATATGACATCAGCTTTTAGAAATATTATACCAGGGTGGATTTAATAACAATAGCCAAAATATATTGATCACGTATTATACACCAGGCACAGTTACTGAAAACAATACATATCCATATATCTACCTATATCTGTATTTATATTTATATCTATCTATACACACATAGGCACAACCGTGTTTCCCTAAAAATAAGACCTAACTGGAAAATAAGCCCTAGCATGATTTTTCAGGATGACATCCCCTGAACATAAGCCCTGATGCACCTTTTGGAGCAAACATTAATATAAGACCTGGTCTTATTTTTGGGGAAACATGGTATATATTTGTGCTCGTGCATATGTATGTGTGTGTATGTAGACAGACAGGCAGATAGATACACTCCCCCACCCACCACACACACACAGACATACACAAAAGTATACTAGGGTTAGAATGATAATAACATATCCATCCTCCTAACATCCAAGGAGGTAGGTACCACTATTATTCTCATTTTCGAGATTGGAAACACAACATCAGATTGAATAAATAAATTGTGCACGACTACACAGCTAGGAAGCAAAAGAGCCAGAACGTGCACCTACCATAGGTAATAGAGTCCAGTGTCCTGGTTTTTACCCACCACTCACAGCTGTCTCTGGGAGTGGTGGTAACAAATAGGTAACGCAGGTGGTGAGGAGGGATGGGTTGTTTGGAAAGTGGTGGTGACCACAAGGGATACATTTGGTAAAAGCTTGAGTTAATGCTAATTAAATGTTGGGTATAATATTGAAACCCACATGCAATTGAGTGCAGTTACAGATACACACCCATGTGCTGAAGGTGTAGTCTCACCCCCACACATTTGAAAGAAATGTTTCATATGTACTGTAATCCTAACTTGTAGTTGAAAATGTTGGCTATGCATGTTTGCAGCTTTTTGTTTGTGTTTGATTACTTTTTTTCTCTATGTCCTTGATTTCCAAACTGAGAGCTTAAGAACTGATAAATTGAAAACTCCATAAACCTGTCTTCGGCTTGAAAAGTGAGGTATGTTTTGACACACCTCACATAGTAGTCAGATTGTGATATATGTTTAGCATTAAAGCATTTAATACTGTAGGCAAAATAGGTGTTTGTGCTTTACGTAGTTAAAAATCTTCATTCAAAATTATAAATATATAAAAAACCCAAAATGATTCTCCTAGTAAAGTGAGATGTGTGACTTAGATTGTTAGCTACAAAAAACTTATGTAAATAAAAAAGATTTGTTCTCAATGTATTCTTCAGGAGAGTGATTTACAACATTTAAGTGGAAATTAAATAGATGCACTGTTGCTGTAAATTGCAAATTATACAATAAACATGATAAGGCATAAGCATTTTTCTTTCATGAAATCAAGACTGACTGTAAGGAATGCATACTTAGTGCATTTAGTATTGATCACATATTCACTTAAAATGATATTCCTTTTGGAAAAGAAAAGAAAGAAAAATGAGAATCTTATCATCAAAATGCTCTTGGATAAAACAAACCTATTTTATTGCCAACTTGTGTTGTTTTTTTTCTTTTTCTTTTTCCACATTGTATAGCCTGCGAATAGTTTAAAGCATGAAACACTACAATTTAATTGCCATGAAATGAAAATATATAGTCATCAAGCCTATGTGTAAAGTTTCATTTTTATAAAGTTAAATTACCTATTAATTATAGTTAGAAAAAGTATAATACTTTGGAGAAATATATGCAAAAATGCATTCCATCATTCAACAAGCAAGTATTAAACATTCACTTATGTGCTAGGCACATGTATCTGCTCCCCCGTGACATAGACTATTTCTGAGAGACATTCAAAATGGGATGTATTTTTTAAAGTCCTAAAGGTTCTAAAAAAAAAAAAGGCCCAGAACTAATAAACGTAGCAAGATTATAGGATACAAGATCAATATAAAAAATCAACTGTATTTGTATGCAGTATGAACAACCTGAAAGTGTAATTAAGCAAACAAAATTTCATAATAGCATTAAAAAATAGAGCATTTAAGAATAAACTTCACAGAAGTGCAAGACCTATAAATGGAAAAATACAAAACATGGCTGAGAAAAATTTTTAAAGGCCTTAAAAAAGTGAGATATGCCATGTTCACGGACTAGAAGGCTCAAAATAAGGTCAAATTTGAAGAATTTATGCTACTTGATTTTAAAAGTTAATATAAAGCTAAAGTAATCATGACAAAATGCTATTTTCATAAAGACAGACATAAACATCAAAGGAACAGAATAGAAAGTCCTGAAATATACCCTCCAACTATGTCAACTGAGTTTTGATAAAGGTGCCAAGGCAACTCAAGGGAGAAAAGGAAAACCTTTTCAATAAATGAAATTTGGATGATTGGATATTTATATGAAAAAAATTAATTTAGAATATAGCCTCACACCATTTATAAAAATACACTCAAAATGGATCATGCATCTGAATGTATAAACTAAAACTATATAACATGTAGAATAAATAGGAGGAAATAACAGGAAAAATAGGACAGAAGCCCTGAGTTTAAAGTTAAAGATTTCTTACATATTATACCAAAGGCATGATCCATCAAAGAAACAAAATGTTGAACTGAACTTCAGCAAAATTAAAACGTTTTCTCTCCAAAAAAACACCATTAAGTAAGTGAAAAAGATAAGCTATGGATTGTGAGCAAGTATTTGCAACTCATATATCTAAAAACGGTGTTCTATCTACAACATTTAAATAACTCTAACAAAATAAATAACAATTAAAAGTGACAAAATATATGAATAGACATGTCATCAAAGACAATATAAGAATGGTTAACAAGTACGTTCTTAATATCAGTTGTCATTACGAAATGCAAATCAAAACCACAATAAGATACCACGACTCACACGAGAATGGTTAAAATAAAAAAGACTGAAAAACCTAAGTTTGTTAAGAATATGGAATATTGGAAATCTCAGAAATTGCTGGTGGGAATATAAAATGGCACACCCACTTTGAAAAACAGTTTGCCAGGGATGGGAAGGAGGAATGATTGCAATTGGCACAGAGGAACTTTTGGAGAAAGTAGACATGCTCTAAAATTGGACTGAGACAATGGTTGCACAATTGTATATATTTCCTCAAAAGTATCAGACTGTAAAAACTTACAATGGTTAACTTTATGACATAGAAATTGTACGTCAATAAAACTGTTAAAAATAAAAGGGTTTCCTTTAGACAATTCATGTAGAAACCTTATAGCATAAAAATGAGGAAATGTCTAACCCGTTTGAAGACACAGAATAGGTCATACACATGAATCTTTCTGATTTTTCTGTTTCCCAGGTTCAATAATTCAGTTTCAGACATCAATGTAACTGATTTAAATCCTGATGTAGGACAAATTTCATTCAAAATGGAAAAATGGGAATAACACTTACTTGCTGAAATGCTTCTATTCCAGTCAACAAACCGTACCTTTAAACTGATGGTGGTAGTGAAATTAAAGAAGTTCAATTAGACTTTGCTCCACTCACTATAAGTAATTTCTGATGCATTAATTATATGTATATAATCACCATAAAATAAGATGGCTATCTAGTACTCCTCACTTCAGGGAATATTTGTAACTCAGAAAACCATATTTTTTTTCCAATACCTTTCCTATATAGATGCATACATGTGTTTGCAAACATAAATATAAAAATGTATGCATGCATGCATAGAGAGGTGTAATGCATTTGTGTGATCACATATATATATCTATATATCTGCATATATAGATATATATTATATATAGATATAGACATATTTTGTTTGGATACAGATTACAACTATTTGTATTCAAAGAAAATTACCACACTATTCTTTCACAATAGTGCCTTCTGGAGGCTCTTCCCAGAAATATCCCATGTCAAGAAGAAACTCAAGAACAATAATATTATGCTTTTGTTTTGCACATATCACTAAGGGCATATATATATATATATATATATACACACACACACACACACACATATATATATATACATATATATATATTCTGAAAATATTTCCAACACATGAGAATATCAATGAATTTATTAATGTTCAGTTAATTTAAAATTTATCATCAAATCCAATTAAAAATAGTACTTCCCTTTCTCAAATCAAAAAGAATAGTTAAAAAGCAAGAGTAATTTTAAATCAGTTTTGAGTCAGCCTTCTCTTTTCAAATACATTAGATCATATCATCAAGACATTAAGTGGTCTATCATGTTCTTTAACTTTATACTCAATATTTAATCATTTATTCATTCAGTCTACAAATAGCAAATTAATACCCTGTGTATATCAGGCACTGTGCTAGGTACCAGTGATAGAACGAGGAACAGGGACAGCTCTGCCCTCAAGCAGCTTAAAAGTCCAAAGTAGGTGCTTAAATAATTTCACTTAAACATTTTGCAAATTTGGAACTTAAGGTCCTCAAAAGTCACTGTAGGATTAGTTTCAGCAATGCTGCATTTGATAGTCCTCAAAAAAATTTTGCAAAATTAAGGGCTCTGAGCATCCCTGCAGTAAAGAAACATGTTTTGCCTTTTATATTGCAGCTTCTTAAATTTAATTGATTATGTTATTTGTTTAGCCATTAATACTATGAACAGCCATTGAACATTCTTTGAGAAATACTAATACGCTGGATATTCCCTGTATAAGATCTATAACTCTTTTATAGAAGAAAAACAGATACATTTGCCACTGCTTTCACATCTTAGGCTCATGCTGATTACAGTATTTGTGGATTGACAAACACTGATTGCTTGATAATGGGCTCTATTACTTACCAGCTATATAAAAGAAAGGAAATTGCATTCAATAGCCTATAATCTCACAAATCATTTTATTATCAAAAATGGACATAACATTTACTTTTTCCTAGACCTTAGGATTACCCTTTTCTAAAACCAAGGATTATGATATTTTTGTCTCAAGTATTTGGCTAAGTCTTTTATTGCAAGGCATCCAGACTATGGATTTGGGTGTATTTTGATGGGTGTGTGCTTTTTTTCTTTGTATTCCAGATCTCCATCTTTTTGGTGTTTTAGCTTGGCTTTCGATAGCTCCGTCAACTGATTAAATCTTACTGCTTCTGTTAAGAGAGAAGTAAAAAAGTGCAGAACTTTGGGATCTGTGGCCTGAAGACATTTATGCATTAAACACATTTACTGAGTCCCCTCATAAAGTGGTAAACAAATTAGGTAAATTGAATTTATCCTCACAGAGCCTGTTAGTTTCACTCCATCATCATCATCTACAGACTATGTAATTCTGAGGAAATATCGAAATTATACATTAAGTGCCCTTAGCTGTAAAATGATGATAACAATCATATGTAGCTTTCATTAGGATGTTGGAAGGATCTAGAATATTGCCTAGAACTTTCAAAACACCTACCAACATCACTTTGTTTCGGAAGCCTCCATATTTTCACTGTATGCTGGTTATATATTTTTTTTGTGCTGATGTATTTTAAACATTAGGTTGTGCTTGTTTGGGCAGAGGGCGGGGGGAAGCCCTGTCACATTGTCCTGCTATCCAAGATGAAGGAAAGAGTAGTCAGAAGAGCAAAGCTCCAGAATCAGGCAGAACTGAGTTCAAAGCTCAGCTGCTGCCTTTACTTGATCTGTGAATGTTGACATGATATTTAACCTCTCTGAGTGATATTTTCACCACCTGAAAATCAAGGAGCCTATCACTGGCCTCTAAGAGAGATTAAAAGATAAAATCAATGACAAAATATGTTACTTAGGAAAAATATTAAGATTTAAGATTATAAGGAGTAGAATTCAAACTTTTCTTTAAAATGACAGCTGTTAGGCACTGGGAAGTTAGAAGTACTACAATAAGGGGACAGCTGAACTTGAGCGAGTAGGCTCTATGTACTGTGAAGTAATCTAGAATGGTGCTCAGTGAATGAATGCTAGGAGATACATGGTTGTGGAGAAGATAAATGCTGTGCTTGCCTCATGCTGTGAACACATCAAAATTACAACTAAATTATAGAACAATCAAACTGGAGAACTGTCATGCGGGGAGGCCTGCAGGGTCTCTGGTCCCGCTCCACATACAAGAATGCAGGATATGGTGAGGCCAAAAAGGAACACCCACGGAGCCATAGGTAGGGGAGTCATACCACTATATTCTCTCTGGCGGCACTATACTCTCACTGGAGGCTGGATCCACACTGTCCGCAAACCGCCATCCGCACTTGCCAGCACAGCCGCCATCTTCTTGCTAGCCCCCATTCTTTCTCTCCTCTCCTCTCTAGCGTAGCCACAGCAGTTATATTAGTGGCCAATGGCTCACTGGTTACAGCTGACGGCCAACTAGCCACAGCTGATGGCCATGCAATCACAGTTGGCCATTTACTACCTGAGCCAGCACCTGTCTATGTGAGGCCGAGAGCCTGGAAACTACTTTCTGGGGCTCTGCCCCCACAAGAACCATCTGAAGTCTAGCTGAACAGAAGTTTTATAACTAAGGATATAAAGAAGAAGCCACACTGAGACTGGTAGGAGGGGCAGAGACACAAAACAGTCTGGTCCCAAACCCAGACGTGGTGGTTGAAAATTGGGAGAGATATATTAACCACAGAGGTTCCCCACAAAGGAGCAAGGAACCGTAACCCCTCACACCAGGCTCCCAGAGTACTGGTGCCAGAAAGGGGAGCCCCCACAACTTCCGGCTGTGAAAAACAGTGGGGATTCTGACCATCCAGGTGGGACAGAAGGTTGTGGGAAACCCAGACATCCTCTCAAATGGCCTGCGCAGGCACTCACCCTGGGCTCCGGCAGAGGGACGTTGACTCTGGAGGCATTGGAGACATATGGGGAAGAACTGAGTTGTGTAACTTCAAGGAAAGGACTAGAGGGACAGTCCCCATTTTCCCTGTGTGGTGTTCCTCTCCCATGCAGCCGGGAGGTGGGTGCAATCTTTCCAATGTTGAGCCCACCTCTACATGCCAAATCTGATTGTCCTGGTGAGCTCCACTGCTCCATCCTGCTGACTCACTAAGACCCTGCCTCACACAACATGCTTACCGCAGGAGGATTTAATTAGCAGCTGAACCTCACGGGAGCTGGCAGGTGACAACATGCCTCAAAGTGTCCTGGCTATTTGCGGAGGTACTCCAGACTTCGTACTTGTGGCAGCTGTCTGTGGCTCTCAGTGTAGTCTCTCCCACATGCCTCCAGATGCAACACAGGCATTGACCCACCATGGATCACTTTGTAGCTCCTACCAGGTACTCCCCAGCCAGTCACAGATAGTGGCTGACTTGGGCCTGCACCGAAGCCCTTCCCAAGAGGCCCCTGAACTAACATACTTGGAGGTTGGCTTCAGATCACAGCAGAGCACCACCCAATTAGCCCCACAAGAGGCACACACAAAAAGCAGTCTCAACAGGTACCAGAGCCTGCTGGACTGAATTTCTCTCCATGGAGTAAGCCCTCCCCCCCACCGCCCACAGCAGTCCATAAACTGTGGACATGGCCAAACCCCACAGCCAGTCAGCCTGAGGGTCAATACCACCCACGGACATGCCAACAGCAACCAAGGTTCAACTATAACAGGAGGGCACACAGAACCCACACAAGGGACACTCCTGGAGCACCCAGCTCTGGTGACCAAGGAGACTGTGCCACTGGGTCCCACAGGACACCTACTATATAAAGTCACCTGGCAAGAATGGGAGACATAGCAGCCGTACCTAACACATAGAAACCAGCACAGAGAGGCAGCCAAAATGAGGAAACAAAGAAATATATCCCAAATGATAGAACAGGAGAAAACTCCAGAAAAAGAAGTAAACAAAAAGGAGGCAAGCAACCTACCAGATACAGAGTCAGAAACAAGGATTCTAAGAATGCTCAAGGAATTTAGTGAGAATTTCAACAAAGAGATAGAAAGCATAAAAAAAAAAGACACAGAAACTATAAAAAAGAACCAGTCAGAAGTGAAGAATATAATAACTGAAATGAAGGATGCACTAGAAGGAATCACCAGCAGACTAGATGAAGCAGAGGATCGAGTCGGAGATTTGGATGACAAAGTAGCAAAAACACCCAATCAGAACAGTAAAAAGAAAAAAAGAATCCAAAAACCTGAGGATAGTTTAAGGGACTCCTGGGACAACATCAAACATAACAACATTTGCATCACATGGGGCACCAGAAGAAGAGAGAAAGCAAGGGATTGAGAATCTATTTGTAGAAATAATGACTAAAAACTTTCCTAACCTGGTGAAAGAAATAGATATACAAGCCCAGGAAGTGCAGAAAGTCCCAAACAGGATGAACCTAAACATGCCCACACCTAGACACATTACAATTAAAATAACAAAGGTTTAAGACAAGGAAAGAATCCTAAAACCAGCAAGAGAAAAGCAATTAGTTACCTACAAGGGAGTTCCCATAAGATTGTAAGCTGATTTCTCAAGAGAAACTGCAGGCCAGATAGAATTGGCAGGAAATATTCAAATTGATAAAAAGAAAGGACCTACAAGCAAGGTTACTCTACCCATCAAAGCCATCATTTAGAATTCAAAGACAGACACAGAGCTTTCTTGACAAGAAAAAGCTAAAGGAGTTCATCATGACCAAATCAGTATTACAAGGAATGTCAGAAAGACTTCATTAAAATGAAGAAAAAAAAAAAAAGAAAAATATGAAAAATAAAATGGCAATAACTACATATCTATCAACAATTGTTTTCAATGTAAGTGGATTACATGTTCCAATCAAAAACATAGGGTGACTGAATAGATAAGAAAACAAAACCCTTACATATGCTGCCTACAAGAGACTTCAGATTGAAAGACACACACAGACTGAAAGTAAAGGGATGGAAAAAGTTATTTCATGAAAATGTAAATGAAGAAATAGAAAAAACTGGGGTAGCAATACTTATATCAGACAAAACAGACTTTAAAACAAAGGCTGTAACAGGAGACAAAGAAGGACCCAGTAATCCCACTTCCTGGTATTTATCCAAAGAAACTCAAAACACTAGTTCGAGGGGATGTGTTCATTCATATGTTCATTGCAGCATTGTTTACAATGGCTAAGATTGTGAACACAGCCTGGGTGTCTGTCGATAGAAGAACGGATAAAGAGGAGGTGGTACATATATACAGTGGAAGGGAAGGCCAGGGAAGGGAATGGGTTCTCGCCATCTGAGGCGGCATGAATGGACCTGGAGGGTGTTGTGGTGAGTGGAATACATCAGAAGTGAAAAACAGATGCAATGTGATTTCATCTATATGATGAATCTAAAGAACAAAATATTAATAAACAAACAAAACAGAAACAGACTCATAAATACAGAGAACATTTTGATGGTTGCCAGATGGGAGGGGGTGTGAAAAAGGGGAAGGGACTAAGAAGTACAAATTGGTTGATACAAAGTAGTCATGGGAATGCAGGGTATAGCATAAGGAATATAGTCAATAATATTATAATAATTATTTATGGTGTCAGATGGGTACTAGATTTATTGGGGTGATAGATGGGAGGGGGTTTAGGGGCAGGGTGAAAGAGGAGAAAAGATTAATAAGTACAGATTGGAAGTTACAAAATAATCATGGGGATGTAAAGTAAAGCATAAGGAATATAATCAATAATATGGTAATAACTATGTATAGTGCCAGGTGGGTACTAGACTAGTCAGGGGGATCACTTCTTAAATTATCTAAATGTCTAATGACTATGCTGTGCACTTGAAATTAATATAAAATAATATTGAAGTGAACCATAACTGAAAATTTAAAAAGGGGGGAAGGTAAAGGGCAATAGGTGGTCCAAATTTCCAGGTATAAAACAAGTAAGTGTTGGGGCGTAATGTCCAGCGTGGGGAATATAGTCAGTAATATTGTGACAGCATGCGACGGTGTAAGATGGTTGCTGGATTTATGATGGTGATCACTTCTTTAGGTATATAAATGCTAAATAACCATTGTGTACACCTGAAACTAGTATAATATTGTATGCTAACTATATTTTTTTAATAAATATCTTAAAACACTAAAATGAGCATGCAAAAAAAAAGTGAATAAATGCTCTGCAATGGCACAGAGCATTTGAATCTGGTGAATGCCAGCTCATCCGCTCCTTAGTGTGACCTTGGGCAGGTTATTTAAACATCTCTGAATCCTAATTTCTCTCGTGCAAAACGGAGATAATAATGACACTGAGTGCTTACTATTTGTTCAACGCTGTTCCAAGTGCATTGTTTCAGTCCGGTTTGTGACCTAAGAGATAAGTAGTACTAGCATTATCCACATTTTATAGAAAAGGACGTTAGAAAGAGGTTACATCCCCAAAGCAGAGTAGAAACTGTTTTTGTCTTCATTGCACCATTTCTTTGGGTCATCACACTCCCACTCTACTTTGAAAGTTACTCTCTCCACACTAGAACCTGCGGCTTTCCCTAGCCACAGCTGAAGAATGGACCAGCCACAAGCTGACCAGATGCTCTCTGAAATGAGATTGCTGCTACACAAAGCCCAGCACACCTCTGATCCTTTCCTTTTCAAAGCCTGGATCTTCAGCTAGTCCTTCTACTGCACGAGCCACCAGCCACCCTTTAATTAGTAAATCAAATTTTTGTTCCAACAGCTACATTTTCGTTGTATTGTAACTGACGTAGCCAAAAAAATAATAAATACTAGCTCAGCTAAAATTCAGATTCTAGACTCTGGAACCTTAAAATGTAGAAAGACCACTTGGCCTTCTCATGGAATAGTCACCTGGTCAAATATCCATATATCCATATGTGCCACCTATGGATCTGGCTTCAGGAAGTGAATCGCAAACACAAGGCCTGTACAAATGATGGACCAAGTTTCAGAGGTTTTTAGTTTTTTGCTTTTTTTCAAGGTTTTTAAAATCCCTGTGGCTGTTCAATAATCGACTCCAATCATCATTCATATAAGCTGCAAGAACTACTAAAGAAAAGACAAGGGAAAATAATTTGGAAGTCGCAAACTGAGTCACCGACAAAGTGAAGAACACACATATTAATGGATCAGACAGCGTTAAGTCCGAAAGGATTAAGGGCTCACAGAAAAAGCCCTTGAAATTTCACTTCAACATTTTGAAAGTCAGTGTAACTATGGTGGGATATTCCCTCGGGTTTTAATGGCCAAAATGTTCTTAGGAATTGATAAACGTATATTTGGCAATAGGTAATTATGCAAACAGCTGGGATGAAAAGTAGAAAAGATTTATAATTAATTTGATGCAAAGGGATTGTGTCGTCTCAGGCATTCTTCATTAAAATACATCAGCGATGTACAATATATTTGTATTTTGATGAATCTAAATGCTAACCAGCTAGTTTTAATAACAATCTGAGTTATCTGGATGAATTTCTTCTAGATTTAAAATAACTGCTAAAAATTTATGAAAAACAGAGTTGTTGATCCTCAGGGCTCATGCAATTGAATCAAATCACTCAAAAAAGGGGGACAGTTTTGAAGCTCTCCCTATCATTATCGGTATCGGTTTTTATTCTTAATCCTGACACTGACCTAGTAACAGGCATTATAAAGACCATCTCCATGACCTTCATCAGCTTGTTAATAAATAATACCATAAATGGGAAAGTTAAGTCATCAACTTTATTGTTTACCTACAACTTATATCAGGCTCCAAGGACACTTTCAGATTTATTACCCCCACGAAACCAAACATTCTCTTACAAAAGTGAACTATAATTCATACAATGTTAAATTGAAGTAATAAACCACACTAAACAACCCAAGTCAAAAACACATAGCACTATTATAATGGTTCACAATATGCGATGAAATGCTCTACTCTCCATTAGATTTTTACACTCAAAGCAAATCTTTTCTCTTCAAATCATGGCCTTAGATTAATTCACCATGCCTAATCAAGGCTTCTTCTAGCTGTACCTCCTTAAAACTCAGCATCAAGTGAAACGTCTCCTGACAGCAGAGTGGCAACTAGAGATTCTTCTTATCAGGTTCTTTGCTGTTCTCTCCAACTAAGAAATACTCAGGGTTCAGCTTAAATGTTTATCTTCAGGAAGACTTTCTTGATCTACCCCTCCTCCACAGCCTAGGATAAATTAAGTTCACCAATTATATCTTTTAATATTCCTCATACATCTCCTTTCAAGATAGTAATAACAAGAACATAAATTACTGTGCATGATTATTTAAGGAACACTTTTGTTTTTTTTCAAATCAGGACGAAAGGGGATGTGATTAACTGCTTTATCCCTGGACCCCTTAGAAGCCAGCACAAAGCCTGGCACTTAGGAGTCTTTTAGGAAACATCTGAAAAGGGAGGGAGAGACAGGTTTGACATGGGCAAAACCTGGAGGAGCCAAGCTTGTAAGAAGACACAGAGAAGGCAGGGTGAAGGGACACCAGGTCCATGCCACTGAAATTAAACAGCATTTCCCATCACACCCAAACAAAATGATCTTTGTTCAGCATATTCTGCCTAAATGACTCATGAAGACGTCCAAACTGAAATGAAAGAGGAACTCAAAGTCATCTTGGTAAGAAAAATGAAACTATTTTCCAAAGGGAAACAAAGCATAGACTGTCATTTTTTAAAAGAAAGAGGAATTAAACCACTTATTTTCAAAAGCATATGTGAAAATATTTAGTCATACAAAATATAGCAGAGAGCAAGTGGTAAAAGCCAAATGATCTTGTATTCGTCACATTACAGAAGGCTGCACACATTTAAAAGAACAAAGTCATTTTTAAACAAAATTATAACATGAGGTCACAACAATGTATAGCTAAAATGCATTGGATTACACTTTTTTATTTTACAATTCAAATTGAAAGTTTCTATTTCTGATTTACTCTTCCTGTTACTATGTTGAATTGTAATTTGTGAATCAAAAAGAAACCAAGATCTGCATAATTTGATGAAAACAATATGATGTTTTATGACTTTTAATAAGACAAGTTAAAACTTGAAATAAGTCCTAATGCAAAAAAATTAATAATTGCATATAGTGTAGTACAAAAGGTCTTACATTTAACCAGTTATCTCTATCTCGTATTGCTAATGCTCAATATAGAAATCAGCATATACAAATACCATCAGACTTTGAACAATCTAAGGTCAATAACAACCTATGTTATATTCCCTAAATTATTCCCATTGACTAGTCCCATTGACTAGTTGCATTGAATGCATCCCATATAGTAGGCATTGAATACATATATGTTGGCTGCCTGAATGAATCTCTCATTTCCATCAGTTCCATCTGTGTGACAGTAGTCTCTCTACAGAGCCATGAACTTCAACAAGGTCTATTCCAAACTATAATCTGAAGTTTATTTAGAGAACTGAGGACAGGATGGTATTGAGAAAGCCCAGATCTTAGAGATAATTTATAATTACAGCAGATCCTCTGAGCCTGATTTTATCTGGATCACCACCTCCCTGATACTTCCCTGGTTCCCAAATAGTGAACTCTATGACATGCTGGAAGAACTAATGACATCAGAAACAGTACGTGGTGCAATTAGAGGATTTCTAATCAACTCTGAAAGAAAAAATGTATTTCCTCGGTAGACATCTCAGTAGCAAATGCAATTTGCTAGCAAAAGTAGAAAGTAGAAAAACAGAAAGTTCAGGCTGCTCGTAGCATCCATCACAGAAAGCAAAGTTGAAAGTCACTTTTGCAGACCTTATCAGGTGTACCCTTCATGCACCAAGAAATGATAAGATAAATATTGAAAGTCACCAAACATTGTATAATGACATATATTAGGGGCCCTGCTGGTTGTATATTTCTTCATGATTTCTTTATAACTGCATGAACAGTAACGAGTTCAGAATAGCTCTTCCACTGAGTGCCAAGCTCATAATCAAGAAGCAGAAATGCTTGAATAATCAGGTTGGTCCTGATTCAACTATTACCACTTAATAACCAGTCAGTAACATATTGTAAAACTGTAATTTGTGAGATACAAATATTGTTATTAAATTGCTTGTCTGCAGTGTTCCCCAGCTTTGATGTTTTTGACTTAAAAACTGCACATGACTTAAAGTCTCCAACCAAGAGCCCAATTAATTAGTAAAATTCAGTGTGTGTGTGTGTGTGTGTGTGTGTGTGTGTGTGGTGTGTGAACATACGCGTGCCCAGACACACGTGTATGTGTTTTTGAAAAGATAATAAAGATCAGGTCTCTATAGCTGAATCATAGCGTAATTCAGGATCAGACCCTGTCTGAATAAATTCCAGCAGCTTCTTGGCTTTTATACTCCTCCAAGAAATCCCTTTGAAACCAGGAGTTACTTTTAGCGAACAGAGTTGAAACACTCAATTTTTATTTAGTATGCCTTTCCAAATAGGCACGATTTTTTTTCAAATAGGCCAAAATCTGTTTGGCCAATGATAGAAGGCCCCACATGAGAGAAATTTCAGGATCTGTTTTCTTCTCTTTGTCATGTCATTATTTTTAAACAGCTGCCAGGTTTTCTCCTTGGGTTGAGGACCCAAAATGTAATATTGCATCCCTCCATCTGTTTTAGGAGACGTTGAGATGTACACTGTAAATTAAGGTACGGACAACCACATTTTTCTTTTATATGGTATAGGAATGGTAGAGCTGTGCTTTTAAATCAAGCAATTTCCTGACTGGCAGACTATTTTTCAGCAGTAGTAAAACATGATACAGTAGTAACATCAGTAGAACGAGTGGTACATCTGTATTGCTTTGGTCCACCCCTTAGTGTTGGCATAATAATACCAACAGTACAGACTGTGGAAGGTTAATAAATCACTTCATTTTATATCCAATAGAATAGGCTCAGACACAGCATGGAACAATCAGCGACTTCATTCTGATCACTTGTGCTTCTAGAAGTACGGAAGGAGGATAAGATGACAGTAGTATCTCAAAAATCAAACTTTCTCAGGTTTCTGAGATTTTTTAAAAAATGGCTATTCCGTTTCAGCAAAGGAAAAATGTGCTACAATTCTACAGCTGGTTGCAGCACTGAGCAGCTGAAGACTAACGACTTTAGCTGATGCAGAAACAGAACACAATATAATTTGGTGGACTACCTAAGGCGTTTAAACTTTTTCTAACTCATAAGGGCACCACCACTCTCCCTTTACCAAAAAAGTCACTCTCTTTATTCTTTTTCTCACAGTAAAAGAAGTTAAAATGCTTAGCTTTTTAACTCTTTTCATTGCCATAATTTATCCATTCTCTTCTTGATGGCATTTAGATTATTTCCAATGTTTTGCTACTACAATTTTATTTCTTGCGTACACAGACAAATTTCTCTAAGATCTCTCTCTATATTTCGATATAGATAGATAGATATAGATATATCTATCTATCTTGATAGATATCCATATGAATTGCTGTTTTTTATAGGTCAAAAACAGCCAAGTATCAGCAATTTCAGATGGTTCAACCTAATAAGGGTGGAATTGCTGGGTCACTTCAGGATTACTGGGTTTTACCAAATTGCTCTCCAAAATGGTTTTGCAATTTATATTTTCTTTATCAGGAGTATTTTTAAGAAAGTTTTGCTTTACTCCAGGCTTCTATGCAAAATGATTACTCATCCCCTACCGAGGAATTGCTTGTTTGTGCTGTGAGACAAGTCTCTTTCTGCTCTGCACCTCTGTAAGCAGTTTTCTAAATTCATCATTTCTTTTGTACAGCACACTTGGCAATTATCGTCTTCTACTTCTCTGGAACATTTTAATACCATGACACTTAGTTAAAGAAAAGAAACAGAAACATATCTGTATAACTGGGTAGGTGTCTGATACAAGAATGATCAATAAATCTTAATCTCTAAAATCAGGATCTAAAAATTCAGATGATGGTCAGGAAGATTCTATTCAAGTACCTTTACTTTGCTCATTCCTTCAGCCATGAAGGTTATTCTCAACTCTTCTTCACAACCAATGCCCTTTTTGAAAGCTTAGGGCAGATGTTTCTCCTGGTCAAGTCTTTTTAGGCTTCTAGCCAGACTTCAGTATCTGTTTTCTCCATGCTCTCTGAGCTACTGTGCATGTGTCACATTTCTGTGTGTGTGCAACTGTGTCTGCAAGTAGGGTGGGTGCAGGTCAGGAGGAGATTAATTAAGATGTCAGAGTCTTGGGTTTTAAGACTGATGACTGCTTTGGGCAGTAAGAGGTCATTTCCTTGAAGAAGCTATTCCTCCCCTCTCACGTCTGAGCTTGCGATTCCTCCTCTGTGCTTCTCCAGCCATGCGATTTGTGTCTGCCATGGCATGTAACCGCCTCTCAGGAGACTGATTATTCACACATCAGCCTTTCCGCCCCCTGTGGTTCCTATCTGTCTTTCTACACCTGGCACTGGGCACCCTCATACTTAATAGATGAATAGAAAATCCCTTTTTCTCATCCACTTCATACCATGAGCCAGCCACTGTTCTAGCAGGGGAGCTTCAGCAAAGCACACAGTTGACAATCTTTGCCCTCATGGAATTTACATTCTGGTTGGAGCAGACAGCAAACAAATAAACTGGTAAATCTATAGTATGCCAGATCATAAAGGGTGCTATAGAGAAAAATAAAGTGTCTTGAATAAATGAATGCATGAATCATTTCTCCCCCAATGTTGCCCTATAGATGCTAAATTGCATAAGCACAGAGAATGGGTCTACACGTATCTTGTTCATTTCTGAGTTAGCTGTACCTAGACAAGTGTCTGGCACCTAAACTAAATTGCTGATTAAATTAACGAATGAAGAAACCTCACATAGTCCTTTATACATATAAGGTAAATAGAAACTTGTTTACAGATCCTAGATCTGTTGGAAACCCAAATCCAAATGGAAATGGTCTAGCCCCGCCCCCACCCCAAGCTTCATCTCAACGGGTATTATCCCTGCAGCTACCTCAGTGGTTCTAACACTTGTATGCTCTGTGCACAACACCAATTACTTTTCAGTCTGTAGACGTCCTGTTGAATATACATCGCATTACCCCAATGTCCTTTAAATAGAATTTTGAACATGTTATATGGAATATAGTGGACGTAAAAAAAAATAAATAAATAAAAAGACATAGCATGGGTCCAAATAAATACTGCATCCTTCCTAGAGTATGCTAAATACTGTCTCATAAGTATATTAGAAAGTAGGTTCAACATAATAAATGGTCTTAGCAAATAGAGACACAGGTAAATAAGAAACCAATTCATATAATATGTATGATCTGGCCATTGCAGACATTGACATATTTAGAGATGGCACTCTAAATATTACTGATTTAACGGCTGTTTGGAAAGTTTTTATCTATTCAAGTGTTATGGGAAAACTTTTGAAACTGTCATAAATTTGAAAGTCAGTGTAAAAATCCTCTTAAATTGCTGTATTCTGCAATATTTTCAGAATCTCGAGAAAGTGCTCAGTAAATGAGAAGATTGCAGCTCATAAGGTACGGTCTCTAGGTTCCTTTGAAAACCTGAGCATAGCCTTTACACATGAGACCATGCCTTCTCAGAGAAAGAAGACGCCACACTGTGTGGGGTAGCAAAGAGAAAAAGATATGAAAAGTAGAAGAGATGTGAGGTGGTAGTAAGCTGACATAAGTGCATTACGTGGATTTCTAGAGAATAACAATGTAGTAGAGCAAAAATGTGTCCTTTCCTGGGGCTGGTAAGATACATAAAGAGAAATTCCAAAATTGTATCCTTTTTTTTTTTTTTTTTTTTTCAAATAAAGCAGGGGGAAACAATTCCCCATTATTCTTGAAATGAGACTGCATTAAGAAGTTTGGCAATTCATAAAAATCATTCCATTTTCTTAATTAATGCATTTAGTTGGGACAAAACATTAATTTCTCTCCTAAGACTTAGCTCTGCTATGTTTTTCAATTAATGATCAATTGCTGAAGAAATCCCTGTAGACAAGAAACATTCTGTTCTGTGCTCTAGTGCACAAATAAGATGGCAGTAATAACAAAGCATGTCACAAAGGATGCTTTATGATGCATCAAACGGTGTCTGTTGAGACCCTTTGACTTGTTAATTAAGACGTCAACTAGGCTCAAACATTTTCTATGACAGCAGTCAAAGAAGGAAATGAAGAAATAGGATTTAAAAGGATGACTCCTCCATATCAGGACACAATAAAAAATTTACATTCTTTGGAATTACAGCTGGCGTACAGCAGTTTCTTAATAGAACATAGAACATTGTGAGATACATGCAATACGTTTAGAATGAAACACTGACTGAACAGTATTTGGAACATATTGAGCATAGATTCTGGCATGAGACAGCCTAGATTTAAATGCAATTCTCATACTTAGTAGCTATGTCAACATGAGCAACTTTTTATGCCTCCTTTCCTTTTTTGTAAAATGGGGATAATAATACCTATACCTTATGGGGGTGAATATAAGGATTAAATAAGTTAATGTTTACAAATTGCTTAGCACAGTCTCTGGAACATAGCAGTTGCTATATATCTGCATGATTAAAATGACCTGAAATATATACATCTTTGAAAAAAGGTATGTTTTTGTCAATATTGGATTTTGCTTCAATTCTAGCCTTGGAAATCAAAAACAGTAAATAGCTACAATTTTACTGATCATGGAGATGTTTTCTTCTTAAAATTCTAATGAAGACTTAATCTTCATAATTCCAAGTGTCATAAATATTTTTTTTACATCTCAGTGATGGTTTAAGTCTTATAAATTCTATGGTCAATTTTTTGTCACAAGTATTAGAAATGGTTCAAACATTTATATAATTGATTTTACATATTAAATTCATTACACATCCCTGGATATTGAAAAACGGTTTGCATATTTTTAAAGAAATGTTACTATTTCTGCTGTAATAAAGTGGTAGACTATACAGGATCAAGAGGATCACTTTGGAATTAAACTAAGATTTGAGTATTGTACCATTCTTATATTAATTCTGAGACTTCGGTAAGTTTGTTTAATTCTTAGAGTTTTATTTTCCTCACCTTCAAAATAGGAGTAATAATTGTTTCTACTTCATAATATTTGTTTTGAAAAGATTAAATAAGGTAATTCAAAGATAGTGTTTAATCTCAGACCCTGGAACAGAGTAAGTATTTAATTAATGTTAGCTGATATTATTAGTTTTTACAGTCAAATGCTCTTTAACCAGTTTTTAAGGTGACTTTTCAGAAAGCTAGAGAAATTAATCAGTCCCAACTTATGAGTAAGTCTCAAATAAAGTCACTGCTATGAAGCCTTATGAAGACTTAGGGCCTCTGAAGACATCATTCATATTTTACTTTTTAATCAACATTGCTATTAACAGAAAACGTCACATAAACGTTTCACAAGAATATTTTATCTATGTATATTTTACCAACTTAAATTACATTTCTCAACTTACATAACCAGTCCTCTTATTTAGAAGGCAAAATCATCCTTAAAATAATATTTGCTAGGGTTATAATATGAAGATCACCATTTATAAATCTTTAGATATGAATGATTTATTTTCTCTTTTTTTTTTCTTTTAGACTTTCATTGTCTTTGTAAATTTTATCAGTCATATAGATACTGTGTGTTGTTTTTTTAATTACTGCTAAAATATTTGGCAGAATAAGAATAGGATATGGAATTCTCATCATTAACATAAACACAGAATATTTTTAAGGCAATTTCAAAATAGAAAAAAGGTGATGTGTATTCCAAAATTTCACATCATAATTTTCATGTTTTACATATTAAAAGATATGTTTTTTATGCTTAAGGATGCAAAAATTATCCCTAATTAAAAATGAAGAAGCTGTGAGGATAAGAGTATCTATTTTGAACACTTTCCGCAACCATCTTAATTACATTAGTTGTGGTCCAAGTCAAGATTGCCTTACAGGTTGGTCCCTTGTAGTAACATTTATGGTATGACAGCCATTAGAACAAGGAAATCATTGCTTGGGTTACTTCATAAGATTATCTAAAATCATGTAGAAACAACTAGCATACAATCACAGGTATTCAATAATGCTATTTATAATTAAAGTGATCAAATCCTCAAAGTAGCAATACATGCAATTAACACTGAAGAGGATGTTCTATAGGTAAGGACCATGCAGTCTGAAAGTGGAGTTTCAGGTTATGAAAATAGCCACTATTTTCTGAGGACTTGCTCTCTACCAGCCACTATTTAAGCTCTTTAACAGCATATCTCATTTTAATCCTCTCAAAAACTCAAGTGATTCTTGTAAAACAACTTGAATTAATGAGATTTGACAACGTGACTGGCAACAAGATTAAAATACACAAAAAGAAGTTAGAAATGCAAGCAGTAAAAAATATTCCACTTAAAATTAACAACATATTTATTAAAAACCTAGAAATAAATTCAACAAGACCAGGTTTATATGAGGAAAAAACAACATTTTTCAAGGACATAGAACAAGATCTGAACAATTAGAAAATCATTATATATTCTGGGATGGGAAAATTTGTCATAAAAATGGTACATCTACCAAAATACATATATAAATCTGATATAATTCCATTTAGCATTCCTATATTACTTTTCAAATAGAATAAAGTGAGCATATTTTACCTCACCTAAGCATATCCTTACCCAAATAAATAAGTGGCAAATCTAAATAGTTACCTAGCAAGCACCTTCACCAATAAAATAATGGTGTATAATTCAAATATTTTTTGACTTTGCACTTCATGTTTAGAAGAACTAACTAGCTCTTTAACAATAACTGTTCAGAGACGTCATCAAATTGGCGGTGTGAGGTGAGCTCTGTAAATCTCCCCTGGAATTTACAACTATTCAAACAATAATAACTCCACTGGGGACTCCCTGCACAGCAGACAGGCAAGACAAAGAGGCCCACTACTGAATTCATCTAAAGGTGGGCGAATAGCGCAAGGGGGGGAGGAGGAGGGAAGGGAGAAGTGCAGAGACGGAGCCGCGGGGGTACAGGACGCAGACCTAGCTCAGTGCTCCGAGCTCGCTGCTTCCCGGAACTACCGCAGCTGCAGGAGAGGGAAGAACTCGGACTGCTAGGGCTCCACTTATGGCCCACAGGGCTGAGGGGGCAGCATATAACACGGCTGAACCCAACGCTCATGGTAGAGACTTCGGAGAAAAGACTGAGGGAAGAAGGCTGAAAACAGTGGTTTAAGCCCTCACTGCCGAGCAGAGAATGGAGCCTTAGGCACTGAGACTAGCCGCCCCCACCCTCCCCTCCCAGAGCTCGCCCCGCCCCCACCTGCCCAGTGCTAGAAACAGAACAGCAGCAATGTCAGATCAAAAGAACAGAATATTTGCTGTTTTGAGAACTGTGGACTTCAGACACAGATTCGCAGCCCAACTAGTTCTGGCAGAGGGGAGGGAGCTATGGAAGCAGGACCGGCTGTGGTGGGGGTCACTGTCATTGCTCTGGGTCACCTCTCACAACTCACCCCACCTCTGGCCCCAGCTATCTGGGCGGATCCCTGCAGGAGTAAACAGAACTGCTGAAACATACGGGCTCTGAATCTGATGCAGGAAGAGCTTTGGAACTTCAGAAGCTCTCTACATACCGACACGGACACTGCGCCCTGTGACCCAGGTGAACTATTAACAGAGGAGAAGCCCATGTCCCAGGGAATCTCCCCATTGTGTGAGAAGCTGGAATAGTGCAGAGAAAACATAGCACTACCGTGTGAGAGAGAAAAAAAGGCTGTAGTCGGAGAGAAAATAAAACATTCTACCAACAAGTATTGGAAAGCAAGAGAAAGACCTCTTCCTATCAACCTGTTGCAGAAGCCACTCCTGTAGATGTCTAGGAAGAGAAATAATAAGTCAGTAATCGCCATGAATAACCAATGCAACAAGACAGCTCGGAAAGAAAGTGAAAAGTCTCCAGAAACGGAACTTAAAGATACGGAAATATGTGACTTAAATGACAGAGAATTCAAGATTGCAGTTCTGAAAAAACTCAACGAGATGCAGGAGGACACAGAAGGGTAGTTTGATGAACTCAGAGACACAATCAAAGAACAACATGAGCATTTTACGAAAGATTGAAATTTTAAAAAAGAGCCAGGTAGAATTTCTGGAGATTAAGAACTCAATAGAAGAAATGAAGAGTGAAGTGGCCAGCTTGGGTGGTGGAGTTGACCGGGTGGAGGAGGGAGTCGGTGGCGTCGAGGATAGAAACCTGGAGGTTACACAGATGGAAGAAGGGAAAGACTTGAGACTTGGAAGAGGTGAAGGAACTCTACAAGAACTTTCTGACTCCATCAGAAAGAGCTATATAAAAATAATGGGCATATCAGAAGGAGAAGAGAGAGAGAAAGGAACAGAGAATATATTCAAACAAATTGTCGATGAGAACTTTCCAGGATTGTGGACAGAACTGGATCCTTGAATCCAAGAGGCAGATGTTGCACCTAGTTGCCTCGGTCCCAGCGGGCCTTCTCCAAGGCACACTGTATTGAAGCTGTCTAAAATCAATGACAGGGAGGGAGTCCTCAGGGAAGCCAGGGAAAGGAGGACGGTAACCTACATGGGAAGGACCATTGGATTGTCATCAGATTTTTTAGCAGAGACTCTACAGGCCAGGAGGGAGTGGAACCAAATATTCAAACTGTTGAAGGAGAGAGGTTATGGGCCAAGATTGGTATATCCAGCAAAGATATCCTTTGGATATGAAGGAGGAATAGGGACCTTTCTAGACATATAGAAGCTGAGGGAATTTTCTAGTGCACAACCTGCACTACAAGAAATACTAAAGGAGGCTATTCAGCCACCATCAACAGGGACAATTTGTGGCAACCAAAACATGGAAGGGGAGAGAATAAAGTCCTGAGCCAGAATATGGGAGAGGGTAGGCGTGCTGAAGAGGATGAAATACTCTAAGTATCAAACTTTCTTTTACATCAACTTAAGGGTGGCCACTAGGGAAAAATCCAGAACTGAAATATACACTGTAATAAAAGAAGAAACAGAGGGAGGCATCATTGAATACCACCACACAGAAATGATGGACAGCAACAGAAAGGCAAAGAAACAATGGAGACACAGCCTTACCAGAAAACTAAAGATAGAATGGCAGGAAATCCTCATATATCAATAATCACCCTAAATGTAAATGAACTGAACTCACCAATAAAAAGGCACAGAGTAGTAGATTGGATCAAAAAAACTAAACCCAACCATATGCTATAAACCCAACCATATGCTGTCTCCAAGAGACACATCTCAGCTACAAGGACAAACATAGACTCAAAGTGAAAGGGTGGAAATTGACACTCCAAGCAAACGGTACCCAGAGAAAATCAGGTGTAGTCATAATGATATCAGATGAAACAGACTTCAGGGTGAAAAAGGTAACAAGAGACAAAGATAGACATTTCATAATGGTAAAGGGGACTATACAACAAGAAGACATAACAGTCGTCAACATTTATGCCCCCAATCAGGGAGCACCGAAATATACCAAGCAACTACTAACAGAACTAAAAGGAGAAATTGACCAAAACACAATTATACTAGGGGACTTAAACACATCATTGACAGCTATGGATAGATCATCCAAACAGAAAACAAATAGCGAAATAACAGCCCTAAATGACACATTAGATGAAATGGACATAATTTACATATACAGAGCACTTCATCCTAAAACATCAGACTACATACATATTTTTCTAGTGTACATGGAACATTCTCAAGGATAGACCATATATTGGGACATAAAATCAGCCTCAGCAAATTTAAGAAGACTGAAATCATACCAAGCATATTCTCTGATCACAAAGCTTTGAAATTGGATATCAACTACAAAAAGAAAGCAGTAAAAAACACAAATACATGGAGATTAAACAACATACTTTTAAAGAATGACCGGGTCAAAGAAGAAATTAGAGGAGAGATCAAAAAGATACACAGAAACAAATGACAATGAAAATACATCCTACCAAAATGTTTGGGATGCAGCGAAAGCAAATTTAAGAGGGAAATTTATATCATTACAGGCCTATCTCAAGAAATAAGAAAAATCCCAAATAAATAACCTCATGTTACACTTTAAAAAACTAGAAAAAGAAGAACAAGTGAAACCCAAGGTCAGCAGAAGAAAGGAAACCCAAGGTCAGCAGAAGAAAAGAAAGTTCAGAGCAGAACTAAATGAAATAGAGAACAAAAAGACAATAGAAAAAATTAATGTGACAAAGAGCTGGTTCTTTGAAAAGATTAGCAAAATTGACAAACCCTTGGCTAGACTCACTAAGATAACAAGAGAGAAGACAGTGATTAACAGAATCAGAAATGAAAAAGGGGAAGTTATCACGGACAACACAGAAATAGAAAGGATCATCCAAGAATACTATGAAGGACCATATGCCACCAAATTCAATAACCTAGAAGAAATGGACAAGTTCTTAGAAACATATAGCCTTCCAAGGCTGAACCATGAAACTGGAAAATCTAAACAGACCTATCACCAGTCAGGAAATTGAATCAGTCATCCAAAACCTTCCCAAAAGCAAAAGTCCGGGACCAGATGGCTTCACTAGTGAATTCTACCAAACCTTCAAAGAGGATCTAATACCAATCCTGCTCAAACTCTTCCAAAAAAAATGAAGAAGAGACAGTACTCCCTAACTCATTTTATGAGGCAAACATTACCCTGATACCAAAACCTGGTAAGGACAGCACAAAAAAAGAAAACTACAGACCAATATCTCTGATGAATACAGATGCAAAAATCCTAAACAAAATTCTAGCAAATCGAATACAACAATGCATTAAAAAGATTATTCATCACGACCAAGTGGGGGTTCATCCCTGGGACACAAGGATGGTTCAACATCCACAAATCCATCAATGTGATACATCACATAAACAAAATAAAGGACAAAAATCATATGATTATATCAATTGATGCAGAAAACCATTTGACAAGATACAACATCCATTTATGACTAAAACACTTAATAAAATAGGTATAGACGGAAAATACCTTAACATAATAAAGGCCATATATGACAAACCCTCAGCTAATCTCATAATTAATAGTGAAAAACTGAAGCCCTTTGCTCTATGTTCAGGAACACGACAGGATTGTCCCCTATCACCTGTGCTTTTCAACATAGTGTTGGAAGTCCTTGGCAGAGCAATTAGGCAAGAGAAATAAATAAAAGGCATCCGAATTGGGAATGAAGAAGTTAAATTGTCACTCTTTGCAGATGACATGATGCTATATATAGAAAACCCTAAAGACTCCACCAAAAAGCTATTAGAAACAATCAACGAATACAGTAAAGTTGCCGGCTACAAAATCAACGTACAAAAGTCCATTGCATTCCTGCATACTAACAATGAAATCTCAGAAAAAGAAATACAGAAAACAATTCCTTTTGCAATTGCAGCAAAAAGAATAAAATACCTAGGAATAAACTTAACCAAGGATGTGAAAGACCTATATGCTGAAAAATATAAGACATTTTTGAAAGAAATTGAAGAAGATACAAAGAAATGGAAAGATATTCCATGTTCATGGATTGGAAGAATCAACATAGTTAAAATGGCCATATTACCCAAAGCAATATACAGATTTAATGCAATCCCATCAAAATGCCAATGGCATTTTTTAAAGAAATAGAACAAAAAATCATCAGATTTGTTTGGAACCGCAAAAGACCCCAAATAGCCAAAGCAATCTTAAGAAAAAAAGAACAATACTGGAGGTATCACACTTCCTGACTTTAGCTTGTACTACAGGGCTACAATCATCAAAACAGCATGGTATTAGCAGAAAAACAGACACATAGACCAATGGAATGGAATTGAGAACCCAGAAATTAAACCACATAAATATGGACAGATAATTTTTGACAAAGAAGCAAAAAACATGCAATGGAGAAAAGACAGCCTCTTCAATAAATGGTGCTGGGAGAATTGGATAGCCACGTGCAAAAGAATGTAACTGGACTGCTATTTGTCACCATGTGTCAAAATTAATTAAAAATGGATCAAAGACTTAAGCATAAGACCTGACACAATAAACTGCATAAAAGAAAACATAGGTACTAAACTTATGGACCTTGGGTTCAAAGAGCATTTTATGAATTTGACTCCAAAGGCAAGGGAAGTAAAAGCTAAAATAAATGAATGGGACTATATGAAACTTAAAAGCTTCTGCACAGCAAAAGAAACCACTGACAAAATAAAGAGGCCACCAACTGAATGGGAGAAGATTTTTGCAATCAGCGCCTCTCATGAGGGGCTAATATCCAAAATATACAAGGAACTCATGCAACTCAACAACAAAAAAACAAACAACCCAATTGAAAAATGGGTAGACGATCTGAAGAGCCATTTCTCCAAAAAGGACATACAAGTGGCAAATAGACATATGAAAAAATGCTCAACATCACTAATCATCAGAGAAATGCAAATAAAAACTACAATGTGATATCACCTCACCCCAGTCAGAATGGCTATCATCAACAAGACAAATAGTAACAAGTGTTGGAGAGGCTGTGGAGAAAAAGGAACCCTCATACACTGTTGGTGGGAATGCAGACTGGTGCAGCCATTATGGAAGGCACTATGGAGGTTCCTCAAAAAATTATGAATAGAATTGCCATATGACCCAGCAATCGCTCTCCTCAGTGTCTACTCAAAAAATCTGAAAACATTTATACATAAAGACACGTGTGCTCCAATGTTCATTGCAGCTTTGTTTATGGTGGCCAAGACATGGAAACAACCAAAATGTCCTTTGATAGATGAATGGATAAAGAAGTTGTGGTATATATACACAATGGAATACTATTCGGTGGTAAGAAAAGATGATATAGGAACATTTGTGACAACATGGATGGATCCTGAGAGTATGATGCTAAGCGAAATAAGTCAGACAGAAAAAGCAGAGAACCATATGATTTCACTGATAATGTGGTATATAAACCAAAAACAACAAAAGAACAAGACAAACAAATGAGAAACAGCTCATAGACACAGACAATAGTTTACTGATTACCAGAGGGTAAGGGAGGAGGTGGATTGGAGATGAGGGTAAGGGGGATCAAATATATGGTGATGGAAGGAGAACTGACTCTGGATGGTAAACACACAGTGTGATTTATAGATGATGTAATACAGAATTGTACACCTGAAATCTGTAATTTTACTAACAATTGTCACCCCAATAAATTTAAAAAAAATAATAACTTCAATGTGAACAATTATTTACTATTTCCAACCTTAATAATAACATAAAAGATTATTTGGGGATGTAAATTGGTTTACTTTCTCCTTTAAAAATTTTATGTTAATTAATATTTGGAAACTGCTTTGGATATATTAGATTTTATTTCTGGCATGGCGTCATGAACAATATATAGTTTTCTTGAATGAACATCTCAATAAACATCCTGAGAATTGTCAATGTTTAAAGGAAAAAAAAAATGACTATTTTAATTATCATTTAATTTCCTCGTTGAGAACAACACTTGAGATGCAACAACTATACATTAGTTTTAGAAAAAGGAAGTTATTTTATATTAGGTATACATTGGCTTTAACAATTATTTAAAGAAAAGTTTTTAAGAGTCTAATGATTGTAATGGTGACTGATTTTTACAGCCCTTTAGTCTGCTTAAGTAAAAAAAATAGTGAAATAGTTTCCATTTCATGAAAGTATCACAACTATGATCTAAACCTAAGATACTATATGAAGATAAGAATGGAACACAAGTCACAGGGATACAGTGAGAATACAATGAGATAATACATGTAAAGCACTTAATGTACTGCCTAGCATATTATAGGAAATCAGTAAAATGCACCTAATAATTGAGTGTAGTCGGATAAAAACATTTTTTGCTTCTATCTCTGAATATGAACCTCTAAGTCAAAACTGGAAATATCCAGGAAAATAATTTTGTTCAAATTAGTGTCGTTATATAAAAGATAAAAGAAGACCAGCTGCAATGACAGCTAACATTTCTGAATGCTTACCAGGCACAAAGCTAAACATTAGTAAAGATTTAAAATTATGGCATATGTATGTGTGTATTTCCTAAGATATATTCAATATAGAATTATCCAAACACACACACACACACACACACACACACACACACATATATATACCTTATTCTGTGTGTGTGTGTGTGTGTGTGTGTGTGTGTGTGTGTGTGCCTTTAGAGAATAGGCAAAAAAAATCCAAAACTTATCATAACCTTTTAAAAGCCTCTTCAATACTTGTGTGTGAGGTATGGACTTCAGATTTTTTTTCTTTGAAGTAGCCAGTAAATAGATAATAATAAGTATTTGACAGTGATATATACGAGTGTACACACACACACACACACACACACACACACACGAAAAGGTCGGACAATTACGTTCGCAATTATTTTCCACTCTAAGTGCACAGTGGAAAGTTCGCGAACTTAATTGTATGAACTGTGTGTGTGTGTGTGTGTGTGTGTGTGTGTGTGTGTAATATATATGATATATATATATGTATATATATATATATATATATATAAAGGCTTCAATTGTATAAACTTATTATTAACTTAGGTAAATAGAGGTGTGTCTCTTCTTAGAATGAGTAGGATACGAGTAGGATATAAAACAATTTCCTTGGCTCCCAACGAATCTCATTCCTTCCACAGCTCCAAATCATGGAAGCAAGACCAGGCAGATCACAACTCTGTTGCCCTCTGCATTACTCAGCCAATGATTAGAAATGCTGAAGGTCCTAATGATTTCTGGGTGTCTGTCATGTGGCAGTTTTACACCAGTTGTTTAGCCAGATAGTCCATTTTAGTGGTTTAAGAAAATGGATGAGCCCCTGGTATACCACGACTAGCCAAGTGACATTATACCCCTTACTTGACCTCTCTGTGGCTCACTGCCTCTCCCATTTACTAAGCTGAACTACATCAAATTATTATCTTTAGGGTAAAAAAAAAGTCAACGCTGATAATTTAGTAAGATTCCAGCAAATAAAAGAGGGAAAACAGATTGCGCTTATAATTGTCGTACCTGGACATAATCATGGAAGGTGGTGCGGTACAGAGTAAGAACCTACTCAATGTCAGTATCATTATTATCATCCGTACCATGGGAGACGCTGGCATTAACAGTCTCAGCCTTAGTATTTGGAGGCTTCAGAATTCGAACTTGGATCCTGACTCTTAACACATTGCTATCTCTGCTATCGCATGCTTTGGCCACAGTGTCTGGGACTGCTGAAAACATCTAAGTTTTTCCTTTCAGAAAAATTAACATAATGCCAATCCTGCTTTCCAAGGACACTTTATAAATTAAAGCAACACTGATTTAACTGCTATGAAATGGCCTTCCTTCCTTCCTTCTTTCCTTTCTTCCTTCCTTCCTTTCTTTTTCTCTCTTTCTTTTTTCCTTCTTGATGGATTAGTTCCCTGGAATACCTACAGAAAATAAGACCTAACCAGAAAATAAGCCCTAGCATGATTTTTCAGGATGACATCCCTTGTACATAAGCCCTAATGTGCCTTTCGGAGCAAAAATTAATGTAAGACCCAGTATTATTTTCGGGGAAACACTATACTTGCCAAATGATACCCTAGTGTCCTGAAAGAGTTAAGGCAGCTTGTACATTTGCATAATTTACAACTAGGGAGTTGCTGGGGACAGGGTAAGTCTGGTTCAGTAGGCCATTTAGAAATTCATTAAAATTCATTCACTCCTTATGCTTTTTCTGCTTATGACCAGAACCTGATAACATTAAAAATGTATTTCCAAAATTAAAGTAGAAAATAAGATAGAAAACCAACATGCTTACATCTGTAACTATAAACTCTTCAATCACCCCACTGTCTGGGGCTTTTTCCTCCAACGTAGAAACTTATTCATATATTCACATTAGGCAGTAAATTGAACAGAATAGAAGTTGCTATGGAAACCGTATGGTATGCCGTAGTACTTAGTGAGGAAATGAACACTAATTATCACCAAATGTATATTTCTGCTATTGTGCTCTATAGCTTTTAATGTACAATCTGTTTAATGAGAAGCAAGTTGTTCACCCAGTGTGCAGAGGGTGAACGAGGCCTAAAATAGATGATTAAATCCTTAGGTGTGAATCTGTAAATTTTACTGCAAGAAAGCAGTAAAAGACTGGCCATTCTACCATATATCCTAACAAGAATGGCAGTCTTATTGAATCTTAAAACCTAAAATATAAGCAGTTAAAATATCTCACACACCCAGCACACACTCAAAGCCATGTACTGAATGCTTACTGTGGGCCAGGTATGAGGGAGGAATGGAGGCCTTGTCTAAAGGTACCTGATTTCACTCTTGTTGCAAAGCCAACTCTATTAGGTTCCATAAAAGAGTTGTGAAAAAGCATGCTACTGGGCACACAGAAGATAAGCAGATTACCTCTAGCCCAGGAGACTGAAGGAAGCCATTCAAAGGACAGTGAAACTCCTGGCTGACTGAAGAGCTCATCGCTGCCAGGAGTAATAACTTGCTAATCTGCAGGCACAGCCTGTCCCTTGAACTCCACTAGTCAGATGACACGGACAATGAATTGGACAGCTTTTTCACCATGAATAGGAGGGACCTGCAATAGTGTCGTCTGCTGTTCCCTCTCCTACTTCCCAGAGTAGTTGAAAGAGAAATCTGGCTGCAGCTTCCCTAACTTTGACCCTAGTCATTTGAGTCCTGGCATCCAGCGTCCAGTTCTGGATTGTCATTTTTCTGACACCTTGTTTCCATAACCTTTTGTGCTAAATCTATGGCACCTCCTCCAACAACTACTTCTGTAATCATTGTAGCCATGAGTTGGTCCCAACACAGACTCCCTTAAAATGCCCTGGGTTATACCATTTGGAAATTTTGAGACTACTGACTTAGTAATAATATAATTTGCAACAAGCTGTCAAGGACACATCCTTTGTCCAGATGAGTTTCTCTTGCCTTCTAAGCCTGCTTTATTCCTAGTTTCATCATGATAGGTACCTTCAGAATAGCCAAAAGGCAGCGTAACAAGTTGAATGTGGTTTCAAGCAGAAGGGTGAGTTTTTAATTAACGTACAAAAGTTAATATGGCATTTATTTAAGAAATACAGTAAATCATGACAGTAATATAGGATATTACTACATAAATAGCATGATCCTTGGGGAGCTTTGTTGGTATCACATTGCAGAGACCATTTAATGTTTTTTAATTTAGAGAAAAATTATAGTAAAAGGTATTGTCATAGTCCATGCAAAAGAAAAAGGGAACCAGAGAAAAACTGTATTTACCCGCAACTTTGCAATTGGAATTCTCAAGCTCCAATCACAATGCACATTAAATAATGGGCACTGGCTGAACATTTATAGAAGATCCAGAAGTTGTCTGGTCAGCTTCAAAATGTCAAACTAAAGGTCCACTTATCATAATTATACATTAAAAGCCACATTAATTTCTGCTCTGTTGGTGTGGTTCAAACAATATTCTCAGAATTTCTATTTCATTTCATTTAGAACATTAATTTTATAATTTCACATTAATCAAGCTGCAAATATTTATTGAATATCTACGCCCAAGCCAGCTGGAATCCTGTTATATTAGACTCTAAAGAAAGACAGTATTTATGGGCTTGAAAGTAAGTTAGCCCTCATCTTTCACAACTTTATTATTCCCCTTCCAGGAAAAAATTGTTATTAAATATTACAAATATTAATCAACATCTTAAAAACGGTTTTAGGCCATCTTAAGAAATTTTTTCAAAATGAGAAAATAATTTTCAAATATATGAGCAATGAAGTTTTACTTACTATGAACATTGATTTTAGTACCTTCAATACATTTGAGAATGCTATTAAATTTAAAATTCTGGAAAATGCAGAAGATACATTTAAATTTTGAAACCCTGAACTGCAGTTTGCAAACAGGAAAAAAACAACAGTTAATGTATAACATAATAATAGTTTAATCATACAAATAATAATTGAAAATATTTTCTCTCTTGCCAAGATTGTGTTTCTTCTCTCAGGTTACAAATCTAAAATATGTTCTTAGGCAAGAATAACCTGACACAATTTTAAGCTCTTTTACATATGAATATATCTATTGAGTTTTGTTTTGTTTTCATTAACTTCATATAGAGCTCATTTTCAATTATTCCTTTTGGCTTGTTCAGTTTATGGAGTATTCAGTCCCTTTGTTTCAGAAACTGCCTTGAAAAAACATCAAATCACGACATAACACTGTTTCTATTAGCAGTGGTACTAACAGATAATAAAAATCATTAAACTTACTAAGAACTTACTATGTTCCAAACATTGCTCAGAGACTTTTATAAAACAAACAAACAAAAAACAACAACAACAAAACTTTAAATCTTCACCACAATCCTCTAAAGTAAGCAATATTATTTTTAATTTACAAATGAGGAAGAAGAAGGTACCTAATTTTGTTCAAGTTGCAAAGTTCATTAAAGGTGATGTCAGCATTTAAACCCAAGCAGTCTGCTTCTAGAATTCATTATCTCAATAATTTTATTATTGTTTATACTTCATTATTACCCAAAATATTTCTTATATGCATTTTTAACCATCCTATGTATCAACTGTTTTACTACAAAACTATGGAAAAACCAAAGGCAACAATTAGAAAAATCTACAACTAGAACAAGTCACTAAAGCATCCCTGATAATTAGGGGTGACCATCTTAAATTATACTGCAATATCTGAAAGGGCTTAATGAGGTTAAATCTGATAGTTAGATAATGTTGATTTTAATTTTGCAATAAAATGCTAGTTTCTCAAATGAACATCCCATAAATTGAGGACAATTCAAAAACCTGAAACTCATCATTGATTCTTCTCCTTCTCAACCAGCCTACATTCCATTCATCAGCGTATCCTGTAAACTCTACCTTTAACAGCCTCTTCACAACTTCTGCAGTTCCCGCGGTGCAAATCAGCCTTCATCATTCATAGCTTATGGTATTCCTAGACTCCGCTTCTACTCTTGCTGGACCACCGGCTTTTCTGCATAAAGTGCAGAGTAATTCTTTGGAAATATTTGTCACATTGTATCTTTTATACTCAGGATCTTGCAGTGGCTTTTAAGGTGGCCCTGAATAAAAGTGGTTCTACGGATGGATGACCTACCACGGAGTTCCCACGTGTTTGGAACTTGGCTGCCTCTCCAACTTTATTTCTACAACTTTCCCCTTGTTCTCTGGTCTCTTACTGGCCCCCATCATAACCAGTTATGCTCAGGGCTTTAACTAATCTCTGTTTAATTGTTCTCCCCCACATACTCACATGCTTGCATCTGCCCTTTATTTAGTTCCTACTCAAAATGTTACCTCTTCAAACAGTCTTTTCTTGGTCAGCCCATTTAAAATAACACATTCTGTCATTTTCTGTCCATTTACCCTGCTTTCCTGGTGCTTACCACACACCCTGACACTATTTATTTTCTATCTTCCTTAATAATATGTAAATTCCCTTAGGAAATTGCTGTATGCTTCATTCCTGGAACAGTGCCTGAAACACAGTGGATGCTGAAAAAAAAACATCTGTTGAAACAATAGATGAATTTAGATACAGAATTTCGTCTCATGATCATTTTACTAGTGTAGTAGGGAAGGGCTCTAGCTCTTTGTCATCTTATTTTCTTTAAGGAGATTGATTCTTAAACTCATGCCCTGAGGTTTTTGTTTTGTTTTGTTTTGTATAGACATTTTAATCTATAATCCTCCTTTAGAAAAGACTGTCAATAATTTAAAGATTACATGTTTGTCTTTAGGTTACTGGTAACAATTATTTTCCTGATTGTCTTTCAACAGAAAACTCAAGGACAATCCTGGCATTTGAGCATTCTTTCATAAGAACAAGGATATACAGAAAGCTTTCTCTCAGGGAACATGCTAGACCTTCATACTGGTGTGCAGAAGTAAAGCTGACTCCCCTGAAGTTTCTTATCCCTAATTATGCTTCCTCTTACGTAGATACAACTCCTCCAAACTCCCACTGACTCCAATACACCATTCACAGAATGTTCATGCTTGCACTTGGGATGGGAAACTCTTGGTGGTACCGGAAATCTCCCATAATGTATAATGGTTCACTTTCTGGACTTCCACTGGCTCAATACCAAAGGCATCCCCCAAGGCACTGCAACAACTAAAATTGTCTCCAAACATGTCCACACCCGCAGTTATGAACCTGTGGTAGACTATAAGCCCTTGAGGTTCACTCTTGTTCTTCTGTAATATTCTCCTCCCAATTGGACTGAATTATCTGTTTGCTTATAATCCACTGAATATATTATCATCAGATTAGATTCCCAAAACACATATCTAATCAAGATGCCCCCATAGCTCTCCAGTGCCTAAGAGACACTGGGTAAAAACAGACCTTTATTATCCTTAAATTTACTCGTATTTATTATTTTATTTTTGGTCTTACAGAATTTTAATAAAAGAATCAACCTGTTTTCAATAACAGGAAAATATTGATACCATATTTTAATTTGAAAAGAACATATTCATGCTAATATGAATGTATTCTGGCCTCAAAGCCCATTCTGTACCAAGATACCTAAAGCAGACGTGTTAATGAATCATTCCTCTCCCTTCTCTGATGTTTGTCAAGTCACACTTCTGTCGATATGATTTGGTATCCATCACTTTCTTATGACACATGTAAGATAAAACTCCATTACATATTTAATTGATGGAAAATCACTTTGTCTACAGCACATTTTCCAGGTACATACAAATATGTACTTTGTTATCTATCTAGATAACAGAATTGCTATGTCTGCATCTAAATCTCAGTAGTGTTTATGAAACCAGATAATGTGGTGAAAAGTAAAGTTTTAAAATATATAAATTACAGATACACATATTAATATATGTATGTAGATAGATAGATATACAGGTATATAGAGATAGAAATAGAGATATAGACATAGATAGATAGATAGATAGATAGATAGATAGATAGATAGATAGATAGATAGATAGAGACATATATACCACAGAGGTGCCAAAAAATGTATATACATTTTAAGAAAGGAAAAAACTGTATTAATATATACGGATAACAAAAGTTGGATACAAGTCACGTTTGACTTCTGCAATTACAAGAGGTGCTCAAAGTGGTTACTATCAGCGTCCAGGCACTTCTGATTACGGCGAACTATGCTTGAGTAATGTTGACCAAAGTGTCCACCTGTGTACATTTTTGGCACTCCCAGTGTGTGTGTGTGTGTGTCTGTGTGTGTATATGTGTGTATATGTGTGTGTGTGCACACACGTATACACACACACACACACACATATATATCACCCAACTTTATGTTTCATAAATTCTCCACATCAACATTAATGTGATTAATATAACACAATCTGCCAAAGCCAGGAACTAAAATACAACGACTTTATTGCTTTTCTAAATATTTTGGAACAACTACAACTAGCTTACGTATCATGTTTTCTCGGTGCTTCCATAACCATTTGTCCTCCAACTTCCAGTGAAAACTGCATACAGGGGATCATCATGCAGACACAACCTTGATGCATGTGGGGTGGTGGGAAAACACTGAAGGCTTGAAATCGGACTTTGTGAGTCTCCTGCCTCCTCTACTCAATTCCCTAATCTGTATAATGAAGTAATAATGATGACTGGGGCAAGTGCTACTCTAGAAAGATAAGGCAACCATAACATTCTCATCAGAAGACCATAACCTTATACTTGAATGTGCCTACCATTCCCCACCTCTGTCATAGAAGCCTGTATACTACATTCACCCGAATATTACTATTTCTCTGATTCTAAGATATAAAATGATAGGGTGGGGAGTGAAAAGTAAACGATGTGACTGGCATTTGCAGAGTCAACTTCTTTTGGTGAGATTTCTGGAGCTCAAAGGTATATGCAATGGAGTTTTGTAGTTGAGGAGAGTTCAATGGCAGTTGTATTGGCTTCTGGCTTCTTCCTTGGGGTTTAAACAAGGTGGTGATTTTACCCAGTGGCTATAGTGGTTCCTGTCTCAGATCTGATGGGTTGTTGAGTGATTGTTGGGTAAGAGGCCATTGCTTATATGAATATCAGTATCTATAATCACAGCAACAAAATAGGGCCCAACAGTTCTTAACTAACCGCTGGGAGTTTATAGTGATTGATACAAGAAATAGAGGGAAAATAATTTTATAAATGGAAAATTTGTAAATGATAAACACAAGTGTTTGCTTATCACTTCTAATACATCTCACAGAAAGACTGAGTTTCCGAATGAACTAAAACACATCAAAAATCCAATTCTTCTTTAAGAATAGCCTATCTAAAGCAGTAAAAATTTGACTATTATTATAGCAGGTGGGTAAGAGACTTATCAGAGGGATAACCTCATAAATTACATAAATGTCTAACCTACGCTGTACACCTGAAACTAATATTATATTGAATGTCAACTATAATTTAAAAAGTCACCATGAGGATATAAAGTAGAGCATAGGGAATATGGTCAATAATATTGTAATAACCATGTTCAGTGTCAGATGGGTAACAGACTTGTTGGGGTTACTGCTTTGTGAGGTATATGGCTAACCACTATGTTGTTTTCTTACACCTGAAAACAAGTTTTTTTTAAAAGGGAAAAAAATTTGAAGCACTAGTTTTCCAATCCTTATTGTCTCCAACTTCTCTACCACTCATGATGCCACATCTGCACCTATTTCAAACTTTGACCATGATGTCACTTATTTCTCAACTCTTTTAATTGATTCTGATATATTGTGACTTTTGGTTTTCATAATTTGCTAGATTTTTAATTGTTTATCCAAGTATTTCATATAGATACCAAAATTATTTTGTTTTTGTATTATTTCAGCAGCCAACTGTCTTGGTCTCATTTTTACAAAATGAATGTTCAAAATCAGAAGTGTTATTTTGAAGATTGGACATGAGCACAAGTGAATCTTTATGTGAATGGGGGTATCTGCATTTTTGACTCAGCAACATCTGCCAACATCATCATGATGAACAAAATCAACCACATTTATTGAGCAACTACTATACATAAAGTAACATAAGATAAGCAATTTTCATCATCTATAATTTTCACTAAATTCCATTATACAGAAGAGAAAGACAATGTTCGAGAAGCTAAGTAACTTTGGCCAAGGCTTCATAGCTAGTGCATGGAAAAGTTGGGGACAGGAGGAGAAGGAAGATAATCTTAGGCATGTGACTATAACATCTGTAGTCTTTCTAAAAACTACACATATTTTTATGATTTGGTCTAACGGTTACTCTAGACCAAATGAAAAGTTTTACAATGAAGAAAAATGTGTTTATATTTTGGCAATAAAAATAAATTCAGAGATCTCTACCTTTCACATCATTTTATTAAACCCTTTCTTTAAATATTTGAAAACTTCCAAACCAAGTGTGCGTGTGTGTGTGTGTGTGTGTGTGTGAGAGAGAGAGAGAGAGAGACAGAGACAGAGAGAGAGAGAGAGCGAGATTAGGAATTCGTTATGCTAACTTTCAGTTCCTCTCTCCTCCCTTAAAATACTCTTCTACTTCAAAGTCATTTTGAGAATAATGGCTTCCTCGTGCTCCTTAAAAGAAAACAACAGAGGTCCACATGAAGAAAAACGTTGATTTCAAGAAAGTAATTCACACCACAACAACTCTACTTATTCCTTTTCTTTGCCCATGTGTTCCCTATGATAGCCAAAGCATTTATTCCTTCAATCCTACAAAACCCATACATCATGTATAAATCAACACCCAGGATACACCATCTGCAGGAACGTAGAATGTCTGTTTACAAGGCCATGCACACCTGCAATAAAAGCTCAAGACAAGAAAGTACGCTAAGATTCACAGTTGTATCTTTAATATGTATGTTTTATTTACTTTGCCAACAGAGTAAATTGTCAAAGTAAGAGGAAAAAATGAAATGCAATTGCTCTGGCCAGCAGAAAAGATGTAGGGTCTGACTTCTGGATCTGTCTGACGTTGTTTACGACCTTAATCAGCAGAAGCTTATGGAATCTAAAAAATATTATTCATGGATATGCATTCTTCTTAAATATTTCAGGAAGGTTTGTGGCTTTTGACAGCATTCATAAACTTAAGGCGGGATAGGAGACAGCTTTATTTTCTGAGGAAGCATGAAGGAGCATGGTTGGCAATGATCGTGACGTTACGCCAATGTAATAAACCACTTCTTCAAAAGATGGCAAAGTACAATATCCTTTTATAAAGGAAGCATATTATACTACAAGTATTCAATATACTACTAAGCTGGTTTATAAAAACATATTTTCAATGATGATGACAACAAGGTTCCTATTTTGTGAGCAAATCTCCTGAGTCAATCTGTATGTCCCTCAGATTTCAAAGCTACAGTTCTTGGTTACATAACACAAAGCCTATCCTGACAATACACACACAAAAAAATAAAAAAATAAAAAAATTAAAAAATAAATAATAATTAAAAAAGAACACATAAGCCCCTTTGTTACAAAAAAGGAACCCGTACTAGACTACTGACAGTTTATTTAGACTTTATGGGCTTTCAATTCCTGATTTGTAGTTGAGGGCTAATAATATTTACTGCCTTATCTTTCTTCCTTTCTTCTTCCTTCTATTTCTCTGAGGCATTACAAAATCAATGTATAAATTTCATAAAATACTAACATAAAGTAACAGTCATTACAACCGTTTTTTAAGAGAGGGTCACTTCAATCTACTTTGTTAATATTATGAGAAATCACATATATGTTAAAAATATACTGCAACAGTTTAGAAATTAATTCAATAGTTTACAATTGCCCCATACTTCTATTTCATAAATGCTTTTCATTTATCTCATTTATTTTAAATTTAAAACATTAAATGACTAACAATAAAATCAATTAATGGAATCATCGTTTAATTCTATTGAGTATAGATGAACAACGTGTATTCTATTTCAAATACACAAAACAATATGCAGAGCACTTAATATTTCATGTATTTTAATAGTATCCAATAAAAAGTTGAAAATCATTCCACGTAAGTCCTATATTAACTATTGTTCAATGTAACAAACCAATCCAAACCTAGTGGCTTAAAACAATAAACATTTATTATTTTGTATTTTCTGTGAATTGTGAATTTGGTAGTGCTTTAGTAGGCTGGTTCTAGCATGCATCTCTCATAATGCTGCAGTCAAAATGTGAATCAGGGTTTGCAGTCATCTGAAGGCTGGAGAAGCCACTTCCTGTATGACTCACATGATCTAGACAAGAGGTCTCAGTTCCTTACCATGTGCTCCTCTCCATAGTGCTGCCTCATGAAAAGGCTGTGTCCTCATAAGATGGCCACTGGGCGTCCCCCCAGAACAACTGATCCAAAAGAACAAGATGGAAGCTATAATGGGTTCTACGACCTAGCCTTGGAAGTCACGCTCTGTCTTTCCAGCAACATCCTATTGGTCATACAGGTCATCTCTATTCCATGTGGGAGGAAACTTCTCAAGGGCATGAATACCAGGCAGTAGGGCCCCTGGATAACATATGGAAGCTGGCTACTACAATCGCCTATCTTATAAAATGGTCAAAATTAAATAACTGTCGATCCACCCTAGCAAATTCAGTAGTGAGTTGTCCAAAGAACTTCCAATAGGTGTGGAACTCAATGAGAGAAACTATAAAATGTGTCAAAGATAAAGTCACAGAAGATGTCGTGGGGAAGCTCATAAGAATGGATATGTGATTATTTAGAATCACGTAAAAGCTCTAATAAATTCTGCTATGTTCTTCTTGAATTATAAAAATTTGTGGAACTAGCTATTTAAAATAACCAGTAGTCTATTCACAGTAGCTTAGGACTATAAAATATAAAAGAAATGAAAAAGATACTGAGCTTTTCTGGAGAACATTACTCTACCAACACAGCCAATAAACGGTCTTTGAAAAAGAGCTGTATGATCACATAGGGTAGATTTTAATACACAATTGTATATATGCAGTAGAAATAGAAGGCTTTGGAGTCAGGAAGACCTTGTTTCCCTGCTTGGTTCTGATATTTACTGATTCAACTTAGCCAAGTAACAATATTTCTGAGCCCAGTTTTCTCACCTGTAAACTTGTCCTATCTACCCCATTGCTTATTAGGGCTCACAGAAGCCTACGTATATGTTGGAGATAGCACCAAGTCATATATGTTAAAAAGGGGTATGGCGTGGGGCGGCCGGATGGCTCAGTGGGTTAAAGCACGAGCTCTTAACAAGGTTGTCGGTTCATTTCCCACATGGGATGGTGGGCTGTGCCCCCTGCAACTAGATTGAAAACGGCAACTGGACTTGGAGCTGAGCTGCACCCTCCACAACTAGACTGAAGGACAACTGCTTGACTTGGAGCTGATGGGTCCTGGAAAAAACACGCTGTTCCCCAGTATTCCCCAATAAAAATAAATAAATAAATAAAGGGGTATGGCTTGTTTTTGAATATTACACTTGAATCATCAGGGCAGTTAAGCATTCATTAGGAACTACCCAAGGATGATTAGCTATCTATTCTCATAAAAATGAAGTGGCTAACATGGAGATAAGAGACAGAAAACCTCCATTAGATAAAATGTCTGCTTTAACATTATTTGTAAAGCAAAGGGAAGTAGGAAATAGACAGGCTTCCCTTGGTCTGTGACAAGAAGGAATCCTAAGATTAGGCAAGATTATCATGTAGTTCTCAAGGAAAAATAAAGGGCTCATTTAAAATCAATACTTCCTTAAAACGGTATAAAGAACACTTCATGAAACTTTCCTAATAACAAAATATACTCTTATGGAAGTCTAAGAGTTGTGACCTGAGAAATACAGATTGAAAAGTTACTGTATTTTTAAATATTTCAAAGAAACAAATACACTTATCTGCTTCTATATCACAGATTACACATGAAAAAACGTAATACTTCTTTTGGGATGCCCTTCCCCGTGCTTCTTCATCTTGCTGTCTTTTGGTTGACCTAGTCCTACCGGGCTCAGCTCAGGGCTCATCTTCTCCAGAAAGCCTTCTGCTGTTGCTCCCACGTCTCCACTCAGGATTAGGTGCTGTTCTCTTGAGTGAGCACAGTCCCCTTGATAGTAATGCCGTTGATGAAGACAATGATAATATCTGCCACAACCAACATTCTTTAAGCACTATTACCATCAATGGTAATAGGACAGCTCTGATGGCCATTCCAGAAAAAAGAGTTCCAAAATTGCTTTGAAAGGTGGACTAGGCACTGGCTTTGGTGCATAGCTTCCCAAGGGGAGTACTTTGAAGGTGACCGTAGTGATATTTAGCAATAAGGTATGTAGCACTTTTTCTAGGGTGAGTTTGCACACTTAATTGTCATACCTTGTAGGCAGTCTGACTTACGTTCTTAACTTCTAAGTGAATACTGCCTTATCTTATTTATTTTTAAGTACTCATTACATAGAACACATAGGTGCTCACCTATATTTTTTTCAAAAAATAAATGATTTAAAATCTATTATAGTGATAAATCTTTTAAATATTAATGAAAAGTTCCTACTCATTAGTATAATCAAACTGAGACAAAAGGTTTCTAGAAGATACAGAGTTCCTAGTGTCACAATAAAGGATGACACTTGCATTATGAAAGGCTATGTGTTTAAGAAGCATCTAGGTCTAGTCGTCCTTTCCCTAAAGACTGTCTATTCTCAACCAGGGGTGATTTTTCCCCACATGAGACATTTGCTAGTGGCTGAGGATATTTTTGTTGTTATAGCTGGGAAGACGGTGCTACTGACATCTAGTGGGTAGAAGCCAGGATGCTGATAAACAGCCCACAGAGTTGGGAACAGCCATCCACAAAAAAAAAAAATCATCCAGCCTAAAATGTCTGTCGTGGTACAGACCAAGGTAGTCTTGAATATATATTTCCTCCTAAACTTTAATATACTTACTACGGAATCTCCCCTAACCTCCAAATTCCATAACATTTTAAATTCTAAGCAGCGGTAAAACAAAAAACATAGTTTCAAAGGTCAAAAGAGAGATATCAAGGCTTTGGAAAATGCTGACTTCTAGGAAGATGAAGACTGACCTCAGAAAACACTAGAACATCAAAAGCAAAAGCAAAAGTTGGTGGGGAGAAGAGCTACTTACTGAATACCTACTTGGTTCAGGCTATGGGCTAGGAGTCTAGAAACATCACAATACCCCATGATGTTTCTTCATTCAAGAAGAAACGGAGTCTTAGACAGGCAAAGTGATTTTTCTGGTGTCCCAGGTTCAATGAAATAGCAAAGCCCAGACCTATACATGTCTGGTTCAAAGCCAATGCTCCCACTTTATATGATTACACACTTAATACTTAATGTTATACGGAGGAAGCCGAGCAGGAGGAAGAAAAAACCAGGCCCCCTGGTTCACCTTCACATATATCGAATCAACAAATAGCTTGCTTTGTAGTTAAATAAATGGTTTCTTTGGGAAACAAACCTGAAGTTTCTAACAGACAAAAAGACAACCCCCCAGAAAAGAAAAATACTTCAGTAAACAACAACATGAAACAGAAAAACAAATGACAGAGTGTGTGGGTGCCTACTCTGAAAAGGCCATTTATTCTCCACATACTACTCTTCCAGCCTCACCCACAAATACTGAGAACAATAACACCCTTTTCTCATTCACAATCACAAGTGTGGGAACAATACTGGCTGCCTTGAATACCAAGAACTTCCCTCCATTATTCTCTGTAAAGTGAACAGCAAATAATAGCAAAAGAGAATGATGGGAAATGAGATGGCACACTTCAAGGACAGAGGACACCTGAGGCACAATTTTCTCGTAAAAAGGCCCTTTACCCCTCCCTGAGGCTAAAGGTTGCTCTCTTTTTCCCCAGACTTCTCTCTTTACTACAGTGTTCCAATACTCCCAAGCTATGCACCACTATAATCAACTTCCTTACACATCAAAAACACTGGTAAAGGGAAATGAAAACTGTTTGTTTGTTTGTTTGTTTGTTTTTAACAAAGAATAAATTAAAGTAGAGGAGGACTCATATGTGCATCAAATCCACTCATTGCAGTGTTGAGAATTCTATTCTGAGCAAAGTATGCAAATAACAAGTCAATAAACAAATCAATAAAATCTAGTTGATGCTGCTTCCAAGGCAAGATGAAAATGCAAGATGGGATCAATGAGAGAGTGAGACTGCCATGAAAGGAGAATCCATTCTAATGGCATGGGCTGGCATTTTAAAAATGAGAAGAAAGAAAATAGCTCATCAAAAATATTTTTAGAAAACTGTAGTCTCATAAAGTAACAAAGCAGCATTAGAGAAATATATCACCTTGTTCTAAAATCTGTTGGGTGCCCTCAATCTACAAGGTAGTGATAGGTTTAGATAAATCATGTTCCCATTAAGCCACGTTATTCTGGAAAAGCAACACTGAGACCACCAAGAGGGCACCCAGTCTTTCCTGGGGCCTCCCACCTCCACGGTGGGTGAGAAAACACTAAGTCAGAGGACAGCAGACTGCAAAGAGCAAGGGCAAGTTAACAAGCTCCCTACCTGAGAGCACACACCATTTGCCTTCACATAACAACCTCTACCAGGAAGAAAGGGATAATCACGGACCTTACAGATTTGTCTAACAGGGGATCAGATATTTATCTTCACTTCTATGAAAACTCAAAATTGCGTATTTTCTACAAGTACAGATCATTACCGGAGGCACCTGCCATATGATTAATGGAAGAGCGATTCTTCCACAACCCAGGTTAAATATTGGATGTATTTACATCCAATTCACATAGTACAGTGTATTTAAAAGAATATTGTAATATAAAATAATTTCTCCATCAATTCTACTTCTAGAAGTCTAGTCACACACTTTACTATGGGACTGTGAACTCACGAGATCTAGTCTGGCAAAATATTACTTTATAGTTCATTAAGAAGCACATTAGAAATGTACAATAAAATCATAACAATAAATACCATCTAAAACATGTGATACGATGTTGCTGGGATCATTAGCTAATTAACAGCACTTGTAGGACATAAAAAAGCAATGAATGGTAGCAAACATCAGAGAAAATGAATATCAGCTTCTGGAATCAGCATTTTAAAACATGAAGAGAAGCTCCTTCCCTTTTCTCCCAATGGATAGAGTACTGTTAGTCTGTTTCATATATATATACATACCCTGTTTCCCCAAAAATAAGACCTAGCTGGACAATCAGATCTAATGCATTTTCTGGAGCAAAAATTAATATAAGACCCGGTCTACATCATATATGTTATATTATATTATATTATATTATATTATATTATATTATATTATATTATATTATATTATTTTACATTATGTTATATAACACCAGTCTTATATTATAGTAAAATAAGACCCAGTATTAGATTAGATTGGATTAGATTAGATTATATAAGATTCGGTCTTATGTTATAGTAATATAAGCAAATTTTTGCTCCAAAAGACGCATTAGAGCTGATTGTCCAGCTAGGTCTTATTTTCAGGGAAACACAGCATATGCATGTATGTGTGTACATATATGTATATATATTCGTATATGTGTGTGTGTATATTTGATAAACTATACTCATTTATTTCTACTTTTTTTTCCGTCTTTTTATTACAGCAGTTTTGCTCATCATGTTTAAGTATGCACTTCAAAAATATTTCAGGAAAAATCAAGGCTTTGTATAATATGCATGATTCTACTTCTGGGGTGCGTGTGTGTCTGTGTGTGTGTGTGTGTGTATGTGTGTGTGTTATAAATTGAAATATACACAAAAACCTGTTAACCTTGGTTGCCACTAGAGAGTTGAACTGTTGATTTACAGGTGATTTCTTACTTTTCATTTTATATATTTTTATGCATTTGAATTATCCTATTATGTGTACCTATTTCTTTTAAAATATAGTTGAAACCTTTTCATAGTAAGAAAATAACAATTTATAGGAGAATAAATACCAATACTTAGCATTTCATTCTCTTGCCCAGTCTCATCAAACTCAATTGAAATTATAAATCCTTTTTCCCAGAACGTAGAGGCATAAAAATCTAGGCATTGCCACAAATTTTCTCAAACTCAAGGAAAAGCTTTCTGACAGGTGGAAAAGAGAAACAAAATGGACCATTAAAATAAAGGGAAAATTAGAAAACAAAATTGCTTTCTCAGGACAAAGATTTCACTGGGAAGCGTTGCCTTGCAGGGTGCCCTTATTAAAGTACTTTTAGTTTTACCCTCTGATATGGATTATTAAGTCCAAGACTAAACTCTTCTCACACTGACACTTAAAATGAAAAAGTATTATTAAAGTGCTCAAAGTTAGCAAACACGGATATTACTATTAAGCAGAGCTACACTTTTTTTTTTTTAAATGTAGGGCTTTTGAAAATTATCTGAAAATTAGACATCCTCCATTATCATATAGTTTTTACTTCTCTTCTAGCCTACTTGCTTATCTATTCTATTTCTAAAAGTATACTGACCACACACATCTTTGGTCAAATATACTTAGGCTTTGAAAATGTCCCATTTCCAAATAAAAAGGCAAAAAGAGATGCTTTGCTTCTCTCAGAGTCCATGAATTCTGGGCTCTCATTCTTCACCCTTTCAGCAGAACTTGACTCTTTTAGTGCTGCCTGGAGGTAGGGAGTCCCACAGTTCCAAGCACATATGAGATATTCTTTGAAATTTTCTTCTGAGTTTCACTAAATGGAGTCCAACTGATTCCAGGCAGAGTTTGAGGATGAAATCACAACTGGAGAGTTACAGCTCCATCAGAGTTCCATCTGTGAGCAGCACAACTCTTTCATCGTACCTGGCTTCAGTCTATTTATCTAGAAATGTGAAATGAAATGTATTCCATACTGACAGAGCTCTTCCAACACATAAAATGCTGGCTCTGAGTGAAATATGTCGTGGTGGCTATTTTCTATTTGTCTATTAGGGAACAAATTGAACAGAATACGTACGATACCAAAGCCCTTTATTTACTCGGATATCTGATCAGGAGGATGTGGAATAGCAACAAAAGGTATAGTTTTAAAAATAAAGCAGTATCAGAACCATCACAAAAGATAATTTCAGATAAAATGTATTCGAAGTGACTGCACTTGAGGCTAATTAAAAGTGACTAAGAGAAGGGATTTTTTTAAAAATGTAGGCAAGAATTAGAATATTTTAGAAATCACACATTGAGTGACATAGCTTATCTTCCTGAAAATCATATTCAGCAGAGCCTTTTAAAACGTTTTTTAAATTAAAGTTTATTGGGGTGACAATTGTTAGTAAAGTTGCATAGATTTCAGGTGTACAATTCTGTATTACATCATCTATATATCACATTGTGTGTTCACGACCCAGACTTAGTTCTCTTTCCATCACCATATATTTGATCCCCTTTACCTTCATCTTGGGTTCAAAGAGCATTTTATGAATTTGACCCCAAAGGCAAAGGAAGTAAAAACAAAAATAGATGAATGGGGCTAAATCAAACTAAAAACCTTCCGCACAGCAAAAGAAACCATCGACAAAATAAAGAGGCAATCAACCGAATGAGAGAAGATTTTTGCAAACAGCATCTCTGATAAAGGGCTAATATACAAAATATACAAGGAACTCATATAACTCAACAACAGAAAAACAAACAATCCAATTGAAAAATGGGCAGAGGACCTGAAGAGACATTTTGCCAAAGAGGACATACAAATGGCCAATAGACATATGAAAAAATGCTCAGCATCACTAATCATCAGAGAAATAGAAATAAAAACCGCAATGAGGTATCACCTCACCCCAGTTAGAATGGCTATCATCAACAAGACAAATAGTAACAAGTGTTGGAGAGGCTGTGGAGAAAAAGGAACCCTCCTACACTGTTGGTGGGAATGCAGACTGGTATAGCCACTATGGAAGGCAGTGTGGAGGTTCCTCAAAAAATTACGAATAGAATTACCATATGACCCAGCAATCCCTCACCTGGGTATCTACCCAAAAAATCTGAAATCGTTTATCCATAAAGACATATGTGCTCCAATGTTCACTGCAGCTTTATTTACAGTAGCCAAGACATGGAAACAACCAAAGTGTCCCTCGATAGATGAATGGATAAAACTTTAAACAGAAATCTTACCCAAAGAATGACTTGTGAGATTAAAAAAACAACAATGCATCGGAAGGGGAAATATAAAGCCATGAGTAAAAAGCAGAATATATATATATATATATATATGAAAGAAGACATTTTCAAGTGGTTGACATTCATTAAAAAATGTATATTAAATTTCCCTCTCTTGTACAAATCACCGAGCCACCGATACGGTGATAGGACGCTGTGCAGAAAGAAGATAAAGTTTCAAAGAACGTCCAGTCCAACTGTGATTGAAGTGTGTAATAATGACAACAGGAGAAGAAATAAAGTGTTGGGCAGAATATGGAGGGAAGCGATCCCGCCCTTCCGGGAACTTGCTGTATGAAAGCAGTATCGGAATGATCGTGAACACAATCGTGAACACTGGTAAGTGAAGACGGTGTAGGGAAGGGGCCTTCCAGAGCCAGGTATTCACATAACTCAGTGGTTCTCAACGTGTGGTCCCCAGATGAGCAGCCTCAGCATCAAGAAGGAAATGATGAGAAATGCAAACTCTCAGGCCTACCCCCTACCTTACTGATTCAGAAACCCTGGTAATGGGCCCTGCAGTCTAAAGTTTCATAATCACTCCAGGTGAATCGCACATGGACTGCAGTTTGAGAATCCCTGTCCTAAGGAAAGGCATAATGAGGCAAATACAATGGTTTTCAAACATTTACCAGTAGACTTAGCAGAGTCAGAATCATCTAGGATGGAAAAGCAAATACTTTTCAGTTCCACATAGAAGTTTCTCAACGTATAGAGACAATTCTCCAAGTAATATTGCTATGTAGCAAGGTTCAGGAACTAGTACTGGAGTAGCGGAAGCTTAAATGGAAACTTCACTTGTAGCCAGATTGTTGGGGGGCCTTAAATTCAAAATGTATGAGTCATCTTCAGGGAGAGGTCACCGACAGCCATTTAAGTGCATTTTTTTGTAACCTTTCCATTGAAGTATGACACCTGTGTATAGAAATCACACAAATCATACGTGGACTTACACAACTCAATAAATTATCACAAAATAAACAGTACTGCAAGTTTTAGGAGCAGATAAAGTAATGTTTCAGAAACATTTATATGCCAGTGGTCAGGAGCCATGACTTGGAAGGTGAGATTCAGGAAGAAGCACCAGATAAAAGGTTATTACCAACTTCAAGTGTGATCCGCTAAAAGGCAAGGCAGACTGGCTGAAGAGGAATCACAGAATTGGAGCTGGGTGGACCTTAGCAGTGGATAAACTGAGGCCAAGAGATGTTAGGTGACTTGATCAAGGTCATACAAATACCTGGAGAAGGAGCAAAACCTACCAGACTTTCTGTTTCCTAATCCAGGGGTGTTTCTCCTGTATGTTACCGCATGTCACGAAAGGATACAGCCAGGATTTTCAAAGGAAGGGTTTACGAGCTTTGACAAATGATTAGATGAGGAGAATAAAACAGAGGATTCCCAGTTCAGTCTGGAATCCTTGTGTAGGGGTTCTGAATGCATAACCCGAAAATGTGCCTCGGTGGGATGCAGCTTATTTTGAGCTGAAGGCAATCAAGACTGCAAGCTAAGGAAAAACGTTCACCTCTCCCTTACAGAATTTAAATTAGGGTCCTTGCCCATAATTAGAGCTATTGCCAGAAAAACTTTGTTATGACCTAACCATAGGACAGGGCAAATGTGTAATTACTGAACATCCGCCCTTCTTATCATCCTGTGAATGACCTTCCTCCCCAACTCTAACGCCCCAAGGTACCTTACCTCATCCTTAGCTCAGAATCTCATACATACCTCATTTGCCTTCCTGTCTTTGAACTTCTCATGTACGAGTAAGTGGGGTCTCTAACTCTCTCTTGTGTGTGTGAGTGTGTGTGTGTCCAAAATTACATATGCAATTAAATTTGGTTATTATCTCTTGTTAATCTGTCTCATGTAGATTTAATTATTAGACCACCTAAAAAAATTCTGAAGGTAGAGAAAAGTTCCTTCCTCCCCCACACTTGGGTCTATGTGACTGGTAAAAGGTTGCTACCAGCCTGGACAAATTAGGGGAGCGACCAAGAAAATATCTTTACTACATACAAGACAGTGTGACCTCAGCTGCTTAGCATTTGGAGCCTCAGCGAGGCCAAGAGATTCTCTTTCTCTTATTAGCATCTTGTTATGGCCCCACTCCACATCTAAAATGAAGCAAATATTTTGCACATAGGACATAACGGTCTGTTTAAATTACATGAAAATGATAACACTGTCTCAGCTGACACTTGTGATTAACTCTAATAAGAAGTTGCTTCAGAAGATTTTTGGCAGAATGTTTTAAGCTGACAATTCACAAAAGACAAGAACTTCACTGTTTACAACAACAAATATGGGAACAATAATGATATTGCACCATCTCCATTTCTCTGCGTCTATTTAAGAAGAATGTTCCTATAACATTAGAGCATGTACATCTCTTCACATTTTTATGGATTTTATGTAAGTCATAAAATGCAGTGACAGAGATATAAAATTTCTTCCTTTATCATCTGTTTGTTTGAAAGTCATCAGAAACCTGGCATCAGAAAAGCAATGAAAATGAAGTCAAATGGTTCTATTCCCTGTGAAAGTCTTTTCAACAGTCTCCTTTCTTACTGGATCTTTTTTTGCATGTCGATATTTATGTTTTAATCTGTTTTGCAGTGAAAAAATGGCAAACATATCACTGTGGTCCAATCATGTTTACCCAAATTTCTGTGAAATAGATCACTTGACCCAATCCCCACAAGCATGTAATCAGCACCAATTATTTACTGAGCAACGCCACATAATGCTGGGGTTAATTCCAGACAAGCACAAGTCAAAGTTCTTGCGCTCGGAAGGTTTACGTTTGGTTACAGAGACAAGATGTTCAAATGAAAAGAATTAAATGATACTGCAAGGCAGTATGGGAGTAACAGAAGAAAGGATCAGACAGTAAGATTTGTACAGGGCTGAAAAGAAGGAAGTGGGACTGCCATGCAGGCAAATACTTGATAAACACTCATTCTACAAGAAGATGTCTTAAGTTTTATACATATTTAGCTCTGCCCCCACAATATTGGTTTTGGCTTCCTTGCTACAATTCTCCCTCTTAGATACTTCATTCAGTCATCTATAGCTTTTCAAAATGTAAAGGTGCACACAAATTCAAGTTTTTAAGAAGTCAGAAACATCATGGATGACTTGAAGCAAAATTGATTCTGAAAAATTTCCTCCATTTTCTCTTTTCTGTTTGTTTTCCTTTATCCAGTTATTTACTCATTTTGCTATTATCAAAAACACATCTGGGGGGGCGGCCGGTTGGCTCAGTTGGTTAGAGTGCAGTGCTCATAACAGCAAGGTCGCAAGTTCGAGTCCCACATGGGCCAGTGAGCTGCTCCCTCCACAACTATATTGAAAACAATGACTTGACTTGGAGCTGATGGGTCCTGTTAAAACACACTGTTCCCCAATACTCTCCAATAAATTTTTTTTTTAAAAAGCATCCAATGTTGAAGCCAAAAATTCCTCATAAATTTAAGAGGATAGATTGGTAGGGTTTGCAGGTGGTAGAAGATTTTCTGTATATTGCAGTATGAAGACAGTTGCCCACTATAATTTTTGCTAAAGTAACTCTTGGATTTCAGTTAATTGTATGCAGCCAGAATTATTACTAACAGATTTAAATATACTTGTGTAAATATACATGCAACAATGTCTGAAGTATTAGAGTGATACTTTTCAGATTTAAAACAACTTTTAAAAACTGTCTCATTTCCCTACACTTTATTAAAATGCACTAGAGACTTAGAATACCATTCATTAATTTTAGTGAATATTTTTTTTTTGTTATAATTTTTTTGCACTCATTTGTCTCCTGATTGCATTTAGTTTTCAGGGCCAGAACACATAATCTCAGCCAAGATAATCAGCATATTCTATGCTTGGCCACAGTTATCGGTTCAAGGATGGCATGTGACCTAAAAAAGTCCATTTGGAATGAGTTTCACAACTGTTGCTAGCACTTTGGGACACAGACCGTGTCTCTTGCCCTAAATATTTGGGGGCACATGTTGCAATCATTGTTGCTCCCTGAGGGAAGCCAGCATAATGGTGAAGCTTTGACTTGGAGATGTAAAAGGACTAAACAAACTTCAGAGAGGTGTGGTGAGAGTCTTGTTCAAATTAGGCCTAAAGTGTTAAGTTGAATTACTTTATTGTTCAAGGAATTTTTTGCTGGTTTTCCCTTTTCCTGAAACTAAATACATGATTCATGAATGCTATAAATATTTACTGAGCACATATTATGTACTAGGTTCTAGGACTGCAGTAAAGAATGAGACATATTCTGAAGTTGCTCACTTTTTAGCAGAAAATAAAATTGCTAAGCCAATATAGTGTGTTAATGAATTAAGAAGGGTAAACCGAAGATAATGAAATGTTATAAAAGAAGGTCACCTCATCCAGTGCTGGTAGAATAAGTTTAAAAAGTAAATCTCAGAATAAGAAATGAAAAAAACAAACAAACAAAAACAATTTCTTTTGCAATGGCAACCAAAAGAATAATATACCTCGGAATAAACTAACCAAGGACATGAAGGAACTATGTAGTGACAACTACAAGACACTATTAAAGGAAATTGAAGAAGATGAAAAGAAATGAAAAGATATCCTGTGTTCATGGATGGAAAGAATCAACATAGCTAAAATGGCCATATTACCCAAAGCAATATACAGATTTAATGCAATCCCCATCAAAATCCCAATGGCACTATTTTAAAGAAATAGAACAAGAAATCATCAGACTTGTATGGAATTGCAAAAGATCCCCAACCAGCCAAAGCAATACTGAGGGGGGAAAAAAGAAGACCGAGGTAAAACATTCCCTAAATTCAAATTATACTACAAAGTGACATTAATCAAAACAGCATGAAACTGACAGAAAAACAGATACACAGACCAATGGAACAGAACTGAGAACCCAGAAATAAACCCACATATATATGGGCAAATAATTTTTGACAAAGGAGTCAAAAACATACAATCAAGAAAAGAAAGCCTCTTTAATAAATGGTGCTGGGAGAATTGGAAAGCCACGTGAAAATAATGAAACTGGACTGCTATCTGTCACCATGTACCAAAATTAACTCAAAATGGATCAAAGACCTAAACATAAGACCTGAAACAATAAACTGCATAGAAGAAAACATAGATATTAAACTTATGGACCTTGGGTTCAAAGAGCATTTTATGAATTTGACCTCAAAGGCAAGGGAAGTAAAAGCAAAAATAAATGAATGGGACTGTATCAAACTAGAAAGCTTCTGCACAGCAAACACAACAAAAAGGCAACCAAGCGACTGGGAGAAGATATTTGTAAGTAACGCCACCGATAAGGAGCTAATATCCGACATACATAAAGAACACATACAACTCAACAACAACAAAACAACAAACAATACTTTTTTTAAAAATGAGCATAGGACCTGAATAGACACTTCTCCAAAGAAGACAAACGGATGGCCAATAGATATGCGAAAAGATGCTCAACTTCATTAGCTATTAGGAAAATACAAATCAAAACAACAATGAGATACCACCTCACACTGTTAGAATAGCTATCATCAACAAGACAAGTAATAACAAGTGTTGGAGAGGCTATGGAGAAAAAGGAACCCTCATACACCGATGGTGGGAATGTAAATCGGTATAGTCACTATGGAAAACAATATGGAGGTTCCTCAATAAATTAAGAATAGTTATCATATAACCTAGCCATCCCTATTCTGGGTATCTGCCCAAAATATTTGAAAACATTTATTCATAAAGATATACATACCCTTATGTTTATTGCAGCATTATTCACAGTGGCCAAAACATGGAAATAACTGAAGTGTCCTTTGACAGATGATGGGATAAAGAAGATGTAGTACATATAGACAATGGAATACTACTCAGCCATAAGAAAAGATGAAATACTTCCATTTGTGACAACATGGATGGATCTTAAGAATATCATGCTAAGCAAAGTAAGTCAGACAGTAAAGTCAAGAACCATGTGATTTCACTCATGTGTGAGATATAAAACTGAAAGCAACAAAGGAACAAACAAGACAAACAAAAAGTCCTAGACACAGACAACAGTATGGTGATTATTCGAGAGAAAGGTGTGTCGGTGGAGGTAGAAAAAGGTAAAGGTGGTCAAATATATGGCAACAGAGGAAGATTTTACTTTGGATGGTGTACACACCATGTAAATACAGACGATGTGTTATAGAATTGCACACTTGAAACCTATATAATTTTATTAACTAATGTCACCCAAAAATTTTAATTTAAAAAATGTCAGACTAAACCACATCAGTATTTTACATAGTAGGTCCATCTACATTTAACAGTGTGGTTTGTTCCTTTACATTCAATGTGAAATCCCTGTGGCTTAAATACCAAATATTAACACTCTCTCCCAACATTAGCCTCTTAAAATCACCAACTAATTCCTGAAACAAATTGCTATTTACTGTGTGGCATGATAAAGACATTGCAGTGTACAGAATGCAAAGTATTAACTCTTAGGCCACTACCAGGTAATTAATTTTACCTGTGGGGTATTTTCATAAGAAATATCGGAGGACCTAAAAGTTAACAAACTCAGTGAAGCAAAAGTTAACTATTTTAAAAAGCCAAGGTGATAAATTAGTAGTTGGATGTTAAAATATATTCCTGTGTGAGCAAAATGTTCCCTGTGGAATCACATTCAATAAAGGATATGAAAACAGGTTAAAGATTATAAAACATTCAAGATAAATGCCAGTTGTCACCGTTCTTCTAGAGTGTACACTTTTACTATAATCAGAGATGCAGGAAGGATTATTATTTCATGTACTTCCCTCTAAAAGAGATTATATATTTTAGAGGACAAAATGAACATGTTAAAGTAGTCCCAATGCAAATTAATACGCTGCATTAATAACAATTATTAAAATAGCTGCAAAATAACTATTATTGTAATCTTCTTACTTGAGTTTGTACAAATATAACCCAATGGTTTGGAGCTTTGTTCCCTTGATTGTCATTGAGAAAAGAATATTATGAGAATTAATTAATTGACTGAGTCTTTTAGTGGAACAGGGAATAGGGCAAGAAAACTAATATTTAGAGGTAATAATCATAGGATAAGTGCTACTGATTTCATTCTCATAACTACCATGTTTGAATAATTATTCTCATTTTATGGATGAGGAATCTGTAACTATGAAATTGTAAACGACTTGACTGAATGAATGATTATAAAGAATTTTGCTAGGCGTGATTCTAATTTATTTCATAATTATATTATTTAGAATTGCTGTAGCCGCGGGACATTTCTACAGCATGGAAAATTGAACTGCTTTTGAAATGATTCATCATTAGAGACAATATAGCCCCTTTTCTCTTTGTTCCCTAGATATTAAGTCTTTAGTCCATTTTTCACAGCTTAATTTAAATACTAGGCTCTTAATAAATGTTGAATGAAAAATGTCAACATGAGTTAAACTCAAGCAAACAACCATTTCACAGCATTCCATTTGTTTTTTGCTTTTTTTTAAAGTGCACCACTTGAAATAGTTAAGCAAGTCTTTATTTAGAGTTTAAAGGCACAAAGTTTATTTCTGCGCATAGTGCAATGTTAATACAAGAGTCCAATTATATGAGAGATAGTTAGTAAATCCTCTTAATAAGCTACCTAAACATCTCCAAGCTAATTGGAATTTTACCAATAAGCGCCATTTATATACAAACTTTAAACCTGTCTATCTAAATGACAATAGACAACCTGTCTATTGTCAAAAGAAACAACTGAACTGTGGACTATAGCAGCACAAACTAAACAGCCTAATAAGCGCTCAAAAGGAAGAAATGTCAAAGAAAAAGGAACACATATTCCAACACCCATTTGAGTCTCAAAGGCATTCTAGAGAGCTATTGTTCCAAAATGCCTCTCCCCCAAAGCCGCATAAGAGTACATATATGGTTCCTAGAGGGAAAAATAGTTATTTATTTGAAGAATATTAATCTGTGACTACTCTGTGTTATGCTGTGTTCTACGTCCTATATCAGCACTTCTATTCATAGTTTTAAGATAACGGTTGTATGGTTTTAAGTGTTTGTCATCTTTCTGAGCATGCTTATACTTTTCCTGTTATTTTTCTATTTTTGTTCCAAACTGCACTTACTTTTTCAGCTAGTCTGGAAGCTCAAATTTTCCAGCATTCTTGATTCACATTATTCTCCCCACCCTCCTTTGCTAAACCCATTGACCTCTTTGCTCTGGAAACAGACGTATCTATTCTGTCTTGAATGTTTATAAAGCAAAGTGTTGCTGAAGAAAATCAGCTATGCAGATTAGTGGTACAACTGATGGTTTCTGACTCCATCTGGGCCATTGGCATGAGGTCATATTTGAAGGCCATTGTCAGTGGATTCTTTGGGAGTCTGGAAGCTGTTTCCTGATAGGTAGGAGGCTGCAGAGTGAAATCACTTCCATGGGCATGGCAATCTACGCAGTGATGTTGTAGAGCGCTGCTACAACAGCAGTGAACTGGGGTCCGAGACCTTGAAGGAGAATTCTAATGTCATGCTTCCCTATCTCTCTGCCCATCTCCTCTACTATATTAACGTTTCTGGCTTCCACTTCTATCTCCAATCCATTCCTTCTAAGGTTGTTGTCTTTTAGATTCTATGCTTAGTGTTCAATAATCATTATGAATGCCCTCCCTAATTCATTTGGCATAGCTTCTATTGCTGATGACTGTCAAATTTATCTGTCATGATAAACCCTTATTTCAAACTGCCTTTTGGGCATTCATAGCTATCAGATGGTCTCACAGACACTTAAAATTTAATATATTTAAAATGGAACTCATTATCTCCCCATGTCTCCCAAAATCTGTGCTACCTCTTCCACTGCTATTAATTTGGTCATCAGACACTCTGCAGCTAAACTGCTAATTGTACCTCCGTATCCATCCTCTTTCTCTTCCTTCAACAATATAACCCCCAAGTTTTAGCTGAGTACATGGCCATCTTGAATAAAGACTACAATTCCCAGCCTTCCTTACTTCTAGAAATGTCTACGTGACTGTCGTGGTCAATGTAGATTGGGACCAGACTTCCTGATGATCTCTTCTCCCTTTTTCTCCTTCCTATTTCATGGACTGTGGAACTAACTACTTTGGCGATGAGAACTGTTCAACCCCATGAATGAGCGTGTCACCTTGAGGGAAGGTAGAGCAACAAGGAAAAGTGTGTCTGGATCTGCAATACCACGGGACGCCATATTATCTCTAGACGGCTAAGCCTGGACTGTTTGACTGACAGAGAAATAAATGTCTGCTTTATTTTTCTAATGACTGACAGTTAAACATCATACGGGTATACATGTAAGGTGTACAAGTTGCTGATTTGATGCATGTTATATATACCGTGAAATAATCACCACAAGCAAGCTAATTACCACCTCACAGTTACCTTTTTTCTTTTTCTTGCCTTTTTTCCTTTTTTTTCAAATGTGGTGGGAACAAGTAAGATCTAGCTCTTAGCAAAATTTAAGTATACAATACAGTGTTGTTAACTATAGTTACTTTGTTGTATGTAAGTTCATCTTGCGTAACTGAAACTTTGTAGCTCATGACAAACATCTTCCCATTTTTTCTCCCCTCCTCCCAACCCTGGAAATCACCATTCTCTCTGCTCCTATGAGTTTGACTAGTTTAGATTCCATATATAGCTGAGATCATGCAGTATTAGTCTTTCCACATCTGGCTTATTTTACTTAGCATAATGTCTTCTAGGTTCCCATGTTGTCACAAACGGCAGCTTTTTCTTCTTTCTTAAGGCTAAATAATATTCTATAGTGTATATGTACATATCATATTTCCTTGATCCAGTCATCAATCAACTCCTGCCTTGTTTGAATTACTATTGTCAAATTGGATCTTTGGTACATCAGCTAACCAGAATTCTAAATAATACACAATCCGTCTCGCAAGCTAGAAGCTTCAAAGGCACTGCGCCTCAATATACCTCATCCCCTACCTGCAATCATTTATCAAATCTTGATACTATCTGAGAAAAAAGAATCTTAAATTCAATTCCTCTTTTCCAACTGCATGAACTCTGAGTTCTAGCTGTCAAAGCCTTCGGCTTAGAATTACCTAAGTCTCATATCTAATGCTCCTTACACTATGGTCTATTCTGTAACAGCCTATCGCATAATCTTTCCACCAAATAAAAGTTTTGGTATCACTCTTCTGCATCAAAACATCTGATGGAAACTTCCCAGCATCTACTATATACAATCCAAGTCCCTTCACTTGGTATATATACTCATACATTTTTGAAATTCTTCTCACTTCTTACCATCCCTCACCACGTAGCACATGCTCCTGTCACACAGAAGTCCCCATTATTTACAAAGTGATCTCAGGCTTTTTATGACATTTTGCCTTGCTCATGAAGCCTCTTTGGTTGAAGTATCCCTTTGCCTCTTCTTGGTCATAAAAACATCTCCTTAACCTTTAAGTCCCAGTACAAACATCATACTTTCAAGGAAGACTTTTAGAAATCTCCCAGCAGAGATTATTGCTCTATTACCTGTGTTCTATTACATAAATTTGCCCATACCTGTGTAACAGCAGTAACATATCATATTTTAATTTACCTATTTGCATATCTAACTCACTCTAGATTTCTAAAAGAAATAATTTCATATTCATCTTTGTATCTCTGTCAATATGGCATATATTGGACAGTAGTAAACATCTGTTGAATAACTTCAAAAGTTCAAGCACGTACAAAAAGACAGATTTAATGAATGTAAGGAAGTATCCTGCCAATATGAAAATATACTATGGTGATAATCCTCCCTTATATTCATCCTGATTCCACTATAATAATCCCTCGTTTGGGTTACAAAAGGTGAAAGCACTAGTTGAGACAGTAACCTAGCAGTCATAAAGTGCGTAAGCTCTGAGGCCACAGTGCTTGGTTTCAAATACTAATGCTGCCACTCAATAGCCACATGACCCTGGGCATGTCACTTACCCTCTCTGTCCTTAAGTTTCCTCATCTGAGATGAGAATAATTGTTCCTACCTCACTTGATACTGGTAAGGATAAAATGAGTTTGGCTATGTAATGAATTGTAGATATGTCAATATGTAATAAAATGGAAAATGAATTGGATACATAATGAGTTTACATACAAAGCATTTAAAACACAGACTGCTACATGAAGCACTATCTAAAGGCTAGCTTTTATTACAAATTTTTAAAAGAAAATGGTACGAGGAAGGGCAAGGAAGGTCCAGGGTGATTATTGTGACTGAATAATGGCTAATTATTGGTGTCTTTTCTCATTATTATCTGGTAGGGATACATTTGTAAAAATGGCTATTTTTTATGTAAGTTATCTATTGAGTTTCAAGGGTTATAAGATGCCTGGAAGAAGTCTGCCACTTTCAGGCCTAGTATATGTAAAAATACTTATCAAGATACCTATAAAAATACTGGAAGCCAGAGTGCAATGTCTGCTGTATTGATCCTGAGCTAGACCTTCATCACTATCTGAAAGGTCATTCGTATCATTTGTCCTGGGACGAACTCAACTTATCTGTCCAATTAAATTTCTGTACTTTTCTCTCTAGTTTTGCTATTCACTGGATGCTTTTCCTTTAGCTCCCAATTCACATACTCATTCCCTGATCTATGATTCGTTTTTATCCCCTTTTAAGACAATACACTTGCTGGCTGTGTTTCAACTAAGTATTCTTGTCTCTGGTCTGATCTCAAGAGCATTTCAACATTGTGGCTTCTCCCCATAGTCTGAATAGCCCAGACCCCATCGTCCTACCCAATTCCTACATCATATATTAAACATAAAGCTTGAAGAAGACTGGGAGGTGGAAAAATGGGTTAGAGAGAAGAGACAGTCAGGAGGGCAAAAGGACCTGTGTTGGAAACTTCAGTGAGAGAGAGTTGAGATGCAATGGGGGCAGTGGTCAGTACAAGATCGCAGACCTAGGACCAGCACATCAGTAACCCCATATAGGAAGGAGTTAAAAGAAGGTGAGAATGCCAAAGACATATTTTACCAATTCTGCCTAGAGCGGGCCTAGGTACTAAATATTTAAGCACAAACATCAAAACTCTAGTTTTTCATTCCCTGGGGTAAACTTACACTTACTCTGCATTACTTCAACCACATGTATTACACATCTGCTTAAGCATCGACTTTTCTAAACACATCCTGACAGGAAGCACCGCTCCAAAGGAGAAGAAAATCTGTGATGTTATGTAGATTTTCGAAGATCTGAGAAGCCTCTTTAATAATTAAAAAGCTGCTATACTGGCCTAATAGCAAAATGTTTCTGCAAATTGACTTTCCATTCACAGTGTGAGAGGATTGGACTAAAAACTGGATAATCATTAATGTGCTTCCTGCTCTACGTCTCGGCTTTGTGCTCAGCTTCCTATATAATGAAAACAGACCACATTAAAAATTTACAATCTCGCAAATGTAAACCACGACACTATTACCAAAGAACACCTTATTTGAGTGTCCTTTTAATAACACTGATATGTTTAAAGAAATAAGAAAACCTAAAGAAAATACTGGAACTGTGTAAATTATAATTATTAAGAGGACTATGATGGCTGATGACAGAAAAAAGTGTTTGAAATACTTAAAAATTTACTATCAAAATATTAAATATTATATCTTGAATATCAAAAATCTATTTAAAAAACTCACGACTCAACACCAAAAACACAAATAATCCAATGAACAAATGGGCAGAGGATCTGAATAGACATTTTTCCAAACAGGACATACAGGAGGCCAATAGACATATGAAAAGATGCTCAACCTCATTAATCACCAGAGAAATGCAAATAAAAACCACAATGAGATACCACCTCAGCCCTGCCAGAATGGCCATCATCAATAAATCAACAAATAACAGCTGTTGGAGAAGATGTAGAGAAAAGGGAACCCTCATGCACAGTTGGTGGGATTGCAAACTGGTGCAGCCACTATGGAAAACAGTATTGAGGTTCCTCAAAAAATTACAAATAGAACTACCTTATGTCCCAGCAATTCTATTCCTGGGTATTACCCAAAGAAATTAAAAACACTAATTCAAAAAGATTTATGCACCCCTATGTTCACTACAGTGCTATTCACAATAGCCAAGATATAGAAACAGCCAAAATGCCCATCAGTACATGATTAGATAAAGAAATTGTGGTACATATATACAATGGAATATTACTGTGCCACAAGGAATGAAATTTTACCATTTGTGACAAGATGAATGGACTTAGAAGTTATTATGCTAAGTTCAATACATCAGACTGAGAAAGATAACTATCATATGATCACACTTTTATGTGGAATCTAAAGAACAAAATAAATGAATAAACACAATAGAAACAGACTCACACATACAGAGAACAAACTGATGGTTGCCAGAGGGGAAGGGGCTTGGGGGGCTGGTTGAGAGAGGTAAAGGGTTTAAGGAGTACAAATTGATAGTTACAAAAGAGTCATGGATATTTAAACTACAGTATGGGGAATATAATCAATAATATTATAAAAACTATGTATAGTGTCAGATGGGTACTAGACTTATTGGAATCACTCCATAAATTATATAAATGTCTAATCACTATGCTGTACACCTGAAACTAATATAAAATAATATTGAATGTCAACTGTAATTAAAAAATAGTCACAGAGATATATAGTACAACATAGGGTATATAGTCAATAATATTCTAATAATTATGTGCAGTGTTAGATGAGTAATAGACTTATTGGGGTTATTATTCTGTGAGGTATATAAATGTCTAATCACTATGTTGTTTTATACATCTGAAATTAATAAACAAATAATAAAGTCGTTAAATTTAAAGTTTAGAAAAACTCTCAAAAAGTGAAGGAGAGTAGTCAGAAAGGTATCGCATACATTTGATGGTGAAATGATTACCTGAGTATCCTTAGAAATGCATAACACCTTCAACTATATTTTACTAACCAATCAGTAAGGTCCTAACCACATTTGTCTTGAATAAACAGTTTTATACCTATAAAAAAAAGAAGAGAGAGAGAGAGAGAGAGAGAAATGGGGAGAGGGGAGAGAGGAGAAAGGGAGACATGCTTAAAATTGTTACCGGATTTCTATAAGATGATGGAAAACTACTACAAAATATTCAAATACATATACAAAATCATCTAATAATTCCACTTACATAATTTATCCTAAAAATGAAGGATACATTGAAACATTTAGCAAATGTTTAGTTATTAAGAACATCAATGGTGTGATGTATTGCAAATAAAAATAGAAACAAAACTAATGAAATGATTACTAGATTAGGATACATTCATAAAGAGAAGACTATTTAACCACTTAAAATGATGTTGTAGAATATTCATATATGTTTGTAAAATGGCCATTTTATCATGAAATGAAAATTTCCAGTGACAAAATATCAAGTATAATATCACAAATTTGCTTAAAACATACATATAAATATATTCAAAGATAACATCCTGGGAAAAAATGGTCTAGCTTTCCATAATGAATATATATGAATATTTAATTTTTTAAATTGTAAGCTATCTATAGGACGGTGGCACTAATTTTTATACAATTGCAATGTACTGATTGCCAAGCATGCGTTTCTTCAGTGCTCAGAGCCTTTCTCATACATTTATTCCATCTATACCTGTCATGTTTCCACCTTACCCTTTTTCCTTCTTCTACCTTATCAAAGATGTACGGAAGTTTTCCCTTTTCCAAGACTAGCTCCACCATATAACTCCCAATCCATCCCCTGCATACTTACCTGAAAACAAATATTTTGCTACCAGGTCAAATGCTCCTTCCTTGTCAAAGTTTTCTTACCATCTCAAGCTGAGTTGGGTGCAGCTTTACCTTACTGCATTTTTTTACACTCCTGTTTTCTTATTGTGTTTCAACTGTTTGCATGTATCAAAGGGCAGAGACTGAAAACTACTTGAGACCAGAAAGCATGTACTTTCAGTTTGATATCCTCAACATTCAGGAAGTGCCCAAATCCCAATATTCAATCAATTTTGAATAACAGTCCATTACAATTCCTCTGTGAAAATACAGTTGGGTAACTAAAGGTGGTTTAAAATTTAATCACACATATAATCACTATGGTAGCCAAAATCTTGATTCAATTGATAAAAATGTGATATTTTTCTTACTGTCACTGAAAATTACTAAGTCTAGAAAATAGTTTGAATATTTATTGAGCAGCTGCTCAGTGCATTGGGGATATCAAGACTTCATGGCTTAGTGGAGGAGAGAGGCATAGAAACAAGCCATTTCATGTCATGTGACTAATGATGAATAGAGGCCACTGCAACTTGATAAAGAAATACTGAGAAATGAGTAACAGCATATCTTATGGGTGGTGTCAAACGATTCTAACAAACAGAACAGGCTAAAGAAAGCAGTTATTACTTGAGACCATACATATCATTTAACTCTTACTACCTGTCACCTTAAAGGAGTTTTTCAGGGTTTCCACATTACATGTTGGAAGTCACAATACACCTTGAGCCCAGCAAATGTTAACCAATTTTTGAATAGTAGTGAGCACAGATCTCCATCAGCACATTGCTGCTTGAATTGAAGAAAGTGACCGTGTCCCCATGCTCTTCAATTGGCAGATAATGGGACCAACGGATGCACACACACAGAGCAGTAGCCATCTCTTGACTGCAAGACCCTTCAGGATCGCATTTTTACCAACAAGTTTATTTTACTTCTCTCCACCTCACCTATCAACTTTACTTTCTGGAGACTGCATATGGGCACCCAAACCCACCAACCTAGTTCAGGTCTCCGTACCTTCAAATACAAGCATGAGTGTTTCCCCCACCCAAAAGACATCTAAGTCGAGACCTCCATCGGTAATGACCGCGTCCTTTATACCTCTGTACATTACACAAGCTTCTCCTGTTTCACTGATTATGCTATTAAACTGTTTTTCTCCCTTAGTCTCCGAATGCCTTGAAAGCTGAGAAAACGTCATTTACATCCTCTATTCTCAGCACCTAGTGTAGCATCTGGAAGTGAATGCTTCGTGAATAGGTTGTTTAACTAACCTTTAATTCTAAAGTACAAAGATGTGCTAAAATATGTTTATTTACTCTATAATCTGTTAAACTGTTCTAACGGGGTGAACAGATATAAATCTGAGAATAAAATTGTATGCAATTTTACTTAACATATATAAGAAATATGAACTTTTAATTACATATCCTGGTAGCATTACATTAAAATTTTTATTTTACTGTTATTTAAAGAGCATGTATGCGCCATATACCAATCAATAAATATTAAGACACATTTGATAAAAAGCTAAACTTTGATCAAATCTAGAGTCTGTACAAAATAAAACCAGTTAGTCTGATATGCTCAAATAATAAAAATCACCATTTTTTGAGTACTCGTCACTCATCATGTACTTGCTAAAGGAACAATATATTGCCTCATTTATCTTTCCAACTTTCTCTTGTATTCTATTATTACTATTCCCAGTGACTACAGAGATTCAGAAAGATCAAGCCTCCTTTCCAATGTCAAACAGCCAGGAAAGTGGTAGATCTGGGATCTGGACTCAGATTTTCTTGGGCTTCCCTGTCCGCAGAGCCCAACCTTTTAGTCATGGTTATATGACTAAAATGACATCTTGCTCAGCGATTGTCAGAATGGGCCAGACAGTTGAATAAAAACTATAAATCCAGTGACTCTCCAATGTTCTTAAGGTAAGTTTCTCCCTATTTGAGAACATTTTAAAATTCAGTGCATTGCTTTCCTCTTTCATATTATTTACCTGCCAGACAAATGTATCTGTCATAGAGTTAATTAGAACTGTGAATATGACAAATATTCAAGTTAAACATATACATAGCACAGCAAATATACTTCACATTTGTATGGTTAACCCTTGAACAATATGGATTTCAACTATGTGGGTCCACTTATATACATACTTTTTCAATAAATACTATAAATGTATTTCCTTAAGATTTTCTTAATAACATTTTTCTCTAGCTTACTTTATTGTAAGAATATAGGATACAATACATATAATATACAAAATATATGTTAATTAATAGTTTACCAGTAAGTCTTCCACCCAACAGTATGCTATTATTGGGTAAGTTTTGGGGGAGTCAAAAGTTATACGTGGATTTTCAACCGCACAAGGGTGGAGCCCCTCATCTTCACCTTGTTCAAGAGTCAACTGTATATGGTGGTTCATTTCCTCTATAAACTTGTGTTTGACATGATAAAAGATGTGCTGAAAATAAATGTAAATTATGGAGGGATTTGTTCAATAATTATTCACTTAATATCTACTATATGTCAGTAACTGTGCTAGAATATAAAAATTGGTAGGATTCTCACCCACAAAGCCATCTCTGTCTATTGGGAAATCCATCTTAGGAGGCATAATGAAATAATGCTGCAATTTGAGGAATATAAATAAGGAGCTCATGCCAACATAACTTACTATTCCTGCTTAGTACAATTGACCATTTCCGTGGAAAAAAAATTTTTTAATGTCCCACAAAAACATGCTACCACAAGATCATTACAATTAATTACACAACAAGAATATCCGCAACAACATTTTATGGTCCCAGGCACAATCGGTAACTTACAGCTCACTGAGAGAAGTCAGAGTGAGAGTGACACACTGTGAGCTTTTCATTGTTGTCAAAATCACACATTTATGAGAAAAACAATGAAACCACCCAACATATAGATACTCATGCCAGACTGATTAGATAAGAAACAAGCCAAATGACAGTACTTATCAGAATCAGTACTGCATTCCTATGAGTAGGCTCTTACACCATAGATGCACTTTGCAAGTATTATATTTTGAAAATGAATTATTTTTTCTCATAATTGGGCTTTCCTTACTAGCATTTATTAAGACAAAATTCCACTTAAGAAAAAGAAGGGCTAATTACAACAAATGTGAAGTAACACAATTATCCTACTGTATATTGCCCGGTTTCCATTTTAAACTCCAGGAAGGAGGTCCTGGAAAAAATGGCGTCTAACCTTCAGTCCATATGGGAAACGTACCTCACCTCGTCCTCATTTTCTTTCATTGACTTACTTGCCTGTTGCCATCTAAGTGTTTCATGCCCAGAGCAGCCTGATCTGGCACTTTAGTGCCCTAAAACCCAACAGCGAACTTATTCCCATTGGGGAACATTCCTTCCAAGTAAATATCCAGGCTGCTTTGCCAGATGTTCAACTAACAAAATCATTTACTGTACAGTATTTCTGTCCAGTCTTGCCGCTGGCAGACCATTATTATACACAAGGATTTTGACAAGTCAGTGGAAACTGGTTCAAATAATTGGGCACATTTATTTAAACTCTGGAAGAAGGACTAAGCTATTTTTCTTTTTTTCTTAGTACAGATGATAATAGAAGATGATTATAGGATTCTGAATGGATGTTCTCTTCTCCGTGACAATATTTCCAATATAGTAGACCAGCCACTTCCTCGTACCCCCACTTCTCCCTTGGGCAATATGAATTATTAAATAAAGGGTCTGCAATTGTAAATGTGTGAAATAAGACCCATAATTCCTCTACAAAAAGAGAAAATTTGCTAGCATCTTTCTGTTGGTGTTCCAACAGTATGGGGACTTAGTAAGATTTCCCTTTTACGATTTTGTTAGTCATTGGCATTAAGTAGATCTACAGAAAATGAGGAGAGACATAAATTATGTAAAACTTGTTCAAAAATTAGTAACTACATATATGACAGAAGCTGTGCTAGTATATATGTAAATGTCATATGCGTAAGACTGCAAAGATAAAAGAGTCATGTGACATTAGAGAAGAGGTAAAATATTGAGAAAAGAGCATTAAGACAGGTGACAATTTAATAAGCTACAAGCTATCAACACCTAGTTTCCCTTCCTTCTACCCAAATATCCCCTTCCCCTAAAATAATCACGAAATATATGTCTGCTGTTTGGGAGAAAGAGAGAGAGAGAGGCAGGAGGAGAAAGAGAGGGAAAAGGATAGAGGAAGGGGAGTTGAGAAAGACTGAGAGAGACAGACTCGTTAAATGTGTTAGAATAAGATATAATCAGCTTTATATTGTTTAAAACCGAAGTGATAAAAACATACACATGCACGTACACGCACACACATGCTCCATATTTAATGAGTGTTAATAGCGTTGGTGTTAACAGTGGCATTCTTAGTCAACAGATCTATTATTTTTTGAACTGTGATGATTTCGAGACCCCCAAGGGCAATTTGGGTTTCTCTCTTCTCTGAGAGGCCATTTTCTCTGAAAGCTGGCGTCTGTCCTGGTTGCAGGCTGGAAAAAAGCAGGGCTGTTTGCATGGCACAGAACCAAGCCCTTTAACTCAGAGACTCATGCCATTTAGAAGCTCAGTTTTCACCATCTCCATCTGCTGCCCGAGAAGAATTGGATCCCAATTGTGTAGGCCACTGAGAAGGGATATTTGTAGAATTCCCCTGGCATTTCCTAAGCCCTCTTGCCTTTCCATTCAAATGTCAGCATTTTCTTTTCATTCAATAGGCTTTGCTAAACAAAAATATGACATCGTATGAAATAGCCTGATAAAAGCGGGACACATTCAGAATACCCAGTATATGGGCAACATGGGTAATCAACTGCCAGAGGAAATTATTCAGCCAAAATATTTAGAGGAATTTAGAGAGTTTAGCGATTTAGCGTATGTGAACAAGTACAACATATGCAGCAGCACCAACCAAGATATCAGACCAGAGACTAGGAACAACTGTTAGGCTACAGGGCATAATCTGATTATCTTCATTAAGGAAGGTGAGAAAATAAATCAGCCCTTGAGACTTTACTATGTTACAAAAAGTATTAGGTGGGCATGATGAGACCCGTCAGAAAGGAAAAGGACACGGAGCTGCTTCAATAAAGCTTCAGAGTAACACAGAGGGAATCTCAATTCAGCCATAGTAAGGGAACAGGAGACCAAAGAATGACCATTCTCTCATTCCACATGTTGTAGAAAAAGTCCCGTTTATAACATCGATCTAAACAATGGAACCTTCTGAAACTGATGTGACCTCCCTGGGGCTGCTCTAGGGCAGGCACCTCACACAGCAAGTCCCTAGGCGCATTAGCAGAGCCCTTCTCTATGTGACTCTGTAGTGAGAGTGTGGCCAGGGCCCCAGCCGCCCTTAGCCAGCCCCGTGTTGACTTTCACCAAGCTTCCTAATGACAAGCAGCAGCTGGCCTTCAATTTTCTGATCAGGAAGCCTGGGAGGAAAGCCCAATGAGCCAGGCAGGATCCAAATCGGGTCTGAGAGCCAGACTCTGTGCGAAGCTCCGCAGTGCCTGGCGTCAAGGGGCCCAGAATGTATTGTTTCTCACGACAATATAGTAAACTATCATTGAATCCTATTTCAGAAGCTCGGCTTCAATGGAATGAAAAGTACATTTTACAATTCCTAAACCATCTCGGAAATTCATAGCATTCTTTATATTTTGCTAGACATTGGCTAGACTTTCTTATTCATCCGTAATACAATAAATATGATATTGTACTTACACACATACATACATATTTGGATATACATATATACATACTTATCTCTAAACACACATAATAATAATAAATCTAAATATGCATATATTTTATATTTATATAGAATTGTATCCTGTATCATTTGTTTTAGATATGCAAATCTAGAATAATCTGCCATATATGTAAGTGGTTTTGAAATCAACTGGCATATCTGGATGTCTGATCAAAATGTGATGATATTATGGATAATCACCGATCACTCAATTCATCTATATCGGCCAGTTCAAGAAGTTAGTTATTCTCCAAGCACCAGCTTCTTCCATTTGTGTAGAGTTGACTCTGTTGATTGTATAATTTATATAACATTTCCAGAAATAGCTTCAACATCAGGCTTTGTACAAAATAATTAAGAAACATCATCTGCATTTTCCACATTGTAAAGTTTCCAACAGGATATAATCCTAAAAATCTAAAAAGGAAATCTGGCTGGTAAGATGTATCCCATTGTCCATAAGAATAAATAAAACAGACAAATATGAAATTGAGAAAGATGGAAGTAATATATGTTTAAATTAATCACAACTTTCCTGTTAAGAAGTAAGAGTTCAAACTGAAAATGAATCATTGAGAGATTTTATAAGGAAGACAGTGATTTTTAATGAGAAGTTAATTTAGGTAAGATAACTATGCATGAGAACAGTATTTATGTCATATGCTCTCTGCTTTCTCCCCAAATTTTCCAGTTGCATAATTATTAGCAGCCTTTGGAGGGACCAACTAAAGAAGTCACCCCTGCCAGTCTGATAATATTTCCTCCTCTTCCTCTTTCCATGAGTCATTCTTACACAGTAAGCACTGTATAATGGGATTTATGCTATCCTAGCTATGCACTTTATTATCACAACTGTCTAATGAGGTGGGGAGTAGTGTGACCCCCATCTTTCAGATGAATAAACTGCAGCTACGTGTGCTATGACTGCATAGAAAGGAGGGAGCAATCTTGGCATGCATACCCAGACCTGGAGGACTCTGCCACCTCCTTTGTTAATCACTGTAAAATGCTGTGTCTATTCACAAAGTCCATATAAGCTTCTGTGTATAAATTTGATGATCAAGTTCCATGAATGAGCACAGTGATGTGAATCACTAAAACCACGAGGGTGGGGTCTTAACTTTCTTCCTCCCGATGGGGAAGCTGCTGTTGAGTCTTCTCATCTTAATCACGGAGGGCCCAAGCAAACGGCAGGTGAGCAACTCAACCCAACACTGATGAACCGTCCACAGTGCAGTCCTCCAGCTGTGCATATTCTGCCATCACCTGACCTAGAGTGCCAAGTGCAGATTGAGTTACACAACCTCTTCCGGGAATTCCTTGTTATTTATCCTATGGAATGATGAATCTACTCTATACCTAGACAGCTTTTTCTTCCCTGTACAGCTCAAAGATTGTTTTAGTCTTGTATCATTCAGGCATTACAGTAGCCGATACCTCTAATCTGTACTAGATGCTCACTCTGTTCCAAGCTTATGAGTTATCTCCCTTAATGGACTCAACAACCACATAAGGAAAGACTATTATTGTCCCTATTTTCCAGATGAGGAAACTGAAAAATGAAGAGATTAACTACCTTAATCAAGGTGATGTAGCTAGGAAAGGGCAGAACTGGTTTTCAGACCCAGCCTGACTGACTTTGGAGCCCGTGCGCATAAACTCTATTCTCTGTAAAACATACTTGGTGGACAACTAAATTCAGGGTCAATTTAAGATGTCCCACATTGTGGTTCTTCATATTGTTTCTATGTGAAAAACCAACCATTTTCAATTTCAAGGCTTCAACAAGGGACTCTATACAGTTTGATGGTCAAGTTTAAACTGGTCAACTATGAGTTAAAACACAATTCTCCAGAGTCCACAGAAATCTTTTCCAGGGACAATGGTTCGGTGGCTCTTCCTAGTGGGCTTGGACAATTATCCTGTTCTATAGTTATAGGACTTCAGCAGGAGCAATCTGTCACTATCCCCCGTACCACCAAATAAAATGCCATGAGAGCCCAGAAACAGGAAGTTCTCTCCATAAGAACACTGGGAAATGATTTCCAAGAAGAGTATAATTTTAATTTTCTTTTGAACTATGACCCAAATATAAGTCAATACTTTTATATCTTAAATCAGTAGACTGATTTTTATTATATACACGTACGATGTCTCTCTGATTACATTATTTTGCCACCATTTTTAGATATTCACATTTGGATTCCTATAGTAAATGTGTATATACACACATTGTGTTGATCCAAATATGCACAGATATCATTTGTAAATTTTCTTTTAAGAAAGTGTACTTTTACAGATTCCTTGTTACTAAGATGACATCCAACATATTTGTTGGAGTCCCTAGTGTTGCTTTTGTCATCTACAACATAGAGATAATAAAAATTATTCTAAAGGAGCACCCACATTTTCCTTATGTCACAGAATCCTTGCTGACTAGTAGTCCCCAAGATGGCCGTGTTCTAGAAAGTGGAACTAACATTCCAAATCCATTTTACAGATGAGGGAAGTTGAGGCTCAGTGTGGTTAAGTCACTGAACCAAACTCATAGAGCTATTAATTGAGGGAGCCAGGATTTGAACTAATGCCTGTCTCCTTCCAAGGCATGTGTTTTTCTTACTATTTCATACTACCAAGTACTTCCTACAGGGAAAATATATACATATATATGTATATATGTATACATATATGTGTGTGTGTGTGTGTGTGTATGTGTATATACATATATATATATATATATATATATATATATATATATATATATATATAAAATATTTCCTTCCTAAAGCAATCTTTGTCTCAGTATTTAGATCCTTTATGTCCTGCCTCAGTTAATCCAGGCTGCTTTTGCTTTGATTGGGCTTACCGCTCCAATGCTACCTGTAGAAGCTCATGTTCTGGGATGCTGGGCTGTCTTTACTTAAAGCTCAGGTGCATCTGCATCTGGACAATCTCTTCAGCTTGCTCCTACCAGTCATTGCTGCGTTTTTCTGTTCTGTGCCCACTGCTCTGTATCCAGAGCGCCAGTTAAAACTCCATTTCAAAAGGGATTTTAAATTTTTTAAAAAGGGAATCAAAATTACCTACTTTGTTATTCTCATCAAATAGCAATATTGCATTACAATTTTATTTTTTTTAGAAAAAGAGAAAAAAGGGTATTTTTATGATTCAGACCTATACTTTTCATGGGAATTATTTTCTTTCTAAGTATTTAGCAAAATAAGATACTTATTGGATAGGAGATTATGATCATCCATCCATCCATTCATCCATCGATCCATCCATCCATCCATCCATCCATCCATCCATCCATCCATCCATCCAACAAACACGATAGGTAGTGTTCATTAGGCCTAGTGCTATGCAATGGTCCTGAGGATACAGAGGTGCTTAAAACCTGGGACTTAAAAGAGCCTGAACCCTTGTGGCTACAAGTAAAGGGACCCATGAAGAACAACAACACAGGACAGGGTGTGAACACCAGTGTCTGAAACTGCCAAGGAGATGGTAAATGAAGCTCAATTCAAGTGCTCTACTGGGTTTTCCCATCCTATCACTGGTCAAATGTAGCAATAAGCATGTATTGGCTCATAATATTAAGACCATCCTCTCTGAGAGTGTTAAGTTTGGGAATGTTTGGTGTATATACATTTATGTTTTAAAAAACGTGTGGAAATTATAAGCTGTTAAACATTAGAATGGACAGCCTGATTTACAGATAAATAAATTCTACTTGATGGAAGTGAAACCATTATGTACGCATTTTTTATCACAACTCTGACACTAACCAGCAGTGTGACCATGAGAAAGTCACACAGACACTCTGCACCTCAGGTTGATCTCAGAGTGAACTATAGAATCTCTAAGGTTCTTTTTGGCTGTAAAATTCTGTAACTATTACAAAGAAGACATACTTCAATCTACTAAAACTTAACATTCCTGGGAATGCATAGTACTTGTGTTATTATTTAAACTCCTTGCTACTCTTTCATTTTTAATGAGTATAATAAATAGTTTCACCACGCTTTTCTGGGGCCTCTTTGGTTTTACATTTTGTACTTAAAGTGGTCTGATATTAAGTCACAAAAAATGGGCGTCCATAATCCATAGTTTAGATCCATATTGCCTGGAACACAAGATAAACTAACAATGTCTTTGCTGACTGGGTAACATTTAACTTTTTCTAGCTTTAGTAAAATTTCTGTCCAAGAGGAGCTTAAGAAACATATGGCTCTGCTGATCTTATCATTTGGCAAGAAGACAATAAATATATAGGACAGATGAGTTGAACTACAATATAAACGGATACAATCATGATTTTAAATCATTTGCTAAAATGATGGAAAATATTATGCATGTATTTTTGTAAGCATTTTAGAATTTTTTTTACCTCAATACCTCTGCCCTAATACTAATTTGTTGGCTGACCTTATTGTGTTCTGGGATCTGAAACAGCGTTGAATTGCCTGTGAGATCATGGAAAGCACTTGGAAAGTCTTCCCGTTGGCTCAGTAGTGAAAATGTATTATAAAATAATTTATTATGGATAATAATTTATGATAATTCATTTATATATATATATATATATATATATATATATATATAAATGAATTATCATAAATTATTATCCATAATAAATATATATATATACTATATATATATATATATATATACAAACTGATTATCTCACAATTGCTCAATGCATGTTGTTTATTAAGGTAGGGAGCTTCAGGTTATTCCATGTAAGCAAAAATAGTCAACATGTACAGTTCAGATATTAATTTGGTAATTGGTCTAATTGCCCTTCAATATCCTTTCAAACACTTGATTCCACTCAACTTATGGCAGGAGAAAAGGTCATTTTCCTCTTTTCCACAGGACAATGATAGCCCCCCATCCCAAAATCTGTGCACTGAAAAGAACACAAAATATCTTCCATGGCAGCTCTTGTTCTGACTTTCATTGGTCTAAATCTGACTCGGAGTCCCCTACCTTCCTATTCTACATGGCCTTCCAACCATGACAAGATTTCGTCAGTGATGCCCAACAGAACTTTCTGCAACAATGAAAATGTTGGGTATGTCTGCTGTCCAACCTCGTAGCCACTCGCCACCTGTGATGATTCAGCACTTGAAATATGGCTTTTTAATTTTAATTAATCTAAATCGTAATGGCTACAGAGGCTAGTGCATACTGTATCAGTAAGCACAGATAGAGCATTCAAATCTTTTCTAAGCTCTGGTTGCTATTTTGCAATAGCTGCTTTACCTTTACTTTCTCTTAGAAATAATCCTAAATTTCTATCAGGTGCTCTTGAAGACTTTTAGAAAAAACTAAATAACACTTCAGTTAATCATCATTCTATTAGAATTAAGTTCCTCTCTACAAAAGCCTATTTTTAATTATGTTTGTAAACAAGAGTATGAAAAGCCCATTATCATGGAGAAAAAAATAAAACGGTGTGTTAATGGACCCTGAACCTTTCTGAATATTAGGAAGAATCTAGCCATAAAAAAAAACAAGCATATAAAGGGTTGATTACATTTTTTTTATCTGAGAAAGTGCTCTCCTATGCTGCAATAATAAAGTCTTTCTTCCAGGAAAGACTCCTTAATCGATTGTCCAATCAATATTATAAGACTGTACAGGACAGAATTCATATACAAGGAGCTGCTGGTCAGTATAAATTATAATATTACAGCAAGTTTGAGGATGGCTATGCATACTTCAGAGGTAAGAAAATCAACAAACTTATTGACATCGTGTACTTCATACGGTCGTATGGCTCATCAGAGAATAATTTAATTTTGTTTTCATTTTGTGTCTTCTTTCCCCTAACAAGAAGGTCACTGGAAATTATCTTGGACTCATTGAAATTGACTCTGTCTAGAATATAAGGGAGTCATACTAGAAGCCCGCTACACAGGGAAAGGGAGTATAATCAAGAACACTGTGTTTGAAAGTAGAAAAGATAAATGGGTGATGTCTAGGGGTAAATGCCTGGAGAAGAGAGATCCTGGAACCAAGTCTGATGCAGTGTCCCTGGTGCCAACTGTTACCTGGGAGGTGCATATGTATGTGACCTGCAAAGAAGGGACACTGAACACTGCAGCTACAGTAACAAAAGTGCAGTCCAGCTCAGCCCTACGAAGCAGGATCACATTCTCTCAGAGAACATCCTGGACCAGCAACAGACGGGCATCACCACTCAGGCTATGAAGAAACACCTGTCAGTACCACATGAAAACAAAAAAAAATAATGTCATGAACTGACAAGACTGGGGTTGATCTTTCCTTGGATATGTAAGTAGGACTCACCATCCTTCTCTTCTTTCAAGTGTATCGCCAGAGCACTCAAGAAGACCTGGAGCTGAGCTGCGCCCTCCACAACTAAGATTGAAAGGACAACAACTTGACTTGGATGGAGCTGATGAGTCCTGGGAAAAACACACTATTGTTCCCCAATAAAGTCCTATTCCCCTTCCCCAATAAAATCTTTAAAAAATAAAAATAAAAAAGAAGGTGATACTAGTGTCTGTGCAAATATGGTAGGAGGGAGCAATTATAATTATTTCAAAACCTAAATAAAATCTGACCATCGAAAATTGGTGGGGGAAACAATCAAATCTTAAATGTTAAATAACTTAATTTTCGATACAGCTGCTAAAAAAAGTCCAAATTTCACATAAATGTCTGCATTAATCAGTATCCAATAATTTTAAATATGAGAGATGGCATTACTTCTGCTGAGAAAATACCATGGATGAATTCATAAATACATACTATAGCTAGATAATTTGCAATGAAAATCATAAAATGTTTAAACCTGTCATTTCTCTCACCTTGGAGAGCCTGAAGGCTTCAGAGGGTCAGTAGAAAATACAGGAGGCTGTATAGATAAATGTGCTTTGAAAGTTCCACTCTTCCCTCACAGGGAGAAATAAAGATCCAAGGGTAAGTATGGAAGACACTACACATGAGCATTTACTCTAACCTAAAAGTCTTTGTCAAGTTTTCCTGTTTTCCTAGTTAATGAGAAGCCTGAGAGCTTCTTTGAAACAAATCGTGTGTTTCTCTTCTTATTTTTTCTTTAGCTTTTTTTATCAAAAATGATACTCCAATTTGGTAAATGTCCATCAAACCTTTGCTACATAAATGGTCATTTATTAACTCACATAGATTTTCCTTCTTTGTTCCATAGCAATAGTTCTTGAGTTTGTATCACAGGCAAGGTTTCCAACACAATGATGACCAAGACAGGCAGCATCCCTGGCCTAGTAGATGCAGATTATAAACAAGCAAGCAAATACCTGGCTAATAGGACAAATTGACATAATTGTCAAGAAGGAAACCAACAGGGTGCTAGAGCAGAATGTAACGATGGAGTGGGCGGGCACTTTCTGGGGGAAACTACGTTAATACTGAATACCTGAATGATGAGAGGCCAGCCATGCAAAAAGTAGAGCAATGAGCATTCCAGGGGGAAAAAACAGCAGTCAGGGCAAAGGACCTAAAGTGAGAAAGTCCTTGATTTGTTCAAAGAACTTAAAAATGGATCACCAATATGGCTGGAACAGAATGAGTGAGCAGAAGAGTGACAGGAGACGAGGTTGGAGGGGGAATCAAAATCAGATTATGCAGGACCCCAAGGACCACGTCAAGGAGGTCAGATTGCACTTCCAATGCACTGACACATCACGGAAGGGTGTTTGGAAGATGAGTGGTAACCTGGATGCACTGTGCATTTTTAAAAAATCACTGTTACACCCATGAACACTCTTAGTGTCATGTATTTACCTGTACCACTAATTTAGTACTGCAGTCCTCCCCTTATTCATGGTTTCACCTTCTACAGTTTCCGTTATATCCATGGTCAACTGCAGTCTGAAAATACTAAATGGAAAATTCCAGAAATAATTCTTATGTTTTTAAATTGTGTGCCGTTCTGAGTAGTGTGATAAAATCTTACACTGCCCTATTCCTGTACTGCCAGATGTGAATTATCCTTTTGTTTTGTTGTTAATCTCTCACTGTGCCTAATTTATACAGTTTATCATAGGTATATACATATATAAAAAAATTATATATATACACACACGTTATACACACACACACACACACACACACACACACACACTGGGGGTGCCAAAAAATGTATACACATGACTTGTATTGATCTTTTGCTATCAGTGTATATTATTGCAATTTTAATACATTTTTTTCCTTTCTTAAATGTATATACATTTTGTTTGGCACTCTGTGTGTGTGTGTGTGTGCGCGCGCGCGCGCGCGCGCGCGCTCCTGCTCGTGTGTGTAAATAGATAGAGATAGCGATATAGGATTCAGTACTATCCACGGTTTCAGGCATCCACTGGGGATCTTGGAACGTCCACTCATGACAAGAGGGGAACTACTGATGAAGGATCTGGAAGACATTTATAAAATGGCAGGTACTACAGAAATGTTAAGACACATTTTTATTTAACATTATTTTGCACTTTTCCTCCAAAGCAATGTGGAAATCACTGCATCAGTTTATAATTATATAAAAATATTTTACGGAGAAAGCAGACGAACACATTAATTATGAAGGTTACATTGTTTTTAAAGTTTCACTCTAAATCCTTTTCTAGTGTTAGAGAAAAACATATACATACAAGGTGTTATTTATCTATTATTTACAAACATTGTGGTTTGCCAATACCAGCAGCTGTTAAAAGATAGAGGCCCTTCTTATTGAGTTAGCATGAGGTAAAACTACTATGGTATACCTAAGAGTGTCGTTCAATCAAGCAGCAGGTAAGAGTTTCAAAAGAGAACATCTAATGTTAATGAAAAATATAAAGTAAAAAATTAACTACCATCAGCAAAATGTTAAAAGCAAGCAGGAGAATTTGTGTGGCTTCAGTCACACTCTTAAGAGGCAGCGTTGCCTCAGAACTGAATCTGCACAATTTGATTAGTACCCTATAGCTATTAGCACATGTGAAAATATGAACATTAGAAAAATGTGATGCTTGTAACCACAGCATCCTTTAAAGGTATTTATCACAGCAAAAAAACAAAAAAGGCCATTGATATAGAATAGTACTCTCATTTTCATTTCACATCAGACAAGTGAAACATACTTGTCTGATGGGCACATATCCATTTTATTTTATTTTTTAATATTCCCTCAAAAATGACGTGGATATATTTTGAAATAGCTAGCCAGCTTACCTCTGGAACAGACCCCACTTCCCATCTATTTCCACCACGGTGAGCAAATTCCAACTATGAATGTGATCCAACAGGACATTCTGCCTCACTACAGGAGAGCACGGCAGCTCACATAACTGCATGTACTCACATGTGTCATTGGCACAGCCAGAAGGCCAGGTAGCCAACCTTTGTGTGTTATCTGGTGGCTGATCAGCTGGCAAAACTGAGAAGCTGAGATGGAGTGTGGCCCTACCTACGAGGACTGACGATTTTTCTCTGTGTAGCCTATCAAACTGAAATGTGACCTATGTTCCTTACAACATATTTCCCTAATAATTAAATGAAGCTTCCTAATATGATTTAATGAAATCAGTCACCTTAAATAAGAAAGATAGAGAACCTTGAATCTAAGTTTCCAAACGTGACAAGTCTAATGTGACCAAACCAGGTTGAGTGCCAACAAAGAACAGCAGTTTGCCAAATCTGGACTCTCATTTTTCACACCTTTCAAAATCATGTTGGGAGTAGCTCTTGAAAAACATTTGCTCAAAGGAAGTATATCATATTCAGACTCATGTAGCATAAAAGTTTAATAGGAAAACTGGAAAGGCTTCTGTAGATTTATAGCCTTCAAACAGATTTTTAACAACATATTAATAAATCAGATGTTTTTTTAAAGAAAGAAATGATTTAATATGTAATGTCCATGCACATAGAAAATATGCTAGAACAGACAAAAAGGTACAGTAAAATCATAGACCACTAAGCAAAACAAAACATACAATCTGGTGAGGTTTTTTTTTACCCTTGGGCATATCCATCCCTAACTGGACATAAAGAATATCTGACCTTCGTCTCCACAGATCTGTGAGCGTGGATGGAAATGCAAGAAAAAAAAATGTGTTGTAAACTACAGGTTGCTATTCAAATATGAGTTAGGAGCCTAACCCACTTTGCTATGCAAGGGGGAGGTGATGGATATAAATGGATAAACTATTAGTAATGCAGACAACACAGTAAAGTGTATTACTCTTACCGACCACAGAGCGCTAGTAGGCACTCCATTAAAACACAAAAACACACTGAATTCAGCCAAAATATTGTATCATTTCAATCTGTGTTCAATTCCCAAATTGATAATTTTCATCTTCAAACAAAATATTACACTGAAATAGAGCATATACTAAGCTAAAAGCAGCATTACTAACCTGAACCTACTAACCTCCATCTTTATCTCTGAAACAATGACTTACGAAGCTTGGCTAGTGAACTGGAAAATAGCAGGCATGATGTAGAGCCTATTATAAATATACTGTAGAACATTCTTAGCCAAGCAGTGTATCCACTGGGCACTGAGGAACTACTGTATTGTTATGCAAAAACGCTCACAAAAATTTGCGTCTAAAACGGCAATATAACATTGCAGATTTTAAATGGGTTCTTAAATATTACATGGTCCAGTGTAACATTTGTCATGGAGTATTTATAAAAGATAGTTTATTCTGTGAAATAGGAAAAACTGATTACAGAGAATGATTGCAAAAATGATAAAAAGGTGTTTACTTTTATTGCATTAAGGCTTGGAACCAATACCAGCATATTCAAATTGAAGCACAATCATTATGCGCTTCTATAAAACATACAAATGACTGAACACTCAAAATTTCTTTTTAAGCCAAGGAAAAATCATCTATACATATGGAATGGAGTCCTAAAAGTGATTTTAAGTCAATTATTGAAATTTACCAACCACTGTCACCCCAAATAAATTTAATTAAAAATTTAAAAATAATAATTAGGAAAAAAGAAAATTATGAGTGTGCATCCCATATATACCCTGTAAGAAACACGGCTTAGGATCCTAGGCGCATTGTAAAACACTACCTTGTGTAGCTAAAAGACAAGTATTAGCAATCCTGAGTCAGTCTCCCTTAACTCTCCTACAATCCTCTAAGGTCTCTTGATCCAGAAGTTACATTGGGAAGGAGGATCAAGCTTGGGGAAATAAGGCAGAAAACCTATATGCTACTAGATAGAAAATACCTTGAAAGCAAGCATCACGTCTTTTTAACATATCCCTCCCTGCTGTTTTATACATCTTTTCAAACATACAGCAACACTGAAAGAATTTTACTGTGACTACATAAACCTACCACGAGACTCTACAATTAACATTTTACTGTATTATCTTTGTTCGATATAATTTTTACATTCTCAATCTCATTTTGGAAATGACAGAGATAAAGCATGCCAAGAATTAATTCATGTTCCATGAATTAAGGATAACTGTCAACCTGCCATGATCAGACAGTATCGTGCTTTATTAAACTTGCCGTCGTGAGGGAAATAAAGTCTTTGAACCCACAGGCTTCTCTTCTGACTGGCTCTAGGGTTGAGCTCTAATCACATGTGGTTGACTTTATATCCATATTTTAAGATACACTGTCTTGAGCACCAACTATCTTGTGACTGCAGTAAACAGGCAAGCGGAGGCTTGGCCTCAGATGAACCAAGTCCAATATAAATAAGGAAAGAAAGCTCAGACAGACCCACAGGGAAGTTCTACCCTGGATCAAGGGTGAATAATCCAGGACTGGTTGATTGGGTCCACTTCTAGTTTTTCAAGTGTGTGTGTGTGTGTGTGTGTGTGTGTGTGTGTGTGTTGCTCCCACTTATAAGTAAAGAAGCCCTTCATTTTTGGGAGCCTGGTGTTGAGTGCTTAACTCTTTCGCTGTGTTCATTGATTTCAAGTTTTGTGTTTTTTTCCCAAAATGTGTCAGAAATCCACAAAAAACAAAAAGTTGATATTTTGACTATTTTATGCATTTAATAATAGCAATTTGAGCTGCTTTGTACATAAATGACATTATTTATACGTATAAAATGTTCCTATTGTTTTTATTCTTGAAAAACACAAAAATATAGAAAGATGTACATGTGCTTTCCTAAACTTCCTTTCTGGAAGTTTCCATCTGCTGTCAGCAGAAGGAAATATTCATTCAGATATTATATTTGACTGTTGCAGCAAACGGGTTAAATTGTCAAACACAGATAGTAAAGAGAAGTCTAAAACCGACAGCTGTGATTGGAACTAGCCTAAAAGTCATTCAGCACCAGCACTTCGGGGGCCTCATAGGAAATCAAGCGATGAGAAGAGAGGAACTCTTCTGCCCTTCAATTCACATTCTGGCCTCTGCCCACAGAGGACAGCCCACATCCATCTCCTTAGTTCACCCCCCAAGAGCTACCAGTTATTGCGTGTTTTCTAGGCACAAGGCATTGTTCTAAATGCTTCACAGACAACTGTTTTCAATACTCCAATTTTATGAAATAACACAAATAAGAGAAATAGAAGGCAAGTTGAATAATTTAACAAAGTACCAGAGCCAAGAATCAAACTCAGTCTTATTCTAGATTCTTCACTCTTAAATATTCACTATATTACTTTGTACTACATCCTCCCACAGACATTAGTAGCCCGCTTGCTCAGGTCATGAGTGAAACAATGGGCCATGTATTATGACTGGGCAGTGTTCCTTTCTGCTAAAGGTCGGATCATGGGCATCACCATTTTTTCCCCATTGTGTTGCTCATTTGGGATAGGCTCACCTAACCGGGTCCTCCTCTTTGAGCAGGCTCTCTCTGTCCATCTTCATCCACACAACTTGGTTAGTATTTTTGGGGCAGCTAAGTGGGGCAGTGATTCTACTTTGAGGGACAAGGAAACCCAGAGTTGGCTTCTGGACCCTTTAAGGTATCACAGCTTCTCAGGGAAGATCTATTTTTAGGAGAGTTTGGGAGCATTTATACACATGCTCTCCTTTGTTCCTATTTAGTCACTGTTTTGTGTATATATAGCTTCCTCAGCAGGAAACCCTAGAAGAAAAGAGGAGTGAATAGGATTTCACATAAAAACCCAGCCTAAGTCCCAAACACCAGATTGAGTCAATGTCTCCTAATTGTGTTTTGTCCTTTTTTTTCAGTGAATGAGGTGAAGGCAAGAGATGGAAAGAGGTGCTGGCAGATTAGCACCTGCTTAGACCAATTTCAGCTGCAGAGGCCATCGACAGTGCAGAGGCAGGGGGTAGTGGCAGCAGCTGTCCTATAAGTGTCATCTGTCCTATAAGTGGGTCACCTGTCCACTGAGTGTTTATAAGTCAGGGTCAGCCATACTGTACAAGTATTGACATTATCATCTGTCTGGGTTTGCACTTAGGATATCCAAGAGTAAAATAGGAATGAATAAAAAGGATAGAAGAATCCTTAAAAATTTGAATTTCAAACAGCTGTGTTAACATAGGATCCAACACTAGCTGGTAGAAACAAACACACTTGTATGGATTCCAGAATTCGAGTATAGAATGTCTTAGTTTAGGTTGCACCAGAGCAGCCCATGAAGCAATGAGTCAAATGCAAGTAGTTTATTTGGTTGATGATTCCGAGACATACAGGGAAGTGAGTCAGGGAGGGAAATAAGAACCTGAAGACAGAAAATAAAGGACATTTGGATTGCAGCAGTGTGTACCTAAAGCTAATCCCACCGAGGGACTCTCAGACATGTTCTCTCGGGCAGGGCTTCTCAGAGATTGCTGTGCATTAAAATCCTTCAGGGATCTTGTTAAAATGCACATTGAGACTCAGTTGGTTTAGTGTGGGGTCTGAGACTCTGCGTTACTTATATAATTCCAGATAAGAACGCTGTGGCCACTCCTCAGAACAACACACTTTGAAGGTCAAAGATGTTGATAGCTTTCTGCTTATGTGCAAATTAAATTTGCACAGAAAATTCACAAACTTTCTTATGTCTGCTGCTTACATATCATGATGTTTGCTTTGTTTCATGTAACTCTTATCCCAGGCATTGTGTACTCATTGAATATCATCAGTCTTAAAGAAATTGGTCAGTCCCTATGTAAGGAAGACACAACATTCTGTTCACCCCGTCCTAAAGCTACTAATTAGATGGTTCTGCTCACCGGCACGTAGCCCGCTGTGCATAGAAACGAATCAGGCACGTCCTCCCACTCCCAATTCATCTCTGACTCTCTCTGCTTACACACCTGTGCCTGCTCCCCACTCCATTCCAGTGACTACTCATTATTCTGATTTTGGTGATTAGTCTTAAATCTTTGGCACTTGGAAATGGAATACCTATTTTCCTGATTTTGACGCTCAGCACTCTTTAACGGTATGCTTGCATGAGTTCACAGGTTCTTATCCATGCAGCTGCCTCAGGGTAAGCTCTACGGAATGTCAGTCCACTTGGTTATACTCACGTGGAACCTCAAGAGAAACAATTGGACATGGTTGAATGATTGTTTTAAAATGATTATGCTATATTCAAATGTATATATTCATGTGGAGAAAAATCCCAGCCCCTTTGGAAATACAATCTTAAAGAGAAATGGACAATGATATGATTGCCGTTCAAAACAGGCCACAAAATATTAGAATATTTGCTTTAAAAAGTGTGTGTATGTGTGTGTTAGATATGAATATATAAAAATCTAATAATGTATAGAAAGGTGAGAGTAAATTGGTACATTAGTGTATTCCAAGTGTTCTGGATTGTGTATATACACATTTTTAAAATATATTTTAGAAGAAAAAAATTAGTTTCAGTCATTCCTTTATGAAATGATAAAAGCCAGAAGAACACACATGTAAATACCCAGACAGAGGAAGGGATTTAAGAACAAACACAATTTAAAACTTATTAAACCTTGTATATTGGTAGTCATGATTATCATTATCGTTGACATAATTAATGAAAAGTAATAACATTAATAACAATTTACATGTAATTCTGCCTTCAAATGCTCAAAATATATATCACATAACTCATGTATCATGTGTCTCACACCTATCTATTTATCTATATGAAGTTTACAAGGTCTTTATATCTTTTGACATCTAAAATCCACCAATCAGGAAAAAGACATGGTCTAGTTTTGAACAAAGGAGTAGAACCATGAAGCATGGTGTATATATAGTCACTTTTATCTATTTTAAGGTCTTTCTGTTACTCCAAGTGTGTTTACATTAAAAATGTATGCTGCCAGGAGCAAAAAAGGGAAGTGGCCATACAAACTTTCAGAACTCCGTTTGATAACTACCTAGAATATGATCGAGGAAGTTTTAAAGGAGGTTCTATCCATGTTCAGATCTGAGAAAGAAGTTTCTAGAATCACTTCTGAGCAGAAAAAGAACTTGCAGAATCTAATTTATCCTTAGAGAACTCCAGGTAAAGCTGGGAGGCAGCTATTTGTAGCATTCTTTTATCAAAGATGAGGGTACAAAGGAAGAAATTAGGGGCAGTTTTAATTGGCATCACAGTATCCCATAATTCCAGTACTAGCTTCTTTGTGAACTTGACATCCATAATTGTGTTTGGACATGTATCCCAGATTTATATAATAACACTGCAGAGACTGCTCAATTCATCTCAAAAATTAAAAGCTTAGATAATCAGTAACTTGATGACTAATCAATTTTGTTGAAACCCCCAGACAATTCATTCATATTAGCAGTCATGATTAATCAAGATCAGATGATTAATAAATGATATGGGTTTACTTCATCCTCCCTTGTGGCCATTTTAACATACCTCATACACAGGAACAAAAAAGGAGTCCGGCATATTTTTAAATATAAATCAACATGTAATGATTCTATCCTTCAAGCAGATCAAAGAATGATAGGGCTGAATCTATCCTAAGGTTTCCCTTTTTTCATGATATTTTCCTCTTAAGAAGACATATTTCTCCATATTTTGTCTTAAGAAGACAGATATTTAATCAGTTTCCAACATAAATAATTTTAAGTAGTCCTCAAGACCTGTGTGAATAATCCCAATATTCTTCTGGTCTCTTATATGATGCTCTTTTACCAAGACTGCAAGAAAATGCAACAAATGTAGTCTAAATTAAAAGAATCAGCATACCCTGGGGACCTCGCTTCCAATATGACCATAAAAGAAGGAATAATGGAGGTACCTAAAAGGGCCCCCGCCAGATGCAGCCGACTTGTTGCACCACGGCGCCCAATGTATGCCCAAGAACAAGGCCCTGAAGAAGAGTGTCATTGGAAACATCATAGAGGCCGCAGCCGATAGGGACATTTGTGAAGAGAGTGTCTTCCACACTCATGTGCTTCCCAAGCTGTATGTGAAACCACATCACTGTGAGTTGTGCCATTCACAACAAGGTAGTCAGGAAGTGTTCCCGTGAAACCTGGAAGGACCGGACATCCCCACCCCAATTTAGACCACGACCTCAGCCAAAGCCCATGTAAGGAACTACGTCCTTAAGAACTGAAGAAATTTTCTCTAGGGAAAAAATAAAATGGAAATTACACTGTAAAAAAATCAGCGCACTAAAAATAATAAAATGAAAATTATGCCAGCTTTAAATTGATAAATGTTTTTACTCTGTAAAATATTATTAGACAAGTCTAACACAGTCATATGCAGATATGTATCTGGACAACACTTCTATTTGATGTCAGCTGAAAAAGTAAGAATAAAACTAGTTTATGTGGATCAACACTGACAAAGCACTCATTGTTACCTGCAGGCGATGCTTTCTCTACCCTCCCATTTAAACTTAATTTTAAGTCTATGGTGTCACAGAGGCACCCTTAAAGTAACTGGCTTTCTATATTATGAGACTAAGAAACTCGTACAACTCAAGAAAAAAAAATCCAATTAAAAAATGGGTAGAGGACCTGAACAGACACTTTTCCCAAGATACAGAAACGGCCAATAGCTATATGAAAAAATGCTCAACTTCACTAGCTCTTAGGGAAATGCAAGTCAAGAATACAATGAGATATCACCTCACACCAGTTAGAATGGCTATTACCAACAAGACAAATAATAACAAGTGTTGGAGAGGCTGTGGAGAAAAACGAACCCCCATACACTATTGGTGGGAATGTAAATTGGTGCCTCCGCTATGGAAAACAGTATGGAGGTTCCTCAAAAAAATTAAGAATATGTTTACCATATGATCCAGCAATCCCTCTCCTGGGTATCTACCCAAAACATCTGAAAACATTTATCCATAAGGTATACGAACCCCAATGTTCATTGCAGCTTTATTTACAGCAGCCAACATGTGGAAACAACCAAAGTGTTCTTCGATAGATGATTGGATAAAGAAGATGTGGTACATACGAGTTATACACAATGGAATACTACTCGTCCATAAGAAAAGATGAAAAATATGGATGGATCTTGAGATTATTATGCTTCACAAAATAAGTCAGACAGAAAAAGTCACGAACCATATGATTTCACTCATATGTGAGATATAAAACTGAAAGCAACAAAGGAGCAAGACAAACAAAGAAAGAAAAACTCATAGACACAGACAACAGTTTAGTGGTCACCAGAGGGTAAGAGGGGGTGGAGGGTGGCAGAAGAGGGAAAAGGGAATCAGATATATGGTGATGGAAGGAGAACTGACTCTGGGTGGTGAACACATAATGCAATATACAGATGATGTATTACAGAATTGCACACCTGAAACCTATATAATTTTACTAACCATTGTCACCCCCAATAAATTTAATAAAAAAATAACAGGCTTTCTCCACATCGGCATCCTCTTTTCTATGAATTAATACAATCATTTCTCTCATTTTATATGATTTTCCACATTTCAAACATTCCAATTCACTATCCCCAGAGTGTGTCACTTCTGAAATAATTGTCATCTCTTAGAAAGAAAGATATGATGTGTTGCAATTATTCTTGAGCTTTTTGCATGGTACTGTGAAAATAATGCTGGCTAGCATGAAAAAGACACGATTTTAGGAAGTGAAAAACAGAGATGGCATCAATCTTAGACATTTCCATAAAAGTAAATATATCTGCATATAGGCGATAATACTGCTCATCCCTTTCTGGGTTAGAGAACAGAGAAAGAAAATAATTCAAACAAGTCACCGAATATTTATTGCATTACCACTGCCATAACTTCAAAATGTGTATCCTGCTGCCCTTTTAGCAGTGCCTAGTAAATTGCTGACTATGACAAATGCTTCGGTTTAATACACAAAATATTTGTGGAGCAATAAAGCAGTGTCCCAGGGCTGTCTGAACTGCAAACTGCCTGCAATTAGACTGACAGTAAAATCTACTGAGCTCTGCTTTTCAGTCCAAGGTCACAATTAATTATATAGCAGTGACATTTGTACCTATTGAGCTTTCACTGTTGTAGGGGCTTTTGGAGGAATAATTTCATAAATCAATAAAATTAGTGGAAAGCAACATACCAACCTCACTAGCATCAATGAGCAAACAAAAGGATCAAAAGGTCAAGTTTTCATAAATAAAACACACCGGGGCCTTCAGGTTATTTGAGATGCCATGACAATTCTCCCATCTGGAACAGTCCAGAAGCTAAATGTCAAGAACAAGAATAATCCATAAGGGCGAAAAGTAACTGAAAGTTCTGATAAAAATCACAGGGATCAAATATGCAATTGAGTTCCACCTCGCCATACACTGACCCAAGTTGATCTGAGATTCTTAGAACTATTTTCCACTCCTATAAAATCCACATCTCTGCTTTATCCATACTGAAGACTTCAGATACGACTTGTTAGAGGATACCTTTGAACGTGCAAGTATGTTTTCCTCTGTTCAGATTTAGTAAGGTGATAAGGCATTATTTAAAAGAAGCCCAAGTAGTCACATACACTTTTAAACTCTTTAATTTTGAGTAACAGTACGTATACTCTTTTTTCCAAGACCAAACCTCTAGAAGTAAAAGCAGCTTTTATCTTTCCAGAAAGATACCTTCTTAATAAATCAGAAAGGAGCAAGCAAGTTCCTGGTATACAGCAAGCAGTCCATACATTACCTCTTCTGACATCCAGCTACTCATTGCAGTAGAACACATACTCAGAAACTCACAAGCTCAGTGTCTTAACAGTATCTACTTAGAAGCAGAACATAAGTACAAATCCACATACTTTCAATTAAGAACAAAAGCCAGTGAGCTCGGGTGAACTGAACAAGAAATCAGTTATGCAGTGTTCAGAGTAGGAGCCTATATTAAAAGCCAGTTCGATGCATCTTATTTTTTGAATGTCTGCCATATGTCAAGCACTGTGAAAAGAACACATTTTTCAATAATACCAAAAAGATGCTTCACCTCTGGATGAAGTCATGTGTTCGAATAAATGTATTTTATTTCACTGATGTGGAACACTGGGCCTGTTAAATTAATTCATCATGAAAGAGTACAAATGCTTGAAGTAATTACATGAATGATCTTATAACCTCTACTGGCAATTGTGTGGTGACAGGGCTGTGCCCAGAGCTTAGCCTACAAAGATTTATGAAACTACATTTCATTTTTCTCCTTCATACAAACTCACAAAACTGTCACTGAGACGAGGTTCCTGCTGACACTTAACAAAGCTGAACCTTAAGTATCGATCAATCGATCCATCAATATCTGTGTTTCTGGTTTATTCAGTGTGAATGCCCACACCAATTGGGTGGCCAGGAAATCATTAGAATCCTATTTTCCGTCTTGCTACTGCTCATTGGAATTATTCATTCCTCCCCTATCTCCCTACCACCTAGAAGGTGGGGCTCTAGTGGATTGGGGTCCTCTCGTCTCACTACACCAAGCTGTTGTTGTTCTTTTCTTTTAATTTTCCCACAGAATCATGGCTCACCATAGTTTGTCTAAATTCTACTACTATTCTTTATGAGCTGAATAGTCCTTTGTGAATTGGCCTGGGAAACTAACCATCATTATAGACCATTGTTTCAAGTTCCATACAAGGAATTTTCAGAATGACGTTTAAAATTCATTTCATTCTTCAGCTTGTAATCCTCTGTGTTAGCAGAAAATATCTCTTATTCGGGAAATGAAAGAAAAGCACCTGCAGAGGTACTTTCCTTTCCTGCCAAAAAACAGAACTTCAATCAAGAATTATAACTCTGTGATATTAATTGCCAACCTAGTACCCACTTCCCTCTTCATTTACCCAACCGGCAAATTACCATCAGAGTTAAGGACAGTTTAAAAATGTAGAAAAAAATAATTAAATGACTGCTCAGTAGTTAAGAGATTCCAGAAATGCTTTAGATGTAAACTCATCTTCCCATCTCTTTTTGCATTTTATACTCTTAGTGCCAGCAGGGAAAAAAAAAAAAAAAAATGCTGACCATTTGAAACACCACCACTATTCTTGGTAATACACTTATTTGTGTAGAAATTCATATTCACATTGAAGTGAAAATTGATTTCAGGTATCTTGGATTTTATAGTACTTAGTATTTTCTAAGGTTTACTTATACTGTAGGTAAACACAACGAATGGACCAACCTGGACATAAATAAGCCATCCATTTTTTTCTGAACTGATGCAAAGAGATCGCTGAGCACTCATTCTAGTGGCATTGGTTATAATGTTAGAATAAATTAATAAGCTATTGCCTCTGTATTGTCTCTTCTAAACTTCTCACCTCCAAAACTGTGAAGGAGCTAGTTGTCTTCTGGGACTACAAAGTGACTAGTAAAAAACCATCTAAGACAGATGTGAAAACAAACCTTAATCATGGCCCTTAGACCCAGATCTAACTAAAAATCTCCTTTCTATGATCTCATTATACCTCGCTTTTGTGCCTTGGCCACTGGGTCCCCACACACCTCTCCTGTACTAATGGAGTCAATGAAAGCACCACAAAAGATAATATATTTTACTGTGAGTGGGCTTTCTCTCCTGGGCACCATCTCTGACCCTTCTGATAAGTGTCCTCTAGATGGTTCTCACTACAGTGCTGCCATTGAGCAGGTAAGAGTTTATAAAAAGGTAGAAAAAAATGAGGCTTAAGTGCAATCCTTAGTATTCAATTCCCAGCTTCTTACTCAGAAGCTCTCTAAACCAGTTTTAAAAAACTATATTGGCACAGTCCTTTCTCGATATTTTTGCATTAGTTCCTTCAACAACACACTTCAAGCGTCAAACAAAAGCTCACAGTGGCCTCATGACTCTCTTTCCAGGCCAGCTGTAAAAAATAAGCCTTAAACTGATGTTCCCCAAGGACATGAAATTGGAGAATTTCAAATGCCAACGGTGGCTTCTAATGGCAGGAAGGTAGGTGTTCTCGTGCAAGCGAGCTCTAACTTGCTCCATGACTCCAGAGATGCCCCAGGACTCACCCCTCACCCTGGATCTCAGAAAACTGTTCACATGAGGTCAGGCCAGCAGGTCACCAAAATGAAGTCAAGAGTGAGAGAACAAAGTAGCATCCTTTGCCAAACCATTGGATGGATGAAGGCAGAAGACGTTAGAAACAAAACCACCAAATAAATGGTAATGAAATCCAGACCCATAGCAACACTTGGCTATGTGGCAGGATTTGTTACCATGAAATGGCATGTTATTTTATCTCCTAAAACACATTCATTTTCAACTTACAATATTCTCTTTAAGCATAAACAAAAATGACCAAATAAAAGGAAATGTATTTGCATTACCTTCTTCTGATCTTCTAGCTTATGGCTCACTGGATTCTTCCCATGTCTGTTCATCTCTGAAGATAAATCCATCACATTAGGTTCTTACCCTTCAAAATGGAATCTTTTCAAAAAAGCAGCAAACTAATCCAATATGCAATCAGTAGAAAAACATTGGCATGCCACATTTCCCATCACACACCGTCTCTGAACTTCATCAACTCCACGGAATGATTAAAAAATCCATTGATTGAACGGAAAAAATGAATTTTGGAATTTACTCCCAGGACTTTCCAAATCAACATATCGTTTTTAAATGCTGACGTCTCAAAAGCAAAATTGTCATCCAGGAATTTTAATTCCAATTGCTATCTTTTTCTTTCTTCACAGTTTTCCATTTTAATAAATAATTACACAGTTCCTGTAAACCTGTGATAAAAAAAAATAAGCACACAATTAATTCTCTCCCACCATTTATAGTACAATTAATGAAAAAATTCTTGTCTGAAATGCTCAATTTAGAAAAAATTTAGGCACAGATTATATTTCACTTAAAAGAGCAAGTGAAAGGCATTATTCTTCACCCTCACTGCCTTCAAAATACCAATTATAATACCTGAACCAAAAGGAATATTAAAACCAGGGATTCACAGCACACTGACGCTAAAACTCAGCAGAGACTACAAATATACTCATCAACAGGTATATATGCTCCATGGTTCCCCTTATTAATTACAGCATTCAGAGAACTACAGAATTTAGAAAAGAGCTCGATATAAGTAGACACAATGATAGAGTGATACTTTTCATAAAGAATTGTATTTAAACTTCAAAATCAGTCTGTGAGTTTGTTATTACACTATTTGAAGATGAGGATATTGAGAAGGTAGGAAAACTTTTGTCTGCTAGTAAATGAGTAGCAAATAACAGAAGTAGAATTAGAATTCAGACACCTTTGAATCCAAAACCCTTTATGTTGTTGTTGTAGTACTTGACGTACTTCTCTCAATTCATATTGCATATTTTGTCCACAGGATACCTAGCTGAATTATGAATGCACAATGCATTCTCCTAAAAGGGTCAGATAACCTGGTGAAGCCCAATCCCACCTAGAAAACAGAATTACATGTTAAAATAATTTCAATCATATTGATGCCTGGTGTCTACCCAACTCTGCTAATTTAGAAGCCACAAGTTAGGGCTTTGAAATCTGTATTTATTTTTTTTTTCATCTCTTCTAGACACTCTGATACAGGAAACTGACTAAGGAGTTGAAACCTCCCTCTAATGCAGGACTTCCCAAACTTGTCTGCATTTTGGAATAACCTGGGAAGCTTCAAATACTACTGATTTTGTGTCTAATCCTAAGAAATTATATTTAATTAATCTGGGATGTGATCTGACTCTTGGAGCCCTCCTAATACTATATGTAGTCCTTCTACATAGTTGACCAATCACTACTTGAATACATTCAACAAGAGGAAACTTAGTGTCTCACAGGCAACTCTTTCCATATTGAGGCAGCTCTAGTCTTTAAATAGTTTGTCCTAATTTGGAGATGAAGTCTGCATTCCTGAATATTTCTGAACATTTGTAATATCTTATGTCCTTGTAGCCATCACTGTACACAAAACATTTTTAGTTTCCCTTTTTATCTCACAGTTCCTCAAGTACCACTTCAGCCTGGTTAATCATCCCTGGAACCTTCAACAATTCCTCACCACCCTGGTTACTTTCTTCAGAAGAGCTTTCTCTTTTCACAGGACCTATAACCTGTGCGACCCAGAAGAGAACACAAGAGTCGGTCGGCCACAGCATGCTCCCTTTAAGAACTAACCTTCAGGTCCCACAAAACACAACAGGCCAAGCATAAAATAAATGATAAAGCAGACAACTGGTGTTTGAAAAATCACTGCCTGAGCTGCCTGTTCTACCTTTCCACACACTGTTCCCTGTCTAGCCATCTTTCTGCCAACCATTGATCCGTCTCAACCCTTCAGGTCTGCTATGCAAATAATTGTACTTTGTGAACTAATGTGAATGTTGCTAGAAAAGGAACCAGTATGGGCAAAGGCTTCGATGTGAGAGAAAATATGGCCAATTTGAGGAACTCAAAGGAATTCAATGAGGAATTGCTGAAAAATGTCAAGAACGAATGCTGCAGAACAGAATTTGTGATTTTAAAAGTTCATCTTAACTGCAATATGGAAAATAGATGGAAGGGAGAGAAACCTGTGGCAGAATACAAAAGAGACAACAACATCCTGAACTAGTGTAGGAGCTGACGGGATAGAAAGAATGACCAAATTGCATGATACAGTATTTAAAAGGTGGAATTGACAGAATTGGCAATAGATTGGATATGAATGTGAGTGTAGATGTGTGGTTTAAAGGTTCATGAGCAAATGGACAATGATGTCATTATCTCAAGCAGCAGATTCCACATGAGAAGCACTTTGGACAGGAGGAGATAAAAAAAAATTGTAAAGTAAACAAAAGATGCTTGTTAAAATCTAGAAAATTACAAGCCAATCTCACTGATGGACATAGAAGCAAAAATCCTAAAGAAACATTAACAAATGGAATCCAACAATGTATAAAATGAATCTTACGTCACTTCCAAGTTGGAATTATGCCAGGAATAAAGATTGGTTTAAACTTTAAAATCAATCAGTGTAATTCACATTAGCAAAATAAGGCAAAAAAAGAAAAAAAAGGATATGTTCATCTCTGTTGGTGTACAAATATAATCTAACAAATTAAACATTGATTCATGACCAAAAAAAAAAAAGTTGATCTGATAATACTTACACTTTACCTGATAAAATATACTCACAAAACATCTACAGTAAATAATCAAATTTACTGGTGATAAGTTATACTTTCCATTTGCTCATAAACACCTGCTAACATGACGTCTAGTCAATATTGTATTGTCCTGGCCGTTCAGTAGAACAAAAAAAAAAAATGTGAGCGACAGAGGGAGGGACGAGGTAAAAAGGATGGAGGGATGGAGGGAGGCAGGAAGATGCAGGCAAGCAGTATAAACTTTGGAGAGGAAGAAATAAAACTGTTATTATTTGCAAATGTTACAATGATATATATAGAAAATATTAAAAGAATCAAGAGATAAATTACTAGAATTAGTAAGTGAGTTCAGCAAGTTTCCTGGATACAAAATCAATATATAGCATTCCTTTATAGTTCTTTATAACACCAACTAATATTCAAAAAAATGAAACTTTAAAAGGATACTATTTACAGTGCCACTAAAAATATCAAGTATCTTGGAATAAATTTCATATTAGATGGTAAAAACTTTATGATAAAGCAACAACACATCATCAAAAAGTAAAGCTTTTAATGAGTAGAGGGCCATGCACATTCATAGACTGTAAGATTCAATACTGTAGAAATGCCAGTGCATGCCTAAAAGATTTATAGAGTAAGTACATTACTACTCAAAATCCGCAGTTTTCTTTTTATAACTTCAGAATATGCTTCTAAAATATATATGAACATAAAAAAGACCAAGAAAATACAAGACACTCAGATGAAGGACAAGTATTTACTCTACCAGATGTTAAGACATATTACAAACCAACTGCAAATAAAACAGTATCTAACTAGTGCAAGGATAGACAAGTTAACCAATAAAACCCAGAAAACCCAGAGAGACTCTTAACACATATGCTCACTTGATTTATAACATAAGCAAAATCACAAACCTGGGGGGGGGGGGGGCGGGGGGGAGTCTTTTCAACAAAGAGTTCTGGGTTAATTGGATATCCAAGTGGAAAAAAATGAAACTTGACCTCTACGTCACACCAATAATCAAATCCAGGTGGATTGTAGATCTACATGTGACAAAACAATAAAACCTCTAGGAGAATATTTTCATGACCTGGGGGGAGGGAATGATTTCTTAAACAAGAATACAAAAGCACTGAATATTTTAAAAAATAATAACTATGATTATATTAAAATCAAAAATTTTTATTTAGCAGGTTTTGCCAATAAGAAAATATAAATGCACAGAGTAGAAAAAGGTACATGTTATAGATACAATTACATGTAAAAATGCATCCAAAAATCAAGAAAAGACAGGCACCAGTCAAAAATATTTGAACAGGCTCTCCAAAAAAACAATAACAGAGATAGGGAACAGGTTAGTGGTTGCTGTGTGTTAGGGATGGGGAGAGGGTAAGTATGTCTAAAAGGGAGAGTACATAGAAGTGTCTAGTAACAGAACCAAGATGTATCTTGATTGTGGACATGGTTACATGAATCTATACATGTGGTCAAACTCCACAGAACAATACACACACACACAAATGAGTGTATATAAAACTGTTGCAATATGAACAACCTCTGTGGATTGTTCCAATGTCATGGATTGTCCTGGCTTTGATATTGTACCACAGTTATATAAGATGTTACCGCTGGAGAAAACCAAGTGAAGGGTTTACAGGACTTCCCTGCACTTTTTTCCTTCTGCCACTTCCTGTGACTCTGTGAAATTATTTAAAAATTAAAAGTAATAAAAACGAGGATGCATGGGGTGGCCAGTTAGCTCAGTTGGTTAGAGCTTGATGCTCTTAACAACAAGTTTGCTGGTTCGATCCTGCATGGGCCATTGTGACCTGCGCCCTCCACAACTAGATTGAAACAACTACTTGACTTGGAGTTGATGGGTCCTGGAAAAACACACTGAAAAAAAAAAAGATGTACAAATGGCCAATGAACACATGAAAGAAAACATGAACACCCTCATTAGTAATCAGGAAAATGCTAACGTAAACTGTGATGAGATACAACTTCTCATCTATCTAAATGGACTAAAAAAACAACCCCAAATAAATAAGAATACCAACTGTTGGCAAAGACATAGAACAACAAGAACACTACTGATCAAAGTATAAACTTGTAAAAAAAATTAGTCTGACCCACTAAATTTGAAGATACTATGACCTAGCAATAACATTCCTAGACATGTACTGGTCAAAAATATAAGCAAATGTGCAGCAAGAGAAATATACAAGAAAATTCCTTCAGAATTACCAAAAAGAAAGAAAACAAACCCAGAAACAACACAAAACTCCGTCAACATTAGAATGTATAAATAACTTGTGACATATTTATATAAGAGATAACTGTACATTAAATAAAATGAACAAACTATAAACACACATATCAACATGGATGAATGTCAAAAATATTAAGAATTCAAAAAAGTCCAAACCAAAAGAATATATAATGTATGATCCCATTTATATAAAGTTAAAAAAACTTGTAAAACTCAACTATAGTATTAGAAGTCAGGAGAGTGATTACCTTCGTTGAGGGGAAGGAAAAGAAGTTTGGATTTTGATAGAAGTTTGAAGTGTTATCAACATGCCATTTTTTTGACTTGGGTGGGCATCACATGGAATTTAGTCTTGTTACAATTCACTGAGCTGTGAATTTACATTCCGTACAGTTTTCTTGATGTTTAATATGCTTTGTGATAAAAATATTGGCTAAGAAAAAATTCAGGTACATCTATGTCTTTAGTATTTCCATGTTGCTCTAATAAGCAACAAATAAGTATCTAAGTTAGACGGATGTTACAATGTTATTAGTGGTCATTTCTGTATTCTTTTTTTTAAATTATGGGACCAGCTGTTTGATTATGGCATAGACTTTTGCCTGAGAACAACAAGTTTACCAATACATGATCTATCAAATGTCGGAGAATGCATTCATCGCCTGACTTCCAACATATGTTCCACTTTCTTTAGAGTAATGAGTTATTACAGTCTATGAACCATATTTTACACAAATTTATTTATATTAGTGTGAAATATTTCCAAAAGCATCAGGAATGCTCTAAATTATTCAGATTTATACACCTTACTGAAAACCTGCCCGTACAGTGCTGAAAGACATAAAAGACTCATCGCACTGACTACTTCACATGTACTTGACACAGTGAGGCCAAAAATAGCAAATTTCAAATCTAGCTTTTGTCTTTATGGAGCTTCCACTCCAGTGGGGAGTCAGATGTAAATAAAACTAAGGAGCATCAGCATAGCTTTTCCAGCTGTGTCCAACATCAAAACTTTTAAAATACTGATGAGTTTACACCAAAGATAAAAGGCAATTTCATGTAGACAGAATTAACTAGTAGAACACTATACAGATAAAAATTAATTTGAATACAGTTCCTTTTAAATACATAAAGGATACAGTATGACTTATGCTTACTTTTGTGAAATAAAAACCATTTATAAGAAAACTCTAAAGGAGCTGGCAGAAAAAGAGTGGATTTACATATATTAAAATGATTCTGAAAGTTATTCTCATATGCAGGCAATTGTCAACATGCCAAAATTAATTCTCTGCCACTCTTCTTCAATATAATACAGACATTGGGCTTGGTAGTTAAATATAATCACAGTATGCATACATACAGTTTTATTTTTTTCTATAGTTTAAGAGGTTTCCATATTGTTCACATTTACCTAGGAATTGCTCACTCATGCTAAAGATTTGAAAAAAGATCAAGAAAGTGTGAGTTTGGAAGGATTTTTGAGTGGGTGGAGTGTGTGCTACCTCCTAACCCAGCCTTCTGAGAGGGATTTTAAGGGGACCATTCAGGAAACTTGATGCATGTCCCCTCCAGTTGAGGGGACACAGACGTCCAGTACCCAGCAAGGTAAACTGGCCCATGGCACTGGGGGAGGTTGATCATCTGAGAAGGAAACTGAGGTCTTCTCTGACTGTACATCAAAGATGTATAATTCTTAGGGACAAGACATCAAATTTGTGGTAGGAATGTTTGCCTCAATTCATTCATAAAATGGAGTCTGCTCCAAAGAGTAATTTGCCAGTGTAAGGGGCCTGCGGCAGGAGGAAGCGGTAGGTGCTGCAGGGCAGAGAAGCTGAGGAGAGATCTGAAATGTCCAATTCAAGGAAAGGTCATTACGAAGGTCAAGGGAGGTGAGGTCAGAGGGACCCAGTAGTACAATCTTCAAACATCTCAGGCAAATAACCATGAAAAAAGTCAGTTTTAAATATCCCGCAGACCTAGAGAATGAAGGCATCTTATAACAATATCAGACAACAAGAGATTTTCTACCTCCATACCTCCCCTCTCTTCTCCATCTCCCCTACAAGACCCTGTGAGTGGGGAAGGAGGTGAAAAAAGAAGGTCCTTTCCCAGAGGCTGAAGGGGGGTAGGAAGGGGCACCGGTACCCATTCTTGGTCTGAGCGAAGAGGAAGAAATTTTTGAATAAAGATGTGTTACTAAAAACATTGAAATATTCTAAATTGTGAATTGAAATTTTTTGTGACCTAAATTGATCATAAAGCTTATATGATCTAAAAGTGGACAAAAACATTAAATAACCCAAATTTGCATCCAGGGACTCAGAAACAATTAATTCTATGAGAAGTCTGAAGAAACAAGAGAGAAATCTGGAATACAGATTTTGATGTAGGAGTCATTAGTCTAAAGAGGATGTCATTTATGGAAATTACACAGGGTGAAAATCACCAAGAGCAGAACTCTGGGGGGAGGATCCAAATTGTCTTAGAAATCTATGTAATTTTACTAACAATTGTCACCCCAATAAATTAAAAAAAAAAAAAATCAACCGCCAAAATGCAAACTTGATCACACCACTTAATTAAAATTCTTCAATGGTTCCCTAACACCTAAAGCCAAAAGGAAAATAAAAATCAAAATTCCTTAGAATGTCACTCAACACTCTACCAACATGATCTGTTTTTAACTTTCCAGCTTCGTATATTACCACTTCCAGCTTCCATATTTTAGTGTAGTTATACCAAAAAACTTACGAGTTCCTGAATACAACATGTCATTTCATATCTCAAGCACTAACATATCCATAAGTGCCACACAATCCAATCGGCAAAGACCTACTTATCCTTAAAAAGTCTCCTCAAATCCATGTCCTCTCTGAAGACCTTACTTTCTTTATATCCACAACCCCACTCCAGACAAGATAGGCCCTTCTTCCGTAGTGTTCCCTGAGCATCTGTATACTTCTCCCATATTATCACTTAACCTAGTTACTTGTCCCCCACTAGGTCGTCAGCCCCTAAATACTTTTTTAGAACCCCCAAGGTATGATACAATGCCTGGAGGCTGGTAATCATTCATTAAGTGACCCATGTGATTTTGAGAAAACATGAGATTCTCTCTCTCTCCCTCTCTCACCAATAATTTCCCATAAACCTAAAAAGGTTGTACCAAAATTGTCTCATTCTACCAAAAATTATGTATAGTTTAGAAAGGGCTCTCTCTGATCTTAGAATTTTAGCCATGCTCTTTTTCACTGAGGTGTCACATGCATCAATAAAGTACAAAAATCTTAAGTGTACAGCCTATGATACACTCAGTTAACCACCACTCATATGATGACATAGAATATTTCCAAAACTCCAGATAACTCCCTCACTCCCCCTCTCCCTTAATATTCCTAAAGGTAATCACTGTAGATTTATTTTCTCTGTTCTTGAAACTTCATACTAAGTGGAATCATTTGTTTCTTCTGTTTTTCCACATTTAATCTGGAGAGTCCATCTGTGTAGTTGTAAATTGCAGTCGTTCATTCCTTTCTTTTGCTCTTATGAAGGGGATGGTTGTGCTTGCATGTCCCAATTTGTAATTGACCAAAATAAAGCCCAGTTCAACATAGATTTTTAATCATCCTGAACTCCATATCCTAATTCTGCTCTTTGGACTTTTTATGTTTACAGATGAAGAAAATGAAAAAGCTTGCTTTACTTCTCCCAGGCTCTGTGACCTCTAGTCAAGTCAAGGAGAATACAAACGAATCAACAGTTTCTGTGGCCAGACTGTTGACAGAATAACAAATCACAGATCCAGAAACCATTAAAAATATGACTGGAAATTTATTTTGGAATTTTTATCAGTCAGAGGTGAAATGGTCATTGTTTATTCTTTGAATTCTGATACTGAATTGTTAAATAATCTCTAAGTGGCTAAGTCAGTATTTCTAAAGTGCAAAGAAAAGGATCCAGGCCCAAATGAAAAGGGTTATTTAAGAAGTTACTCCGGTAGAAGAGGGCCTTGGGGACAAAAGTTTCACCAGCCCTCCTACCAATGTGCCCCAGACATAACACTCCACTGTTACATCTAATAAAGGAGTCTTCCACTGTAAAAATACTAGAAAACTATTGGAATAATATAGCTATCATTAAAAAAATGTTTAAAAATGTGGAAACATCCCTACGTATTCATGATTTAAATATAAAATTTATAAAACAAATAGAAATAGAAGGAAGTCAAATAGCTACAGCAGAGAACATCATACTTAATGGTGAACTATCAGAAGGATACATGGAATATGCCATTTATATGAAGTTTTAAAACATGTAAATCATTAGTATTATTGATAAATGCAGACATATATAAAGTATAATCTCTTGCATGAAATTACGAATCTCTTAAAAAGTCAGGAATAAGATAATGATGCCCGCTATCATCATTTCAACAAACACTGTATTACAGGAAACGATCACCATGGTAAGACAAAAATAAATAAATACAAGGATAAGAAAAGTAGAAAAATTATTTGAATATAGTATTATTGACTATAACATTTGAGAAAATGTATTCACAAATTAGAAATAATACACAAGACTATCATTTACAATACACCAGCAAAATGTATACCTTTATACCAGCCACGACAATAAAATCAGTGAAAGAAAACATAATTTTAAGATAAATTCCATTAGTGAGAGAAAGACAGAATATAGAGATGAAACTAGAGAAATATATTAAGATCTTTATATAGAAAGGCCTTTTCTTTCATTGAAAGACATGAAAAGTAACTATAAGTGGAGAAATATAACATGTTCATGAGTAGGAAGATTCAATATCACAAAGATGTCAGCTGTCTTCTTCCAATTGTTCCATAATTTCAGTTCAGTTCCATTCAAAATTTCAATATATAACTATATTATCTAACTAAAAAAGTTGATTATTAAATTCATATGTAGGAATAAAGGGATAAGACAAGCCAAGACAATTTTGAAAAATGCATGCTTTCAAAGATATCAAGATTTATATAAAACAATGATACTTAAGACAGAGAGGTCATGGACAAAGGGAAAAACAAATAGATTATTGGAATATAATATATAGCTCAGAAATAGAAACAGACACACCCATATCAACTATTAATATGCAATCCCATGAGGAAAGAATTGAGGATTTTAAAAAATAATTCGGGAACTGGTTATTCACATGGGGAAAACTATGGCTAGTAGAAAAAGAGTTCTTTCAAAATACATAAAAAATACAAGCACTGACAGAGATTAATAAAATTGACTACAACTATTTATACAACAAAAAATGAGCATATAACATAGGAAAGAAAAGCCAGGGAGAACTGGGAACATGTATTTACAACATACATATATAGTGTGTGTACATATTAACAGAATTCTTACCAAAAACTACAAACAAAAAAGACAAACAACCCAGCAGAAAAAGGAAAAAAGTACATGAATAGGCAACCCCCACAAGAGGAAACGTGAATGGCCAACAAGCATATGAAAAGTAGTAATGGAGAAAATACAATTTTTTTAATAAGACACTACCTCCCACACTTAACAGATTGTTAAAAACTGTTAAATGCTACCAATGGCAACCATTGGGAAAGATGTGACAGTACTAGGACTTTCATGAACTGCTAGTGGGTGTAACTGCTATGCGGTGAGCACTTGGGTAGCACACCCTCAGATACATCGATCAAATTCCTAAGGAAAAATCCATACACTACAAGACCAGCATAAGAATATTCATCCTTGGCATAGCGAAAAAGAAAAAGAAAAAGAAAAAGAAAAAGAAAAAGAAAAAGAAAAAGGAAAAGAAAAGAAAAGAAAAGAAAAGAAAAGAAAAGAAAAGAAAAGAAAAGAAAAGAAAAGAAAAGAAAAGAAAAGAAAAGAAAAGAAAAGAAAAGAAAAGAAAAGATAAAAGATTCTAAATATCCAGTATCAGAAATTTAGTTAAGTAAATTGGAGCATATACTTGTATGACATGGTTTACGGCATTTAAAATGAATGATCTAAATCTTCACATACCCACGTAGACAAATCTTGATAACATAATTATGCATCAAGTAAGGAAGTCACACAAGAATAGAGTGATATTATTTAGAAGAAGTTCAAAAATATGTAAAGAAATAGAAAATATCATGTAGAAATACATACAAATATGGTAAAAGCATAAAAACATGTAAGAAATGATAAATCTGAAATCAAAAGAGCAGGTTTTTTTCTCTGGGGCGAGGGCATGGATTACCAAGGTAGCTTTAGTAATAATGCAGTATTCCATGTCTTTAAAAAAATGTCTATAGCAAAATGTTAAAATGTGGCAAAACTGGCTGTTGAGTACAAAAAGTTAATTTTGTGTACTCTCTCTGCTTGTTGACTCTGCTTTTCTTAGCACTTAAAACAGTACACAGTAAAAATAAAAAATGTTAAAAAAACAAACAAACAACAAAATGAGACGTTATAGAGTGTAAAAGTATTTATAACAGATAAATCAACCAACATGGAACGACGGGACTTTCAGCAATTGGTTTTCTGAAGAGCTAGGACCTCCCCATAGATGGCATTTCATAATGTGCCAGGTCATGGTCTCTCTTTAATTATCTCATTAACAGGAGAGCGCTGCTGGCATTTATTGGAGGGAGGGGGAGGATGATAAACATCTTGCACTGCATTGGGTACAATCCAGCACAAGGAAAGCTCGTCCCCAGATCTCCTCCATGGACAGAAACGGTCTCTATACCAAGCAGCCTCGGACCATGGCTGACTTAACCACAGTGTGAACTCACAACACTCCTCATGAGAAAATGGCCTCTTCCTTAGGCTCCTTCTTTCAATAGTTTTTTCCCCCAGAGCCTCCTACATCTCAGAGATTGTTCTTGGACCAGAGAGAAAAAAAATGTATAAGGCTCTGCCCTGCTCCCCACGCCCTGAGCTGAGTTCCCAGTTCATACCCTCGGCCAAGGAGTTGGCGCCTTCAAATTAACCTCAGGAAATTATGCTCCATCTGGTACAATTAGACAGAGTCTTGGTGCTATTGGTTGCTCCATAAACACCTCCCCACATAAATGCCTCTCTCTTTGTGGTGTCATAGAAAACCTGGCAACCAGAAAGTCAGTAACCCTGCAACACAAATTTTTGAGTTACTTTTTTAGAAAACGTCAACCTAATTATGTCAGACAAAACAAGTTCTTCTCTTGTATGTCAAGCATTCAGGAAAAGTATTAAAAAACAAACAAACTACCTTGCATCACACGTCACAAACTTAATTCTTGTAAAACTCCATCTTTCCCACCTGTGACAGGAAGGAGAAGTAAAAACAGCAGGGGAAAACATTATGTTCCCTGCAACACGGCCGCTCTGCTTCATTTCTGCAGACTGGAAATGGTAGGTTATTTGCCTTTATCAGATAAATTGGCTCTGCAGCCCACAATTATAAGAACATACACGGGTTTTCAGCAGGAAGTTTGGACTTGATTAGTTCAAGATAAAAGGATGCAAGGAGGGTTGAATATCATTCCGAGCCAATAACTGTATGTGTAATGGAGATGGAAGAGTATAAAACGTACATATTCTTAGGTACTAATGATAAGTAGAAAAAAGCTTGCATCTTTTAGCTAAATTTGTTCATTGCCTGAAAACTCAATGTAGTAATTCAAGGCCAAGTGACAGGAAATTGCAGTTTCCTGGCTGGCATCAATTCGATCTTCAGTAATAGTTCTGAAATGGTTTCTATGCTCTGAAGAAAAGAGAAAAACACGCACAATATTTCCAATAACCCAGGTCATAACCCAGTTGATATGGCATAAATTATGTAGATAAAATTATGATGAATGCTTATAAACATGCAGTGCCTTATTATGTCATTTTAATCAAACTTTTGATTTGATCAGATTCTTACATTTGGTCTGTATATGGATTCAGTTATTTAGATAATACAGGCCCCCATAAAGGGGATTTGGAACGCACAGCTGTTTTCTTGTTGCAACATCAAACCGACCATCATTGTATCTAGGTAATCATAAAAGTAAATATACTAAGAATTGGTTAGCTAAGGAAAGTTTTTAAAATGTGTCTAGTTTTTCTTCCTGTGGAAATATTGTTTTCTATACAATTCCTCTTAGAGGAAAGGCTTTCTATCCATGCTAATTCCTTCCAAATATGTACATTGTTATGAGAGTGAAAAATAAACTACAGTGTTGTTTGAATCATAGTTCTCTTTTGTTACAGCAGCTTAGCCTTTACCCTAAACAATATAGGATCGTGTCCTGATGATAGACTGGACTGTTTTTAGTAAATATTCTATCTTTCAGCCTCAACGACTTGGAACTTGCCCATGTGACTTGCCTTGCCCAATATAAAATGAGTGGAATAATGCACGAAGAGGTTTTAAATTGGCTTGCCCTCATGCCCTCATGGAGGAGCGTGCAGGTATGCTCCTCTATGAGTAGGGCATACCTTGGGTAGCTACTGTTCCCTCAAGAAAGGAGGTGGGTATATGGAGAAGACCTAAATCTGACCCACAGCAAGGTGCCAAGACCAGCAAAGCCCAACTGAGGCGTAACTACCCATTAACCAGAAAATAAATGCTTCTTGTTCTAAGACATGGAATTTGGGGGAAGGAAAAGGAGGGAGGTTAGGAAACATTATTGAAGCTATAGATACCCTGAAAAGAAAGAAGATCTGATGACCTATGAAAGGAAACAATTTGGAATTCATGAATTTGAAATTAAAAGTTTCAAAAACTTTCATGTGTAATTCATCACGTTTCAATTTCCTGATCTTCCGCATAGAAGGATGAAATACACACTCGAAAAAGATCCCTACAACTTTAATATTCTAAGATTTTATATAGTACCTCCTAATTTCTGCCACTTTCTTAGCCAAAGTGCTTCACTATCTAAATCAGTACATTGCAACATACAGACGCTGAGTAAAAACACATTCCTCATAAGAGATGTTCTCAGCTCTCCTTGATTTCAGATCATCATCTGTTACCATTTTATAGCTCAACTGTCTATTTCTATTATATCCAACATTTGGGCATGCATGCAACACAAAGAAGCAAAAGCTATCTATTAAATATCATAAATTCCATGTTAGGTAGAGAATCAGAAGTCTGTCCAGCTTCTAGTAGAAAAACTGGAAATTTTCTACTAGAGGGCCTGATGGTATACATTGAAGAGATATTAAAAACTAGCACTCAGTGGAGGTCATTCTTTTATGTAGTAAGATTTGTAAAAGTATGGGAAGAGGAGAAGCCCTTTGGGAAACATTTGGTAGTATTTTTGTGTCCAGTAAAAACCATGCTTAGTGCCTATTATTTTTCTTCAGGGTTGGGACCACCTTGCTTAGTTCTCACCAATAGTAAATGTAAGATGTCACCTCAGGAACTACACAGTTAAATATGTGAGTGTGAGCTCCTAACACTCTTTCTCATCTGTGCAGCTGAAAGGGAAACAGTTTGAATCACTGAGTTACTGTTGACCGACAGCAGCCTGGCCCACATCTGTCAGTGATACAGGTAGGAAATAGACCTGTGTTGTGGTAAAGCCACTGATACTGGAATTTCTTACTCCAACAGTTACCCTGACCAATACAAGATCCCTTGTCCCTAACCCCCTATAGCCTTGAGTGTCCTATCTTCTTCTCTACTGGAATATTGCCATTATGTTGAAAACCTTTTTCTTTTGTTTTCACATGCATCCATAGAATCTGGTTGATAAAGTCGGAATTCTGATAAAGTCAGAATAAAGAAAACAGCACAAACATGGTTTACGTTTCCATTAACACTGCAATATACAGCATGCCACCGTACAGGGTGGAAAGGTATGGGGTAGAAAAAAAGATGTAAGGTATATTTGATGCAGTTGATCAATTTCCACATGGACAAGAGTTTTACACGGAGTCCTAATCGCATTATGGAAAAGTTTCCAACAATTATTACATTTGTTTTAATATACTCATAAATGTTAGGTATTACAGGCATAAAAATGAGACACAGAGATAAACTCTTTTGTGTTTAAACATTCATGATAAATTGAATATAAATAACTTGAGAAATGTGAAATATAGTCAAATGAGGTATATACACGTGCTTTCTAATACCCCTCCAGACAATGAGTTACTTAAGTGACTACCTTGCTTTTATTCTTCAGGAGTAAGTTATCTTAACACATAGTTTAACAAATGATTGTGGAAATAAGAAAGGAAAAATGAAGGAAAGGAAAAGAAGAAAGAAAGAAAACTATATCAACGAACAAAAGAAACAAAATTCTTTTGTGAAGGTTTACCCTACATTGGCCTTTCTGATAATCTGGCTCTTTACATAGTAATATAACAATATTGGACCAAAAACAAAAAAACAAAAAAACAAAAAAAACTAATAATGGGAAAATATTTTAAAATATCTGAATCACTATTAATCCATCCACACTAACGCAATTTATATTCAGAAATTAGAATGATGTGTACTTAATTTTATTTCATATTAGTTTTTAAAAGGATTTCAGAGCAAATCAATAGTTTAAATAGTATTTCAACAAGCACTGGACGCTTCAAAGCTCTTCAGCTACATGTAATTTGTTTACAAGTGATGAATGTGTTAATTACAAATGGTTCTTATTATTCACAAAAGCAAGTCAGATATTCCTTCATTCAATGCATATGCATTAAGCACCCACCAAATGCCAAGCATTAACGCTGCTTTATAAGGGCACAAGAAAATGGCATTTTCTCACATATATTCTAGAAAAGAGACTTTTGAAAAATGGCAGGCTAATCCTGATCCCAATTATCTACTTTAGTAAAATGTTGCTAAAATTGTTATGTTTAAATTATTGTAGCATAATTTCAAAGAAGAGCATGGGAAAATATTCATGAAGAATGATAGATCTTCAGCTTAGTCTTGAAGAAATAAAAGGGCATACAGCAGGGCTTATGACATTCTCCCTGACCGGAAAGTCAAGCCTCAGAGAGCGTGTGTTGGGGGTGTAGGATGGTCAGGAGGGTGTTAGGGCTTTATGTTCTCGCTTTTATTTGTTTTAATTATTATTAGGCAAAACATGCATTCTCAATTTGCTATAAGCCTCTCCACTTGCTATCATATTACAACTAATCACCGCAAATATTTATAATAATTACCTATTCCCTAAACATGATTAACACATTCAAGGTTACAACCCCTGACTCAGAAAGGTAGAGAAGAGGAAAAGTTTCCAATAGAAGCACTGGGTCAGGGGTAATGATTAAGGTTTGTCTGAGAAGCAGAAGTGGATCATATGAATTTTTGCATAAATTGAGGTCTATTCATGAAGAATGAAGCCATCACTTTCCTTATTAAATGGTACAGTTTTAACTTTGACAATCAAATAATAGAGAGCAGCTAGCATGATACAATTTTAAAACAAAACAAAGTAAATAAAGAACAACCAAAAATAAGTGACCTCCGTGCTATTCTCTGGAAGAAAATATTGGTTCCAATGGGCAGCATATCTTACTGCCTTAAGTTGCAAACAGGAAACATTGTAGAAATATCTGCATACTTCTGCATTAAAATATAAAGATGTATTCCATTTACATAAATGATTTCGGCAACATTAGTTCACGTGATACACTACCATTTTAGATTAACGAAAATATGGCTATATTGGTTTAAGATACTGCATATATTTTCTTTTGATGGATTTCAGAGAGGCAATTTCTTACTCAATTTGTTCAGCAATAGTACAGAAAAACTCTTTAGCATCTCATTAAAGATAATTCCGTAGTATGTTGTAAGGACTAGTTAGTGTTCTTCCAAGACCTAAAAACATGTAGTGAGCCCAAAGGAAGGAAAGTGAACTCTCTGATTCAGACTCTGCTTCTATAGTAACCTTGTAGAAGAATCGGTATTGTTACAGTGGGTGATGGACAATTCTTCAGGTTGATGTCCTTCTTTCAAGTGGACCACAGATCATAAGATTTCCTACAAGCCATGCTCTGTGTGAAGAACCATCTCATTACCTTCTTGCCAGAAACCTGTGCGTTTCTGACTTTCATTCTCTCCATTTTACAGACAAGGAAACTGAAGCACGTGGAGGTGAAATTAACTACCAACGCTCACGTAGATAGCCAATGGCAGAAGCAGGCAGTTTGATTCTGAGTTAAAACTGGGTCATTACCTTCTTTACTCTCCTTCCTGGAACAGGGGGCCTTCAGGGATATTTACTGGATGAGTGAAAGGAAGGTGGTAATAGCACCCACCCCGTATAGTGGGAGAATTGATTTTCGAAGCTTATTAACCACTTCTGTATATTATGTTATAATTTTCTAGATATTCCACCATCCCGTACCTTGTTAGAAAAGCCTTTTAAAACAACAAATCATGGTACAGAAATGAACAACATACTACCAGGAAATAGTTATGACTCAGGCAGTTGTTTCCATCTGGTTCAGGTTCTTCTCTGTAAAATAAGAAACCTAAAGAATACCTAAATTTCTATGATTTTCTAACTCAAAATGGTTTGTTTGTGGCTACCCAGGGAAAGGGCATGATTTTCATTGCAAACCCAAATTCTTCCAATATAAATCTCTTAGCCACATTTCTTCCCTAAAGAGTCTTGCTTCCTGTAAAGTTCCCAGCTGTTCCGCTCCAGCTAATGCTCTTTTGTTTTTTATTCTCCCCCCCCCCCATTTTATGTATCCAGGGACTTGTGTTTTACTCTTAAACACTTAATTTCCCATACAAACACTTCCTTAATATTTCATTTCTTCAGTGGCAGATTAATCAGATAAACTCAGAAGATATGACACCCATGGAACAAGTGGTCTGTCTCCCTTTTAACAAATAGTTTAACCGTGTCACTAAAAATACACAGGCTTCTCTACAAATGGTCTTACAGGCTTAAGAAAGGAGTTAATGGAATTACCTCAAAAGGAAAAGCTGTCTCTTCTCCACAATTTATATATTCAGTTATTTATTTATATCGGTAGGGATATTTGTTTTATGCTATGAGTTATAATCCAATATGCTCATTATTTATTTTCGTATTCAAATTGTTCCAGGTTTGATCACTAGAAGCTCCTTTAAGTTGGCTCTTGTATCCTTTTAACATCCCCCATCATTTTTGTTTTTATTGTGATAAAACATACATAAAACTTACCATCTTGACCATTTTTAAGTGTACAGTTTAGCAGTATTACATACACATTCACATTGCTGTGCAATTACTAGAACCATCGATCCCTATAACGCTTTTTATCGTGTAAAGCTGAAACTCTGTACCTATTACTAACTCCCCATTCTCCCCTGGCAACCGCTACTATACTTCGTTTTTACAAGTTCTGACAATTAAGTTCACGAACTTGATGCTATGATGTTGCTAACCTTTTTTGATATCAAAGGGAATATTCATTATAAATTTGTACCAACTGGAAAAACAGTCAACCAAGTTTACTATTTGGAAGTGCTGAAAAGGCTGCATGAAAAACTTAGACGAAAATGACCTGAACTTTGCCAACAATTTATGGCTCTTGCATCACAGCAATGCACCAGCTCACACGGCACTGTCTGTGAGGGAGTTTTTAGCCAGTAAACAAATAACTGTATTGGAACACCCTCCCTACTCACCTGATCTGGCCCCCAGTGACTTCTTTCTTTACCTGAAGATAAAGGAAATATTGAAAGGAAGACATTTGGACATACAGGACATCAAGGGTAATATGACAGCTCTGATGGCCATTCCAGAAAGAGTTCCAAAATTGCTTTGAAGGGTGGACTAGGGGCTGGTGTCAGTGCATAGCTTCCCAAGGGGAGTACTTCGAAGGTGACCATAGTGATATTCAGCAATGAGGTGTGTAGCACTTTTTCTAGGATGAGTTCGCGAACTTAATTGTGCAACTTCATATGATTTTGATTAAGCACCTCATATAAATGAAATAATACAGTATTTGACTTTTTGTGACTAGTTTATGTCATTTAGCAAAGTGTCCTCAAGGTTCTTCCATGTTGTAGTGTACTGCAGTATTTCTTAACTTTGAAAGGCTGAATGGTATTCTATTATATGTATATGCCACATTTTGTTTCTCCATTCATCAGTCAATGGATACTTGGTTTGCTTCCATATTTTAGCTATTGTGAATAATACTGCTATGAATAAGAGGGAACAGATATCTCTTTGAGACGTTGCTTTCAGTTATTTTGGGCATATACACCCAGAAATGGAATTGCAGGATTATATGATAATTCTATTTTTAATTTTTTGAGCAACACGTATCCTGTTTTCCATAGATGCTGTACCATTTTTCATTCCACTAAGAGTGCAAGAGTTCTAATTTCTCCACATCCTCACCAACAGTAGAGTTTTTTGTTTATTTTTTAATAGTAGCCACCTTAATGGATATGATATGGTATCTCACTGTCATTTTGATTTGCATTTCCCTAATGATTAGTCATGTTGAACATCTTTTTATGTGCTTATTAGCCATTCATATATCTTCTTTGGGGAAATGTCTATCGTGTTTTCGCAAAAATAAGACCTAGCTGGGCAATCAGCTCTAATGTGTCTTTTGCAGAAAAAATTAATATAAGACCCAATCTTACATTATATTATATTACATTATATTATGTTATATAAGACTTGGTATTATATTATATTATATTACATTATATTATATTATAATATTATAAGACCCGGTATTACATTATATTACATATTTTATTTTATTTTATATATATATATATATATATATATATATATATATATATATATGTATGTATGTACGTATATATATATATATATGTATAAAAAAAACCGGTATTATATTATATTATATTATATTATATTATATTATATTATACCTCATCTTACAGTAAAATAAGACTGGGTCTTATATTAATTTTTGCTCCAAAAGACGCATTAGAGCTTATTGTCCGGCCAGGACTTATTTTGGGGGAAACTCTGTAGTAACTTTTGAAAACAGAAAGTGAGAATCTTCCAGTTTTTTTCTTCTTTTAGATTGTTTTGGCTATTTGGGATCCCTTGAGAGTCCATATAAATTTTAGGATAGGTTTTCTATTTCTGCAAATAATGCCATTGGAATTTAGACAGGCATTGTGTTGAATCGGTATACTGCTTTTAATATTACTGACATTTTACTACTATTAAGTCTTCCAATCCATGAACATAGAATGAGTTTCCATTTATTTATGTCCTCTTTAACTTCCTTCAGTAATGATTTGTAGTTTTCATTAGCTAAGTCCTAAGTAATCTATTCCTTTTGATACTGTTGCAAATGGAATCATTTTGTAATTTCCTTTCAGATTGTTCATAAATATAAGTACAACTGCTTTTTGTATGTTGACTGTATCCTGCTTCTTTGCTGAATTCATTTATTAGTTCTAACAGTTGTGTGTGTGTGTGTGTGTGTGTGTGTGATCTTTAGGGATATATATATATGGTCATATCATTTGCAAATAGATAATTTTACCTCCTCCTTTGCAATGTGGATATCTTTTATTTCCTTTTATTGCCTAATTGCTCTGGCTAGACCTTCCAGTACTATACTGAATAGAAGTGGTAAAAGTGGGCACCCTTACTTCATTCCTGATCTTAGAGGAAAAGCTTTTAGTCTTTCACCATTGAGTATGATATTTGCTATGGATTTTTCATATATGACTTTTATTATGTTGAGGTAGTTTTCTTCTATTCCTAGTTTGCTGAGTGCTTTTATCATAAAAAAGTGTTGAATTTTTCCAAATGCTTGTTCTGCATCAGTTGAGATAATAATTTGGGTTTCTTCCTTCATTCTGTTGATGTAGCATATTACACTGATCTATTTTCATATTTTAACATATTCTTGCATTCCAGGAATAAATCCCACTTAGTCATGGTGTATAATCCTTCTAATATGCTGCTGAATTCTGTTTCTAGTGTTTTTGCTTGTTTATTTGTTTGTTTTGCTTTTTTCAGAATTGTTGCATCAATGTTCATAAGGGATATCGATCTGTCATTTTCATGTAGTGTCAATGTCTGGCTTTAATATAAGAGCAATGTTGGCCTCATAAAATGAGTTAAGAAGTACTCCTTCCAACTGACGTCAGAAACATGACACCATGAGGGGTTCCCCTTGATCTCTCCCCTTGAAATTATAACAAGTTTAACAGCTATAATTCAACAAAAGATTTCCTATGCAACACACAAACATGTCTGAAAGATCCACACATCAAAACACATGAAGGTGCACCCACCTTCAGGGCAAACATGGGAGGAGGGAAGGGAGACGTACAGAGACAGGGGCTGCGGGACTGTGAGACACAGCCCTAAGCTCACTGAAGGAGAGCGGAAGATTGGGGCTGCAGGTGCACTCTCTGTAGCCCCAGCAATCCTGCCCAACTGATCAGCATATAATACAGCTGAACCCAACAATCAGGGCAGAGACCTCGGGGTAAAGACCAAATACAGAAGTGTGACAACTATGGTCTAACGGCCCTCTTACCAGGCAGAAAACAAAGCCATGGAACCTGGTCACCTCCCTCCAGCCTCCCAAGCTCATCTCTCCCACATCCTCCCAGTGCTAGTAGCAGCCCCCCGAAAAAGTGGTAGCAGTGTTGGATTAAAGAGCAGAATAGCCATGGTCATGAGAACTGGAAACATAGTTCCTGAGTGGCAGATACACACTGTGGCTAATTCCAGTGGCAAGGGAAGAGCAATTGGGGTGAGGCAGCTGTGTTCTGGCAGTCACCATTACTTGTAAGAGAAAAAAGACACAAATACACCAGCCACCTCTCCCAGCCCACCCTGTCCCCACTTTCTCCACTGATCCCAGCAGGGGCACTCAGGGCTGCTGAGGTGTACATTTCTGCATCTGCTGCAGGTGCAGCACTGGGATTTCAGGGGCTCAGAACCCCATCACCACCATATCCTCCCACAAGGGTAGTGCCCTGAGAACAAGGTGTCTTGGTCAGAGAGGAGATGCCCATCTCCCCCAGTAAATCATCCATTGCGAGAAGCCAGAACAGGGTAAGAGAAAATAAAATGCTCCCATACTACCTACTGAAAAATAAAAGAAAGACCTCTTCATATCAACCTCCTACAGAATTCACTCCTACAGATGTCCAGAAAGAAAATAATACATCAATTTCCATGAATAACCAAGGTAACAAGGCAGCTAAGAAAGAAAATTAAAAATCTCCAGAAAATGAACTGAAAGACATGGAAATATGTGACTTAAATGACAGAGAACTCAAGATTGCAGTTCTAAAAAACTTCAATGAGAAGCAAGAAAACTCATATACGTAGTTTAATGAACTCAGAAATAAAATCAATGAACAAAATGAATACTTTACCAAAAAAACACTGAAACTTAAAAACAATAGAAATTCTGGAGCTGAAGAATTAAATAAAAGACATAAAGAATGAAATAACAAGCTTAGGAAATAGAGCTGACCAGATGGAGGGGAAAAAATAGTGATACTGAAGACAGAAATGATGCAGATGGAAGAAGAGAGAGATTTGAGAGTTAAAAAAATGAGAAAAATAAAACTCTACAAGAATTATCTGACTCCATCAGAAAGAGCAATATAAGAATAATGGGTATACCGGAAGGAGAAGAGAGGGAGAAGGGCACAGAGAGCCTATTCAAATAAATAGGTTTGAGAAGTTCCCAAATCAATGGAAAGAACTGGATCCTCGAATGCAAGGAGGAAACAGAACACCTAATTACCTCAATCCTAACAGGCCTTTTTCAAGGCACATTATATTGAAGCTGTCAAAAATTAATAACAAAGAAAGAATTCTCAAGGCAGGCAGAGAAAAGAAGATGGTAACCTACAATGGAAAGCCCATTAGATTATCATCACATTTTTCAGCAGAAACTCTACAACCCAGGAAGGAGTGGAATCAAATATTCAAGTATTGAAAGAAATTATCAGTCAAGAACAATATACCCAGCAAAGTTATCCTTTAGATATAAAGGAAGAATAAAGACCTTTCTAGATATGTAGAAGCTGAGGGAATTTTCCACCATAAGGCCTACATTACGGGAAATACTAAAGGAGGTCATTCAAACTGAAACCAAAAGACAAAAGGTTACAAAACTAAGAGTAAGATTACTAACAGACAGACAGAAGCAGGAAATGGCAACCCCAACATGGAACAGGGCACTATACACTTAAACAAACCTAAAGGGTAAAGGAAATAGAAACAGAAATAAATAAAGAGAGAAGAAGAAGAAGATAATTTGTTACTGAAGTTCAGAAATGAACTCATAGCATAAATAGGGATAATTTGTGACAACAAAAACATAAAAGGTGGGGCGGCGGGATGGCAAAGTTGGTTAGAGTGTAAGCACTGAGCAACAGGGTTGCCAGTTCAACTCGCACATGGGCCAGTGAGCTGCACCCTCCACAACTAGATTGAAGACAACGAGCTGCTGCTGAGCTTCCGGAAGGACAGCTGGATGACTCAGTTGGTTAGAGCACTAGCTCTCAACAACAAGGGTGCCGGTTCAGTTCCGGCATGGGATGGTGGCGTGCACCCCCTGCAACTAAAGACTGAAGATAGCAACTGGAGTTGGAGTTGAGCTGGGCCATCCACAACTCGATTGAAGGACAATGACTCGGAGCTGATGGGCAGTGGAGAAACACACTGCTCCCCCATAAATTAAAAAAAAAAATTTTTTTTAAAGACATAAAAGAGAGGGGAGGGGCAAGGCAAAGGTCTGAATTTTCAAGGGGAATGGAGATAAAATGCATGATGAAGAAAAAGGACTACTGCATATATGAAACTTTCTGTTATGTAGAATTAATGGTAACCACTCCAAAAGAAAAAAAGAAATCCATAACTAAGACATATAACGTAAAAAAAGAGGAAACACAGGGAAAAAAATAATAAAATACCACCAAACTAAGATAACAGACAGAAACACTAAGACAAAGAAACAATGGAGACGCCACGCTACCAGAAAACAGAAAATGACTATAGGAAATCCTCATATATCAATAATCATATATCAATATAAATGGACTAAACTCACCAATAAAAAGGCACAGAGTAGCAAATTGAATCAAAACAAGTAGGACAAGTATAGACTCAAAGTGAAAGGGTGGAAAAACCACACTTCAAGCAAATGGCATCCCAAAAAAAGTGGTGTTATTATACTTATATCTGATGATACAGACTTCAGGATAAAAAAGGTAACAAAATACAAAGATGGACATTTCATAATGATAAGGGAGACAATACAACAAGAAGACATAACACTTATCAATATATGTGCTCCCAATCAGGGAGCATCAAAATATATAAAGCAATTACTAATAGGACCAAAGGGAGAAACTGACAAAAACACAATTATAGTAGGGGACCTAACTACATCATCGACAGCTATGGATAGATCATGCAAACAGAAAATCATTAAGAAAATATAAGCGTTAAATGACACATTAGATCAAATGGACATAATTGACATTTATAGAGCCTTTCATCCTAGAACACCAGACAATACATTCTTTTCTAACATACATGGAACATTCTCAAGGATAGACCATATGTTGAGATGCACCAGTGGAACCATTTGGACCTGAGGTTTTCTTTGTTGGAAGACTTGCTATAAATTCAATTCTTCTAGTAGCTGTAAGACTGTGCAGGTTATCTGTTTTGTCTTGAGTGAGCCGTTTTAGTTTTTCTCTCTCATGAATTTGTTCTTTTCATCAAAGTTGTCAAATTTGTAAAGTTGTTTGTAATATTCCCTTATTCTTGTAATATCTGTACATTGTGTAGTGATGTCATTAGTTTTCTTTTTCTTTGCTTGTGGTGTTTTATCCATAACTCTGTGTGTGTTTGTGTGTGTGTGTGTGTGTGTGTGTGTGTCCAAAATTATTGGTTCTTTTCTTTTATTAACTTTTCACTTTGAGTCTTAATTATATAAGCCTTACTTAACATCAAGATTAAAGAGGAAACCACTTATGTTTTCTTTTAGAATGTTTATGGTAACTTTTTTTTTACATAAAACATATTTCTACTAATCAAATTAGTTAAGTGATATTAACTTAAAAGTAACAGAAGAGGACAATCTTAGTTTATTTCAATAGAAAGAGTTTGTTTACGTTAAAAAAAGAAAATTAAAAAGAATTTATTTTGCCTACTGCTTAATTTTTAATAGTTTAAAATTTAATAGTTTCAATTTTTAATTGTTTGGAAGCCATCATTAAATAATTCTGAACTTGAAGTAAGACTTGAGATGAAAGTACAGAAGAAAATTCTGGGATGTTTACCCAGATCCTTCACACATTGGGCAAACTAGGCTCCAGATCCAAAAGGAAAATAAAATAAACTTGATAGAATTTCCAAGTCAAAATAAGCATCTTTTACTGTTCTGAGTATAAAAATGCTATTTGCTTTAATAGCTGGCCTGTGAGAAAACCAAATTTTTTTTAACATATAATTCAGTTCTTTTCTATAAGCTCACAGTGTAGTAAATAAGCTAAAATATAAACAAATACAAGGTAATAATTGGTAAGTGCCAGACTAAAAGGATGGAGGAAGTGAACTGTAAGAAATAGGAGACTTGTGATCAAAGCTAGGCATGTATCCCACCCTCCCCTGAGCTTAGACTCAGTGTCCTCATCAATAAAATGGGGAAACATCACCCTTTATATCAAAGGGATTAAACAGTATAATATATATATAAATACCTAACCTCACATTATATCAGAGATATGTAAAAGCTCAAAATATATTTTTAAATGAATTAGCTACAGAAAATTGCTATTCAGATCGGAGAAGATTGATAATATAAAAGTTATACCATAAATAGCATATCTGCAAAAATGTACCATATTTGTACATTCCATATGGAATGTTGTCCTGCTCTTACTATAATTAAGGCAAACTGGGTACTTAAACTTTTTCTATGAATTCTCTTTCCCATTTATGTGGGATTTTTTTAGTGCAGAAGTATAGTTTATTTGTATACCAGAACAAAACAACCTAAATAAACAATATAAAGAAAATAAACTAACTAAATAAACTAAACTTTACATGTAAAGGTTTAAAAGATATATTCCCCAGTAAGGCAACTTGTACTTTCCTAACTGGAAACATTTCCCTCTATTTTAACATCACAGTGTATACATGTATGTAAATATGCACATATACATACATGCAGTCTGAATTTCATTTATATATGTGTGTGTGTATATACATTTATATAAATTTTATATATGTTTAACATATGTTTGAGGATGGAAAGACACCAGGATATCGCAAAGGGTAATTACTTACGTACTACATGATTTTTTTAAATGTAATACTGTTTACTGAAGTACTACGAGAAGATGTGATTGAAAACAAAAATGAATTCATGCGATGTAATTTAAGAATTATATCCCTGTATTTTGAAAGCTTAGCAAACCCTGAAAGTTACAATTTTATCATTAGATATGTATTAAAATAAAAAGGCAGAGTGTCTGTTATTTGACAAATGGTTTCAAAGTTACCAATGTCAGAGTTGAAAATATTTAGGCTATATTCAGATATAGTTTAAGTTACATTTATATTTGGATAGAAAATGGCGTACTTGCCATCATAAGTCATTGTTTTAGCCTTACACAAGGTTCAGGGAGAAAGTATGTGTCTTGGACCACCAATTTCAAATATGAAGGAAAATTCCAATGGAAAAATCAAAACACAAAAACATAAAACAATTTTTTTTAAAACACGATAATTTAAATAATTTAAGCCATTGTAATCTTTTCTTTATATGACATCCCTTCTTTCTTATTCTCTTAATGGATACATTTTCATCTGTTCATTTAGTATTTATCTGTTAGTCATAAAATATAGAGTAAGAATTGTGTTAAATTGGGGGAATATAAAAATGAATAACATGCAGAATTTACTCTCAAGAAACTCACATTGTAGTGGGGTGACTGTCCTTGCTGTTTTTCCCACAAAGCCCCATGTCAAGTTCTTAAGATAATGCCCACTGTCAGGAAAACAGTCCTTCTCTTCTTGCCAATCATAGCAAATGATAAAATGATATTCCTCAGGCACAATGAGTATCAGAACCAGTAGCTTAGGATCACCCAAGGCATTGGTTGATGAGTGTGCACAATACCTTTGTAAGAGACCACTGGTTCTTCAGGAATAAGCATTATCCCCTTCTTCCTTTAATAACAGAAATCCCAAATTAAAAGTCGATAATTAAACAGATAAACAACTGCCTAGCTAGAGATACTTCCCAGCTTCCTTTGCATCTAGATGTGACCATATAACACATTTCTAGCTAGGCAGAACTGAGGTACGCCATTGCTCTTAGAAGAAATGGATATATGCTCACCTGACTTTTCCTCTTTCTATTACCTGGGGTATATATATGATGATGAGAGCTAGAGTTGCCCTCTGGGACCATGAGGTGAAAGTTGCATACTGAGAAGGACAGAGCCAGAAGGCTAAAAGAGTCTGAGTCCCTGGATGGCTGTGTGAGCAGAAACACACCAGCCCTGGATCACCCTGGGACTGCCACATAAGAATTAAACACACACATGTGAACACACACATACACTCCAAAACATTTCTCTCTTATTTAAGCTACATTAGGACAAGGTGAGGAGAATTATTTTTAACAGTAACTTGGACTATGCCTTTACTGATACCACCCTTGCTCCATGTGACATCTCTCTGAGTATCCCAGTGACGCTTATTTAGGATTTGACTCTGCTGTACTCCCACCAGGCCCACTACCAGGAAGTTTAACCGTATTTCTCCTTCTCAGTTTTGCTTCGATAAAAATCTTTTAATATGACTTAGCCTTGAATCCTGATTTGGCCTGATATTCTGTCTCACTCTGGATCACCCTGGGCCATGCTGGCTGGTGGTGTCCTGGTACCACTCATCAATGTGTCAGTCTGAATAGGGCTAAGAAGCTCTTACATCCTCAATAAGGGAAGCAGTTTGTCTCATTTTCTAGATTCTTATGATCCCACATATTTGCCCCAGTTCCCCTTCCATTGAAGCTCTTTCCTTAGAACACATGCCAATTAAAATTTATGACCACAAAAGTGAATTGTTATGTGAAGAAAAGGTAAACTCTTGGTAGTCTCATGTTTAAAATTTGTAGTTTCATCATTTGATTTCAACTCTATGCAGTGACTTAAAAGGCCATGGCATTTAATGATGTAATGTTTGCGTTAACTTAGTCACTGTTGTTTTAGAACTGCACATTCTAAGACAGAGAGGATAGGAAGAGGTGGAAGGAGGTAGAGAGCATGGAGAGAGGGGAGGAAAAGCAGAAGGGATAGAGGGTGGTGGAAAAAAGACAAGAAGAAAAAGAAAAGGGAGAAGAGAACAAGGAGCCAGAGAGACCAGGGAGGAGAGAGTGATGAGATGGTGGAAAGGGCCGAAAAGAATGCAAGGGAGGTCAAGGTTGTTTGTACCTTTGAGGTCTAGAAAATAAATCTAACAAGAAGTAGAAGATGCGTTACGAGTGTAGGTTAACAGTTAAATAAATCGGCTCTTCTGCTGTCACAGCCAGAAGAGGGAAGTAACTCAAGTACTCCACAAATCCCTACCTTTACAAGGAAACTCAAAGTAATTTTAAGAAACAGATGGTACATTTTCCACATCTCAGAAAACACCTTTTCCCAGTACCTAGTCTGAGCAAATTAAAAAAAAAAACAAGAAAAAAGAAGTGACTCCAAGCTAATTTCACAGTAAGTGAGAATGTCCAATTTTCTATAATAGCAACAAAATGTTTTATTGAAACAAATATTAGAAAATAAAAAAGTTCTCTTGGCCATGGTGGAGGAAGAAAAGGGTTCATTCATTTATCATTCTGATTCACAGATTAACCTTTAATCTAGAAGCAAAGACTTTTCCCCTTGTCAAAGGAAAATCAAATTTAAAAAGAAGGAATATTAAAAGGAAACTGGATGTGAGAAATCAAACTCACGGAAGTCAAACACAAAATTCTGAAAAGATGTTTTAGAATTTGACCTTGATTAAATATCATTCCCTTTAAAATAATGGGAATTCCTTATCTCCAAGGAGTAATTCAATCAAACATTTACTTTAATAAACTACCAACTTAATGTTGCAGTAGTCCAGGTTTGTGACCTTATAGAAGCTAGCTAAAAAAGTATCTTGCTTTGGTTTGGCAATATTTTTTTAAAAAATTATTGCTCCTTGTTACATTGGATCCAGGAATCAATGAAAAATTTCAACAGAAATTTATTTATTGTACAACTGAAACTTAAAAGCACATGAGAATTTTACTAATTTCCTAGAGCATTTGAGTTGGAGACTCAAAATACAAGTAGACAAACATTTATAATACTAAATGTTATTTGGAGGAAATACTAAGAATTTTACTAAATGTTGATGTATCTTCTGATATTGGAAAAACACTTATAGACTTACAGCAAAAATCAATATAAAATAGGATAGAATATAAAACCAGGATGGAATACTAAAACTAAAAACCACTTATTTCCTAGTTGTAGTGATCAAAGCATAGGTTTTTAAAAGTAGGCATTAATAAAAAAAATCATTAATCACAAATTATGTTTGTGCAGTGATATTATTTAATAGTCCCATCCACAAAACCAAGCCGGCAACTAACCTGAAAGTATAATTCAAAATAAATCTAAATTTTAAAATATAGAGTTTTTGAAAATGCAGGTTAGGCTTTAAAATATTCTGCTATTATTCAAAATATTCTAAATTCCTGCCATATACCATGAATGAACCTAGGTCAATGACCATTAAAAATATCCACATATTTGTTTGCTATAATACAACTAACTCACTGATACTTTTACAGAATAGAGTACGTTTGCTTGGCATCACATTTTCCTCTCTTCTTGTGTCTTGCCACCAGGGCTCAGTGCCCAGAACTGCCTCACAAGTGCTACATCAAATTTCATTATTATTACAGAGGAGGCAGGATAATTTAACACTCAAAGGTTGATAAGGAATAAATGTTTAAAATAAATAGGCATGAAGTGAATACACGGTACCTGGAATGGTACACTCTGGATGCTGACAACTTTGTATTTGCCTAATGTACTAAAAAAAATTATTCAAGAATGACAATCCATGCAAAGGAAGGCTAGTATCACAGACATGGGTGGTACTGAGGAAAAGCTTTACAAATTATGCAGCCATTCACTTCATGAATCTAAATCATTTCCCCATAATCAGTGTGATTCTTTTGCACACCTGGGCCTATGCCAGCCTCTAGTGTTGTGAAAATTAGTGTAGATGAGGGCAAGCTCTACCAAGAGTGTTCCTCACATACCTCTAGGGAATAAAGCCATTGATGCACAGTTGAAATCGTGTGAATTTCTAAATACTTAAGTTAAAAAATATGTTAGATACTTTGAAGCAAATAAGAGATTTATAATTAAATGTCTGTTTAGGAATGATCATTCTAGAAGAGTTAGCAGCACCTGGAGAATTCTGAGTCATGTTACCTCAGGATCTGTCCTGGGAATTTTATTTTCAATGAAGTATTTGGGGATTGCCTGGGATGTGGAATAAGAACTCACATGAATGAATCTGACACACACTTGTGCCTGGGGTAGAATATACGAAGGGGCTAGGAGAAGGCAGGTAGCAGTCCAGTTCTTTCATTCCTCACTCTCTGAGTTAAACCATTCTGAGGTTCTACTGAGTTTTCCCTCCATTTATTCTTTCAGAGGAAGAGGGAGTAAACAATACAAAAAGAGAGGTTGAGACAGCGGTAGTTTCCCCTGCTTTTTCAATTTTTTCTCCCACATCTCACCCTACAGAATATATTCAAGCTGTATCTAAACACAACACCAAACACAAGCAAATTCTAAGTTTTAGCCACAGTTTAGTGTCAATCTATATAGCAGTTAATTGTTTGAGGGCTGAATCCCCGAAAATGAGTACACACATGGCTTCACTTACTCACTCAACCTGACCATCCAATGACAAGCCAACTAATTTCAAATGGATACTCTGAAGATGGGCTTCCCAAGGGCATTTTAGAAGAGCAACCAATCTGAGACTGCACTGGAGTTTCTATTGGTTACCCCATCTGTGGGTGCTCTAATTTTGCTTAAATAAAAAGTGTGAGTACATGTAAGTGTGTTTTTTGTGACTATGCATCAGTACAGCAGAAGAAATAGTTGTCTCTGGGAAATGGGGTGTTTTTCTTTTTTCTTTTTACTTATAGAAATTTTCAAAGGATACAGAAATAAAATGAATAGTATAAAGAACCTGTGTGTACCCCAAACTTATCATGGCCAACGTAGTTTCATCTCAATGTTCTTTTCATCTCACATCTTTTCGCACCCAAAATTATTTTGAAGCAAATCTCATCATGTACCATTTCATTACAAATGCTTGTCATTAATTTTATTGCATGTATTTCCCCAAGTTTTTAACATGCCTGTTTCTTTTATATTAGAAAAACTAAATACTGTCAAATATAAATATGGAATCCAAGACAGGACCAAAAAACCATTAATGGCTAAACAGAAATTGTAAACCAACATTAATAAAGAAAATAGATCATGATTATAATACTTACTGACCTGGCACTGGAGATCTCTTACTAATATTTCTTCTTTCAGTTATCTTTTTACCTCAATGTTTTCAGTTTGGGAGGATGTGTAAACTTTTAAACTGTTAGTCAACAACACATCGAATACAGATGTATATCAACAGCAAAGATATTGATTTTTCCCCAAAACCTGTATGTATATTTTCCTTCTGCCCTCTCTGCTTTGCATTATCATGCATTTGTTAGCATCTATTTTCAAGTCCTTTGCGCAATTCAAAAAGAATTCAAATGTTGAAGGAGTAATGACATACGGTATTTATGCTTTAAAACCTAATGAGAATTATGCACAGTTTACTGTGTAGCTTCAAAATATATGTTTTGTTCAAAAGTGCTATTTGGGAATTGGAATATACATCATTTTTTTTAAAATGTAAAATGCTGTGGGCCTTGTAAGAATCATGTTAAATTTGAGATCTGAAGTAGGAAGTAAAATGAGCTTTTATCTAAACTATTACCTGAATCCAACACTGGCTACCCATAGGGACATGAAGGGTGAGCTGTAATAAGTCGGCTCCCAGAGAGGGCCTCCATTATAAATACATCTTTGAAGAAATATGCATTCACTGTACTCAATACTGTTCCTCCAGCCTGGGCCCGCGTGTGCAAAGGGCCCAGTACAGAGTAAACTGAGTTGTTATAAAAGTGATAGGGAAGGACTAAGTGAGATACTAAGAATAAAAATGAATATATTCTCTCCAAAATGGTGTCAGCTGACAGCAAAAAATGAATCCCTAGTTTAATGCAATCAATGTAACACAAATCACATCTTGTCCATAATCAAAGCTCCGGCCTGAAGAAAGGTTTGAAGTGGGGAGACAGTAAAACCTGACAGGGGAAAAGGTGTGATACTTCTCATTTCAATACATTCCCATATAGGCAGTTCCACTATAGGACACGGCAGTTCCACAGAGAAAGGAACGTCAGGAAATAACAACAGATGCTTTCTAATTTAATTCTGAGTTCAATTTAGTACTCACAGAAATCCTACTATGTGCCATTTTAAAATTGCCTCCTCTGCCTTTCTTTTGTAGGCCTACTAACACAATCCAAAAATGACGTTGCTAGTATTTTAAATTAAAAACAAAGGGAACCATTGATGAAATATATAAATAACCTTCTCTGGAAAGACCCGTCTTGTCATGTTTCCCTGATTATAAAAATGTAGCTTGTATCACAACCATGCTCCCTGCTGAATCAGACCATGAAATGAGTGTCTTACTTGCAATATTGCTTTTACATCTGGTTGTTGTCAGCCTCAAACGCTCAGCTACCGACCATCATTCCAAGGTGGATTCTTTTGACCGGTTACCAGGCACACACAAAAGGCAGGGGTCAGTCGCCATCATCACACACACAGGGACAATAAGAGAAGCACATGTCCATAACACGGCACTTGGTAAGGAGCATTCAGCCAGTGACCCCACGCCACCCCTGCTATCACAACCTGAATTCACATCACATAAAATAATTAAGAAGCCCAGTCTTACAGCTGTGATGCACAACAACAGAGAAGCCAGACAGGGGGTTGTGGAAACACCTGGCTGATTTTAAGCCAAACAAATTCTGAGGTGGCAAATGTCCAAGAAAGAGTGTATTACTTATTGAACACTCATACTACAAGAGAGCAAGAGGGCAAAATGATGTTTTAAATGAAATAACAAATCAATAAAAATTCATTCTATTCTACTTCACATAAGAATCTCAGAGGATTGTTCCCTGATTCTGTAATAAAACAGGTATACTGCTCTGTGCTAGCATTGCAATAATAGTTCATCTCCTGTACTTCTTGCTCTCTGAAGATAAGGGATTCTTAACATTTTAAAATGAGATAATCCATGTGATATTTCAGTTGGCCATGTAAATATTAGGTTGGTGCAAAAGTAATGGCACTTTTTGCAATTATTTTTAACCTTTTAAACCGCAATTACTTTTGCACCAACCTAATAGTATACTTATAGCTCAACTCATACATCTCCACATTTTACTGTTAATTTATAATGGACATTAGCAAATCTTGCTATTCCTTTACAGATTTCATTATTCTTCAAATATAAAATCCAATTAAAAAAACAAAACACTACGTTCAAATAGTGATTAAGATCATAAAATTCCTAGTATACCCTAACAAACAGACATAAAAGTAAAACATTCAGAATCATATGTGTATCTGCCTGTGCACACTAATTATTTTTTTAATGAACTGCTATCCCTGGTTAAAAAAAAAAAATTCACAACCTATGTGTTTATTTTTGCTAAAGATGAGTACTTACAAACTTTTTAAAAGTGAGTTTTACTATGAAAAGTGATGTTTTCAGGGTGTGTGATGGATAGCCTTTCCCCAAGAATGTATGGGTCTCCTGACAGGAATTTTAATGTTTCCTCAGGAATATCAAATGCTCTAATCTCAGATGACCTCATAAATTACATCAGGTGCATTGACATTTCATCCACCCTGACAACCAACACCAGAAAGAACGATGCTGCCTACATTCACACATGGTATTTGCTTCGTCCCATATGAACTGCATTTCTCTTTGTATAGTATTCTTGAAAACCACACACATTTCTATTGTATTCCAGTATTAGGTTTTTTAATGTACTTCACATTTACATTTTAAAAAACACTAATACAAAACTTAATACATATCAGGCATTGTATTAAGAGCTTTACAAATACTACTCCATCTCATCTTCATAAAAACCCTATTAGGTAGACAATATTATTATCCCTATTTTACAGATGAGGAAATTGAGACACAGAGCCTAGTATTTTCCCAAGGGCACATGGCTATTAATTGGCAAGGCTGAGATTAGAACCCAGGAATGTGGCTCTACAAAAATATGGTTATGATCATAAATATATATGAATATTAAAGAAATTTCAGAAAAAAAAAAGGTAATGCTTTTCCCTACCATAGAATTTAGTATACAAAGATGATCTTTCAATTCAAAGCAGTGATAAGAAGAAATATCCAATAAGTTACATAGGGGCAACGGGATAGTATTCAATCTGGGAAAACAAAGTAAGATGCCTGTAAATGTTTGATATAATATAAATCTTATCTCAGTATATTAAAATACATTAACTACAATTAAAGCATTATATTCTGATGCTCTGAATTCTAGATTTTGCCAAACCAAAGGAAGAGAAAAATTATACATCTGAAAAAGTTTTGCTACCCAAACGCAGGTCAAGTTTAAATAGCATCGGCTTTATACATTCAAAACAATTTTAAAAAATAACCACTGATTTCATGAAAGTTCTGGTAGAGATTCCCAGTGCTCACACATATCTCATTCTTCTCTCCTTCCAGGCACATACAGCTAGGTGGGCTAAGTGCCTGCTTTGGCCAATGAGTCAGAAACATGAAATCACAGTGCTCTGACTGAAAATGGGACATAAGCCAAATGGTGCTAGCAACTAACAGTGGGGCTCCATCAGCTTGGATCGCCGAGTGGCTGCATGGAGCAGAGCACACAGCACCTTAAGTTGAATATATGGCATGAAAAAAATATATTTTTGTTTCACTGAGTTAGATATTTCAGCATTGGTGATTGATCCCCACAGCACAGAAATTAGTATAAATGCTGACATAGCAAATAATATACTAAGGGAGCTGTATAAAAGAATGATAGGTCATTTATAAAGCCAGGGCGGGATTCAAAAGAACATTATGTGTAGTCATAAACAACATAAAATTCAAATCAGGAATTATGGGAGAAATTTGACAGCCTTTCCCAAAGTGGAAAAGATAAATACTAAAGTTGACTACAACGAAGAGAGTTATGATTAATTTAAAGATAATTGATTTTCAACATATGGATGACAGATATCTTCTTTATGAAGAGACTAAGACAAATAGAACAATATAACCCACCCAACATATTAAAAAATTAGAGCTAAATAATGACCTGAATGATCAGTGGAAAAGACTTAGCAAATGCAAGTCAAAATTCGTAAAAGATAGAATAATGAGGCTAAATTGGATTAAAGAATGCTTTCAATAAAGATACATGCAAAGAAAAGAAAGAGACAAAAAATCAGGACAGGGATACTTGCTCTGAAATAATACTTTACAGAAGATAAATAAAAAGGATAACAAGCATGACCTTATAGCTCAAAATTTTAAACACTGAGCCATAAGACAAGTTTTTCTAAAAATGGAAATATTCATAGGATTTATATGAAAATAAGAGCTTATTTCTTTCCTTTTAGTTATTTATTTTGTCAAAAATTTTAAGGACTATAAGCTACGGTTTATAAACCACACCCTTATAGCAAAATGAACAAAAAAAGAGATCCTTTATGGAAAAAAAAAATTGCAAAACTTAAGAGAACATGAAAAGTCTGGGTGTTTGAAAACCAGACATGTTTTTCATGAAAGAGCTTGTGGATTTCAGACTGTCAGCTCTGTCAACATTTATGCTCAACTAAGAAAACTGAGGAAATTATTATACGTTTCATTATCTTCCTATAGTTTTCTTCATATTTTTTGCAGCTGGCAAGGAATTTCGAGATCAACAATGAGCAATAAAAAAACACTTGAATGAGATGAGTCTGATTGGTTTGGATTTACTGATACAGACTTGATTATATTTTATTTCAGAAAGCTCTATCTATTACAGTAATGAGAAAATAATTACTGTGTAAAAACTCTTATCAACAAATACTTCAAGCAGTTATTGGTGCTCTGCATATAGTCAATAAATAACAAAAATCACAAATGTAGTAATTTCCTGATAGTTTCTTTAGACGTTAATAATGAGAATCGGAATACTTTCCAGCACAGCTAACCTTTCAGACCTGGAGTACGTGCTTGTTGTTTTGACTTTACATCATGTTTACTTTGCTGGCTGCCACATTTACATTTTATGTGACAGACATTTTAATCTGTCAAAACCAGACATCTTAATAAGATACAGAAGAAACAGAAGGCACTCCCAAGTACTTAATAATAAGGTAATGAGATAAGCCCAAAACAAAGACACATGAAAATATAAGTAAAACTCCTACATAATTCAAAACTCACGTAGCTGTGTGGTAATATACCTATAAATGGCAAAGTGAACGTTAATCATTTTTAAATGAAGGAAATCAGGAGGGCTTCATGGTAGAGATGAAAAGATATGTATAAACACATTTTTATGTTTAAGCATATTAGCAATACTGACATCAAACTTAAAATGTAAAACTTAAGAACAAAAGAGTCGATTGCATAAAATGTATCACTCTGCCAGCTTCCAGCAGGTTTATCTTCATGTTCCAGAGACACTACTGGGTTGAAAAGGGTGCATAAGCATTCAATTTATGGCCATCACAGAGGCTGGCACCACCAGCTGGACAGCATTCCAGGTCAGACACCTATGCAATAATCCTGAAAGTGTCCCTCTTCATACATAAAGCCCCATGGATTCAACCCGTTCAGTTCTTCCTCAGCCTGACCTCTTTATAGCTCCACTGCCTCCACCTGACCTTAAGCTTCCTTCATCCTTCACTCAAATCACTGAGAACTTTCCAAATTGTTTACTTCACCTTTCTGAAATCCATTTTTCACACAGAGTCACTCCTTGAAAGTACAGATTCCATGAGGAAAATTCCTTCTTTAAATGCCATTCATTGGCTCCCTATCTTCCCCAGAAGGAAGTCCCAACTCTGTAGTAGAACTTGCAAAGGCTTAAGAACCTGGCACTGGTATCGCTCCACCCACACCACCGGCTGCTTTCTACCTCACCTAGCCATCTCTGCTCCAAACACACTGACGTGCTGCCGAATGCCAGGGCCCTTCAACCATGTTCTTCCTTGCCTGTGCTGTTCTGCAAACTCTTTTTTCTACCCCTTTTTAAGTGCTGCTCCAAGTTCAAATCGCGCTTAAGTGTTACTTGCGCCAGATTCTTGGCGAGAGGGTCCTCCTAACCCAGCTCCCATAGCACCTGGTTCGTATTCCTATCACAGCACTTACCGCACTATACTTGGTGTGGGCTGAACGTTTCTGTCCCCATCTCCCAAATCCGTGTATTGAAGCCCTAACCCTCAAGGTGATGGTATTTGGAGGTGGGGCCTTTGGGCGGTAATTAGGTTTAAAAGAGATCAGGAGGGTAGAGGCTCCATGTTGGAATTAATGCCCTTATAAAAAGATTGAAGTACTTGAGACTCCCCTCCCCCTCCCCCTCCCCCTCCCCCCTCCTCCCTCACCCTCTCTCACTCCTCCAGATCCTCTATGCACCAAGGAAAGGCCATGTGAGGGCATAACCAGGAAAAGAGCTTTGCTGGCAACCAGATCACAGATGTCCAGACTCCAGAACAGAAATGTTTGTTATTTCAGCCACTGAGCCTGTGGTATTTGTTATAGCACCCTGGACTAAAACAAGCTTGTAATCGCCTGCATATGACTGAATCCATAGCTGGAAAGCACTCTCCATACACAGCGACTTGTCTATCTGGGTTCAACAACCATAGTCTCAGCACTGACGTGGTGCCGGACACAGCAGTGTATAGTCAGTAATGAAACTCGCTGAAAATAGCAAGCCGATGTGACATGAATACAACACGTGAATTAAATTTCCTAGTAGAACCTTCATTAAATCATCATATAAAAACGTGCTCTCTGGTGCTTCTTTACATATTGAAAACACTTTACAGTTTGGAGTTTACAGTGTTATCCTAAAATAAGGAACTAAGCACAACGTTTGAGGGAAGAAAAAAAGAAAAATAATAACAGAAAAGGTTTCTAGAAGAGAGATAAATACTATTTGCATAATTGAAAAATTAAATTCAAAATAGTTCTTCCTTTTCTTAAACAAGGCATTGTAGCTTTGAAATTCCACCCCATTTATTCCACCTTTGCCCACAGAGTAGCAGGCAAGGCAGATCATAGATTTGCCTTCAGCTCCAAGAGTAGCAATGAATTAGTCTACATCAATCATGGTGATTCCATTTCTTCTGTCAGCACTTATTTTAGAGATGAATCTGTGATCCAATTCTCGCCAATGCGATGGGAAGTATAAGGGAGGGTTAAGAGAGGCATAGGAAGTAACTGCTGAATATGAATGAGGAATAATCCGTTCAAAGGGCCTTTGCAACAATTGTGCTACTGCAGAAGTGAGCAGAGTGAAACATCACACAAGGACAAGAAAAAAGCTCAGTGAGCAAAACGAGGCTGAGCTGGGTTCTCACTGAACCATACCTGAAGCCCACTTCGCTTCTGGATTTCCTCTTACAGAAGCCAGGAACATTTCTTATTAACACAGTGTGTAGCTGTTTTGTTGTTACCTGCAGCCTTCCGAGAGTCACTTCTCCCTGGCCCACAGTTTACTCCTCTGTTAAATAAGTACTTGAACTAGACAAACTCTAAGTTGATATTTTCTCATATTTTCTCAATGTTGTCCAACAACCAAATGCATCAAAATCACCCCAGGGCACATTTGAAAAACCTAAATTTAGTAGGCCTCACATCAAACCCATTAACCAGATTCTTCAGAGATTCTCCATTTTAAAGCAGCACCCCCAGATGTAGAACAATATTTGAGACTTGATTTGATACATACTGAGATGTATAAGTGCTTTTAACAGTTCTAGGAGCTTGTAACTTCTGTAGCAAAATCAATTCCCTTAAAATGATTACTAAGGCTATCGGAATACACAAGCAAAAATAATATGATATTCTAAAGACATTATAAATTGAATAATTCTGATGAAGCAACAACCAAGCTTATAAAATGGCCTTGTGAGATGACTATGATGAGGTCAGCAACATAAAAATGTGAAATCAGCACTCTCATCCTGCTGAACAGCTCTGACAAGAGAGCATTCTGTCCCCGTCACCCTTTTAACCTATCACTAGCAGGACTAACATTAGCCTAGGGTTATTCTAGCAAACTTAACGTAAAACAAAAAAAGACTCATTATACCTGACTCATATTTTTACTTTTCTGATTTGTGCATTTCACGCCTCTTTGAACAAACAAATATAATAAAATGCTAACAGGAAAGATGTATTAATTACTTAATAACTACCGAAACGTGTGTGTGTGTGTGTGTGTGTGTGTGTGTGTGTGTGATATAAGGTAATACAGAAAAGCAAATTGATGGTGGCAGATCAGTGGAACTTTTTATTTTCAAACACCTTTTCATTGCTATCATTTCAAAAAATATGTAAAATATAAAAACTGATAGCTATACATTGGAGACTGGTCTTCAACCAAGCTGCACTGCTTGATTATTGGTAGTGTTGATATTCTCCTTCTCTCTAGGATGTAATTGATAGAATCAAGGCTAATGTCATCTCTGGCAATGAGAGAAGGAGGGAAAAACACGAAAATTAAATGTTTTTCAAACCCTAATAGTTTCATTTTGTATGTAACATTGGGAAAGTTACTTGCTGTCAAATACCCACATGTGAAGATCCTTGGAAGTTCCATCCTTGTTTCTTATTCTCCCTATATCTATACCAAAAGATATAGAGAGAACAAAATCCACGTTAAAAAAAGAAATGAGAAGGAAAAAAGTTGAAATGAAAAGTTATGGTATTATACTAAATACTAGTAACTACTTTTTTTTATTCTCAAAATGTCAGACTCAGCTTAGTATAACACTGTTACTGTATTTCTACTTTTTGGTACCTCCCTAGATAATCCTATGAAACACACCAAAAAATTCTTCACTTTTTTTTTTTTTTTTAAGAAAACAGATGGCATGCCGTTATATGTTCTAGAGAAAAACTTATATACATTATCACCTAAAATAAAGGAAACTATTTTTTTTAATTTCACACCCCATATTTTTTTTTATTACATGGAATTTGTTCTTGAGATATATTACTGTATTCTTAAAATTGTAATAACAGCCTGGATTTCTGAATAAAAGCATGGTTCCTTGGTCCTTCTGTTGCCCATTAATCAGTATTTCTTCAGAACTTTCAAAGTACAGAATAAATAGGACTCTTTTCAAACATACTTGATTGGAACTCAAAATAAGGTCATACATATCAGGACTATCACTTGAATACTCCAGGTGATTTATTTAAGAAATACCTTTCAAATTGAATTGTATAGGTAGTGAAGCCTCAACAACTGTCCACTTCAATTTGTGTAGTCGACATTATGAGCTTGTGACAGACTGATCTGGCGTCTTATAAAAAGTGTAGAAATTCTATCCACTTTCAATAGGTTGTACGCACCACTGTAGGGAAACTATATTCCATGAATATTTTCACATTTCTGCACAGTCAGGATTTTCAGAGTAAAAATTAATAGAACCCTGATTAATAGAACAGGTGATTGAATGGTAACCACATCTTGGAAGTTAAAGATAGTGAATTTTTCTAGATATTTAAGGGCTTATCTCCCACAGATATTGCTCACATTTTAAGGGTAATGATTTAGGGACGTTTCCGTCCCCTCCCCAGATAGGATTTATCTCTCCGAGGGGGTGGAAGGGTAGATATGCTTGCTGTCCTATGTAAGCTCTGAGTTCCATAATTTGTGGATTCCTCTCCTTTGGTGCTGTCCTTGCACACACAGACATATCTAGACCACGTTGCACTGTCCCATGAGGAATGAGTGCTCTAAGATGTTCTGTGAGCAAGCAACCCTGTCCAGAGGTCTCATGTTTCTGATAGTGACTATATGCACAGACTGCCATGGTAAGCGAGCTTCTTAGCTTACTAGTTGAGTACCAGCTCAGATCAGTACGTTTCAGATTCAACAGTTTCCCACCAATACTTTTTATTGAGACTCATGATTTTCCACCGGCACTACTGCTGGAACCCACCTTGCCTCCAGAGGATTCCATTCCTCTGCATTATTGTTGTAATATCTTCCTTAAGCACATTTTACTATGACCTGTATGTCCCCACTTTAACAACCATCACAGAAGGCAGTAAAGTACTACATTGAGAGCATAAGCTTTGGAACCTGAGACTGTCTGGCTCCAAACCCAGCTCTGCCAGTCATTGGCTATGTGTCTTTCCGTTAAGTTACTTAACCTCTGTGAATCTCTATTTCCTTGTCTACCAAGTGAGAAAAAGATGATATATGCAAACAATTTAATTCTTTGCCAATGGTTAGCCCTCAGTAAATAGTGGCCATTATAATCACTCAGCACCGCTCCTCACCACCTTGAGAAGAAACTATAAACTGCATAGGATTTCCCATTGGAGGGCACAATAATCTGGCTCCAAATGTTCTCACTTTATGCACCTCAAACTCCAGGCATGCGGCACCTTTCATCATCCCCAAGGTATGCTTTTCTTTCACGACTCCAGGGTTTTACCTGTGCTCTTTCTTTTACCTAGAGACACTCTTCTCCACCATGGAAGTGACTGTTCACCCTTCAAATCCCAGCTCCTGTATAGAAACTCCTTTGTCTGCCTTGGGCAGTCGGGTGCTCTATCCTCTGGGCCCCCGCACCCCGCCTCTATCTAAGCTCCTTGCACTGCCTGTAATCACCATTATTTATTTAGGCAGCTGTCTCCCAATCCAGATGGTGTGTTATCCAAGGTAGAATCAGCCTGGATTTCTTCCTGTCTGTCCGTATCCAACATTTCAAAAATAAAGATGTTATTTATTGATCAAATTTTGATAAAAGAAAAATTGCCTGGAGAAGCAGACTGCGTAGCTACTTTTACTTTTTGGCAATTATTCTACAAAGTAAAATTTTTCCAACTCAAAAGTTTCAGTTCTAAATGTTCATAATGAAGGCTTTATTCAGGTTATCATTTTCATTGTTTACATGTAAAATAGCTAATTTTACCCAAATTTATGGAGAAAATTCCCTAGCATCCACCTCTGGGAAAAAGACAGTGCCTAAATATCCTGTCACGCCACTTCTGTATGCCCCATATGTTGTTTTAGGATTTTTTATTGTGGTAAAGAATACGTAACATAAAATTCACTATCTTAACCATGTTTAAGTGTATAGTACAGTAGTTAACTCAATAACATACTATTGGGCAACAGTTCTCTACAACTTTTTCACCTTGCAAAAAGGAAATTCTACACCCGTTGAATAACTCCCCATTTCTCTCTCCCCCTAAGTCTCTGGTAACCACATACTACTTCCTATTTCTATGAGTTTGACTACTTTAGATATCGCATTTAAGTAGAATCACGCAGTATCTGTCCTCCTTGTAACTGGCTTATTGCACTTAATCCTGCAAGATCATTCGTGTTTAAGCATATGAAAGGATTTCCTTCATTTTCAAAGCTTAATACTATTCCATTGTATGCATAGTTGGTCCTCCACATCTGTGGATTTCATGTCTGTGGATTCCATCAAACTTAGACTGAAAATATTTGGGGAAAAAAAATCCCAGAAAGTCCTAAAAAGCAACACTTGAACTTGCCATGCACCAAGCACTATGCTGAATCCACACCAAGGAAGTGCCATGTAGATATACGTTGTTGCATCGATGTACAAATACAGGTTTTATGCAAATACTACACCACTGATATAAGGGACTTGAGCATCTGAGGATTTTGGCATCCATGGGGTGTCCTGGAACCAACCCCCTTTGGATACCAAGGGACAGCTGTATACCATATTTTCATTATCCATTCATCCACTGACGGACATTTAGGTTACTTCCACCGCCTGGCTCTTGTAAATAGTGCTGCAATGAATATGGGTGTGCAAATATCTCTTTGAGACATTGTTTTCAATTATTTTGGATAGCCAATAAATCTTGAGTGTATGAATGCCAATTTAGTAATGTATTGTTGAGGAATCAATTTTATAACATCCATGTTTTTAGCTACAAATATCATGCAAATTTGTGGCAAAGATATTAAGTCATGGCATAACAAGATTTTTCTTTATATCATGCAGTGAAACAGGTGACAGTGTGCCTTCTTTTTCCCACCAATCATCTTCCAATTTCGAAATAAAACAAACAGAAAGATAAGAATATACCAGCTTCTCCTTTTATTTTCATATTGGGTGTTACTGAACGTAAATGTTCCAGAACATAGCTGGTTGAACTAAATAGACTTTTTGGCTTATACTAAACAGTGTATCAAATATCATGTTTTTCAAGATATATTAAACCTTTCAGCCTCATGTTGAATAAATATAAAACTCTAAAATGCAGATTTATTAGCAAAATCAATACCTCTCCTCCTCCTCTGCCTCTGCCTCTTTTTTCTTCGTCTCCTTCTCCATTCCTTCTCTCTGTCACTGTGTCACCTTCCATTTACTCATATGCAGGTACACTGATGCTGAGAAATATTAAATATATTTTTGAACCTATTTACTCACCACAATAACATTTTGTGATATGTTATTGCTATGATCAAAATCCAAGAAATTATATAACACATGAATTAAAAATATTTGAATGACTAATTATAACAGTTTTCTCTTTTCTTAAAATGTGTATACATTTTTTTGGCACCGTGTATGTGTGTGTGTGTGTGTGTGATTTAAATTTCCTGGCAACTCTCTAAGGTAGATGATGTTATTCTCATTTCACACATCAGGAAGCTGTCTCTCAGGTTAAGAACTTGCCCGAAGTCACACAGCTAGTAATTCAGCACCCCCTTCCTATCTATCTCCAAAGCCCATGCTTCCTCTTTCTCCAAGAAGCTTAGGATATGTATAAGATCTGTTATTCATCTTTGTATCCTACTGTCTCACTCATTATCTATCACAGAGTACACTAGGAGAGAAGACAAATGGAAGAAACAATGTGAACAAAGGCACAGGTATGAAAGCTCAGATATATTCCATATAACAACAGATAGTCCAGGGGTTTGAACAGGGAGATTGTGTGATATCATTTTGGTACAAAAAAAGTACCAAATTCCATTAGAAGAAACAGTGAATGAAAGCACTGACATAAAAAATATGGCAAAGTGTCCCCCCAAATCTGTTCTTTCACATTCTTTCTACTTTGCACTGAGCTCATTTACACTCCTTACTTTAACTCCCTTTCTTGACAACTGTATTTTTTCTAATGAATACCTATGTCAAAACACTCTACTGATACCTCACTTTTTATATCTTTGTATGTTAGCAATAATGCACACATTTTTCTCCAAAAAAAGGGAAATATGAGAATAGGAAGCAACTATCGACATGAGAAAATACATTTTTCTGCTTTTAGCTGAATTAAATTACAATGCATGATAATGTTAGTTACTCCTAAGTAAAATACAACAGAATGTTACAATTTTACTCCAATATAGAATTATCTTCAAACTATTTTGAACATGCAGATTAAAAATACACCATAACTTCTAATATTTAAATATTTAGAAATAGATCATTTCTATTGTTAATATGCGAAATACAGTAGGCAAAAAAAATGTTCTTCACTACTGTTGCATTACTCTAAGTAGCAAAGAAGACCCTAGCTATTACAGCTTTAAACATTATAGCATTAAATCATCAAATTAAGTGAATCAAGTTATTATTAATATGGAAATGAATAGCTGTTTTAGTATATCTATTGAAATGCCATCTAATTTCAATGTAGAAAAGAGAAGGTTCCTCCTCTCCTCTGACCTCTAGCAATTTTGTCAACAGAGGTGGGAAGTGAGACTCTAAGCAAGTGAGCTTCTTGAATAATGAAAATGTGTCACAGTTTTCATTCATGTTTTGTCTAGTGCGTGGTCTGTCATCTACTAGGTGCTCAGCAAATGCTTGTTGATTTCAACCACATGCAGATTTTTACTAAGTGATATTCTGTTCTTCCTTCTTTTGGTCATGGTTGCAGAATGAGAAAGAAGGTCCAGAACCTCCATGCTCCGCACCCAAGGGTAGCACAAGGCCAAAGTTCACTCTATGTGCCAAGAAACAACATCGCTCATGAAAATCAAGGCCAGAAATGCCCTCCTCTCATAATCAAGTAGATAAACATGCCCCGATTCTGACTGTACTTTTGTCTTCTTTGTGTTTTTTTCCAAAACAGCTTTATTGACATATAATTCACATACCATAAATTTCACTCTTTAAAGCATAGTCAGTGGAATTTAGAATATTCATGGAGTTGTGCAACTGAAGGGGATCAGTACGGACCTCCCTAAGATGTGCTACTTTGGCATGTGAATTATTTTGAGCTGAAGGCAATCAAAACCCTGCAGGCTCATGTGAAACTTTTACTTCTCCCTTAAAGAATTTACATGTGGGGCCCTACCCATAATAAGAGTTATTACCAGAAATAATTTTTTATGACCTATATGTACGGCAGGGCAAATTTCTCTAATAATTGAACATCTGCTCTTCTGATCATCCTGCACATGACCTTATTTCCCTCTGAAGTCCCAAGGCCCTTACCTGATTCTTAGCTCAGAATGCCATTTATACCTCATTTTAACTTATTTCTGAACTTTTCATGTATGTGGGGTCTCTGACTCTCTCATGTATGTGGGGTTCCCATACACATTTGGTTGTTTTCTCTTGTTGATCTGTTTCATGTTGATTTAGTTATTAGACCAGATGGAAGAACCTAGAAGGGTAGAGGAAAACGCCTTCTTCTGCCCCACACAATCATCACCACTACATAATTTCAGAACATTTTTGTCACCTCAGAAAGAAACGTTATACCCTGTACTAGTCATTTCCTCATCCATCCATTCTCTAGCAACCACTAATCTACTTCCTGTTTCTGGGGATTTGCCTAACCTGATCATTACACATGAGCATTCATACAGTATGTGGCCTTTTGTGATTGGCTTCTTTCATGTAGCATAATGTTTTCAAGGTTCATCTGTGTTGTTGTCTGTATCTACCTCATATGTTTTGTTTATCCATTCATTAATTGTTGAATATTTTGGATTGTTTTCACTTCTTGGCTACTATGAATAATGCTGCTACAAACATTCATGTACAGGTTTTGTGTGACATAGCTTTACATTTTTGGGGGGTATATACCTAGGGGTGGTATTTGCTGGGTCACATGGTAACTTAATGCCTAATATATTGAGAAACTGCTAAGCTGTTTTCCAAAGTGACTGCACCATTTTACAATCCGACCAGCTATGTTTAAGGGTTCTAATATCTCCACCTCCTCACAACACTTGTTATTGTCTGTCTTCTGGATTTTAGCCATCCTAGTGGATGTGAAGGGATATCTCACTGTTGTTTTGATTTGCATTTCCCTGATGACTAATAATGCTTTCAGGTGCTTACTGAACATGTATATATCTTTTTTAGAGAAATATATATTCATATATTTTATCTATTTTTAATTGGGTTATCTTATTGCTGAATTGTAAGAGTTCTTTATATAGCATGGATACTAGATGCTTATCAGATATATGAATTGCAAGTATTTTCTCCTATTCTGTGGGCTGTTGATTCACTTTCTTGATGGTGTCCTCTAAAGCACAACACTTATTAATTTTGATAAAGCTCAATTTATCTATTTTTCCTTTTGTTGCTTATATTTGTGGTGTCATATCTAAGAAACCAAGATCATAAAATTTTACTCCTAGGTTTTAAGAGTTCTACAGTTGTAGCTCTTACATTTAGGTCTATGACCTATTTTGAGTTAATTTTTGAATATGGTATTAAATAGGGCCCAAGCTCATTCTTTTACATGTGGCTACCTCGTTGTCTCAACTCTGTTTGTTAGAACTGAATTTTCTAATTGTCCTACTAGCATTAGATTTAAGGTTGTAGTTCATTTTTATAAGATGTTCTTGGGGTTCTTTCCCCACATCCTCTGTTTAAACTGCTGGCAAATCTCAATCGATTTTTATTTCAAAGACAATGCTTGTTTTAAAATCTAATCTTTATTTGCTACATACGATACTGACTTTCTCAACAATACTGTGAAGGAACAATACTGTGAAGGCTCTAAAACACCTGTATTTGTTTAGTTATAAGCTCTGCTATGGTTGTACACTCTTTTAAGGAGGATCCATGAGCAAAAGCAGAACTAACTATGCAAAGCCAGACTGCTTTTAAGCCCTTAAATGTATGCAAAATACCAGCATAGTGGATAGCTCTTGCTTTGGAGCTGCCTGGTAGGATTTTGCTTTGCTAACAGTATCCAGTTTCATTTTAGAAAATAACTTCCCCTCCCTATGTGGTATCTTGGTGGAGTGGTAAATACAGGTGCTATGCCTTACCACTTCACAACCCCAAGGAGAGCCTAAAGATCTTACCATGGGTTCTTTTCTCTTGACCTTCATATACAGGTAAGGTGGAGGGTTGGTGTCATGCGGGAGACCCTGCTCGCTGCGCCATTTGTCGTGCAGGGTGTCATGCAGAGTCTCTGGTCCCGCTCCCCACGTAAGAACGCAGGATATGGTGAAGCCAAAAAGGAACACCCACGGAGCCATAGGTAGGGGAGTCATAGTACTATATTCTCTCTGGCGGCTGGGTTGGAGACACAGGAAACAGGAGCCACACAATTCTCAACCCTCACTGCGCCGCTTGCAGGTTCAGCCATCATCTTCTTGCTAGCCCTCATTTTCTCTGCTAGCCTAGCCACAGTAGTTATATTACTGGCCAATGGCTCACTGGTTACAGCTGACGGCCAACTAGCCACAGCTGATAGCCATGCAATCACAATTGACAGCCACTTACTACCTGAGCCAGCACCTTTCTATGTGAGGCTGAGAGCCTGGAAACTGCTTTCTGGGGCTCTGTCCCCACAGTTGGCAACCTGAAATACCAGCTCTTAGAAATTCAAGCAAGGTAATGCAAGGGCAGAGTAAGCAATTTCAGTTCATATATCCCATGAAGCTGCCAGGAAAGACGAGTAAAACATTCCCACTCCCAAAATCCACCTAGATATGCCTGGTTCTGGCCTGTCTGAAGCCTCTTTTACAGTATTCCTTTCATTACTGGAAACTACACCATAAACTTCAAATGAATTCATTGATTTGCTTAAGCTAGCCATAGTAATTTGTTGTTTTTTAAAAACAGATGAACCCTAACTTATATAGTTTATCCCAAAGACATCACTAGAGATTTGGATCTTGTTTCTGGAATGATTTCTCCATGAATGAAAATGGGTGAGTTTTCTCAAGGAGTCTGTTTAATAGCTGGGTCAACACAAATTACACAACTGCTTGATTTAATGAGCTTATTTAAGCAGGTTGTTTCTCACATCACTCATACCATTACAACCTGACTTCTTGTGTGGAAAATACCATCCTAACATGCATAGAGCTCGGCACAAGTACACATTCCTCAGATGCGTTGGACTGTTACCCAAGGTGGTTTCCAAACACTTCTCAAGGGAATATGAACAAGTGGTGGATACCAAAACCATGAAAAGAGCTGGATTTGGGCATGTTTTCAATTTGAAGATAAGAAAAAGTGATGAGCTACAAGATTTTTTCTTTCCTGCACAAAAACTGTGGATGGAGGCTTAGTCTGTGGGTGCTAACACATTCACCTGATGGAGTAAATGCCCATAACCTTGGGTTAGGCAACGGTTTCTTAGGTGTGACACCAAAAGTATCAGCAACAATAGGAAAAGTTGATAAATGGACTTAAAAGTAAAGAAATTAAGAATCCTTCAGGTGATTCCATCTTCTAGCCACTAAAGTAGACTTTGCCCTTCTAGCATTTCCAATTAATGCCTCAGACACCATGGTGCAGAGACAAACCATTCCCACATTTGAACTATGTTGTGTCCAAATTTCTGACCCATGTAACCCTGAGCATACAAAATGATTGCCGGTATACAAAGCACATACCACTAAGGTTTAGGTCTTTTTTTAAATAGTAACTGGAACAGACTTTGACTCCTGAAGTGGGGTGATGCCATAACACACCTAAAACATGTGACAATAGATACTCAGAACAACAGATATGGCCTCGCCCCTTACAGTCCATTGGGAGGTTCAAACAAGTAAATAAGCAACAGCAATAAAGAACTAAGAAGTGCCACAATATGATAAAATGGCTGCATGAACACCTATCCTCATTTGTGGTGCTCCAGGAAGATTTCTTCTGATAGTGGCTTCTAAATTGAGGACTGGAAGGTAGGAAGAGGGTGTTCTAAACCAAGTGACGAGCATGTGTGATGGCTAGAAGTCCATACAGCTATGTAATATTCAAGAAAATAAATTAAGTTTCTGTGAGCCTGGAGCTGAGAATTTGGGGGAGTCATAGATGAGTCTGAATCTGAAGAAATAGGAGGAAGTCAGGCCTTGAAACACTTTCTACAACATACTAAGTAGTTTATTTCTTATCCCAAGAGCAAGACGTTTTAAGCAGGGAGGTGCCATGATTATACATCGTGTTGACTAAAGTAGGGAGAATGGATTGAAAAGTAGTGGCAGAAAGAATGCAGACAGTTGTTGCAATGATCGCAGGCAGAGAGATAGTGGGCTGAATTAGGTAGTGGCTATGGAGGTGGAGAGTACTAAGCAGATGCTTGAATGAGCTAAACATAAGAAAGTGAAAAGTAGGAGTCAAGGATGAAACCCAGTTTTTTGGCTTCGGCAAGGGACTGAATGGTTTGCACCAGACCCTGAGAAAGGAAATCAAAAAGCACAGCAACTGGTGGAAGAATATGGTAAGTCATAATAAAAATGTTTGGTTCCTTCTAAATATAAAACGGAAAAAAGTTGTATTATAAACATGAGAAAAATGACAGATTTCTTACGTAAATGAATATTTCTTTAGGAATATTTTAAAAAATAAATGCTTAAAGAAAAAAACTTAAGCATCAAATATTTGTCCATTAAAGTTTAAAACATTTAAGAAATTCACTGTGTGGAAGAGAGATCAAGCCCCTTCCATAAAATCAATGGCTGCTACGTTCAGTTATAATATTGAATATAAATATCCCCATCAGAAGGAAGAAACTATGCTTTAAGAGACTGCCTCTTAAAAAAGAAAAGGCACCCAGATTCAGCTCTCTATAGACTTTTAGGAAATAGGAAATCAATGAGAATCTTCAATCTGGTGTGTTTCAAATTACTTAACAGCCACCACATGACCAGTGAGCTATATTATCTCTTATATCACAGCATAACACTGAGGGGCCAGATTAACTATATTCATTGACTAAAAATAAACATTTTCTTCCTTACCACAATTTGCCTCTTAACTCAGCTGGGTAAAACAACTATATTAATTTTGATTGACAGAATACTTTCAGATCTAATTATAATTTCCACCAGTTTCTGAACATATTGTGTTTTCAATATGAATTCCAACACAATTGGATGATTCGCACATCAATATGAATCTAGGGCACTGGTGATAACAAACGTCTACATTGTTGTGCATGCCGATGATAAATTGGTAGACTCAGAATTCGTTTATTTTGTTATAGAATAACATTAAAAAGGCCAAGGTCAGGAGCTTCGTCTCAAATAGGAAATTCAATTGCTTTCTTTAGCCTAGCACCCTTAACACAGACTGTCCATAAATGCTGGACATTGATTACAAGGGTATCCTTGAATCAAGGTGGCATTATGAAAAGCCCATTGACATGTCCAGAAAATAAAATTAATGTTTGTGCCTGGGTGACTGTGTATCAGGGAACTCTCACATTGGCCTGCACACTCTTCAGGCAGAGCCACACAAAAATGGTGTTCTAATGCCCTGGCATTTTTCAGAGTTACTGTTGAAGCATTTACCTTAATCTGTGCCTTGCCATACTTCATGATCTCTTAATACTGTATGCTTGTGATTTTCTGATTAGCTTTTGCATTTGGAGCTTCACCTTGACCCTTGTACCTGACAATCGGTGCCACTTCTGCAGCGACATCACTCTGCCTCCTTCCTCAAGCATGATTCAGACCCTCCCTCTCACCAATGGCCACCAGCCACCATGACGGCATGTTCTGTATAATCCAGTCTGGCACATGGGCTACTATACCTTCGTTCAAGCCCCCAGCTCCTCAACCAAAGCTAGTCAAGACCTCTCTAAACTTTGGGGTTGAACTGCCAAAGGACTACTTAATATTGCCACTTGAATGTCTTCCAAACATCTTAAAAGTAAAACTACATTTGCATCCTATCTCCCATCTTCCCACCCATCTTGATAAATAATTCCTTCTTCCTGCGGTTGCTTACGCCACAAATATGGGAGACATCTTTGGGACTGTCCTTTTCCTCACCCCACATCAAGCCCTGTCCTGTCAATTCTACTTCCAAAACCCAGTAAAAATCACTCTTTATTCACCAGTTACCTGATCGCTAGATTAACTGATATTCTCCATTTCTTCTATAAAAAGACGTTGACTCATGAGTATGGCACACTGAATGCTTGCAGTCAATACAAAGTTAATTTCTAGTATCACCCTACATTTTTACTCCCTCTAGACAAATAATATCCATGCCAGAAGTCAGTTATATTTGTTTCCAAACCTGCCTATACCAATTTTACTTGTTACTGAAATGATATATTTCAATTAAATATTAAATAAACTGGTAAAATTTGAATTTTAAAAAGTTTGGTTCTACAAAAACTAGATGAAATGTTTTGGAACATCTCCAGAAAAAAACATTCCTATATGAATTATTTTTTAATTACACAACAGGCACAACTGAAAAAAAAAAAGTTATTTGTCCTCATTGTCCCTGCTTCATTAAAACATTCACAAATGCTTCACTTTAAGGGAACCATAACTAAATCATACAAGATGTAACTATAGATATGTTCATATAAAACCAAACCAAACAAAATCAATTCAGAACTCCAACTGATAAATTCACATTGAACAAATGGTTCTAACACTGCATCAAAAGACTGGCAATGTTTATATGCTTTAAGTTAACATAAAATACAGAAACTGTGTATATATTATTTAATATGTCTCTTCTTTAACCAGCTTTTCAATGAACTAACCAAGAAATACAAAATCCATTGAATAATACCGTGAAAATTAATGAACAGAAACCTCATTTAAAATGGAGTCAGATACTATAAGAGAGACTCTCACACACCCAGTCACTCAAAACATAATACTGACCCCAACAGGAAGAGAAGTACCTTACATCTCTGACAGGAAGGGATACTAAATTACTCCCTCAGCAGGAGGAAGAAAAAATTCCTCCTTGCCTAGTAACAGCTCAGCGAATGGGAGACTGCTATAACTCAGCCAATGAAAAGTCACTATACTTCAAAATTTCCTCCAATGGACTCTTCATTTACTAAAATTCCTCCCAAATCCATAAAAGAGCATTCTCCTCCTTTGTTTCTCTGGATGTGCATGTGGTTCACTATTAGACCACAATTCCTGAACTGCAGTTCTTTTTTGTTCCCAAATAAACACATTTTGCTGTAGAAATATTTGGCTGCCTATTTGTTTAAGGTCAACAATATAAAAAAATAACAATAGCTAATATTTACTGATATTAACCTGGTACCAAACACAACTATCCCCATTTTATAAAAAAATGAAACCAAGGGCTTGGTCTGTGTATCTTGGCTCTGTCCACTTCTGTCCATCATCACTTTTACCACATTTATATCACACTTCAATAGACTCTTAGGCAATCTCTACTTCCACCTCCAGTCTTTCTCCAATTTTCATTAATCAACAAATAGCAAAGAAGAAAACATTTTTTAAAATTCAACTCTGATTATGTCATTCTCCTACTTAAAATTCGTCAATGTCTTTACATTAGGAAAATACATGCAAAATTCTTACAACGGTCTCCAAGATTCTTCAAGACCCAGCACTTACACATTTCTCTATCTTTATCTCTTAACACACTCTTCCTTGCTTACTGCATTCCAGTTACCTTGGCCTTGTTTTAGTTCTTACAATGTGCCAAGTTCTTTCCCGTCTCTAAGAAATTCCTCACGGTGCTACTCTGTTAGAAGGGTTCTTTTTTCTAGTTTCCCTTTTCTCTTCAGATCTCATCTGAGCATCAATTCATCTCTGAATTCCAAATCTAAATTACCTCCTCTTGTTACTATTTAAACTCACAGCATCCAGCCTTTTTCTTTCATAAGATTTATTCAAAATATGTATTTATTTGTAATTATTTTACTCCCCATTTCTCAGGGAGGGCAAGGGCCAAATCTGCTTCATTCAACTCCACAGTACCTGTAATTTAGAGGAAAAAAACCTCAAAATTGTTGAATTAATCAATCTATTCAATGTTTATATCTGAAGAGGAGAACAGAGGCAAAGCCAAAGAGTTTCCTAATGATCACCTGGCCTATAAAAATCTCCACTACCAAAATATTGCCTAAAATAGTCGAGCGTCATTCTTCACTTATGCTGTGAAGTATTTTCAGGGACGAAGACTCCTCTATGATCTGCATTATATTCTGTCCTATTTTAATCATCATTATACAAGATGTCTGATTTCTGAACTCAGAATTCTATTCCTCCTTTTTACAGATTTAGCAAATCTACCCAAATCATATCTGTGTAATGTCAGTATTTACACTCCAGTTCTTCACTTGACAATACATTAAAAATGTTAAACATATAGGTCCTTTGGTTTTATATTAGAATAGTTACCAGAAATCAAAAATAGTTCCTATAGCAAAGCTCAGTAAGGGAGCCAATAGCCCATTTATATCCACTATCACTTCCCTGTCCCCTGAACTGCACTGTTTTTTGTTTTGTTTTTTTTTAACTAAAGTTTACTGGGGTGACAATTATTAGTAAAGTTATAGATTTCAGGTGTACAATTCTGTAATACATCATCTATATCTCGTATTGTGTGTTCTTAAGGAGACAGAAGTCTTCACTCAAGCTCTGTTCTAGTGTTATTTTAGACACAATTCCAGCAAGCATAGCTTGCAGTCAGAATCAGCAAATAAAGGGGATTGATTTTCTAGAAGGAGGCACATTGCCAGTAGTGAGGAATAACAGCAGACCTGGGCTTTCAAAAAAAGACAGCTGTCTGGATCCATTGTGTACATGGTCAAGCAAGGCTGCATATTTTAATATATCCTGAGGACAATATTGTGTCATTGGGTAGAATAATAATAAAAATTGCTTGTGATGACCCTGTATTATGAAGACAAATTCATATTATACTCATTAGGCACTGCTTCAGAAGACAAGGAAGAAAGCAATACATTACGGGGTTGGGGGGTAATCATTTGAAAAATGCATTTGTTTGGAATACATTATTTCCTGACAACATGTTGGAAAATCAAGGTATTACCATATCTCAGAGTTTTTGCATTCCATGTCTTATTAAAATAAAATAAATAAGCTCTATACAGTTTCAAACATAAAACTCACTTTCCTAATATTCCTCTAAAGAAGGGGCATAAATATGAAAACATAAATTACCAAAATGAAAGATTAATCATTCTACTTTAGTGATTTTATAATTTTGAAGTGCCCACCTATTGAGAACACGGCTTAGATTAATGAGGAACAGAAGAAAATAGTATAGCATAGAGTTTTAACAAGACTTTCCAAAACAGTAATGCATTTTAACCTGACAATCTTCCAAATACATAAAATAGGTTGAAAGAGTCCAACATTTCTAATGCAATAATGCTAAATGATTATATATTATATACTCATATATATTTATATTTGATTCCCACATACAATATCTTTGGGTTCTCTCAAAGCATATTCTCCAAAAATTGCTAAAATACGAGCCCAAAGTAAATACAGTAAATGAAATCTTGCTTGATCAAGAATCAGGTAGACAAATTCAAATACTCTGATTACTAGAAATATAGAAATATAATTATCAATCAAAACTATATAGAGATTATAAAAGTTCAAAGACAAAAATTACAATAGAAATAACATTTACTATGTGCCAAATATTGTTCTAGGTAAGCAACTATCAGAAGGATTTCATTTAATTCTCTGAACAAAGGTGGTGGGTAGGTACTATTATAATCTACAGCTAAAGTTGAAAAGCTTATGGCAAAGAAAGGTGCCATATCTATCATTTGCTTAAAAATCAGAAAGCTAGTAAATGATAAAGTAGGATAAAAATCCTAAAGTACATCTTCAAAGCACACTTTTAACCAAAACACTATTAATGAGGTCTTTATGTGCATAAAAGAAATAGCTCTATTTCATTTTTATAGAGTTGTTAAGTTTAATAGATATAAGAGTGATATAAAACTAAATTTTGGAGAATGCTTTTTTCCCCCTAGAGTTTGTTTTATATGTGAAGACACAAATATAAGTGCCAGTGATTTAATACCCTATAAGGTAAATTCAATTATCTTCAAAACATTCTACTTCAGCAATCTCAAAATATTTTACTGTTTTAAATAAGAGGTTATAGAAAGACGAGCAGTATGCTCTTCTTCAAATTGCCTCAAATCTCAGAAGCTGGTGGTCTATAAACACTGTGCTACTGTATAAATTAACACTATCACACAGAGTCATAACCAATGTTTTAGAATCAGCACAGTCAAAAGGCATGCATTAAAAATGCAAATGAGGATGAGCTGAATTTAGTTTCTTCCAAAATCTCAGATAAATTTATGTAAAGGCATTATTGTTTACAAGAGATAGATTTTGCCTAGCAACGAAAATGCTATGTTTCCAGCTAAATAACTACAACCCTCTGACAAACAGGTAGTCATATTAGATACATCTTGTTATCACTAGAACTCTTTGGCTGGAAATTTGCAAAAGACTCTGAGACACAAAGCTTGTCTTTTACTGAACCAATCATTCAAAAGCACTCTGAGAGTGTTGTTGGCTACTTTAGTTTTGTTTTCATATTTTATTCCATGGAATAAAATATTTCATATTTTATTAATTAATAACTTAATTAAGCAAATTTTCAGACCCAAATATGAATTATGAAACCCATAAATGATTTATGGCCTTTTCCTCTTCTCCTCTCTACTTTCTGGCCAATTTGCTTAGCAGTTTCTAGGGGGAAAATAAAACGGGGAAATAAAAGGGTCAAAATTCAAAGTTAACCAAGTGTGATAATGACTACATTATTTTCCGCCTAAAATGCTCTTTCCCTGTCCTAGCCCATCTCAGTCTTTTGAGCTAACCTGCCCTATTATAGACCCCCCTCTGATTCCACCACCTTCCTGGAATTGAATTTAAATAGGCCACTCTTCTTGGAATTGATTATTTTGATTTGTGAGCTCCCCAGGTTTGAACAGTTAACCAGATTCTGGGCCAATGCACAGAGAAGAATGACATAAGTTATATTTGGAACCTGAAATCAGAAGGCCTAAAGAATGATGTGGGTACGTGACAGATAACGATTTATCCACATGTACGCGCACACACGCAAAGGTGACAAAATACTCCTGACAACCTTTGGTGACAAGCTCTCAAGTCTTGTAGAGCGGGAAAACATGGAGACCTGTAGCTACTCAAACAAGCTGGCTTCCATAGTATTAGTACATTTGGGAACCTTGTATCATTGGCTTTTTCTGACTTCCAAATATTCTTTGGATTTTGAGAACAGGGAAGCAGAATTCTAAGCCATCTTCTACCCAGTGTCAAGAGTATTTCTATTATTCTAACCAAAGGAAAAGTAGTCTAGGGATGGCTGAGTAAGAAATACAATAGGGCTAAAGAAATTCATTCACTCACTCACTCCTTTATTATTTTATCCATCCATCGACTCACCACCATGGTATGGTGGAAACATTTCTGGCTTTGGAGCTGTATATACTAGAGCTCAAATTAGATACTAACAATTACTAATTTAACGGCTCTGTTCAGGTTACTTATTTGTAAGCTTCAAATTCTCCATCTATAATAGATCTGCTCAGGGTAGTTCTGAAGACGAAAACAATTCCTTCATTTAATAAATACATATTAGTAATAACTGCCTTATATGTCCCAGTGACTCTGTCAAGGACGGGGATACAGCAGTGAATAAGAGAGACGTGATCTCTGACTTCCGAATAGAATACTTGCAAAATGCCTGGATGACTTTTGCAATTACATGGCAGGTGCTCAATAAATGGTTACAAATACTCTCACCCTAATTAATATTTATTAGTATTATTCTGGGCCCAGACAAATGTTGACACTATTGAGCTAAAAGGTAAGCCCCTCGCTCCAATAGGAACATCTATTCCATTGCTCTCTACAATGTGTCTTGAAATAAAAGAAGTTTCAATGAAGGTATAATTATGAGAGAAAAAAGAGATACATCCACTGAACAGACCCACTGGGGCCACACAAGCATAGATATAACTCCATTGTGATAAGCACTTTGGGTTTATATGAAGATGTTGAAGTGTCCTCTTGTGGGTCTTTATTTGGGGTTGGGAAAAGAATTCTCAAGTTAAGGGTTGACCAGTGAAAGATTCCCATCACTGCTTCAAAACTCTTCTTTACTATGGCTAATTACTCTCTCTACCTCTGGCACCATTTTTTTTTTTTTTTACCTCCACTATATGACCAGGGAATATGACTACTATCTCATTTTTAAATATGTATGTCTTTACGTAGTTCAGGTGACCAGCTGACGTTTCTCAGGGAACAGAAAAAGTAGCCTATTTTGGGAGAGGTATATTACTCTTCGTCCAATTTTTATTGTCTAGAACAAGTATAAATTTGCCTGTCAGGACCCAAAAGGTAGAGTGGAAAAGAATACAGTGGTTGGAGAAAAGTAGGTCGTGTACTGACTAAACAGGCCCTAAACCTGTTACTAAAATTCTCAAAGGAGAACTAAAAATACACAATAATCATATATAAATTGCAAAAACTACTACAATGTCTAACAATACCAGATATTTCCTGCTCCATTCAGAAACTTGAGTAGGTACCAAAAAGACATGGAAAGGGAAAAGTCACCAGTTATCATAAGTGAAACAAATTAAGAAAGCACGATATTGTGCAAGATTTTTATGTAGGCCAGTATTTCATTCGGTATTCAAAGTTCCTTCAACTTTCAATCAACTGATATTTATTAAATATACACTGTGTGCCAGTGACTGTCAATCTCCAGTAAAAGAAAGTCCATTTGATTTGAAAATTAGAGCTGATTGTTGACATAGAATAATTTCAGTAGAGAAATAATGGTAGAAGTCATAATGAAATTCAGTTAAAGATGGCAAATAGGGACATAAAAGAGGTAAATGTAACCTCCTCTTTTAAGAGATTTTGAAGAATGAAAGATTTAGAGACACAAAGACAGAGACACAGACCATGAGCCCTTAAGCCTTCAGATTCTTGTGTGTTTTTGCCCAAGAATGCAAGAATGTGTGAGCCTGGGTGTCTGTGTGCACGTACAAACATATGGGTGCCCTTGCATACATGTTCATTTGAAAGCTGAACCAGACAGCTTGTTTCTAGTCTTTGGGAAGAAACCTATGATGAAGAAAAGGTTGAAAACTAAATTAAAATAGGAACTAACTGAAGGAATCTGTTGTTGGAGAGGAAAGCAGGGACCTGGACCAAGAGGAATTAGCCGTGGATAGGAGATGTCGTGGAGGTAATTAAAGCTAAGCTATCTGGGGGAAAAAACACAATTTTTGACATAGAACTTATAAAGCATATGGAGTGAATGAAACTAAAATATTCATACTTCCATAAAAAGAATTTCCTAAGTGGAAAGACAAACACATGAAAAGTATAGCCACATATCTTCCCCGATAAACATAAAATGCCATATATGGTATAGTATTTTCCTTTTATTGCTTATATGAAACAACACTATGAAAGAGCTTGTTTATTGGATTACCCTAAAATATGTTCTTTTGATACAAGAAGTTTCATCTCATATTAGCATCTTTACTGTCACTAGTAAAAAGCTACCTAACTTATAATGGAAGCTTTGGTCTGCTACGAAAATCAAAATTCACTTGATTAAGAAGCAGAATTTGTCATTTGAAAGATAAGATTTTTTAATTAAAGATAAAAGATACTTATGCACAGATTCAAAAGATGAATTTGGGTCGAAATACAAAAATAAAATCAAAATGTAGCACTCTTTTTACCATGTAAACTTATGCTCCTTGCTTCCGAAGAATAGGATACAGATAGGGAAAAGAACTTGCCAGTGAAGAAACCCAGCAAACATGACCTCAGCCAAGTGATCAAGGTCAGTACCACCAGGAAATAGTCAAGTTGATACCATGTACCTCCTGATATGAAGCGAGCAGAAGGGGACTTCAGCTCTGTGATGTTCTTCCCCGATCCTCATAGCTCAAGTCTAATAATGATAAAAATACATATTTCAGACGAAACTAAAGTGAGGAATATTCTAAAACATAACTGACCAGTATCACTAAAAACATGAAGGGCATGCAAACATCAAGGAAAGACTACAATCACACGTCAGAGGAGACTACGAAGTCATGATGATGAAAGGCAATGTGCTAACCTAGGCTGGATCATTGCACAGAGAAAAGGACAATTGTAGGAAAATTTGTGAAATCCAAATGAATTCTGGAGTTCAGTTAATATTAATGTGATAAGACTGGTTTCCTTGTTTTGAAATATATACCATGGCTAACCTTAAGGGAAATGGGCAAGAATTGTAAGAAAACATTCTACTATCTTCACAATCTTCCTATAAATCCAGTTATTCCAAAATACAATGTTTATTTTAAAATAAACTTATTTTCCAAAAAAAAGAAAACTACATGAAAACCTTGATGTCTATTTCTGAATTACTTCGAATTGTAGTTAAACTACTGCTGAAACAGAAGTAATAGTGTCCCTAAGGTATGAAAACACAATAAAAGGTGAATTTTGAAGTGCAGTTATAAAAATCTTGAATCAAAATTAACAATATGAAATCTACTGCCTTCATTATTAAAACTAGTGTTCATAGTTTCTTTCCTGCTTTTCTTGAGCTATTTTTGCCGTTTTATTGGACTTAGTTCTAGATATCTTTTTGAAAATATCATTTATTTATTAACTGACTCTATCTTATGGACGCAGATTTTACACAAACTTGAGCCAAATCGCTACACTGGTTGTGCTCTTAAGAACATGAAGATACCTGGGGCAAGGAGTCTAACATGAAAAGCAAACATGTAAACTACACCCAAAACACAGACTATCACTGGGTTCATCAAATGACAGCACTTATTTAATACTTTCACTCAGTCCTAAAATATGTATATCCTTTTTGAACAACTTTATTGAGATATAATTCACATAATCTAAAATTCACCCGTTTAAAATGCACAATTCAGTGGATTTGGGTGTATTATATTTGGGTGTATCATTGTATAGCCATCACCACAAGATACTTTTAGAACATTTTTGTCATCCCAAACAGACCCCACACCCATCAGCAACTACTCCTTATCCTCCACCCCATCCTCAGCCCAGTCGACTTTCTATCACTATAAATGTGCCTATTCTGGATATTTCATATTAATGAAATCATACACCACGTGGTCCTTTGTGAATGGCTTCTTTCAGTTGTCCCAATGCTTTCATGATTAATCCATGATGCAGCATGCATCAGTACTTCCTGTCTTTTTATGGCCGTAATATTAGATTGAGTGAATATACCACATTTTGTTTATTCATGTATCAGCTGATGAACATTTGGTTATTTCCAATTTTTGTCTATTATGAATAATTCTCCTATGAACATTTGTGTAGGAGTTTGGGGGTAGACATATTTTCAGGGCTCTCACATGAATACCTAGGAGTGGAAATGCTGCACCAAATAGTAACTATGTTTAATATTACAAAAAACTGCCAAACTGTTTTCCAAAATGGCTGCACTATTTTACAGTCCCACCAGCAATACACAAGGTTTCCAATTTATCCACATTCTCAACCAACATTTATCATTGTCTGTCCTAAAATATGTATTTTGAATACTTGTAATTTCTCTGGGTCATTTTACTCCTTATTAAAATTGTTGTGCTCTGCTCTCCTTTCCATGTGAAACTCCTATGTTGCCAAACAAATCCACAAATTTTAAATAACACAAAACATATTAAATCCATAATCCACTTAATCCTATTATTTTGAAAAGGTTTTATTTCATTCCTCTCTGACCTAATCATTACCCTTTTTTTTCTTTCATTAATAATTACTTAATATGACTACAAAATATAAGTTCCCATTAAAGTAATTCCTAGCAAAGCAATTGATGTAACATGCATTTATATGGGTGATAGGAGAGAAAATTTTAATTTATTCATGTTCATAGACTTCTTTCTTTCTTCAAAGATAATTGTGTAATTCTATTTCTTATTGCCACCCATGACTCATTAATGGATCATAAAATCAACTAGATGAGTCATAACCAAAATTTCTGGATAGGGGAGAGGGGAGAGAATTGGAATGGGATGGAATCTAATAAAATTGAAATCTTAAAGTCCACTGCATTATTTTCTGACACTTGTCATTTATTATACGTAGTCAAGAAAGTGAAACCCACTGCTGAAATCACAAATTTGATTTCCCTTACCTCTTTCCTAAATAGGAAAAATTCTTTCCTAAATTGAATGAATTTAAAAGAGAGAAAGGGGGATATTTTTAAAAGGCAGATGGTAAAATGGAATTTGGGGAATTAATTTGAAGAGACAAGAGCTGTGAGTTAGAGAGAAAAGGAAAGTTTAATAAATGCTTATTGTGAGCTACGTATTTTAGTTTTGTGTGTGTGTGTGTGTGTGTGTTTAATGTCTGATTAAGGTCACAGCATGCAAAAAGTAAAATATATACCCTAACTATTTTGAGCTATAAACTTTGCCTCTTTCATGCCATGTTACTGTGGAACTAAGTAATCAGTTTCTAGGTTATTGAGAGCTACATAATATGTGCAAACCTCCAAATATATGCTCACTTATATAAACAAGCATTTATTATGGTTGGAAAAGGAATTTGGTTCTGTATAGAAATGGAGTTTGTCTTTTTTTTTAGAAGTGACAGTAGCTCATAGTTAAGATCATAAACTTTGGAGTCAGGCAAACTTCAGTTAATCCCAGTTTTACTTCTAATTGTATATGGTACACTGGGAAATTATTTAACCTAATTAAGACTCTATTGTCTTCTGGAAACCCATTAGGCTGTTTTAAAAATCAAATAATGTAAGGTATATTATAAAAACAGTACAGTATCCTAAGACCTAGCACATAGTAAGTAACCCATATATGGAAGCTATTTCTTATTAAAATTATTTTGAGTCTTAAAAATATTTTAAAGCAAATCATCCAAAGATATAGTCCAATTTAATCAAGAAAAACTAGTGATACCAAAAAAATGTCACTGGTGTAAGCTATCAGACAAGCAAGGACAAGCACCAAGCAGTGATTCTAACATTACTGCCAGTTCATGTAGATATTATATTCATAGCAATTTTTTAAATTGACATGTGACAATCAAAAAAGCTAGCTTGTTACTTTTGTTTCAGTTTCCAATAATGAGAAGTAATTTAAGTTGTAATCAACTTTATAACTGTCTATTGACAGCACAGGAAAACCCCAACTATACATCAGGTAGGTAAAATTATGTAACAACAAGACATATACAGGAAAACGATATTGAAAAACAATTATAATGTATGCATTTTATATAACACTGATTAACTGACACCACACCTCTAAAAAATTAGCAGACTGGCATAAACACCATTTGTTAAATGTGAAGTGGTTGGGGAAAAGGAAAATTTAAAGATATGATCAACATTGTTTAGGAAATCAATTGCAAAACAAAAAACATTGGAAAAACTACTTTAAACTCAAGGTCCTGTTTTAACTTGGTTAAGTGCTTTCTAATCAGCATTTCTAAAAATGTCACTCATTGCCACGGACATCTAATACCTGCTCACACAAGGGAATTATATATACGTTAGAGAAGTTCCAATGTGATTCATAATTGTCCCTTGGCCTCCTACAAAGGATGAGGTTTCCCTAAATTATCTAATAAATTGCATATTCCAATGGTATGTAATCCTAAATAATTCACAGATATCATGACCAAAAGTAAATCTGTGACAAAAATAGTGTCTCATCTAGTGTCTGACACATAGGAAGTGCTCAAACAGGTGTGTGTTGGAAGGAAGCAAGGAGTCAGGCACAATAAGACCTATTGTCTTAAGTAACAACAGCTATTTCATTGCATTTTCTAATACAATTTTCCCCAAATACTAAAACAAAGATTATTTCTAAAATTATCAGAAAAAAAAACTACAAACATTCATTGCTTATGTGAAAATATTTATACTAAATAATAAAGCCTCATGAATTTAAAAGAGGTAATAGGCATAACAAGCCATTAGTTCATAATAATACTTACAGGGGAAAATGAAGAGGAAGGATAAAGAGAAAAACAAAATAAAACTAAGTGGATACCACCAGAGAATGTTAAGGTACCAACTTAGTTCTATGAAAATTAATGATTAAAGAGAAAAAAAATTAATACTATTTATTATATTTCACAGTAACCTTGAGGCAAGTTTCTATATAAAGGAGTTCTACCTAATAAATGCAAACAGAATGAAATAAGACTGACAGAAAAGCTCGAGAACCATATGACTTCACTCATATGTGGGATATAAAACTGAAAGCAACAAAGGAACAAGACAAACAAATAAAGAAACAAAAACTCATAGCCACAGACAACAGTTTAGTAGTTACCAGAGGGTCAGGGGAGAAGGGGATGGTAGAAGAGGGAAAATGGGGTCAAATATATGGTGATGGAAGGAGAACTGACTCTGGGTGGTGAACATACACTGCAATATGTAGATGATGTGTTATAGAATTGTACACTTGAAACCTATATAATTTTACTAATAAAATTCCACCTCAGTAAATTTAATAAAAATTAATAAAAAAGAATTAGACTGACACCCTTGTTCCATATCTAATAAAATAACTGATTCATGCAATAGTCAATGAGTGGTAAAATCATTAGGTGCAAAGTTGACAAGAAGTTTACAACGAAGAAATTCGACTATCATCTGTCACCACCTGAACCCAATCTAAGTATCATTAAAACAACCAGACATTGCTAACCACCGATGTGATAAAATGTGAAAATACAAAGCACCACTTCTGACTTATTCTTGCAATAAATATACATAAATCTAATTAAGTCTTCCTGTCTAACGTCCACTCTACAGGGAGCGTGTAGAAGAGGGCAATGAATTAAGTCCCTGGACAAAGGAACAATCAGAAAAGTCCAAACTCTAGAATGTGGGACTTTCTACAGGACAACTGACTGCTTTTGCAAAACAATAGAATGGGAGAGAGGGAAGAAGGGAGGAAGGCAGAAAGAGATGAGGGAAATATAGAAGGAATGAAAGAAGGAAGGAGAGAAGAAACGGAGGGAAGAAGAAAGGAAAGAAGAAAAGAAGTTGGCTGTTAGATTAAGTTAACCCAAAAGGCTTAAAAGAGAATTAAAGGACATGACCAAATGCAATGAATGGATCTTGTTTAAAACCTGATTTGAAGAAAACAACTGTTTAAAATGCTGTCGTGCAGGGAGGCCTGCGGGGTCTCTGCTCCCGCTCCCCATACAAGAACGCAGGATATGGTGAGGCCAAAGAGGAACACCCGCGGAGCCATAGGTAGGGGAGTCATACCACTACGGCCTCACTGGAGGCTGGGTTCACTGGACGTGCGACCTGCTGTCCGTTTTGTCTGCAACCCACCGATGACTCTCTTTCACTCTCCTCCACTCTCCTCGGCTCTCCTTCGTAGCCGCAGCAGTTATATTAGCGGCTAATTGGCTAACTGGCTACAGCTGACGGCCAATCAGCCACAGCTGACGGCCATCTACTACCCGAGCCAGCACCCCTCCACGTGAGGCCGAGAGCCTGTAAACTACTTTCTGGGGCTCTGCCCCCACAAACGCACACACATTTCTTAGACAAATCAGTATACTGAATTTGAATAGGAACTGAGCATGACCTTAAGTAATTATTGCTCATTTTTTTGAGGTGATAATTGAATGGTATTTAGTGGTCTATTAATGGCAAGTGCTATCTCTAAGCATTATATATTCCTAAACGAACTATAGTAGGTGAATACAGGAAACTCCAAGATGGGAGGAATTGTGTTCATTTTATTCACTGCTGTATCCTCAGTTCCTAACACAAAGCCCACTCAGTGTGGCAATGGGCTCACTCAATATTTGTTGAATGACTGTATTTAGATTAGTTTAAGAGGACATCTCAGAAGTTTGCATGTGAGTTTTAACAAGTGAACAACAGGAAATAAAAACTTTTGAGGACATGCCAATTGCTTAAAGTTCTTGGAATTTCATGCATATGTGGAAGAAGAGTGAGAAATACAGCTGAAGGAGGAAGCAAACCATAATTATACTCCACACGTTATGCCATGAACTCTGTATTTTACCCGACTGGCAGAGGGCATTGAAAGGTTTTACTATACATGAATTAGAATGAGGTTTTAGAAAGCTTCTCTAAAACAAAGTTTGTTGTTGTTGTTTTGGGGGGCTTTGGGGGGTTTTGATATTTTTAATTAGTTTATTGGGGTGACAATGCATAGGTAAAATTGCATAGGTTTCCAGTGTAGAAGTCTGTAATACGTCATCTATATTTCACCACCCATCTATTGTATGGTCGCTGCCCAGTGAAACTTTTTCAAATGTCTGCACTACTGACATTCTGGCCAGGTAACTCATTGGCAGTGCTCCTGTGCATTGTAGGATGTTTAGCAACATCCCCGGCCTCTCCCATCTAGATGCCAGTAGAGACTTTGAACGCCAATGAGGCTACGAATTAGCTGTGCTCCTTGGAAAGGCGGCTTGGCCTGTCTAAGTCTCCGTTTCCCCAATCATGACATGAGGATAACTATAGTGCTTACTTCATAGGGTTGGTACGAGTTTTAAATAGGAAAGAATATGTGTGTTTATGTGTGCATGTATGTCTGTCCATGTGAGAGCGTGCATGTAATTTTAGTGCCATGTCAGGCCCATGTAAGCACTCAGTCATGTGGGGGGGGGAGGAGAGGGGTAATGTTTAAAAGGCTTTCTCAAAGCCATTCAGCACTTGTTTTTCATGCTTTATGCCTTCATTCAACAAGTTTTCATCATGTGCCCACTCTGTGGTTGATACTCTTCTAGGAGCCAGGGACCCAGCCGTGAACAAGACAGACAAGATTCCAGCCTCCAGCACCAAAACTGTTCCTGGCAGCTTCATTCTTCTCAGCAGCTGGGTCTTTAGACTTCACAGCCTGTCTGGGTGAGTCCTTGATGTAAAATCAGCAAATTCCCAACGTGATCTTGTATTGGTCCATTTCAAGGGCAATATATAATAGCTAAAAGCTTCAAGGTCTGAGGGTTAGACAGTTGTTTCACCCTTGCCAATCCACAATAATACTACGTTTAAAGTTGTTTGAGAGAAAGCTGGCTTGTCTCTATAGAAAGCAATTGCAGTCAACAAGGACAGCCAAGCTGAAATCTTGCTAAAACTGCATCCTGGGGCCAGTTGTGCTCTAAATAATGTTATTTACATCTCCGAAGTAGGAGCAATGGGAGGAACAGCTGAGAGTAGAGAACAGACTAATGCTGCAGCCATTTCTGAATCACTGGGTTCCAGGAGATGGTGGTTTGCTAACTGCCATCCCACGTTCACTTCTGAGTGACCGCTGGGTCAGGATCTGTGTCAGTGGTTCTCAACCTTGGTCATGCACTACTCAATTCTTGGCCAAGAATTGTCACTTGGACAATTCTTAAAATTAGCCAGGCCTGGGCCTTACCCCCTAGAAATTCTAAGTTAATTAGACTGAGTGGGTTCTGGGTAGTCGTATGTTTATAAAGTTCCCCAGGTGATTCTAAAGTGTATAATCTTTTTTGTGAATCACTGATCAGAGTAAATAGTGATCAAGGTGTAATTTAAACTGAATGTTTGCAACAAGGGAAGAAGTATAAAAAGTCAAATTAATTTAAAAAAAACCTAAAAGTTGTATTTTATCCACTCTTTCCTGGGTATTCCTCAAATTATCACTGCTTCTTTTAATCCCAAATCTCAACAGAAAAATACTGATTATTATTAAACTAATAATCCAAATTCATTAACAGTAATTCATATTCAACTAATAACTCTTTTTAAGAAGCTTCTTTTTTGGTATATGGTACTAATAACCTAATACAAATAAACAATAGAAATCCAGATTTTAAAATTCCTGAAAATAATTTTAGCCCTTAAAATTTAATTTCTTTTATTGATTTCTATCATCTTTCTGCCACATTTTCTGTTAAACTGGATGCCAGGTTCTAATTTAATATGCAATAGATGCTCTGTGTTGTAGAACAATGGTATCAAAAAGCAATTGATTTAAGGGGGAGGGGGCTGTAATCTTATGATAAATGATTCAGAAAAATCAAATGACAGCATTCCTTGAAAACAGAACTAAAAATAAGAAAAATATTTTACATTTTTAAGTGGACCAAAAATCAATCAAATATAAATTTTAGAGGTGTTATTTTTCTGACAAAATTACCTGAAAACATAAGACATTGTTCATTTTATTTCTGATCTACTCGGGGGGGGGGGGGGGGGGGGGGAAGGATCACTTCATTTTCCAATGATTCACACCGTATTTGCATTACAGTTAAGCAAGCAACTGCCCATTGTGGATTTGATACAGGTGCAGGAAAAGATGGCATCATGAGATGCCTTCTTACAAACATCGTAAGAGATGTTTGAATGAAGACTTATTTTTTGAGGTAAATATCAACAAAAAGCTCCATATTATAGCAATTTTTGCTCCCAACTTTATAAAAGGATAACAAGGACGCCCTGTGTATTACTCTAAAATTATTATCACACGGCAGAGTGAGGCGATTCGTCACTAAAAGTATACACAACCAAAGTAGTAAATTACTCACAGTACTACATAAAAGGTGATTTCACACACAAAGTAGCCACCAGCCCTAACAACAACTGATATCAAGGCCCAATATTATTCTGAAATCAATTACTAATCTTAGGATCTAACAAAACTTACATATGAGACATAAAGGCTTTTGTCAAAGCTGGAAATATCATTTCGACAGCCCCAATTTCTACCAAATAAGATTAAATAATAATTATAAGATATCATAATGCTTCACACAGTGTTTTACAGTGTAACAAGAAGAAGATACTTTACATATGTGGAAATTGAAGGTCAGATGTGCTAAGTGCCTCAGGCAAAAATCGTTGACTAGTGAAAGGTAGAAATTAAATTCAAAGTCATTCCTTTCTGACTCTAAATATAAAGGTTTTGGCTTTCTGAACGGTAACACTGTGCCTTTTAAAGAATAATCATAAGTATTTTTAGCAAAAAGGCCAGAGAAGTATCTTTCCTCATTAATTCTATAGGATAGAAGCATTTCTCTCTAACTAATGGAACCAGAGAGACATCTTTATTTTTATTTTATTTATTTTCTGGGGGGTGGGCAGATTTGTCATCAAAAAAATCACAGAATTTGCAAGAAACACTATTTTGAAGCAATTTGCACCACTGTTCATTCACATCTGCCCATTCAAATTAATAGAATAAGAAGCAAACTCTTCAAATGCACTCAAAGAAACTTCATCATCAAATCCTTATTTCAGCTTTTTTCTAAAGTTTACTTCGCCAGGAGCTTACAATTACTCAGGTTACTCTCACACCTTCCAACACACTCACGTAAGTAATGACCTTTACACATCATCCATAGTAGGAACTATCATCAACTGATTTAAATTAGCCCAGGCTTGACACAAAGTAAGTACTTGTGTACAAAGTAGGTACTTGTGTACAAAGTTGTTCTTCTCGTTATATGCCTCTGTGTCTGAGATGTAAAGTCACATTTGTGTGAACATTTAACCCCTCCTGATACTAGAAAATCACTGAGAACAGTGGTATTTCCATCCCGAGAACAGAGTATGCTGCCTGGCACACAGCCGGCCCTCAGTCCTGTTTTAAAGACCATTTAACATATAGTTCTTAGAATAGTTTCAGGCCTATAGTTAGCACCCTAAATGTCTGCTGTCGTTATTTGTAAAATAAATGAGGGAATCACTAACAACCTTACCACAGCCTAATGTAGCTGATAAGGAGGCTTTTACAGTCTAGATTTTTACTCGATTTTTTTTTTTTAATCTTAGAGAAATAACATAAGTTGACCAAAAATACTTGGTAAAGATGTATTTCGTAATGCCATCTCATAGAGATGAAATGAATCAGAGAAAGGTCTGATTAAGAGAAGTGAGAGATATCTAACCTTGGCAGTTCCTAAAATATGAATCAGATCAGAAACTTGAGACCGCAAGGAGCAGCCAAACCAGCCCTCCTGAGTATATCTCACTCCTGACTAGCAATCAATTCCTTTATTCATCAGGGCAGATTGTGGTTTGTTTTTGTTTTCTTTTAATGGTGATAATAATATCTTCCTTCCCGCCTGTTCTCCTGCAACATGACCTGCCCACTCCTAAACCAACAGGTGAAGTTTAATTCCCCTCCCCTTGAATCTGGGTTGGGCTTAGGTATTTTTTTGACCAAGAGAATATAGGAGAAGTGAAGTCGCAAGACTTAACAAGAAAAGAGAAGAGCCCTGCAGCTTTCAGTTGGGTATCTTAGAACCACCCAGCTGATCCAGTCAACTCAGAACAATTAGAAAGAATCATTGTTCTTATCACTAAGTTTCAGAACAATTTACTACACAGCAGAAGACAACTTGAAAATTCAGAGAAAACACACACAATCCCTACTAAATGCAGGTACTGTGCTGCTTGTACTATGTATTACAAAACTATTTGGGGTAAGGATGGAATTCAGAGTTACTCCAAGTATTAACTGAAAGTGTCTGATGTAATCACAACCCTCTTATTCTGTCCTCTTGCAACTCAACCTACGGTTGCCTACTTCCATGTGATTATTCTAGATTCTATCTCCACCCTCTGCCTGGAATGCTCAGCTGACCCCACTCCCTTCATTTAGCTGACCACTACTCTATTTCAGAGTTATTACTTCTCTTTTTTTACACTCTTAATATCCTGTATGTCTGCACTGTACAATTTATCACAATTCAAATTAATGAATTATTTGTGTGATTCTGAGCTTACTATCAATTTATTCCAATAAACAATGAATTGCATGAGAAATGAGACCATGTGCTTCTTGGACACTGTAATATGTCACAGTACTCTGCACATAGTAAGAATGTTTTTTTTGCCAAATTAATGTATAAATGAGGTGTCACAGCTGTGGGCTTTTGGTTGGGAGAAAGGGCCTTCTCTAAAACCTGAGGCTTCCTAACTTTGTTATTGTTAAAGATGACAACTGTAGTTTCCAAGGAGCTCTGAAGTTTCTAGCAAGATGACTGGGCTGGCTCGGGTAAGTCTTTGTACAAAGTGGGGCGTGGTGACAACAGATCAGTAAAACAACAGTCAACATCATCAACTCCCAAGTGCCTTCCTTACAAGCTGCCTGAAGACCTCAAGTATCCAACTCAGTTATAGCAGTAGTACTCAAGGGGTGAAGTGCACAATCTTCGCCCCTTGAATAATATTAAATCAGATGAAACCAGACAGATATGAGGCCAGACAATTAAGTTTGCAAGCACATCATAGAAAAGTGCTACGTACCTCCTTGCTGAATATCACTATGGTCACCTTTGAAGTGCTCCCCTTGGGAAGCTATGCATCGACGCCAGTGCCTAGTCCACCCTTCAAAACAATTTTGGAACTGTTTTTCTGGAATGGCCATCAGAGCTGTCATCGTATTAGTCTTGATGTCCTGAATGTCATCACAGTGTCTACCTTTCAATATTTCCTTTATATTCGGGTAAAGAAAGAAGTCTTTGGGGGCCTGATCAGGTGAGTAGGGAGGGTGTTCCAATACAGTTATATGTTTACTGGCTAAAAACTCCCTCACAGTCAGTGCCGTGTGAGCTGGTGCATTGTCATGATGCAAGAGCCATGAATTGTTGGTGAAAAGTTCAGGTCGTCTAACATTTTCATGCAGCCTTTTCAGCACTTCCAAATAGTAAACTTGGTTAACTGCTTGTCCAGTTGGTACAAATTCATAATGAATAATCCCTTTGATATCAAAAAGCACTAGCAACTTGTTGCAATAAGTGCATGAACTTAATTGTGAAACCTTCGTATACAGTCACATACTAGTTCTGCCAATTACGAGTGTGTCAGGGCAATTTGTTTCTGAGCCTCATTTGCCTAACATATGAAAAATACAGATAGTAGATTTTCATGCAGTTATGGAAATTAAATAATTTATGGACAATCCTTGACAAGTAATATAGTAAGTTACTCAATAGTTCGTTCCCTCTCTTTTAGAATGTATAACCTCCGTGCCACAATTTTCCTAATAGATAGCACACTCTAATCCACTGTGAAAATGTGCATCAGCTTCTCTTAAGAACGCGGAGCACTGCTTACTGAATTTTAACCTGTTTAATTATAATTTATTCATTAAACAATGAAAGGACACATTTGCAAAGTCATATGTTTAAGATGCAGGTAGGTAAGGCATTCCAGCCTAGGTGACGGCTCCCTTCTGCAGGAGTATCAAGTCACATCAATTTTTGCCTGTGCATTTTCCAGCTAAACGCAGGATTATGTTTCATGTTTGAAATCGCAATTTGGTAAAGCAGCTTGAATTACAGAGATAAAAGAAATAATACTTCATACTGCACACCGACCACAAACCTGAGGAAAAAGGACGACAGCCTCATTGGCAGAACCTGGAATTGACACACACGTGTGTAAGGAAGCTAAGCCACCCTCATCTTCCTTCTATAACTGCCAAGAGGCACAATCATGAGAAAAATGCAAAGGAGACAGACACAGAAGGTGTCAGGAAAACAAGAGAAGCGTAAGCCTTTGATTTGAGTATTACCTCTTCTGGGTGATAAGCTCTACAAGCTCATCAAAATGTATCTCTACACTTACAGCTCTTGTCACTCAATTTATAGTATTTTTTGACTATTTACTATAGTCAATCTAATGCTCAAAAAAATAAATTTGAAGTTTTACTATAAAAACATTTACAACAGAATAAGAACAGTTAAAATACTAATTTCTCAAAGAGAGATTGGACATTTAGAGGAAGGGAAGAGAGAGCCTAGGAAAAGTGATATAAAATAGTTTTGCAATCGAAGATCAAATTTAGCACTCAGCGAAAATTGTGTGATGGGATTTACAGTTCTCTTTGTCTGCAAGCAAACTCATTTGACAGTCAGATATTGCTGACATTAAATCCTAGGAAGAATATATTTTGCAGATTCTTATACATAAGAGAGCTGTTGAAAATGGGATGGAAAATATATTTAGAATATGGGATGGCAAGACTATCTTCTTATGGCCATTTCTTATAACAATGTTTGATGAAGACTAAGGAAAACACAGTAAATAATTTCATGAGGTTTAAATAATACGTTGCTCCCTGAAGATTCCACCTGATGAAGAATTTAGGGAACGCAATACAATAGTCTAATCAGACTTGGGGATCCAAGACATTATGAATTTCTAAGTAGCAAGAGTTGTCGTGTGTTACTTTTGTCAGATAAGGGAATTTTTATGTCTATCATAAACTCTTCAAAAAGAAAGGTTATTTTGAATGGCAAAAAAGTAGATTAATATATTAAAGGGTTAGTCCTTTAGTAAATTTTATGAACTATATGATAATATCACTACGTAGTCCTAATTTTATTTTTCCTATTTGCCACAAGCAGTAAAAGCTTTGCACAGACTAGCACCAGAAATGTGGGTATCCCTACCTTAGACAATTTTTCTAAAATCAGGGTCAGCTTCATGAATCAGTGACCTGTACGGGCTCATTCGACCCTGCACACAGAAGGGCCTCTCACTCTCACTTTCATTTTAATACCCTCTGATCATCATCCTGAATTCACACACACAAAAAAACAAAAAAACAGCACAATGGTTTCATTTTGCACTGGGCCCAACAAATTTTGTAGCCAGTCCTACCTAAAATAGTATGGGCATTATTGTGTTCACAGTAACCTACCTAGCAGTAAATGCAGGATTTAGTTTCTAGTTAAGTGCCCAAAGTACAAACATAATACTGTCAATAGAAAGGAGAGTAAAAAGAAACAAGAGAGGGAAGTGGCCACCAGACATTTTATGGTGAAAACTGTGGTATCTGATTCCACTCAGATGAAAGGTTATTTCAGCTTTCAACAGGTTGCCAAGATGGCTTAGGAGAAAAGGCCAAATTTTTTTACAGGAACAAAAGTTGGAATCGTTCAAGTAATGAGACTGGTACTAAACTGAGCAGATATAGTAGTTCTGTATCAGGAAACACAATAGAAATGTTGAGTTGGGCCAGGAAGACGTTAATATCCTTTGTTATCACTCAACTCACAATACCACCTCTTGAAAGGCCTGCCAGAATGAATTAGCCCCCAAAGTGACACGCAAGTTGTCTCCCCAGCTGTGCCACTGAAAAGGTTTAATCTTGTCCATGTGAATTTGGACAGTTTATGCCAAAAGCAATCATCTACACTTGGCATAGTTGAATTAAAAAAAAAAAAAAAATGTTTTTCCTGACAATAGTTAGCCAAAGTGTGGTATGGCTTTGGAGCAAAATCAATGTGGCATTAAGCCCAGTGGGCTCTGATCCTTAAGAGCTGTAAGACCCCAAACAAGAGGTCTTATTTAATCTCCCTAAACTTCAGTTCCCTCCACCTATCAAATGGGTATAGGATGATTGTGGTGACTAAATGGACAGTTTAATATAACGGCTATGAGCAGGCACTCTAAACTAACCCCACACCTGCTGCTTACTGGTTGTGTCACCTTTGTCAACTCACTGCATCTCTGTGTCTCAGGAATGCCTACTCACTAGTGTTGACTCAAAAAAGAACAAAAAAACAAAAACCCGGGTAAGTAGATCCCCGATTATAACTAACTTCCACTGTACTTGGGATGGATACTAATGTTGTCATTATTCCAGGGCTGTAAGGATCCCAGGGCTCCTCATACAGCACAGCTACCTCACATGGACTACAGAATAAATGAAACAAGTGCCTGAAAAAGTAACCAATAGAGAGTTCAGCCCAAAGCAGACATTCAGTAACTACAGGGCCCCTCAAATTATGCCTTCCTTTCCTTGTCCACAAGATAAGGCTGGGCTAAGCTTTTAGCCATTTATTTCTGTGTTAAGTATTTTACTTGATCCTTACTCTTTGAACATCAAGTCATGTATGATACGGAGATAACTCAGTTCTGCAATATTTCTTTTTTCAATTCTAGCCTAAAGGTTGCCACTAGGACAATGCTTTCTAAATATATGCTGCTTAATAAATAGAGGATGGATGGATGGATGGATGGATGGATGGATGGATGGATGGATGGATGGGTAATTGAGGGCTTTTCAATTTGCTCTCTTACATCCTCTCCCACTCATTCTAGACCTGACTAAGATTTTATAGCAAACCAGCAATTCTAAGTTTATAAAGACCAAAGTACACACACAGATCCGTAGGAGATGCACGCTTAACTTCCATGCTTATTCACATTCCCACCCTTGGAGGCAAGTGCTCTTGGTTTTTAAAAGAACACCTGAGCGCAGCCAACCTAGAGAATTCCTCCAGGGTTTATGAACAATTAAAAGATTTAGCTTTTAAAGTGCAATTCTGGTCTATAGTATAGAGAGTTAAAAGTCTCTGGCGCTCCATCATCCTCACTTAAAAGCTCAGCTCATCTGTCCATTTGATATATTTGCACAGTGGTAAGTTACCACGACTTTATGAAGTCCCAATAAATGAAAACATCTTTTGCACATGATGTTCCAAAGGGGCTATGGAAAAGTATGCCAATGGCTGTCCATGGTTTCTAACTCTGTTGGTTTCCTATTGTATTTTTTCCTTCAGCCACAAAAAGTGTGAAGGCCCTGAAGAAGCAGCTGTGGGCAACAGCAGAGCACAGGGCAGTTGTTCTCAGACTTTAGTGGCTTCATGGTCACCCTGGGCTGTTTAAACACAGATTGCTGGGGTCCACCTCTCTTAGTAGGTCTGCGGTACCACCCAAGCATTTGCACTTCGACAATCATTCAAAGGATGCTGATGGTCCACGATCTACACTTTGAGAAGCACTGGCCTCAGACATAGGCGGAATTGAAGACGCACGGCATTAGGGTTAAGAGCATAAGCTCTGGAGCAGAAATACGGGTTAGATTTGCATTCCCCAACTGTATTAAATATGGCATATTAGCAGTGGTCTATCTTCCTTTGAATAACATTTCCACAATTGGGAGTCCTCCCAGGTAATCAGTCCCATGTCCCCAGTGTTAAAGGCAAACTCAAATTGCAGCCTGATCACAGAGATGTGACCTATGTATGCTTCACTCATCAGATGCACCCACCAAGCCATCAATTCAGAAATGAACAATGTGTGGAAACACGCTCAGTGGGCAGCTTCCATACTGCAGGCATTGGGAGCGGTAGGCATCCAGTTTCCTGAGGCCTCAGGGGCTGCAAGGTCAAGTTCCTGATGTTCAGGAGGTATCGATGCAACAAGGTCAAGTTTCTGGCATTTAACGCTTGGTGCAGCAGCTTCCTAAACAGGCCAGTTAAGCAAGCAGCTTCACTGCCCCAGGAAATGTACCCTTGAGTTCTTTGTCTCTAGCTGCTCAAATGTTCTATAGGCCCCAGATATCCTATAATAAATTCCTTTCTGCCAGAATGGATTCTGAGGTTTACACTTAAGAATGCTGCCAAATATCACCCACATTCTAGTTCTGTGAACCAATAAATATCAATAGAGCATCAATATTTCCTTCTTTGTAAAATGATACGACTACAAAATGGAAAACAGTTCAAACATTGTGTACATAGCATGGGCAATCATATATATGTGTGTGTATATATATATTCCTTTATCATATATATATATATATATATATATATATATATCATATATGCTAGTATAGATTTCTGAAACATTTTTAATCTCAAATGTATTTTGTTTTGTCACAAAAGCTTGAATTTCATAATACTTAAAAATCTTATAAAATACAGTAATGGGTAATCGTTCACAAACAAAAAGATTCCTTTTAACTGACATCAGCTAGCCAGAAACATGAATTTATGCTGAAGTAGTTTTTTCTCTCATATCTTTTATCCTTTTAGAATTTTGGATATTTTCCAATGAAATATTCAACCTTTCTAAATGAAAACAGTGATTAGTAAATTGTCTGGAAAAACCAAGTAGCAGTATTTGAGGTGATGTTTCTAACATACAGGCTTTCCCCAGGCTATCCCTAAAAGAGAGGGGAGAGAAACTAAAATGTGCTTTTCTATTTGTATTTTTTCCACAGCCCCAAGAAGACCTCCTGGCAAAGCTGTCACATCTAATCTTATCTTCATTCCTGGATGCTATTCACTAACCTCTTATTTGTTTTTCAGCTGAAAAGCTGAGGAGCCCCACTGAAGTTTCTAATTTTGACTGCAATCTTCTTGTTACCTCTAGTCCTCGGTACAGATTCTGCTGTCAGGTCATCTTCCTACTTGAACCCATGTGACTGATGCAGAATGCAAAGGAGGAAGCGGGACCCCACGTCACCAACCACCTCCAGTCCCTTCCCTCCTACTTATTGAAAGACAAAGCCCCCAAGGCCACAGCAGTTTCAATCAAGGACCAGGGATGCAAAGTCAAATTATCACAGGTCTGTATTTTAAGAAAATTGAAGCGGAGAGAGATTTTGTACATTTGCCGATGCTCACACACCTTCAAGAATTGGAAGGATTTCATCTCAGGTCTCCTTGATTCCAACTGTTCCCACTCTTAACCATTTTTGCAACATTTCCTTTATCTTTAAATACATGTAAATAAGAACTCCATTTATTCTATGTATCTCGAGAGCCTGACTCCTTAAAAATTAGAATTTTTTTTTAGAATACAGTAAATACTCAAGAAGTCACCTGATTATTAAAATTCCTGTTTTGATAAATGACTAGAATCTTGATCTTGATTCTTTAAAAATCCAACTCTGAGGCAAATATTACAGGCTGCGGCTTTAATGGGAGGTGCAATTCCAAGGCAGCAAGAGTCAGAGGAGGGAAACACAGAAGAAGGAAAAGAAAATACAGTGTGGAGACATTACGAAGCTTCCCAAGAAAATACAGGCAGAGGCTGAGGCACATAATGGGGGTTTCCACAGACAGGCCATGTGGAACCACAGCACCTTGGGGTAACCATTTAGGAGTGAATTTGATTTCCACACTTCTTCCAGTCATGTCTCCCTCAGTGTTCAAAGTCAGCCCCATGTCATGGTAACCTTCTAATATTGCCTGTTTTCTTTGTCCTGCCCTCTGCATAACAGCTGGGATAGAAGCCAGATCCTATGTGCTATGTAGATAGCACTTCTTCTAAGCCTGGAAGTTGGAAGAAAACCCCCTGTGAGTCTTATCAGTCTGGATGCGGAGGTTGGTCCTGGGTGTCAGAGCCACTGTGGCCAGGCCTCACCCCAGCAGAGGATGTTATGAGATGACGTGGTGGCGATGCCTTCCAATTAGGCAAGTTACTGAGGGGGAGGCACAGAGGAGGGGGTCCAATACAGAGATCCTATGCTCCTTCCAATTCTAATGGCCTATGATTCAAAACATCGCAGTGGAATTAATGGCCTGCTAAAGATCAAACAGCAAGTTAGCAGCAGAAGATGGAAAAGTTGAAATTGCTGAGAGCTTGTCTGGTGTACTTTCCACTACAGCACAACTTCTTTAAAACTCCCAGAATCCTTTCTTGTCCTCAGAGACCCTTAGACCACAGGAAGCAAACAAATACACAGAGGGCCTGAAGAGGGAGCCCAACTAGTGACAGATCCTCCCATTTTCTTTTTTCCCCCAGAACATACGGTCTTCTGATTTGTCGTCCATGTTTCCAATTTGGCAGATCAAAGAATGGAGAAATATTTCTTTACCATGAGAAAAAGAACTCAAGTGTGATAATAAATGAAAACTGCCTGTGGTATGCTAGAATCAGCTTATAGCAGATTGTACGAGCGTCCTCCCGACTCCTAGCTCAATGACATCACATTGGCAACTTGAAATGGGCCGCGGTGAAAAATCATCCAATGCTACACATCAGAGGCTTTACTTTCTGCAGAGCCAAGCAGTAAATATTGACCAGCACAACATTGCACAGGGCCTCCGTTTTACAGAGACAACAGAAAGTTATGGGGCCTGGAGAGAGAATGTGTTTCCTTTAAAGGCGACAGTGAGATTGGATCTTAGAAAAAATATCGTCATGCAAGAATGCAGGTTCAGGATGGTTGATCTTCTAAGTCTTTAAGGAAGTCAGACATCCAAGTATTTAAATGAATACCTCTAATTTTTCAATGTCAGCTTAAAATTGCTTTTCTTCTCAACATCTTCTGAAGACAAACTGGGATTCTTAGCCTCCAGTTTGCAAATTCTGATTCCAACCAAGTACCATTTCAAAGGATAAGCATCCTATACGTCTTCAACAAAAGATTTGGTCTGAATTTATTTTTCTGGAACAAGTATCAAATACACTCCTTGGACTTATCCTATATGAGATCTCCTTTTATTTAACATAGCAGAAACAACATTTGGTATTTATCTGGCTACCAGAAATGTACCGACCTAACTAGCCGGGCTGTAGGACTAAAGTCTTACTTTATTTTTAAAACAAAAATTGTATACTTTTAAGGTGTACAACATGATGTTTTGATATAAATAATGAAAAGGTCACTGCAATCAAGCTAATTAATTTACCCATCTCTTGGGGTGGACAGGTGGCTCAGTTGGTTAGAGCATGAGCTCTGGGCAACAGGGTTGCCAGTTCGATTCCCACATGGGCCACTGAGCTGCGCCCTCCTCAACTAGAATGAAGACAACGAGCTGCCAGGTGGCCAGATGGCTCAATTGATTGGATGCTCTCAGCCACAAGGTCGCCGGTTCGACACCCGCAAGGGATGGTGGGCTGTGCCCCCTACAACTAAGATTGAACAACAGCAACTGGACTTGGAGCTGAGCTGTGCCCATCACAACTAGATTGAAAGGACAACTTGACTTGGAGCTGATGGGTCCTGGAAAAAACTGTTCCCTAATAAAGTCCTGTTCCCCTTCCCCAATAAAATCTTAAATAATAATAATTACTATTATTATTATAACAATTTAACCATCTCTTCATATAGTTACCTTTTTTGTGTGTATGGTAAGGGCAGCTGAAATGACTCAGCAAATTTCTGGTATAGTATTAGTAACTACAGCCATCATGCTATACATTATATCTCTAGATTTTATTCATCTTACATAACTGTAATTTTGTCCCCTTTGACCAATGTCTCCCCATTTCCTCAACCTCTCCACCCCTGGCAACCCCTATTTTACTGTCTACTTCTACGTAGTCAACGCTTTTACATTCCACATATAAGTGAGAACACGCAGTATTTTTCTTTTTGTGTCTATCTTATTTCACTTAGCATTGTGTCCTCCAGGTTCAACCATGTTGTCATAGATGGCAAGAACTACTTTTTTAAGACTGAATAATCTTCATTTTATATACTATATACATATATATAAACTTTGATATAATATTCATATATATATATATATATATATATATATATATATATATATAATTTGATCACATATATGCCATCAAATATATATATATATTGTATATATATACAATCTCTTTATCCATTCATTCATACACAGACATTTAGGTTGTATCCATACCTTGGCCATTGTGAACAATGTCTCAATAAACATAAGAGCACAGGTATCTCTTGAGGTACTGATTTCATTTATTGTGTGTGTGTGTGTGTGTACACTCAGAAGGGGCACAAAAAAGTAACCCTATCCCTAGAATTTACATTCATGCTTGATGAACAGGGTGTTCCTTGAATTTCTGATTATATTGCTTTTCTGAATTCTCTCTGGCTCCAGAAAAGTTGCCTGACCAGATGTCTTGCTGTCGGGTGTTCTATGAGTATGTACATAGCCAGATCAATGGCGTGTCATTAGCAAGCACAGCTGGGAGACTCTGGAAGCTCCCACTGTAGGGAGTTGTACGGTGCTAAGTAGAACACACATGAAATATGGATGCAACTGTATGAGCAATAGATACAGGAGAACCATCCCTCTAGATTCTATCCTGACCTTATAAAACTTAGTTTAATCTAAAGCTGAATTCTCTCCAAAGCACAGTCTGTTTACCAGTGCACAACGTATTTACAGCTAATTTTTCCAGTTTATATTTACCATTCATCTACCTAAATAGTAGAGTTTGGTAGTATCAACTTTGCAGGTCAATCTATATATATATATATATACACATATATATGTATATATAAATATATATATATATATATATATATATATATATATATATATATATGTATGTATGTATATACACACAGGGTATCTGAAAAATCAGAGAAAACTTATTTTTAAAATTTGTTAGTTACGTTTTCTAAATATAATATATTCAATATGTTTTACCTCTACTCATAGTAAACATTTTAGATCAAGTCTCTCTAAATTTAAAGCAGCGGGTACAACTGTTAATACAATACACAATGTCCAAAAAATCTGGAAACACAGAGGGAAATGTGAATTTATTTTACTTTTTTCTGATGAAGAGTTGTTCAGATATTGAGCAGTCAATATGTTTTCCCCTTATCCAGTGAAAGGAAAATTGTACAAGTAAGCACACTTTTTATCTCAATTAGAAGTAAAATGATACTACCCAAATTTAAAATTATTTTCAATCCATACTCTACAGTTGGACATGTGAACACAATATGCCTAAAGCACTGTAAAGTGGACACAAATCAAACTGGATTGAGTAGACCATATTGAAGCTCTTGGTACCATTACTATATGTTTTTTCTGAGCTTATAAGTAACCAGACACAGTCAGGAAGAAATAGGAGACAATAAATAAAACAAATGGGCTATTTCTCAAATGCAAATATTTGGCTCAAGTTGAAAGATTATGTTATTTATAGACACACAATATTTTAAAATAGCAAAACCAATATTCTCTTAAAATATACCACATGCTGAGTAGAAAATATGTCTATTGAAGTATTGAGCAAAAATCTTTTTCCATAGCACACACCACATGTATGAGGAAAATTAATAAATATTACTTTGACAAGGTTACCGGAGAGAAAATTTTCTATTGTCAAACTTTATTATCCAGAGTAGGTTAAATTGATTAGCAGCTTTCATTAATCTTATTTATTAACACAAAGTTATAGTCTACTCAGATTCTACTTACCAAGTAAAAAGGAAGAAAACAAATCCCATTGCATTTACTCAGTACCTTAGACATTGAAGATGGGATGGACAGATTTGGATTTTATGGCTTATATCACCTTTTAAATATTATGCACATTACCTGGTGACATAAGGCTTTGTGACCAGGGGCAAAAGTAGCTTTTCTACGTCTATGTCAGAGGTCATAGAGGTCAGTTATTTCTGTGTAGCAGAATATCTGAACTTGTTTACTCTTGTTATTATTATGGGAAACTTGCTTCATTACAATGTTTTTAAATTTTATAGACTTCATCTTACACACATTTTCTTTCTTAAAATACGAGATTGTCCATCCCTGGGTATGTAGAGTCAAATATATAAATGGTGAGGGGTATGTCAATCTTATATTAGGCAATCCAACAAGCCTCCACCTTCCAGAATATGCTAAGAGTCTATGTTCCAAAAAAATTTGTAATTATAAATATGTAAACACAGAAAGGAATAATCCAAATCAAGTCATTTTGTACACCTTAAACTTACACAGTATTATGTCAATTGTATCTCATTAAAGCTGGAAAGAAAAATATTTAATGATGCACAACTATAAAACTTAGTAGATATAAATGTCTCTAGAATCTTCTAGATATAAGAAGCTGAATCAATTAATGTCCCAGAAAGTTGTAACAGGTTATCTACATATCTCGACTCTCAGGACCCTATTGTTGGGGTCCTAGAGGTTCCATGAGCTAGAGAAGAAGCTCGTGCTCATCATGCAGAGGGAGGGAGAAGTTAACCAAGGTTTTGTCAAGAACCTTCAGGACCGAGTTGCAGAGCATCTACTCAGATCCCAGATGGATTCTTTTAACAAACGAAGCAAACCAATGTTTGAGGAATAGGGCAAAGGCAAGCACAACACAACTAGAGCTTTTCACTGTAGCCTTCCCTTAGGCCTGCCCTGGAGCAGAGAGCACCCATTTCTCACTGCTCCTGCAGGAACTGTCTGGATTTCAGACTTCTCTGGCTGTAATTCTAATACATAAACATTTGCTATGAAAATATGCATATATGACCCGTTAAACTGCTTGTAATAAATCAACACCCAGGCAGCCTGTCCATCTGTCTGTCTAAGTGTTGGTTTCTTTCATATGTACTACCGATCCCCCTTTCCAAGCCATTACTCTACACATGTACACACACACACACAGAGGAAGGGTCAGCTGTGGAGAGACTTGTGATGGGATCCATGATGTTTACACCATCACCTAACCCCATTTCTTGTTAATAATTCTGACCACCTTAAAGCTAAATTCCTGTCCATAGCCCACATTCCACAAACCATTTGCCTGAGTTACAGGAAAGGCCCGCCACATCGGTTCCTGAAATCCTGTGAAACCTGTCAGATGCAGGCATGGCAGCACTCCCAAGCTGATGTATACTTCAAATCCACTCACCCCCAGAAGATCCCAGTGCCTGTGCACACAGTGTGTGTGCATACGTGTGTCCACGTGTTCAAAGTGATTTTCCAAGTTAACCTTTGAGTACAGGGAGAAAAATAGCAAATTGCAATAGACGGAATGTTTGTGTCCCTCAAAATTCGTACGTTGAAACCTAATTTCCCAATGCTACGACATTAGAATGTGGAGCCTGTAGGACCTTATTAAGTCTTGAAGGCAGAGTCTTCATGCATGGGATTAGCACCCTTATGCAGGAAGCTCTCTCACCCCTTCTGCTATGTGGCGACACAGCAAGAAGACAGCTGTCTAGGAACAGGAAGTGGGTCCTCAGCAGACACTGAATCTGCCACTGCCTTCATCCTGGACTTTTCAGCCTCAAGCACTGTGAGAAATAAGTTTCTGTTGTTTATAAGCCTACCAGTCTGTGGTATATCCTACGATAGCAGCCCGAAGAGACTAAAATACAAATACTACTCCAAATCCATTTCTTGTCATCGCCAACATGACTTCCGCCTCTGTCCCTCAGAGAAAAGGCCCCATGAAGAGAGCCCCATCAAAACCTCAGAACAAAGCTCTGCTTCAGGAGAGCCAGGTTTGCCAGGCCCTGGTTCTTAGCTCCTGTTTCTTGAATTGTCTCTTGTTGATTCTGTGTAATTTCCTCCTTTTTTTCTCTATTACAGTTTTCTTTACTACATTGTAATCCTGTCCAAATTGCTTTCTATTAGAGCTGACTTCTCACATTCTGACCCACTAACTGGCTTTTCACTCTCCTCTATTGCCTCTGCAGCCTGTTCACACAACCCAACCCGGACTTTTCTCTCCCCACTTGACCCATTCTTCACACTAAAGTTACCAACCCTTTGTGCTTTGCTTTTCATTTTTCCTTGAATGTGAGATTATCTACTTCTCCCTAAAAACCTTTATCCTTTTCTTTTCTTTTTTTTTTTTTTTTTTTGGATTTTCTAGAGGAAATGTCACCTCTAATCTTATTTTCAGCTCTTCACATATCTCCTATTTTTTCATGATTAATTTATGTTAATGCTGTGATTTATTACAGTTGTCTCCAGACAAGTCACTAGGGAGTTTGTATAATACAGAGGTAATCAATTAATAATTACAAATTGCTAAAAAAAAAAAAAAGAAGAAGAAGCTTCCCAGCCACTGCAATTCAAATGCACTCATAAATGGAGAATTATTTATAAAGGAACAGGAAGGAAGGCTTCATCACTTGATACCTCATATACATAATAATGGAATATAGACATAGACTTCTCATCACCCCAAATACATCAAGGTGGGATTCTATTGTAATTCTGAGCTCTCTAAACAAACAAAATGTCTCTTTGAAAGCAAAATAACAGATTTTAAAGCACAGATCATAGAACTACAGAATTGGTTTTTTTTTTCTCCCACAGAAAAGTTAGATTGAAAATCATATAGTAGAAGCTAAACCAGAAATAAAGCATCCTGGATGAACTGAAGTTATTTGCATCACACTCTGAAGAGGTAGCCTTGTCAGACGACGTGTGTTATTGAAGAATCAAACTATGGAGCTCCCAGACCAGTTACATTCATGTGTCATTTGCAAGTTATGTAAATACCTCAGTAATAATTGTAAAGAATTAAACAATGACCTGTCATATTTTAATAAATACAACATTGTAGAATTTCATAATTTCATTCATTCTGTGCATCAAACAAACACAGATTCCTAAATAGGTATTTGCTATAATGTGTATTTATTTGAGTCGTGTGGCAGGCTTTCTAGTCAATGTGTAACTATATCCTGCTTTTCATTTTACCAACTTTATTTTAATTTCTAGGCTCTTTACATGAAGGAAATAAACACTGGTAAAATTTTTTAACCCCTTGTTTTTGGTTGTTTGTTTTGTTTTGTTTTTTTGGTGGGGGGGAGTAAGGGTGTCATGATCCCTTTGAGAATTGGGTAAAGCATATATAAACTCTCCTTCCAGAGAAGCATGTGGAAACCAGTGGGTATACACACAACATATCTACACGAACACAGAATTTTACCTATAATTTCAGGGATTTCCCAGAGCTCCTAATTATTCACGGCCAGGATAAGACCCCAAAGACACAAGGTGACCTTAATAACATGGGGACTACTTTGTTAAAATTTCTAAACAGGCTTTTACACCACACATGAAGGAATTCTTCTAAGACTTTAAAGGGCTACATACAAATGTGAGTAATGCCCAGAAACTATGTACATGTCCGTTTTTAGAAGATAGGAAAGCATAGTTTTTATTTTTTTTAAATCTATACCTTCTTTGTCTAATACAATCACTACTAGCCACATGGAGATACTGGAAATGTGACTAGTCTAAATTGCAATGATTTCTAAAGCTCAGTACCAATAACATATAAAGCATCTCATTTATAATTTTCATTTGATTAGAAGATGAAATGGTAATAGTTTGGAAATACTGGATAAAGTAAATTACATGACTAAAATTAGTTCCTGTATCTTGTTTTTGAGATGCAGCTACTAGAAATTTTTAAATTGCATATGGGGCATGTGTTATGTTTCTACTAGACAGCGCTGGTCTAGACAATGTAAATCAATAGTTATTCATTCCATCCCGAAACCTGCAATACATTTCATTTGTCATAATCTTCCACCTAGAGGCAATAATACTGACTTCCAGTGCATTGCTGATCTATGGACGTGGAACACTGCCATCGCTCACTGCCTTGTCTCCTTCCTCCTCCATTACTACCACTAATGCCTTCTCTTATCTGCGTTTCTTATCTTCTTCTATCACTGTCCGCTCCTGGCCATGTCACCCATCAGTCCCTGCCAATACAGTTCAGCAGAAGACGGGAATACTCCTACCCCAAAGGCCCCCTTCAATCCTTGGCCATGTGGCCTTATAAAACATTGTTGGATTTAGTATGCTTTCGTTTCTTTTTAATTTTTCCTTAGCACAACACAATTTGCTGTATGGAGCACTGACCTCAGAAAAGCTGACACTACTGGGGATTTTCCATGCTCCCTCCTACCTAAAGAAATTCACCCTCATGTCTGAGATAAGACATTCAAATATATAACAACAAGACAGAATTAAAAGGAAGAATGCAATTAAATGTTGACATGTGTGGGATAGACCATAACCACAGCTCATACAGATTTCCTTTAAAAAACAAAGTATAAATTATTGACTAATAAGTTTTCCATCTGAAGGGTCACTGAAAGAACCAGAGACAACAAGGTTATTTCTATATTGTTCCAAAGCATTTGACTGAAATGTTGGGGGGCGGGGGAGAAGAGGGAGAGGAGTGAAATATTGATTTATAGAAAAACAAAAGAAAAATATTTTATTGAGCTCAACATTTTGAAGACTGGAAGCAACGACTTGGGTATTATCTCAGATGTTCTATGCTCACATACAAACTCAAGACTTTCAAAGTTGCCTGCAAGCTAATGGAGTGTTTACACATGAAGAATTCAGGTCCTTGAGAACTAAAAGAAAGGAATGCTAAGGAAACTTCACAGAAGAGAACTAGAAATGTTAATAGGAAAATTAGAAGGATACAAGCCAGATTCCAAATGCTATAAATCCAAGTGGATAAACTATTATTTTCTCAGTGTTTTGCTTGGTATATCTTAACATTGGTCAACTTATGTCAGCTCACAAACTTTTGTCAGTGATGTGTATTAATCACCAACTGTGTGATTATTTTTTTTTTTCAGGTAATGATTTTTTAACTACCTTGTTTACAATTCAAAGGCATTTAACAAAGCGGAATGTTTGCCTGTTACAACCAATTTTTAATCTTAATCTAACAAATGTGTTCCACATAACAGGGCAAAGTTCACAATCTCTCCAAGTCTTCAATCTCGTTCCTTTCTGAAAAATCCATATGTCATATAATATTCTGAATGCAATTCACCTTCCAGCTTAACCTTGGCCTTCGCCCATAGTTATAAAACGCTTGGATAATGGCAGTAATTCAGTTTGTTCCTGTTCGAGTGGCAGGGCAATCGATACTGCTGCAGCATTTCACACATCATCTCCTATTTGCACTATTTTCCTCTGAAATATCTGCAAGAGTCTGCATAGGGTCTATATCTATGTACTCAAGAATGAAACAGTAATTGTCAAGAGATAGATACTCATATAAAAGGAACTGCAATAAAAGCAGCAAAAAGAAAACTTTAGATACCTCAGTATAAATAAAAATATGACAGAGGAAAATAAAAGTACAGAATAAATTATTTCCAGTTTTCAAAATCTATAAAAGTGAGATTTTTTTACACCAACCTCAACAATACCGTATATGTACATATTAGAAAACTGTTAAACAAGAAAATGTGAGAGTACCATATTACTTGTTACTATACATGTGAATTTTTGTATTTTTCTATAGTTTTATTTATATATTCTAATTCCTATATTTTTTCTATATCAAAATATACCCAAAAGTAGGTTTACTGCATTGAATGCAAATTAAATCTAGAATGGACATACTGAAATGAATTTCAAGCAGTTACACTCCATAAATGTGATTTTACCTATATAATACCTATATGACACCTAAGTACTCACACTCAGCAATTATTTGTTGGATGAATAAATGATGAATAAATACTAAAGCACAGAACCTTGAATTTTTCTTTAAAAAATACTTATTGAAAACTACTAATTGTGCTGCACAGGCACAGTGTAGATTCTCACTGGTTCCTTTCCCCCTACATGATGAGGTGCAGAAATTTCCCAAAACATACTCTAAATTAAGGATCAATGGGTGTAAAGAGGGGTGGAGGCTGGGAGGGTGGAAAATGCAGCATGTCAATTTTATAACATCTGTTTCCTGTAGCAATCATTAGCTCACTAGCAAATCTGCTTTGGATCTGTTTCATATTTTTAATTTAATGATTTGGAAGGAAAACTAATTTAGCATATGACACTTTCTGCATATACTGCTACAAACACCAGGGACGTCACAGAAATGGAAAGAATACAGGCCAATATCAACAGAAAACAGAGATTCTTCCTCAATTAAATTGTGGTGGAGGGGAATCCAAGAAGATAGCACAAATACACACACGCACACACACACACACATATACATACACACACTCATAATAGGAAGAGTAAAATTAGAAATAAGTATGTGTATAGTCATGTAATACATCTTTTTTCTAATAGTGGTTATGGCTTACTGAGGTGCTCTCCACAATTTCATTTAATCCACTGTGGTATTACAAAATTAAGGTATGTATACAGATATCTAATTTATAAGAGAGGAACAATATTCCTGGAGAGCATAGCATCCATAATTGACCAAGTTGAATTTCTTTCCAAAAGGTAGCTAAGATAATATGTGCCAATCCTCTTTTCTTTAGATATTCATATTAAACTCAAACATTCGTTTCCCAAAGCTTCTTGGATTCTCTGCGTGAGTAGAAAAATGGACTGTTACTGTTTATTTTAACACAGTGGCCTCAAATGATTTCCCTAGGGTTTATTCATCCAAGGAAAATGTGTTCTTGTGACCCCTGCTTTAGAAAATTAAAGTGAATAATTGGAAGAATTACTATATAATTGAAAGCCATGGCATGTGTATTGGCAGCTTAACAACAGATAATTTTACCTTTAATCTCCACCTCACAAACTCTCTAATGAACATTACCATCAAATGAATCAAATAACAACAATCCAGGGTTTCATAAAATGCTCAATAATGGCACTAAGCACGTTCAAATATTGAAGACAAAATTCACAAGAGAACAATTTGATTACAATGAATTAATGGCTGGATTCCTAGCTCTGTCCTTGCTAGAAAAAAAATTTTCTGCACAAATGCAGGCCTCGATGTTTTCACTTTTAGTCAGCAGCAGGTAAAATAGGCAGGAGAATCTCATGAAATGTTCCACCAGGATGGCTCTAGTCATTAATTGGACATTAGTCAAGAATATGGAGCTGTGAAAGCCTGCTTCTCTACTCTTGTTTTGTTTTGTTTTGTTTTGTTTTGTTTTTTTTGGTTTTGTTTTGTTTTGTTTTGTGTGTGTGTGTGTGTTTTTTTGTGGAACAAATAAGATGACTGGCAACCATGTATCAAGCTTGCCTTTTACCTCTTCATTTAAGATGATTCTTCACATTTTTCTTCCTCCAGTTACTTCCTATTAAAATTTTATTTCCCTTTTCTGAAGAAAGCAAAGACTAAGCATTGACCAAGACGAATGCTTATAGTTAGATAGATTATGAACAAATGAATATTCATAATCAAGCATAAAGAAAGCAGAAGGAATCAGGACCTTTCTTAGGCATGGGGAGGTGGCAGGTAGAAGGAGGTGTGGCCCCGGGGACAGGCTTTGCACCTACTTCAGTCTGGGGCTGGCCTACATGTATTTCCCACTTGTGGCTCTAATGCCACTGCACCAAGTGCTACTGTCAGAAGCAGCGTGTAGCCTGAAGGACCTGTCAGAATCTTGCCAAGAATCTTTTAACTAAAAAGAATATTTCTGGGTTAAGAGTGACAATTTATTAGGATTACACAATATATGTGGCACATCATGTTCTCTGAATCAGTAAATCCTAGCTACAGACCTATAAAGTAGATACTATTTTTATGCTGATTTTATAGATTCATAAACAGCCTCAGAGAGGTTAAGGTACTTGACTAAAAACCGCACCAATTGCAAGTGGCATGAGCAACCAAAGAGATATCTTATTCTTTAGGTACGTGAAAGACGATCCAAAGCTAAAAATGATACCAGTAAAATAATATCTGAGAAGATTTAGGAAGGCTGCCTAGGAGTGAGAGTCCTGTTTCTGACCAAATTATTCTTTTTACCTACTTCCAGCATTCCCAGTATAAGAATCAGCCATTGAGGTAGATTATGGTCTTTGCTGAAGCAAAAGCAGTCTTCCCGTTCAAACAAGGGAATAAAATGCATTCTCTGACACTATCTTCACCCCCTCTTAAGGATTTGGTAGATAAGGTCAGAAAGCCAAAATCACATTTCTCTGGAATAAGAAACGGTGTAGGACAGTATTTCAGCAGGAATGCAAAAGAAACTCGCTTAGCTAGAATGAGTGACAGTGCGAACTGTGTCAATATGGAGTGACACTTTCTGTAAGGCCACTCTTGGAAAAGTAGGTACAGGATAGCGATTTTATAATAACAACAACAACAATAACAACAGCAACTATTACACATGCTAATATTTATAGGGTGCTTACCAAGTGCCAGGCATTGCTCCCAGAGATTTAAGTGCATTAACTCATTTATTCCTTATAACTCTATACGTACCGTGTTTCCCCGAAAATAAGACCGGGTCTTATACCGTATTTCCCCAAAAATAAGACTGGGTCTTATATTAATTTTTGCTCCAAAAGACGCATTAGGGCGTATTTTCAGGGGATGTCTTAGTTTTTCATGTACAACAACGTACATTTATTCAAATACATCATGCCATCTTCTTCTGCAGCATCGTCATCACGTCCTAAATGCGTCCGTCTGGCTGACGACCTCAACTGGGGCTTATTTTTGGGGTAGGTCTTATTTTCTGGGAAACACAGCAGGTCTCAATTGGAGCCCCGTTTCTTAACTGAGAAAACTGTGACATGATGTAACAGCTAGCAAGCAGAGACACAGAGATTAAAACTCAGGCCGCCTGGACACAAAGCACCTGTTCCCGATTCCAATGACAGTGTCCACATGCCAGGCTCGCAGCCAGAGGTGATATTTTCAGGTGCAGAACACAGAGGCCTGATCCTTAAGAGCCTATTCTTTCCATCGCCCGTTGTAAACTGTTTCAAGAAACCAAATGAACCTCTTAGTTTCTAGGGAATGAATCAATTTTTGTGTTTCATTGGAGGTTTCTGATGATAATCATTTGAATTATTACGTACCTAGGACCATCAAGAAGTGCAGTGTCTGAAAGTACACGTATCAAAGAGAGGGACTAACTTCAAACAGAAGAGAAACCAGGATTGAGGAATACCAAAGAGAAATTAGGAATATTACCAGGCTATTTATGTACAATATCATCTATTCTTTCAAATTTTTAAGGCCAGAAATAAAGGAGTAAATATAAAGAAGTATACACTGAACTACAGAATTAGCCTTGATGACACAGCAGTTTTACAAATATTGAAAGTAAACACAAATTATTTTCAAGTACCTGGGTGTTACGATGCTTGAATATCTTGAGCTATGTCCTTACCCTCCTCTTTGAAGTCTTCATAAAACTAAAATGAGAGTGAATCTATATGCAGCTCACACCAAGGAAAAGAAAAGAAAACAAGTAAAATTCCTAAGACAGAGTTTAGGACTCTTTACCACTGAAAGCCACCATAAGGAAGCATTCACATTTTTCCCAGAGTCTTTAATTGCTCCAACATCATTATTCCAATTCATATCACAGCTATGAGTCTTGTCACTGATCCTGGCCCAATATCCTCACAGTAGTTCATTGCTAGTCAGGTTGGCACCTGCTTTCTGACTGCCTGCACCCATTTCCAAGTTGAAATCAATGGAACCTATTAGCACGTTCCCTACTTCGCACTTTAATTTTGGATAGAAATGTATTATTAATGTAATCATCCCAGCAAGCCTGGGGTTTGGCACAGAAGAAAAATTGAAGGGTTTATGATAGAGAATATTAGTAAGAATACTTATTAAATTGTCTTGAAATCTAAGTAATTGAATACATATTTGATAAAAAATAATTTAAATTGAAATGGATCACACCAAAGTAGAGAGACATCAATGGAGAACACAGATTCTTTATACCTTTAGAAGACAAAACATGATTGCAACCATGTACCATAGCATTCAGGACATATAACAAGATAATTTATTTCTACATATGAAGATGACTGTTCCTTTTTTTTATGTTTCTGCTATGCTGGGCATCTTCTAAGAATAACACAATCCAAGCCAGGTAGAGATGGTGCAGTATCACTAGTGTTTCTACCCCAAGGAAGTTTGAATCACTAGATACCAGGTACCAATTTTGTTTAGAAAAATGTACACACTAAAGGGAAAAATTAGTGAAGGTATTGATGAACTCACACATTGCCAAAGAAGAAGGGAATTTTAATGTAACATTAACCATTAGAAAAAGATATCTGGTGAATTTGTTATTTAATTTTTCTCACCAAGCACCGTCTACTGTTTGAAGATTTGAATGTTCACATTCCTTAGCAATTGCCTTGATAAATATTAATGTGACATCATCATAATTAAAATAAGTTTATTAATTTCCACATGCACTATGTTTTTTAAGCAAATTCACCTCTGATATTCACTTACAATCTAAAATAATTACCAAAACAGACATCATAGCAACAGAGGGGTATTAAAACAATGGTTACAATTTTACAGAAGCAGCTGCCTACTTACCGTGAATATGTCAAAGTGAATAGTAAAGTTGGGAAAGAATGTTTATTAGTTCTCTTATAAGGGGAAAAATGCAATCACAGGGCTGTGGAATTCGAAATACCTGCATATCTTCTCATTAGGTTGGTAGTTTGAGGCTAGGGATTAATGATTTGATACACCAAGCCGCCTCACATATGTAAGCAGATGCAATATACCAGAACAGTGCACTTCTCCACTCATAAAGCTATGACCATGTCTCCTGATAAGCCTCGCATTTTCTTTTTGTCTTTTTTCAATAGTCTGCCTATATTTCCTCTCCTACACAAACCATCAATCACCTGAGAATATATCTGAGGGGCACCAAATGGGAAAAATATTTGGAAGGTTGTTACAGTAGATCGGGTTAAAAAAAAAAAAGATATATATGTAAAATCTTTTTTTTTATACATACACACACACATATGCACACACACACATATATGTGGCAGCTCCAACCAGGTTAGATGCAGTGAGGATGAAAAGGTTACACTTGAAATATAATTCTGAAATCAAATTGACTAGGATTTGTGATTGATTAGACATATGCATGAGCAAGAGGGTGGAATCAAGTATGATACTAGGTCTCTAGTCTGGGTGAGTTAATAGATAGTCGATTCCTCCAACTGAGATAAAGAAAACAGGAAAAGTAATTGACCAAGGATATGATGGGCTCAGTCCCAGCCTCATAAAATGCCCAGGTGGAAACCCAGCGGGATTTTCATGCTTGAAGTTCCAGTGTGGGGTCTGGACTGGAGACAGATTTGACAACCGTCAGCATTTTTTAGTGCTCTCAAATGGAAATATGATGCAATTCATATATAAAATTTAACATTTTCTAGTAGCTACATTAAAAAATGTAAAAAAAAATGAAATTATATTTTACCAATATATCCAAAATAGGACAGGATACTAACTACATTTCAATGCTAAGTAGCCCTATGTGGCTGGTGGCTACACTGCAGGGAGTAGGGGGTTGCTGAAGACTTGGGAATGGGTATATTACATGGAAAGTGTAAACAGAATAGGAAGAGAGGACGAAAAATGGAACTCTAGATAAGGCCTATAGAGATGACGGAGAAACAGCCTACAACTGAGATGAAGATGAACTTTCAAAACACCACAGAAACTGGAAAAAACAGGAACCAAACAAAAGAGACGTTTGTGGAAAAGAGATTAATAAATGGTGTTACATACAAGGAAGGCCAGTTAAGCAAAACTTAAAACTCTATAGTTACTGAAATTTTTAGCAACATCTCAGTAGTGAGTGGCAATAGAGGTTGTGGAAAATTCAGATTTGAGGGACCATCCCCTTTGAAAGAACAATATTATGAATGCAAAATTGTGTAACCAGCACCTTACGAATACCTAGGAAAGGGTTCATGCAAATGAGGGGCCCTGAAATTTAAGCTTCAGAGTCTGAAATTATGATCCATTTGAAGGAAAATCTGCCTTCAAATGGATCATAATTTCAAAGGAAGGTAAGAATGTGGAAACTTTCCCAGGCATGTTCGAAAAAGATGGAAGGAAAAAAAAACTTCATGGTAACAATAGTCATATTCAGATTAAGATGAAGGGTCAGGTAGCATACCAAGCTAAATAGAATTTAGCATGAGTTAAAAGTTAAAGAAGGAGCGATGCCACAGAGGCAAGAATGGAGCTTAAAGATGGAGCTTAATGGCACTGAAAAAAAGTTAATGCTAGAACATATGCAGCCTGGACTCCCTAAGGGATATTCAAAACATAAAAGAATTCCAAGAAGCGCTAGCTCCTCTTTCCAAGTAATTCAGATTATGCAAAAAGTGTCTTCAAGTTTCTTCAAATTTCATTAACTGTCTAACTCTTTAATGTCTCATTTAAGGCCTCATTAAAGAAACCACAGATATCTAAGATCCTGTCAGCCTTTGCCCCACGCTCCTCTCACCACTTCTAGCCCGTATAACCTTTCTACTGCCCTTTTGCTTTCACCTAATTTTCAGACTTCATAAAAATAAAATGAGATAAAAGAAAATCTACACTGCTCCTGAACCAGCAAATACAGCCTTACATTATGTAACTCCTTTGCGATATTTATTCTCAGAATAAAGCTACATACCATTAATTCTGTATAAATTAGAAATCCAGCCAAGCCTAAGAATCTACAAATTTCTGAGTAAAGCTTTTGGAGACTTACAATAAAATGAATGAAGATTAAAAATGAAGATTCTTTGCAGTATCAAAAATAAAGCTTTCATTTAGAGTGGTCCTCTGCCATATGGGACCACCCGGTTACTCACAGAAAAATCCTATCACCATGACTACTAAATTCAAGCCTTCCATAACATCTTTGGAATTCTTATGATATACTCTTTCCTCCAGCCTATTTTTTTCTCCCCAAAAATAAATTGTTAAAGCTACTCTTCACAGTCACTATGCTTATACCATAATAGAGAAAGCAATTCTCAGATTGTCCTTCAATGAACTGGACAAGTCAGCAACACATAGAATAAACACACTCTACAAGGCACCCTCAGTTAAATCAGAATGGCCGTGGACTGCTGGGAAATTACAACAGTATTCAAAGAACCCAAATGAGGTGAAAAGAAACACACACACACACACACACACACAGACACACACACACACACACACACACACAGAAAACTGCACAGCACTTTAGAATGTACATAGCAATTATATGTAAATAAACCTATTCATACCTCAGCCACTAGAAGATAGGAATCATTTTCTTTATTTTGTAAATAATGACATAGTGATTCAGAGAAGAAAATGACTTGCCCTAGTTTTGGAACAAGGAGGAGAATTTGGGATTTCTGACATCACAGCTCATGATCTTCCTTAGAATCACAGATTTCAATTAGTCAAAGACAGACTCAGAGCAATACACTAAAGGACCTACTGGCTCGCTCATTCATTCATTCATTCATTCATTCATTCATTCATTCATTCATCCATCTGCCAGGTGGCATGCACTGAATTCCAATGAAGATGCCAGATCTGTTTTTGTAGAAAGGTTATGTCAATGCACATGACTTGTTAGCCACTGACACACAGAGTGATTCGATTAAATAGCAAGAGTGATCTTCATTCCTAAAAGTGGGCAACTGCCTCATTAAAAAAAAAAACAGGAAAAAAAATTAAATGACTACACCATATTTTCTTATTTTTATCTTATCCTCCTTCATGTGCATTTTCCATTTTGCTGGTTTTCTCACTCTCCCGTTTAAAACTTTCAGGCATTTGGTCTTCAGAATGTTTCAGCTCATTAACACAGAATTTCAGAAATCCCAAGAGAATAATTAATGAGATAGAAGCCTTAACTATCTCATGTGCATTTTTAATTTGACGTGCAGCGGATAATAAAATTATTATAGGCCCACCAGTTGTGACATGTAATATCTGGGTAAGCTTAACAAAGAAAAACATATCAAAGTCAGTGCATTGGGTAAATTATAGTATTCAGCCATCAGAAAAGGCCCCAGATCAAAGCAAAATTAATGCTATTATCATGTGCTTTCCAAAGTGAAATGAGAAATAAGGCTTAAATAACAGTTGAAGCAAGGCAAGAGAATTGCCACATGTAAACAATGTGGATGATACTGATTTTTATCCAAATGCCAATCACATCTGAGACATATACAATGAAAGTAATAAAAAAGAGAGAAAACAAAGACGTTTCTCTAAAAAAACAAAGATTCTTATACCAATAGAAAGTCCTCTTTCTAGGTGTATTTCATATTCTTCTTTGGCCAGCTGGTATTTGTGAAGTTATAATTGTTAAATAGCTACAGCGTCACCTTTCCAACCCTTCAAATGGAAGAAATGGCTCCTCCACGGTATTCTCTTCCTAAAGAGGCCAGAGAGGTCTCCTCCTGCCTCACCACCCAGCTGCTCTATGATGCAAGCGGTGAGTTCTATGATTCAGTGTTAGTGAGGACTGGTAACCACTTTAACATCTTTAGCTGTCTGCTCATTCGTGGAAAGGAGGATTAGCCAAAATAGTGTGGGAGCCATGAAGGCCTCCCTGGTAAAAGCCCAGTCCCTTTCTTGGTCTGTGTATTTGCTTTTTAGTGCTACCCAATTATAATAACTTCTCATGATGAGACTAGGGCTCTGAATACAATAGCACTTTTAAGGCAGTATCTTGAACCCTGCTCTCCACAATTTTGGGTAAACATTTAATATGCTCTCCAATGCAGTCATTGCCGACACCAAAACCTTATCTTCAAATTGGCTATTTTGTTACATAAAGTGCATGAATGTCAATCATTTACACGACTTCCTAGGACTCATTTTCTAAAAGGCGCTCGATTCACTGTGACAAAATAATCTGTTGAAATAGTATATTGTTGGTCTTCTCTTGTAATTACTTATTTTGGAGATTTGGACTGGACCACAAAAGGTAATTTTGAGAAGACCTGAGGCAGGTGAGGAAGATTTCCTGGGACTGGAAAGGGGGGCAGAGATCTGTAGACTAGTTAGCACCTTTCTCTGCAGCAGGTAGGTGGCAGGGCCACGTAGGGGAACTGCTGTGTGGGACACAAAAGGAGAGAAGGTCCTGGATTCTCAACTTTGCCTAAGATTCCTGAGCCCAAATTATAGCATGGAAAGAATGGACTGTGGACCCCAAGGAAACATGTGTCTGGAAATGAGAGTATCCCTCATACTCACCACCAGTACCCTGGTGACCAGTGACAGCAGGGTCTGCAACACTGTCTTACTGGGTTGTGTAACACTGGGATCTCTCTGCACAACCATGGAGGAAGGAGGGCGCATAAAAATTTTAAATGAGCTTGAAATTCCATGCCTCTGGTTTCTGCAAACTGGAATTTTGTTAGTTACAATATGGAGAAATGCAGGATTTGCCACACACTTAAGTTTATGGATGGTGATGCAGACGAGCTACCTACTTTGATATTTTTATGAGATATTTTGATATTTTTATGATAGTTTTATGTCTAAATCAAATATTTGCCATGTTAATCCCCCTCACCATCCTAGCTTCAAAAAAGATCAGGGCACACAATGATTTTGTGGGTCAACTGAAGGTACATTTTTCATCTCATATTACCATTCAAATGGAGTCACCATTTTAAGGCACGACTACTTATCTATGACACCAGTATAGCAAGTGCCTCACCACTGAGATCTGAGTAATTTCTAACAGAATATATTACCTGTGGTTTGGTTACATATGAAGATCACAAGTAAACTCTTCTTAAAGCCCTTGACTGAGCCAAATTTAACAATTAAAACAACTAAAAAGTAACTTCTAGCCAATTAGGCAACATTATTACAAGCTTCAAAAAGAAAGGGAGCTTCCATTGTATAAATAACTATATGTGCAAGCAGAAAAAAAAAATTTTCAGTAGACAACAGAAACAGGAAACATTTGCTTCATAACATGTCTGGAACAAAAACAATTACCATTTGCACAGTCTGCAGAAGGTTAAGAACACGGAAGTAGCGTCTGTATGGGGGAAAAAAGCCACCTTCAGAGACGCTGTCATTCAATATAACTCAGAACGGAATTATGAAACTATCATGGCACATTATACTGCCAAGCACCAAGTATTCTTAATTATTCATAAAAAAGTAAAGCTCAGTAACTGTGTCATGTTTCAGAGAAAAATGCCTCTGGCCCTAAAATACACAGTTAACTGCAAAGACTTCAGAATCACACTGCCTGCATTTTAATCCTAGTTTTATCACTTTACAGCTACGAGAGCTTCACCAATTGGTAGGAATCTTTCTGAACTTATTTCTATACCAAAAAAATACAGATAATGATAGTGTCTGCATTTTAAGATTATTTGGACATTGACAGAAGATGTAGGTAAAGCACTGTTCTGAGGCATAGTGCCTGGGACACAGCCCTCAAAACAAGGTACAGCGTTCTTGTTATTTCTATTATCATTACCCATAAATAGCTGCACATGGAAAACATAAGGTGGTTTTGTTTTCTGAGTGTCAATAATTCACTTCACAAATATTTTAAAAGTACCTAATTTTATATATACATATATGTATAGAGAGGGTGCCAAACAGACGTATACACATTTTAAAAAAGGAAAAAACTGTAGTAAAATCAAACTCATGGTAACCACTTTGAGCACCTCTTGTGATTGCAAAAGATAAACGTGACTTGTATTTATCTTTTGTCACCGGTATATATTATTATAATTTTAATAGTTTTCTTCCTTTCTTAAAATGTGTATACATTTTTGGCACTAAATATATATATATATATATATATATATATATATATATATATATATATATACACACACACACATATATATATATATATATATATATAGAGAGAGAGAGAGAGAGAGAGAGAGAGAGATATCTATATATTTAGGTATCTAGATAGGTATCTAGATATCTCTCTCTCTGTCTCTCTCTCTCTGTCTCTCTGTTTCTCTCTGTCTCTCTCTGTCTGTCTCTCTAGATACATACATACATACATACATACATACATACATAGATATATAGATACATAGATACATAGATATAGATATACAGATATATATGCTGTATATATACAGCACAAAAGGCAAGCTCCCACCTTCTCCTGGACCTTTCATCCAGGAGACCCCGGAGTGGGATGAAGCAATACAGACAGTAGAAACACGAACAGTGATAGTGTTATGCTAAAACAGCTGTAGTGACAGAGTGACAGGGAGTGTTGCTTTCATTTGAGGCCAGGAAAGGAGTCTCTGAAAACGAAATATTTCAGCTGATTTCTGAACAACAGAAAGGCACCTGCCTAGAGAAGATCTGGGTCAAGAGCTTCTGGGAAGAGAGTATTCAGTTCAGAGGCCCTAAGGCAGAAAGGGGCCTCAGGGACCTTTGGAAGAGTTTTTCTCTCAGAATGATCATAAGAGAGCAAGTACCAACAGAAACTCTTTTGTTAATATGCAGCATGAATCTTCAGGGAGAGGTTTCTGCCTTCTTGTTGCTATATGTAGAGCCAGAAGTCTCAGTCAACAACCTACATCAATTAGCACAAATTCTTTACTGCAGTGGAGTGTACAAAATGAGCTAAGGTGTTTGTTTATTCCACCTCAAGCCTCTGCAACAACCTCACCCCACTAAGAGTAGATATATAAATTTTTTTTCTTTCATTATGGGTATGAACCTACTGTATTTAAGTTTATAAAATGGGTGACCTGGACTTTATCCAAGAAAATAATGGGGCAAAGACTATTAAAGTTTCCCCCAAAGTTGATTGTTAGAGATGGTTGTCAAGAAGATTTTTGAGGTCAACAGCAGAATTCAATCTGTTACATTGTTTATAGGGTCATACTCCAGCCAGACATTTTTTTTTAAGCAGGATTAATAAAAATTAAATCTACTTACCTTTTGCTCATTTTTAACCATGCAGATTAGTCCTTATTCAAGACTATGGACCTAACACCAGAGGTTGCCATCATTAAGGGATCACAATGAACTACTGAGAATCTCTGCATTCTTTCCAGAGTCACCGCCAAAAGGTACAACAATTAGATGCATCACCTCAAGAGTCATGGGGCATTGTGTCTGTAAACCTGCACCTCACCAGAGTCTCAAAGGAAGAAAGTAATATTCTTCTTGGACAACTACAAATTAGAATCAATAGGGAATCCTCATGCACAGAGCATCATGTAATACAGAAAGTCACAAAAGAGCAGCACCACATTGCTTCTAAGAAAGTGAAGTTGAGCATTATATATGCTAGAGAGAAACTTTCTTTAATATTAATGTTTTCTTTTGGTCCTTTTCCTTTCCTATAGTTGTTTACTGAAAGGATGTTTAAGGAGAATTAGGCAGATTAATTTGCATAAGATAGAGACTGACCGAAGATTACTGGACCTTTGTTTAAGATTTTGTGGAGGTTTTTTTTTGTGTGTGGGGTTTTTGTTTGTTTGTTTGTTTTTGGCTTCTTTTCATAATACTTCTATCCTGACTTCCCCAAAGTAAGATAGTGCCCTCCCCATTTACCACATTCTATTGTTATTTTTCATAGAGGTTCAACCTGCTGTAAGGAGTCAACTTTTCAATATTTCAACCCTTCTTCTGACTTTTCTCTTACTACCACCAATTTCAATATTAGCATGGTTCTGAAGGTTCAAAAACAGCTTGGGGGAAGAAAATGAATCATATATAAAAGGTTAAGATAAAGAGCAGGTTTAGCTTAAAAAATGTGATACTATGCAATGAACCAAATAGAGCTAAAGTGAATATTTGGGAGCATTAGTTTTTGCAAACAAGTCTATGGGGAAAAAATCAGATACAGCAAATGATTAATGATCAGATGTCTTCTGATTAAGTGGTGTTTCGTTTCAAATTATTCCAATTGCATACAAAGATACATCTTACATGTGATTATAGAGGAAAGACAAAACATTGATTTCATTATGGTTACAGCGTGTTTATACAGAAAGCCAGTTAATTTACATCTTCCGGGGTCCATTTCAAGGCCAAGAAATAACTAGATGCTATTGCAGTGACAAGAGCATCATAAAACATTTCGAGTTTTACAAATAGAAAGTACAATTTCTTCTCCTTTTTTTTTAAACAACTAAAATTAAGGAATTGAACTGCAAAGAGTATTAAAAGTGTGGATTTCAACTGAGTTTTTCCAAATATTAAGCTGCACTTATAAAATCACCTCCTGGTCAAATACAGTGGTACCTCGGTTTTCGAATGTAATTCGTTCTGGAAGACCGTTTGATTTCTGAAACGTTCAAAAACAGCCGACAGCTAGGCCTCAGGATCTTGCGCTCAGCGGAAGCCACGTGACTTGTTTGCCTTCTGAGGTGTGTTCAAAAACCAAAGCATTTACTTCTGGGTTTACGGTGTTCGTAAACCAAAATGTTCATCAACACAGACGTTCGAAAACCGAGATACTACTGTATACTTTTAATACAAGCGTGCTCTTTTGGGCCTCAGTCTTAGAACAAACACTTATGCAAATAACATTTAGACACATCCCCACCTGACAACAGTCATATCTGAAAAAAAACAGTCACTGCTCAAAATTCCTCATGAATGCACAAATTCCCAGGAAACCAAGAGTTTAAAAGGGTACTCTTTTTCCCCAAAATAAGAAGAAAAAAAAAAGAAAGAAAGAAAAGCAATGTACTTATCTGCATGAATAAAATGGATTTAAAATAAATATATGAATACATAGTTTTATATATATTATATAAAGTATATATATATATATATATATATATATATATATATATATATACTATATACATAGTATATACCCTGTTTCCCCAAAAATAAGACCCAGCCAATCAGCTCTAATGCATCTTTTGAAGCAAAAATTAATATGACATGGTATTTATTATATATTATATTATATTATATTATATTATATTATATTACATTATAGCTGGTCTCCTATTATAATAAAATGAGACTGGGTCTTATATTAACTTTTGCTCCAAAAGATGCATTAGAGCTGATTGTCCGGCTAGGTCTTATTTTCGGGGAAACACAGTATATATTACATATACCACACATAGAATTTTATATTATCTCAGGTGAAAATAAAGCCCTAAAATATCATTCTCCTAAGAAGATTATATTTCATTGGAAAATATATTCATCACATTAATTATTGGATCAGATATACTACTGTGATGGTTAACTTTCAGTGTCACCTTTACTGGGCCACGGGGTGCCCAGACATTTGGTCAAACATTACTCTGGGTGTTTCTATGAGGGTGTTCTTGTGTGAGCTTAACATTTAAGTAAGACTGTAACATTAGATTAGATCAACATTTTAATCCTTAGAGTAAAGCATATTACCCACCATCATGTGGGTGGGCCTCATCAAAGCAGTTGAAAGCCTGAATAGACCAACATTCCCCCAGGTAAGAGAAAATTCACAGTAAATTGCCTTCCAATGTCATCTGCAACTTTGACTCGTAATGCCTGACAGCCTTTGAACTGGACCATTGGTTCTCCCTGGGTCTCCCATATCACCCGCCCATTGAGAAGATTTTGGCCTTACCTCCATAATCACATTAGCAATTCCTTATAACAAATTTGTGTGTAGATAGATAGACAGTCTTCACGTAATATTATTGATATGTTCTGCTTTAGTGAAACAATGTGTAATTACACCAATTTTACCATAGTCTGATACAAACAAGAATTCTGTTCCTATGGCATCTCATCAAAATTCTAATGAAACGACATTGAATGAAATGTTGTTACTTCGAGGACCTGCTGTATCCTAACTATATTAATTAGTTATAATTAATCATATATATGTGTGTGTGTGTGTGTATATATATATATATATATATATATATATATATATATGTTGTGTTTCTCTGAAGAACCCTAATACAACTGTTACAGTTAATATTAATACCTAACATTTACTGAGCACATATTTAATAAAAGAGACTATCCTATACAAAATCTCATTTAATCCTTACAACATCCCTATTCAGTTAGTACTGTTACTCTCATTTTCCGGTTGAGGAATCTGAGAATCAGAGCTTCAGTAATTTTTCTTGAAATAATACTGGGAAACAAAAATACCTTCAGGATAGGAATGGGAGTGGTAACTGAAAGAACATTTGTTAAAATTTACAACAGTATGTCACATATAATAGCACTCTGTGTGTGTTCTAATAAGTAAGGGTAGCATTGATGGTACTATGCTGACCAACATCACAAAGCTACGATGCTGTAAATCTGAATTTTGAGCCTCAGTCTCAAAAAAAGTCCAGCTCCTAAACACGCCTCTGCACCGTCACTCATGATAAACATGAGGGACAAGAGGTGTAGGAAGAGTCCGTCAAAGGAAATATTTGCTGAAACTTCCTACGTATGACATGAGAAGGATGGGCCATGATTAACTGTGGTGATGGTATATAAAGAAGTTAATTTCTGAGGTGAACAAGGCCAAGATTATTTAGAGCTTGATAGACCATAACCACCTTCCAGAATTGCACTTGAAAGCAAATTGGCAGCCAGAGCCCAGGGAGTGAAGAGCCTTGTTATAATGTGCTCCCTGTGGCTCATTCACTTAGCACTTTATACCACCATAGTTTGTTCTATTTGCTTAGTTTGGAAGTCAATAAAACTGCAGTGCACTGCTAAGCACACATGAAACACAAAAACACAACAGTCAAAGAAAAAGTAAATCAAAGAAAAACAACACTGCTATTCTTTCGGAATCCCCGGGTTCCTGCCAAGGTCCAATGACAAAAATACGCCCTTGACATCTTACTGGATGGTAAATGTTTCATGCTGACAAACAAATCCCTTTAAGACAATCTTAGTTACACAGTTGACTGCAACAGTCCCTAGAAGTGGTCACTAAGTACAGCTCAATAAAGAGCTCCTTGGAAACCAGGGACAGAAAATTTACAATACTTGAATTTCAACGGAAGCCCTTTTTCAGGAGTTCCTGGACTGGAATATAGGAAAGCATCTGGCGTAGAGGGCAATGTATACAATTATCTGAGACTTTAATCCAATTATCATGAATCCTAACACTAGGACACACACCGGGCATACTGCCCGTTTTACTTTCTAGATTTAGAGCTCTCAAAATCAAGGAGAAACCTTAAGGCTTGCACCCAACTCTACTGCCTCTGGTTCCCAGAGCAGAAGTCCTGCAATTGGAGGCAGTATTAGCAAAAGCCTGTGTCCCCAAGAAGGGTCAGTAATGACATACCCTCAAGACCCAGACCTAAGTCTCCTACATATAATCCTGACCATCAGCATATCACATACGCTTTTGATGATATTCAAGAAAAGCCCTTGGTAAGACTCAAAAATAAACTAGCCAATCACTACAGTTTCATACTCTTAAATAACTGCGAAGGTCAAGGTGTAGGAGAAGAGTTTTCATTCTGTTATGACTCAGTCGAATGCTGCTGCTTCTCAGTGCTTAGAAAGGAAATGTCCTACTTAGCTGTTAGTGTCCTAGATGCTTTATATGTTCTTATGATTTGGAGGGTGCAAGTTATTAAATTGCCTTGAGCTTAATGGAGTCGTAATGCATCTGATAATCCCTCAGGTTTAAAAGCAATAAGGAGGACACTTCAGCCACTTTTGTTTCTTAGCTTAGGGAATCCAAAACCCACTTCATGTAATAAATTAAGAACATAGATAATAAAGAATAAATAAACATAACGCCGAAGAACCAGTGGATGCCCAGCTGACATGGTCAATTGCCTTCGTGTAAGAGTTCACCTCTAACTTGGTGAAATAGAGATAATGTCTGAACTACGAAATGGGAGTCTCTTGAGAAATAACTAATAAAAGCTTATCATATAGCTAACAAAGAAGACGTGCCATACATATGTTCCTACTAGAAAAAGCTTTAGGTTAACTAGAATCTCAAAGTCAGATTGACTAGAATCTGAAGCCCAAAATGGGATCTATTGAAACCTACAATTAAATCAAAAGGGAGTTTAATGAGAAATCAACAGATATCATAAAAACAAAACAGAGCAAAACAAAATAAAACAAAACAAAAAACCTCTTTAAGTTCTTTCAGTTTCCAAGACAAAAACAGCTTCAACAATTTCAAGGTGCCTGCTTGGAGGCAGGTCTCTTGTTTTTGCCATCTTTCCTAGCATTCTTCTAGCTGCCAACTTGAATCTTCCCATGGGCAGGACGTGCCATACCAGGCAAATTGTAAAAACAAATGTGATGAAAATAATAACATTGATCAAACTAGATTAAATGCAGTGAAAATATTATTTTAAGCTGATGGTGGATATTTGGCAGCTACTAATGAAATCTGTTGCAATAGACATACAATGCGTTCCTCATACCATTTCCTGGGTACACAAAATTGACTCTACCTTCCAGTCTTCTTGCATCTATATGGAGCTTTATGCCTGAATTCTGGCCAATAGAACATGAGGAGCAGGGAATGATAGCACCACTAGACGTGGCCCCAAACCAGCCTGCCTGATGCTACATCTTCTCTCTCTCCACTCATTGGCCAGCTGGATGGCAGCATGCAGTTGGGAATTCCAAGGCAGTTCTGGGGGCACAGACAGAACCGCAAGAGGGAAGGATTCTGACTCCCTGAGTCACCATTGGAAGGAGAATAGCCCAGGTGAGCCCCTCAACTTGGCAATTACCATGAATTACCTGTACAAACACAGCTATTCATGTTCCAACAGATTTTGAGATTCCCGAACTCTGTCGAAATGTAGGGAGGGTGTGATGTTTTAATCCTATAAATGAAAGCTGCAATTCACTGAGTACTATAGATACGGGCCAGATACTTCCTAAGTGCTTCCTGAACGTTATGTCATACAGTTCTCACAAGGATCCTCTGAGCCTTACTATCCCGACGAGGACGAGAAGCTTGGAGCGATGCTTACACAGCCAGAAGAGGCAGAGCTTGGTGGACACTAAGCAGTCTCTCTCCAGAGCCCATAGGACAAAACTCCACGGAGTTACTACTCAGTAGCTTCCAGGCGCGGTGCTAGGTTACTGGGCAGAGAAATAGAGCACCTGACTTGGAGCAGTTACAGCCAAGTGGCGAAATGATTGAAAGTAAACATTTTGAGCGTTTTCACTACCCTAATCTACCCTCATAGTAAACGACCTTAATAAAAAACAAAAAGCGCAAGTGAAAGGAAAAGAACTTCCAGGTACATTTGGAACGGCAGCTTCACGTGAGCACTGTTTTCACTTTCCTGGAGGCATCTCCTCAGGCCTTCACCACCCTGCACTCCTTGAGGAACCAAACCGTCTGACATCTACCTCCGATACCTTGGCCTTTTGAAGGACTTCTCTACTAAAGCCTTCTCAGCAGCCTTGGGTTTGCTGACAAATAAAGTCACCTCTTAATTAACTGTTTCCTGCCCACTTGGAGGACTGCTGCTGATTTCAAGGAAGTAAATGGTACCCTCTTGAGCCTCAAGGTGTGCTTTCCCGGGGGCTTCACAAGTCTCCTTGGCCCGCCTCACTTTCCGCTTCCTTTGCTACTCACACCATCCTGCGCGTGACTTGGTATCTTATGACTGGATCTCCTTTCCTGGTCAATCAAGCCAGGTCTGCCACACGACAGATGACTGCCCAAGGGCTTGGCACTAATATCCTTTCCAAACACTTACTTTTAAATACACTAAAAAATTAATTCATTTAATAAGTATTTGCTGAATACTGGCTTCACCCCAGAGATTGTGCGAGGACGGTGCAGGAATATAAAGATAAACAAAAACAAACGTATTCCCAGCCATCACAGAGCATCCAAGTTTAGCAATGAATAGATACTAATGAAACAACTCTAGCAGATGCAAACTAAAAATGTGCGAAGTGCCATGAAGCAATACAAAACACCTCAAAAATACAAGATATAGTATAATAGGATATGAGGGTAGGAGAAGAGAAGGAGTAAATAGAAATTAATTAGGCTGAGGTTGGGGAAAGCATTTTATATTGAGGGCCCAGCTTGGGCAAGGGCTATGTGTCTAGAGAGTCCAGGGAACCTAAGGGGATTAAAGATTGCAGAGTGAGGGGGAGGCAAGGACAAAATAAAGCTGGCAAGGTGGACAGAGGCCAGGTCACACAGCGACCCTGTAGGTTCTGTTAAATGAATCTTAATGCAGGTTTCAATCAACGCTACCCCTGCTTCTAGAAATACGACCATTAGACCACGTGGCTCTCAGAAAATTGCAGAAATCCTTATAAAATGAAGTTACCCTTATTATCTGGGGCTTCCCAGAGGCATAACTGATGTGTTATTTATGCACACCCTGTGGGCAGTTTTCCCTACAACGGGAGCCACCTAATTGGAAAAGGTGGTGTGAAATTTATCCCTGACTTTAATTTAGCTGAAGTGATCAATGACGCCACTTAAACCCTGGAAGGCATTCAGGCCAGACTCAGCTCCCTGGCCAAGGCTGTAATGGATGAGAACGGTGCCTTAGACTTACTCATTTTGGGCAAGCCAGAGTATATACAATCATTAATACATCCGGCTGTGCCTGGATTAATGACTCACGCCAAGTGGAAAGGTCAATATTGAAACTTAAGGAGAAAGCCACCAGGTTTTCTAAGACTGTCCTAATGTTTTATGGGATTTGTTCAGTTAGCTAGGGTTGGGATTCTGGACAGACGCTCGGACCCCTGGAGGATGAGGTTGGCGTCATCATGCTGTTTGGTATCCTGCAGGCAGTGGTCTTAATTAAATACTGTATGACACAAATTCAACAGATTTAATGCACCTTCTTTCTGCCAGATTACTTAGAGTAGCCAATGGCATGGCATACTCATGGGAAAATTCTCCAGAAGCCAAGATGGAGGAGAAATGAGGGACAGATATTACTGGGAGACCATTTTCCACGGGTACCTCACATTTGCACATGTCTTACACTCAGAAGCACTAAGAGCCTTGGTTCTGGACTATCTTTTCAATAATGTTTGTGAAGCAAACAGGTTTGGAAGCGAGAAACTGTATCCCTCTCTGGAGCAAAGGGGAAGTCTGTTTACTGTCCAGTATAGCAAAAATAATGACTGTTCGATGCAGAGGTCAGGCTGCCTTGCTTAGAGGACATTATAAAAGATTCAGTTTCCCTCATCTCGGTTGGGGCCTGCCTTTTCTATAGTGCAATCCAGTGCACGTGCAGGCACGGTCTGGTCCTCTCTGCACTGCCCAATGGGAACAGGCACTGGGGAATCTGGTGCAAACGCATATACTCTTGTATTGTTCTTGTGAGTCAAGAAGTCTTTTGCATAAGAATCAGGAATCTTATGTCTTTTGCCAGCAAACCTGAATTGTGGTAGGCTAATTTATTAGCTTGCAAAGGAGGGTAAAATCTCAGACTCTTCACAATTCCTGACACTCCTAACCCTCTGGGGTAGATATTTTTTCAGAAGAGGTTCCACCCAGTTAAGGGCGGTGTCTTAAACTAGTCATTTAATGTTTTTGATCCATCAATCTGTAGATCTAAATGTTATGCCTCCGGGTATGATGTATGAGGAATCTACGTTCCTGGGCTTCATCTCAAACATCCTTGTCCAGGCGTTCATTTGTAACTAGGCTACATTTGTTTCTTTATTTAAAGACAATTGTTTTATTGATGAGCACTAACCTCTTTACAAGCCAGCTAGTACATGACATTTCCTGAACCACGGGGGTTGGCCTGTGGCCTAAGTAATTCCAAATAAAGTAAATCCTAAGGTTCTTATTCTAGGGTTGAGAAAGCATCCTCTGCACATTTGGATGATGGGATACAGGCTACGAGGCCTAGACCGAGGACAGCCATTTTCCTACGAGAGAAAGTATTCTAAAAAAAAAGACAGCTCAAGAAGGACATGTTAAAGATAATCGCAGACAAATGGTGCTGGAGCTGAGACCAGACCCTACCTGAAGGGAACATATTGCTGGACTTTGGTTACCTGAGTCAAAAAATGACCTTAATTAAACCAATCCGCAATGCGTTTTCTAAAACTTGTAACTGCTAGGTTGCTGACTGAAAGAGTCCGTGTGACTTTAGAACCCATCTTCATAACCACTTAACTATATTGGCTCTCACTTTTCCTATTATCAGACACCCTGAAAACTACAACTTGTGGAACACTGCAAGGAATCAACAAATGAGATTACAAAAAAAAAGGGGGTGGGGGGGAAGGACAACAGACAATGAGCAGCAAATAACTATCCCAAAGTTTTTTTTCACATTTTGAAGAAATAGTGTCTTCTCTTGTCTATGGTTCCTGGTATGGAAGCTATTCAAAGCTGAAAAATTAATAAATAACAACTGAGAGCAAAAATGGAGGAAATAAAATCACTGAAAGCCATCTAAGGCATTTGGCAAAGGCATTAGCAGTCTTCTTACTAATATGGTTATCAGGCATCCAGAAATAGATACAAGGATCCTATAGCCAGACTCAGAGCTAGCTTCAATTGATGAGAGCATAAAATGGTTAGAGAATGCTTCAAGTAGTGGAATGTTTATGAAGGATATAGTAATAGGAAATTAATCTGGAGAGGTAGGTATTTAAGGAATCAGATGATAAATGGCATGATTTGATGTGTGAGCTAACCAGTTTCAACTTAATCCTGTAAATCAGATGCTTTAAGAGTGTATGTGTGTGTGTGTGTGTGTGTGTGTGTGTGTCTATATACATACATACTGAAAAAGGATCTATAACTGTCTTTAAGTTCTAAAAAGGGTGCATGAATGAAGAAAGGTTGTAGAATCTATTTGGAGCAACTGCCAGCGGGATTTTTCTCAAGGTGTGCTTTGGAGAAATGAGTCTGGCTCCAGGACTGTAATATAGAATGGACACACAGTACATGCTACTGAAAGAAGAGACATCAGGTAAGAGACTACATCAAGTGACCAGGTGAGAAAGAATACAGACAGCACTTAAATCCTATCAGGCAGCACAGGAAAAAGAGTTCTAGCTGAGTAAAACCAATGGGCAATGTCCTTACTATTATCATATATAACCACAATGGGTCTATGAATATGTACACATTTTAAATCTAGGATACACTTACAAAGAATAGAATTATATACAAAAGTAGTTTTCTGGTGAATCTCTGGATTGATTTCAACCAGCATTAAGTCTGAGATTGGTTTTATTTTACACCTTGATAAACGTCTTTCATTTTGTAGATGATGCTACATATTTCTGGCTAGTAAATTGTCAACCATAGAAATTAACTGCAAAAGGGACTGCACAAGGCTATGTGAGTGGGAAGAAACGTGAGCAAATATTCTTAGCCAACATAAGAAGAGAATGACTATGCAAAATTACAATAAAAAATGAAAAGATGACCAACATTGCCAACAATAAGCAAAATACAAAGTATTTTATAATTAAAAGTAGTAAAAATATTAAGTCTGATAATACCAGGTGTTGATAAGGAAGTTGACAAATTCTTGCACTGCTGGTGGAAGAAAAACTTAATAAAACAACTTTGGAGAGTTATGTGTTAACAACTAATAAAGAGATATATACCCCTGGTAGGCAGAGTAATGGCCACCCCAAAGATGTCTACCTCTTAATCCCTGAAATTTGTGAGTATGTTACATAACATGGCAAAAGGGATTTTGCAGATTTGAGAAGGGGAGATTACCAAAGTGGGCCCAAAGTAATCCCAAAAGGTCTTAGAAGAAGGAAGAGGTTTTTCTAATCCCTTCATCTTCTCCCTCATCCCCATTCCCCATCCAACTAGTAACCATTGGTTTTTCCTCTATACCTCTGAGGCTATTTGTTTACTTTGCTCATTTATTCTGTTCTTTAGATTCCACATATACGTGAGATCATATTGTATTTGTCTTTCTCCATCTGACTTATTTCACTTAACATGATGTTCTCTAGGTCCATCCATATTGTTGCAAATGGTAAGATTTCATTCTTCTTTATGGCCGAGTAATACTCCATTGTATAAATGTACCACAGTTTCTTAATCCACAGGGATACAAAAGACAGTTTGGGGAGTATAATCAATGATGTCGTAAAGATTTAGTAGGGTGTCAGATGTGCACTTGTCTTATGGATGGTGAACACTTCATGGATGGTGTCAGATTGGCCCTTGTCTTATGGATGGAGAACACTTCATGGATGGTGTAGATGCCTGATCACTGCACTGTATACCTGAAGCTGAAGCTGAATAATATTGAATGTCAACTATAATCATATATATATATATATATATATATATATATATATATATATATATATATATATTCATGGGATGTGGAGTACAGCATAGGGAATAGAGTAGATTGGGGGTCGGTGGTTATCACTTTGTGAGGGGTGTAAATGTCTAACTATTACATTTCTTTGTACACCTGAAACTAATGAAAAAAGAAAAAGAAAGGAAGAGGAAGGAAGGTCAGAGTTAAAGAGAGCAAATACAGCAAAATGTTCAGATTTGGTAAAGTTGAGAGGTAAGTATGCAGCTACTTGTCATTCTCTTTCCTTTACTCATTGATGACTTCACGAGTATCAGAATCAACATTCTGCTTCAACCCTCCCCTACCCAAGACAGCCAGTCCCTAAACCAGTTAAGTGTCCCTGGAGAGAGATCAGAAAATACAGCATTGCTTTTCTGATCTTCTTTAGATCAGAAAACTAAATAGAAGTAGCAGTAATTAAATATAAACTATTTATAAAGCCCTTGTACCGAGGTGTTAGAACTCAAAAAATAAAAGAGTTCAAGGAAATGCAAGTTTAGAATGCTTTATGAAAGGTAAGGCATGTCTTCTCAAATGTTTCATCTCAGAACCCCTGTAAGCCCTTAAAACTTATTGAGGACCACAGTGATCTTTTCTTTATCTGGGTTGTATCGATCAACATTTACCTATTAACAATTAAAACTGAGAAGTGTCTAAATATTTGTTACTGTATTATAAATAACAACATTAAACCCACTGCACGTTAAAACATAAATACGTATCTTTTATGAAAAATAACTATATTTTCTAAAACAAAAGTAATGAGTGAGAAGAATGGCACTGTTCTACATTTTTGTTAACCTCTTTACTGTCTGGCTTAATGAAAGCTAGCTGGATTCCATCGAGATACACTGTTTTGGATGAAGTTTATGAAGATAATGTGACCTCACACAGATATATAATTGGACAAGGGAGGAATCTGTGGACTCCTAAAAGATTTGGGGGACTTTCAACGGTCCTCAGCTCAAACATTAAGAACCACCGGTAAAGGGAGTATTCCTTATACTCAAAAGCTGAAGAATATGGTTAAAATTGTATTCGTGTTACACAAAAAGAGGTTAAAAGTTATCTGATAATCTGAACACTAATCAAATTACAGAACATCAAAACTATAACTTCCACCCATCTCACACATGCATCTTGAAGCTTAAAAGAAAAATTTTGAGACAAAAACAAAGAAGTGCTACTTTTATCATTAGGTGAGAAAAATTAATCCTGAATAAACAGTGGAATGTGAAAACAATACTCTAAAGAAATTCGATAATTTTCATCCAAGTGACTTTCAAATACTAGTAGGTAGTAATAAACTCATGATGGCTCAGAGAATAAATTTTCTATTCCCCTAAATGTTCTGTACCCCAAAGAAGTGAAGATATGCTGGACAAGTAGAAAGAAACATTTATTTCTTCATTTTACCTACTATTGACTTCCTAAAGAAGAGATCAACCTGCCACGGAAAGCAAAGTCAAGATACCAAATTACTTGCAATGCTGTTACAGAACTTTACGATGACACAGAATCAGTCATATTTTAGGCAATACTCATATGCCACAGTAGATATCTTTTCACTAAATGAGTATTTGAATATCTAAGTAAGGTTATTTCATCCAGAAATCAGTCAGTGAATAAGATAACAACGGCAGCAAAACAGCAATCCCATCACCATCACCCTTTGGTGTTCGGGGGGAACACTCAAAGAACCATAAATGAACAAGTTCACAGCCTATTTTCATCCTCTTAGCATACACCTCAGAGTACTCAAGCAACCTTCTCTGGGCCAGATCTGAATGACTCCTGATAGAAATATAAGAGCCCAAGGTTTACTGCTAACAAAGTAACTTGGAGCTTATCTCATAAAACTCCAGAAAGGGTAGGAAAGGAGGCAGGGAATTTTCACCTATCGCCACTTCTTTTTCTGGGTGATATTTAACTCTATGTCAACACACAGCTCCAACATACAAGATTCTGGTTTAAATATCCATTGTGTTACAATGCCAGAAAATAAATGCAATTATATCAATTGAGGCAGAAAAAGCATTCGACAAGATACAACATCCATTTATGATTAAAACACTTAATAAAATAGGTACAGAAGGAAAATACCTTAACATAATAAAGGCCATATATGACAAGCCCTCAGCTAATCTCATAATTAATGGTGAAAAACTGAAGCCCTTTGCTCTACGTTCAGGAACACGACAGGGCTGTCCCCTATCACCTCTGCTTTTCAACATAGTGTTGGAAGTCCTTGCCAGAGCAATCAGGCAAGAAAAAGAAATAAAAGGCATCCAAATTGGGAATGAAGAAGTTAAATTATCACTCTTTGCAGATCAAAATCCCATGATGCTATATATAGAAAATCCTAAAGACTCCACCAAAAAGCTATTAGAAATAATCAACGAATACAGTAAAGTTGCCAGCTACAAAATCAACGTACAAAAGTCCATTGCATTCCTATATACTAACAATGAAATCTCAGAAAAAGACACACAAAAAACAATTCCTTTTGCAATTGCAGCAAAAGGAATAAAATACCTAGGAATAAACTTAACCAAGGATGTGAAGGACCTATATGCTGAAAACTATAAGGCATTTTTGAAAGAAATTGAAGAAGACACAAAGAAATGGAAAGATATTCTGTGCTCATGGAATTGGAAGAATCAACATAGTTAAAATGGCCATAGTACCCAAAGCAATATACAGATTTAATGCAATCCCCATCAAAATCCCAATGGCATTTTTTAAAGAAATAAAACAAAAAATCATCAGGTTTGGAACCACAAAAGACCCTGAATAGCCAAAGCAATCTTAAGAAAAAAGAACAATACTGGAGGTATCACATTCCCTGACTTTATCACGTTCTACAGGGCTACAATAATCAAAACAGCAAGGTATTGGCAGAAAAACAGACACATAGACCAATGGAATAGAATTGAGAACCCAGAAATAAAACCACATAAATATGGACAGATAATTTTTGACAAAGAAGCTAAAAACATACAATGGAAGAAAGACAGCCTCTTCAATAAATGGTGCTGGGAGAACTGGAAAGCCATGTGCAAAAGAATGAAACTGGACTGCTATCTGTCACCACGTACCAAAATTAATTGAAAATGGATCAAAGACTTAAGCATAAGACCTGACACAATAAACTGCATAGAAGAAAACATAGGTACTAAACTTATGGACCTTGGGTTCAAAGAGCTTTTTATGAATTTGACTTCAAAGGCAATGAAAGTAAAAGCTAAAATAAATGAATGGGACTATATGAAACTTAAAAGCTTCTGCACAGCAAAAGAAACCATCAACAAAATAAAGAGGCAACCAACTGAATGGGAGAAGATTTTTGCAAACAGTGCCTCTGATAAGGGGCTAATATCCAAAATATACAAGGAACTCATGCAACTCAACAACAAAAAAACAAACAATCCAATTGAAAAATGGGCAGAGGACCTGAAGAGACATTTCTCTGAAGAGGACATACAAATGGCAAATAGACATATGAAAACATGCTCAACATTACTAATCATCAGAGAAATGCAAATAAAAACCACAATGAGATATCACCTCACCCCAGTCAGAACGGCTATCATCAACAAGACAAATAGTAACAAGTGTTGGAGAGGCTGTGGAGAAAAGGGAACCCTCATACACTGTTGGTAGGAATGCAGACTGGTGCAGCCCTTATGGAAGGCAGTGTGGAGGTTCCTCAAAAATTATGAATAGAATTACCATATGACCCAGCAATCCCTCTCCTGGGTATCTACCCAAAATATCTGAAAACATTTATATATAAAGACACGTGTGCTCCAATGTTCATTGCAGCTTTGTTTACGGTGGCCAAGACATGGAAACAACCAAAATGTCCTTCGATGGATGAATGGATAAAGAAGTTGTGGTACATATACACAACGGAATACTATTCGGCGGTAAGAAAAGACGATATAGGAACATTTGTGACAACATGGAAGGATCTTGAGAGTATAAAGCTAAGCGAAATAAGTCAGACAGAAAAAGCAGAGAACCATATGATTTCACTGATATGTGGTATATAAACCCAAAACAACAAAAGAACAAGACAAACAAATGAGAAACAAAAACTCATAGACACAGACAATAGTTTAGTGGTTACCAGAGGGTAAGGGGGGTGGGGGGTGGGAGATGAGGGTAAGGGGGATCAAATATATGGTGATGGAAGGAGAACTGACTCTGGATGGTGAACACACAATGCGATTTATAGATGATGTAATACAGAATTGTACACCTGAAATCTATGTAATTTTACTAACAATTGTCACCCCAATAAATTAAAAAAAAAAAGAATAAGCTAAGGAAATGCAATATTTTTAGCATCACAAATTAAACAAATCAGTAAATTCGGAAGACTGCTAGAGATACACAGAAAATTTTCCCATCACGATTTGTATCTAGCATTGGAGAGGTCCAGTGTATCTTATGGGAATCCGTCGCAATTAACATCATCTTCCAGCTTTCAGATTCATGTGTTGCTATCAATGCTATAAATTTAAATTCTGGAAAAATGCCCAGAATTTTTTGTTAACTGAAAACCAAACATATCCCTGAAAGAAAGCGGTCTCCTCCCTCCACGGTTAATACACATTTTGCTTCTCAATAGTCTTGGCAACACATTCTTGGAGTCTGCGGCTTTGGCCTGGCTATATTACATCAGTTCTCAAAAGCGATGTGTGTTATTAGTACAATGGGTGGGCAATTTTCAAAAGTGCTTAAACAAAACACCGCCAAATATGATTCATTTTAATTTTAAACAAATACTATTTGACAGCAAGCATCATCATGAAGGAAAGAAGTTCATAAAACCATATGGCCTGTCAGAGAAATGCCGGGCTGCAGCACTCGGGAAGCTGTCATTATCAAAATGATTGAGGTCAGATTGTTGCAAAACTCAGAATTTTCCAGATTTTAGGAAAGCAATGTGATGATATTCCATTTATTATATAACTGTGTCTGAGGGGTTACAGTATCATACTATAATCAAACACATTAATATCCTGTAGTGAAGCATACCACATATATTAACCGGAATGAAAACTATAAATAGCCTCACATCGGTTCAGGTTAGGTATTACAATAAAAATTAAATTATCATTATTACTATTATTATTATTATTATTTTCTTTTTGCAGATGTAGTAACATTACAAACTTTAAAACAGGAACATTATCCTGGATTATCCAGGTGAGCCAAATCTAAAAATGCAAGCTCTTAAAAGCAGAGAAGTTTCTCTGGCTGGGACTACAGAGATGTGAAGAGTAAAAAGGACCTGACCCACTGCTGCCGAGGGCAGAGAGAAGACACATATACAGCAGTATGCATGTGAAAGAATGCAGATAAGTCCCCAGAAGCAAAGACTGACCCCTGGCTGACAGCCAGCAAGGACCTCTCTCCTACAACTGCTAGGAACTGAATTCAGTTAGAGCAAGAACGAGCTTGAAACGGGATCCATCCCGGAAAGGAACATAGGTCATCTGACACTGTGATATCAACCTTCTGATAGTCTAAGCAAAGAACCCAGCTGAGCCACACTGGACCCAGATTTCTGATCCACAGAACTGGGAGGTAATAAATGGCTATTGTTTTAAGCCACTAAGTCCGTGGTAGTTTGTTATGCAGCAATAGAAAACTGATACAGCCATCCCTGTGAAAAGCGGTATTGCCCAACTCCAGTTGGTAGTTGGCTGTAGGAAAAGAGGACTAGAGGCATTACAAGTATGGGCTCTCGTGAAGCTAAACAGCAAAAGGCAACCGGATGTTCAAACCATGCTGTAGTAAAGTGCAATTTAAATAAGCCCAAACATGTTTTATTGTGTATCTACTATATGCTGGCAGAGTGTGTTGAAATTTATATAAACGATTATTTTTATTACTGTCAAAGCTCCACTTTTCGAATATCTAGGGTACTACTATCAACAAGGATTATAACATCATGATTCTTTTATACAAGTGGTTTTATAAAATTGAATACACGAGGAGAAAAATGTCTCAAGGAAAAGCTGATTTTCAAAGATAAACCAAGCTATCCCACAGGCAAAGGATATCATTTCAACTGACTTCCATGTTAGCAAACATTCAAATATCATTTAGCAAGCAAAGTCTATTATTTGTGGAAGATGGAACGTTATTTAAATTAGATGCTGACAATAATTTGAACTTTAATGCATAAATAACTAAGTAGTCATGTCTCAACAGGCATGAATTGCCTAAAATTTAGTTTTCATTTAATGACTTTTACAAGACACATAGAGGATCCTATAAATAATTATCTGTTATCTAACAGCCCTGGATCATCTTTCTATAGTATAAACCATACAAGCCAACACAGTTTAAGTATATTGATCTCTCCTATGATTCCCGATCTTAGAACCCAAAACCAAAGTCAAAAGGAAAAATCACTGTACACACTTTTGCCTAATTGCTTCTCTAAAGAAGGGTCTGTAAGCATAAATCAAGTGAGATAAATATTATTTTGTAATTGGAGACTACACTTAAGTTCCAGGTTCAAATGCCTATTTCTTTTTTATACAAAGGACCTTAAATACTATATTTAACCATTTTCAGTGCTATATAGCATAAAAATTTCCAAAGTTACAGCAGTCAAGATATTTAGTAACCAATCACATTTTATATTATTTAATATTACCTGAGAGCTATATAACCTGAGTTCTATTATTTTCTCATAAAGCCTAGTTCCATGAAATTCACAAAGGACTCTTCAGCAATATTTTGACAAATATCATCAAAATGACTCCAAGCCTCCTCGGAATTTTAAGACATTTCCTAGGCATGTTTTACTTCCTTTTGGTTATAAATTCCCTTTTAGCAAAACTACAGTTTCCAAATCAAGCTGTAGCCTTTCTCGAGCATATTCAAAGTAGAATTGTTTTCTCCAAACTAGTTATCCAATGTACATTCTTCAGTTTCTCAAGTAGTATGTGCCTGTAAATCTCTAACTGGTTACATTTGCTTTTGATCTAATCCATCAACTTAAATTTATTGAACTAGAAAATTAGAAAATAAGAATAGCAAACAAAATTTAAACCTAACCATAAAATGCTAGATATGTGCATTAAAATGTATTAGTATATGTTCAGAATACTAGGCAAATGTCATGGTCATACTATTAAGAAAAACATTCAACTAGCAACATATATTGACATTCAAAGGGTATTAAGTAACTACAGCCAGCGATGTATTCCAGACAAAAGGAGAGTAATTGATAAAATTCAGGAACCACCCCATTCTAACAGCCAAACTTAGGTTTAACCCCATTTTATCTCATAGTTAATGTTTGATATTACAATATATTTCCTCTGCATTGATGCAGCAAACCAACAAAATGGGTCACACTCCATGCTTTCCTAAGTCATTTTCCAACAGTGCGGTTTTCTTGAATAATGCTTCAACCGAAGACGTTTAAAATAGTGTCCCTTAAATTCTGGGTAAACGAAGCTAACTAAAAATACATTTACATTCCCCTGAAAATGAGCTTTGGTCCACAGCATGAATCCAGCCGGAGCCACACACGTAAAACTGAGACTATTAATAAAAGATGAAGAGTGCCCTAACTCTGGAGCTAATGCATATGCCTCAGGATACAGACATTCTCTGCCATATGATTTTGAAAAATAAAAGTAAAATTTTTACAGACCGACCTTTTCCCTGGATTGAATTAGTTCGAAGCAATCTATATGGTTTGATATTTTCTTGGCCCTCAATGTAATTCACAGCTATAGCAAATGTGCACTTTTGCTTAAACCATATAGTAGCCAATCCCAGATAACTGAACACCTACAGGTTTTAGACTGGGTGAAGGTTACGGCACATGAATCATATGCTTCCCAGATAGCAGGCCCTGCAACACATTCATTAATCCTGGTAACAAGCACACTATCAAATGATAACCTGGCATTTACCTTTCATTTCTCATTACCCCACTAAAGCAAAAGACTTACATTGTTAGTGTAGAACTTCTCACATGAGAATGCCTTATAGAGAAATACATGTAACAGCAAAGAAGCGGGAACCAGCTTTTATCGCAAGAAGCCCAGTGACAGTGAAAACTAGCATTATGACAGTGAAAAGTCAAAAGCTTGAAAAGCAATTGGAAGATGATTACAAAATCAGCAGATGCTCACCTCTAAATTTCATCATGTGTAGCTCATAGATTTGAAAGTTCATGTGGCTGAAGGTTAAAAATGGGGGCTGGAGCTATGAAAACTCTCACTCGGTGAGCTACTCAGAATTGAGGATGGTCGAATAAATCCAAGATTCTCATGACCGCTGGCAGCATTCACATGTCATCACAGTGAGGAATGCCCCATTGATGCTTTGGAGAGCATGGATCACGTCAGCACGGTCTGCCCTTGCTATAAACCATCTCTGTGATTTATACGCATTGGCAGCCTGATTGTGCCCTTCTAGCTCTGCTGGGTAAAGCAGGAGCCTCCCAAGCCATTTAGGTAAAAGAAATTTGCACTGGCTGTTCCATGCCAACTTTCTGCAAGCTGAATTCTCGTTACCTCACACAACGAGGAAGGATTTGCCTAAAAGGGTTCAGTACCTTTTAAGACCCACCTCTTCATTTCAAGGCACTCCTGAAACACTGATCACAGAGAAATTTTGTAGTTTCCTGTATGCATAAGGTAACAGTTTGGTGTTTTATTTCTGTCAAAGAACTCGGAAAGGCAAATTGACTTCAGAGTTTAGCATCTCTGACCTACATCCACTAGGTGCTCCCTCCTTAAAAGAAAACAAAACACTCAGTGGCTCCCTAAGGCATAGTGTTAAGTTCTAGCTCCATGAATCACATTTTCGGCCCTCTACAATCTAGCCCAGGGTTTCTCCCCCTCAACACTACTGACATTTGGGGCCAGAAAACTCCTTGTTATATGGAAGTATCCTGTGGGTTGTATAATATTTAGGAGCATATTGGCCATACCAACTAGATGCCAGTAATACCCCCTTAACCCTCCAGTTGTGACAACTAAAAAATGTCCCCAGACATTGCCAAATGTCACCTTTAGTTGAAAATCAAATCTAGTCACAAACCACTTTTCCAGGAACTGTCTACAACACAAAGGTCCCTACACAAAGCTTCTGATCTAGTAAAACTCAGGTCTCAATTGTAGTCTTAGAATGTTGATTGGACATTGTCATTTTTATTTTTCCAGAATGTTCTATCTGTATTTTCTTTAAGACCCACCTTATATTCCAATTCCTAAAAACTTTTCCTGTCTATGTCAGTTTGAATCCTACAGTTTATTTTTTAATGATCTTGATTTTACCCCTGGCACTACATTTAGTAATTATGACCTCATGTCAGTCTCCTAATCTCTAGCCTATTTATCATGATTTAATGATGATAATATCTAGACTGTGTACCTGGTTATTGTGAAAAGCAGTTAAGATGATATACACGGAAGTACTTCGACAGCTGTAAAATACAAAATAAATGTAAGGTATTATCAATAAATCATGAAATGCCGTCTGTTTGTTCTGCTTTCATAGATATTATTTCGATATTGTACTGTATTTCAATGCTTATATCTCCATCAAATTTTCATTATATGATGACAAAGAAGATTCCCAGGTTATGTGAGTTTTTAATAGTAACTAGGACAACTTGGCATTTAATAAATATTCTTAATTGTTTAACTAGTTGTTTAATCACACCTCACATCCATTGCAGGAAAAGGTAATTTAACTTTGGATTCCATATCTTTCTATGCAATTCCAAAAACAGAAGTAACGAAAATGTTTGGGATAGTAGTAACATTTATCGAATAAGTTTATAACCTCGCATATGATGATTATTTTAAAGCAATATTCACTTGTGTATTTTATTACTGATGGTTCATTATAAAAATAGTTGTATTACATAAAGCCAGAGCTCACGTGTGAAAAAGCAACTAATTATAATCACCATCTGTGAAATAGAAATAAAATGTAATGGAATAGATCCAGTTTGTTCTGCATTTGATCCGTGTTTGTTCATGAATAAATATTTTAATTTAAATACTTATAAGTCTGATAGGGTTATTAAGGCTTTTGAAGGAGTTTTTAGTAAATACTATCATAGAACACAGGATTTATTTTTCAAATTTGGAGTATGAGTAACTTAAAATTCCCACTGAGTTAATTTACTCAAAATAGACAATAACCAATACAGAATATTTTAAGTAAGCAAAGTGGCTTGATTTCAAAATCTTTACCATCTCTACTGTTAAAATGCATCTTTGAAAATGAAACACACACTCTAAATGTGGTGCCCATATTTCCGGCTTGCATTAAGCAATGAATACTCATGGGTATTCATTTATAAAACACACCATAGTTCATTGCAAATTGTGCTCCAGCATCATATTGGCTAAGATTAGGAGACCATCTCAGTTACTGATCAAGTCTGTACGTAAATATACAGAGATACTTTTGTGGTTTAGAAGTTCTATTTAGGATAAGAGCCTTTAAAAAAAAAATCAATGTTTCCTAATTGATCCACTGGAAGTTTCATTTTGACAGTAAGGAGTCGAGTCAGAAATAGCATCTGGTTGATTTAATTCAGCACTTTACAACAGTGGACCATGATTCAGATGTGGTTAGAAATAAATCTATAGAGATTCAGAGTTGGATTTTAGACTCTATTTGATTTCTAAAGTAGCAAACTTGACAGCTAATTGATAACTCGGAATTGCAGATGAGTGGTAATATAGGTCAATTTCCCTGGAGTTAAGAGAGAGGCCTTACAAACCCCAGTCCTCATAGTGGAACTGAATAAATACGTCTCAAAAACAACACAATATCAAAACCAGGTCATTTAAATCTGTGTAGATCCAATGGGAAAATGGTTATTTGATCAACCTATGAGATCAATTTTTAAAATATTCAACTAATAGTCTACAGACTCTTAGAAGGTAATGTTTAATGGCTTTCTGCAGAGTTTGGTTCAATGTTATTGCATTTGCTAAAGCCACGAGAATACTTTTATACTACTTCAATGTACAAAATTAAGAAAGATGTAATAGTTTAAAAGTGTTTAACAAATCAAAGAGCAAGTTACGCTGTTCTTTTTATAAAATAAATTGTTCTAGCTAAAAAGAAAACCTCAAACACTCTTTTCATCAAAAAAAAAATCTGAAGTCTAAATTGGCTATATTAGTATTATGAAGGGTCATATCAACCTATTAGAGACTACCTATATTCAATTTAGCACTGCAAAAACCTGGTAGAAATAAGCAATATTCTGATTGTAATTAGCCTATGTCCTCCAGACATAATTATTGTCTTTTACGGGAATAAAATCTTTAAGAAAACAGCTTATGATAAAGAATGGAGCCCAAGTCAAGGAATGTAAACCTAATGCACAAGGAACTAACTAGTCTAGGTGAAATAAGCAATTGCATTTCCAGTGTGTCAACTTCCAAATACTTCCATAGGTCATGAAAGTAAAAAACTGCCCCAAACGCACTTTTTTAAAAAGTGAGCTTTCACAACATACAACATCCATTTATGATAAAAACACTCAATAAAATGCGTATACAAGGAAGATACCACAACATGATAAAGGCCATATATGACAAATACTTAACTAACATCATAGTTAATGGTGAAAAACTACAAGCTTTTCCTCTAAAATCAGGTACAAGACAAAGATGTTCACGACTGTTATTCAAGCAGTACAGGGAGTCCTAGCCAATGCAATTAGGCAAGAAAAAGAAACCAAAGGAATCCAAATTGGGAAGGAAGTAAAATAGTCACTATTTGAAGATGACATGATTCTATATATAGAAAACCCTGAAGACTCCAACAAAAAACTATTTAGAACAATAAATAAATACAGTAAAGTTTCAGAATATAAAATCAATACATGAAATTCTGTTGTGTTTCTATATACCAGGAAGAGAATAGCAGAAAGTGGAATGAAGAAAACAATCCCATTTACAATCACAGCAAAAATAAAATAAAATACCTGGGAATAAACTTAACAAAGAAGGTGCAAGACTGGTACACTGAAAACTACAAGTCATTGTGGAAATTGAAGAAGACACAAAGAAGCAAAAAGATATTCCATGTTAATGGTGTAGAAGAATTAACATTGTTAAAATGTCTATATTACCTAAAGCAATCTGCTGATTTAATGCAATCCGTATGAAAATCCCAATGGCACTTGCACAGAAATAGAACAACAACAAAAAATCATAAATTTGTATGGAACCAAAAAAGACTACCAATAGCCAAATTAATCCTGAGAAAAAGAACGAAGCCGGTAGTAACACGCTCCCTGATTTCAAAATATACCACAAAGCTATAGTAATCAAAACAGTATGGTACTGACATAAAAACGGACACCCAGACCAATGGAACCAAACTGAGAGCCTAGAAATTAATCTACACATGTAGAGACAACTTGTTTTTGACAAAGGAGTCAAGAATATACAATGGAGAAAGTTAGGTCTTTTCAATAAATGGTTTTGGGAAAACTGGACAGCTACACTCAATAGAATGAAACTAGATTACTACCTACACCATACACAAAAATTAACTCAAAATGGATTAAAGACTTGAATGTAAGACCTAAAACAGTAAAATACCTAGAAGAAAACATAGGCACTAAATTTATGGACCTTAGTCTGAAAGGGGCTTTTGTGAACTTGACCTCAAAGGCAAGGGAAGTAAAAGCAAAAATAAATGAAAGGGATTACATCAAACTAAAAAGCTTCTGCACAGCAAAAGAAACCATCAACAAAACAAAAAGTCAACCAACTGAATGGGAGAATAAATTTGCAAATGAAACCTCTGATAAGCGGCTATATAAAATATATAAAGAGTTCACACAACCCCACAACAATAACAAAACAAACAATCCAATTAAAAAATGAGCTGAGGACATGAATAGACACTTTTCCAAGAAAGACATACAGACACAACCAACAGAGATATGAAAAGATATTCAACATCACTAGTTAGGAAATACAAATCTAAACCATAGAGAGATACTACCTCACACCAGTTAGAATGGCTATTATCAAAAAGAAATGTGTTAGGATGTGGAGAAAAGGGGACTTTCCTACATTACTGGGGAGAATGTAAATTTGTGCAGCCACTTGAAAAACAGTATGGAATTTTCTCAAAAAATTAAAAATAGGGGCCGGCCCAGTGGCTCAGGAGGTTGGAGCTCCATGTTCCTAACGCCGAAGGCTGCCAGTTCAATTCCCACATGGGCCAGTGGGCTCTCAACCTCAAGGTTGCCTGTTCAAATCCTCGACTCCGGCAAGGGATGGTGGGCTCCACCCCCTGCAACTAAGATTGAACACGGCACCTTGAGCTGAGCTGCTGCTGAACTCCCGGATGGCTCAGTTGGTTGGAGCACATCCTCTCAACCACAAGGTTGCTGGTTCAATTCCTCAGTTCCCACAGGGGTGGTGGGCTGCGCCCCCTGCAACTAACGACGGCAACTGGATCTGGAGCTGAGCTGCACCCTCCACAACTAAGATTGAAAGGACAACAACTTGACGGAAAAAGTCCTGTAAGTACACACTGTTCCTCAATAAAGTCCTGTTCCCCTTCCCCAATAAAAAAAAATCTAAAAGAAAAACGAAACAAAATTAAAAATAGATCTACCATGAGCCAACAATTATTCTCATGGATATTTACCTGAAAATACAAAAATACGTATTCATCAAGATATATGCACCCCTATATTCATTGAACCATTAGTATAATAGCCATGTAAAAAACCTAAGTGTCCACTGATGGATGATTGGATAAAGAAAATGTAAAATACACACACACACACACACACACACACACTGAAATACCGGGGGTGCCAAAAACATGTATACAAGTGGACATTTTGCTCAACGTTGTGCAAGCAGTAGTTTGCCGTACTTAGAAGTGTCTTCACGCTGATAGTAACCACTTTAAGCATCTCTTGTTATTGCAGAAGTCAAACGTGACCTGTTTTCATCTTTTGTTATCAGTATACACTGAGTATTACATATAATACAGTTTTTCTTTCTTAAAATGTGTATACATTTTTTGGCACCGCCTGTACTACTCAGCCACAAAAAAGATGAAATATTTCCATTTGCCACAATATAACTGGATCTTGAGAGTACTATACTAAGTAAAATAAATCAGATGGAAAAATGACAAAAACAGCATGATTTCACTCACATGTGGAATATGAAACAAAAAGTAATAAACTAATAAGAACAAACAAAAACAAACTCATTGCTACAGACAACAGAATGGTGATTAGTAGAAGAGGTGGAGACAAGGGGGAGGGCGAAATGGGTAAAGGGGGCCAAATATATGGTAATGGAAGGAAACTAGACTTCCGGTAGGAGCCATGTAATGGAGTACCCAGATGTCAAATTATAATTTTGCACATCAGAAAATGTTATAACGTTATTAACCAACGTTACCCCAATAAATTTAATTTAAAAAACACGAGTATTAGTATCAGAAAAAAAAGCGGCTACTAATAAAAGCTACCACTAATGTGGTTGTCACCAGGCTCTTTTCTAAGTCATGTACATCTATGTAACTCTTCCAATAACAAGTACTATTCCAACCTCCAAGGTCACACAGCTCATCAGTGGCAAAAGCCCATGCTCTTAGCCACTACAGTATACCGCCTCTGCTGAGACCAGCAACTGCATACTGTGAGGGAAGAGCAGAGTCCAATCGTTTCTAAATTACTAGACTCATAATCACAAGCAAATGGTTTACAACCAAACAACAGATGCAGATGGGAACCTCATTTACTATGGGGACCTTAGGAAACAATCAGATCTCTGTAGAGTAACTATAAGGTAACAGTTATCTTTATTCCCTATGGAAAAGTCAAACAGTGAAATGGATTCATCAAGTATTTACTGAATACCACCTAAGTGCTCAGGATGGCGAGGTTTTGTGGGGAATGAAAAATAAGTCAAAGGCATATTACGTGCCCCTCAGGACGTTAACAAGGTTTATTCCAAATATCTTGCTAGATGCAAGAAGAAACAAGGCCAACAACAATTAAGGAATAAGCTCATAGGTAATGAAGTGCAAATAATTGCCTCACAGACAGTAACTACTCTAAAAAATATAGTTTCTACTTTGCTAGAGCAATGCCAAGTTGTCAAAAGTTTATACTGACCTATCTGCAATTAAGAAGCTCCCACACAAGCTGCACTAGGATACAAAAAAATCTACTTGAAACAAATGTGCATAGTCCTTCATAGAGAATTCCAACCACAGGAATAAACAGGGAAGGAACACTGTAAATTTATTTTAAATGTGTATTAATGCCAGATTGGAGCTAATTTAATAGAGGTTATTTTCATTGCTTTCCTGGCTTTTCTCACCTCCTCCACCCAAAGAGTGCCTGTGGGGAGTGCACAGAATAGTAAATGTAATTCTAATGAGCTCCTTGTTTCTGTAAGGAGCCTACAAGAAGCTGGAAGAGGTGGTGGAAATAGAGCTCTGATTTTTTTTTTATTTTCTATCACGCAGACTGCTTAGATTTTTGATACAGAAGAACCAGAGAAAAACCAACTTCTGTCTGACATGTTTTACATCCCCCATTGAATACACAAGCAGAAAAGTCCCACTTTATTCTCTATTTCTGTTTTGTTTAACAGCACCCCATCTCTTGTCCTCTGGGCTGAGCGAAAAGCACTCATGGATTCTTCCCAAAATAAACATCAAATGTAGAGTTCCTAACCAGAGCAAACTATAGTGCACTGCTGTGGTCTAAGAGCAATTAGGGTGATACCGGAGGCTAGGGATTTTGCATAAATGTGTCAGTCCTCAAGAGGTAGAGCTCATTATACTCTAGACCCTTCCCTGAGTCTTAATAGCCAAAATCCAATCTTTTTTTAAGAAAATGCAATCGCCAAGTCCAGATGTACTGAGTGAAATAACAGACCTGTTGTAAACTTCAGGCAGTGATTACCATTGAAAAATGAACACCTGCAGAAGTTTACAATGTTTTCACTCTTTGTAGACCTACCCTCAGCTTGGAATGATGACAACAACTGTTTGTGCCAGTGTGGAATGTATCAGTGCCCTAGCACATGTGGGGTATGAAAATATTTACATTCATTCTTCATTCACTGGTGAAAACAACTGTAGAGTATTTTGCTAACAAATGTTACTTCTGAAAAGCTAATTATGGTAGAACCAAATAAGGAAGACACAATCAATCTCTATAGCCTTCAGAGTACGTACCTGTATAGATGAGCTCTTCTTGAGTGTGATGGATGGTAATGTTTTCAGTCAAAAACCTAGAACTCAACATGGAGATGGTCAAACCTGCTCATGAATAATGGGCTTGCTACATGCAAAGTCCTCAAGGACGAAAGAGATTATTTTCCTGAAGACTCTTCAATCTGAGTTTGAAAACAAATTAATTTCTACTACCTGTGTACTTGTTATTTACATGTTGTCCTGGTACTGAGAGTCAAGAACATTCTCAATGAGAGTAATATTAATGATAAAGGCTAACACTCCTACCTTCTTTAATATGTGAGTGCCTGGCATTTTCCTAAAACAGTTCCATACGTTAACTCAGGTTAACTTCATCACAATTACAGAGGGCACCAAAAGAATGTATACACATTTTAAGAAAGAAAAACTGTATTAAAATTGTAATACTCAATACACACCAATAACAAAAGATGAACACAAGTCACGTTTGACTTCTGCAATTACAAGAAGTGCTCAAAGTGGTTACCATCAGCATCCAGACACTTCTGATTACAGCGAACTACTGCTTGAGCAATGTTGAGCAAAATATCCACTTCTATCCATTTTTTTGGCACCCCAGTATATGAGAAGCGCTATTATTTTCCCCACTGTACAGTTGAAGGAACTGAGGCACACAAACTAACAGCAAATGGCCAAGCCAGCATTCAGTCTCTCCAGCAATGTGGATCCAGAGTCTGTACCTTTAGTCCCATTCTGCCTCTCCACTGCATCCTAAACGCTATCCCTTTGCCACCAAATGGTCCTCAACTGAAAAATCACATGAGAACATATTACAGGACTGATCTTTAAAATTTCTTTATAACTGTAATTGTTCAATATTTACTTTCTAACATCTTTCCTGAAAATAAAACTTCCATAAGGATAGTCAGTAACATTTCTACGATAATGTCAAAATTTAAACAAGGTACTATAAGAAACTATTTCTTGATATCTTAAAGCATAATTAAAATTATGAATTTTTCCAGTGATTTCTTTATACACCATCACTGAACTACACATTTCATATTGACATCTACCATCTTACTTCCCTCCAGTATGTGATAACATTCCACGGGCAATGATATTCAAAATGCTTGGTGAGGAAAGGAATAAATACTGTCAAATTCTCTTCACTTTTACATAAAAATCAAAGCACGTGTCAAGAACAATGCAATGGTAAACATCTCTCTTGTGTTTATGAATTCTAATGCTGTATTTACATTCTACTAAACTAATTTGTTGATGAGCAAGGTCTAGCGGGAACATTTCCTTGATAGAATGAATTATTCCAACTTCAACTATTAGAATTCAAGCATCTTATATAGGGTATCTTTATAGAACTGAAGATCAACGATTATGGAATGTATTGACTGGTCATAATAAAATTTGACCCATCATGTTATATGCAAAAGAGGTACAGTGAACACAACTTTCTAACCTCAAGTACCATATACTATACATAGTATTTAAAGCTGTACTGTCTCAATAAAGTTAGTAAATGAAAAATAGGACTAAAGAAATAGGACTAAAGTTGGATTTTGAATGAAATACTAACAGCAACAAAGACTTTGGAAAACTAATTTGGAGCCCTTCTTTAGACCAGAGACCACACACTCAACAAGAAGGAAATGAGGAAGAAAAAAACTGAAGGGGCCTCATAACTGCACATGACTGACCAAAGGTAACCAAAATTGAAGCTTTTTAGAAACCATGTTTAATGTAAACTAACACCTCTCCAGACTGACTTCACCCCATGTGTGTGTGCCCTAAATCCTGCTTCCAGTATTGTTAGTCTCATCTCACAGTTCCCCATCAAGGACCTCACATTTGTTACATTCCCCCTCAGACCCTTTATTTCAAAAGGATTTACTGCAATTCCCCCCCAACATAAAGAATTTTTTTATAGTTTATTCAGCAATAACAATAATAAATATATTGTTTCTCTTTTTTGAAAGACTTTCTGAAAGATTAAAAATATCCAATTTTTTTTTTCCAGTCAAGATGGCAGAGTAGGGAAATGCTGTGCTCACCTCCTTTCAGGATCACATCAATTACAACTAAACCACAGAAAAACCATCATTGAGAATCACCCAAAGTCTAGCTGAACCGAAGCCCTACAACTACAGACATACAGAAGAAGCCACCTTGAAACTGGTAGAAAGGGCAGAGACACAGAACAGGCTGGTCCCACAACCATGTGTGAACATTAAAAACTGGGAGGGATATCTTGGCTATGGAAGTCCCCGCACCCTGGAAGAGCCAGGGGTACCAGCCCCACACCAGGTTCCCAGTCCACGGTTCCAGTGCCAGGGAGAAAGGACTAAATAAATAAGTAATGCGAAATAAATAAATAGATAAATCTAGACATAGACCTTACACTCATCACAAAAGTTAACTTAAAATGGATCATAGACCTACATGTAAAATACAAAACTATAAAACGCCTACAAGATAACATAAGAGAAAATCTAGATGATTTAGGGTGTGGCAAATGACCTTTTAAATACAATACCACAGGCATGATCCATAAAGAAAATAACTGATAAGCTGGACTTGATTAAAATTTTAAAATTTTGTTCTCCAAAAGACACTGTCAAAAGAATGAAAAGACAAGCCACAGACACGGAGAAAATATTTGCAAACGACATCTGGTAAAGGACTATATGCAACAGTAAAAAATATTTTAAATGGATCATAGATACCTCACCAAAGAAGATATACACATTGCAATTACGCATATGAAAAGATGCTCCACATCCTATGCCATCAGGAAAATGCAAACTAAAACAATAATACACCACTACACACCTAATAGAATGGCAAAATCTAGAACAGTGACAATACCAGGATGTGGAGCAATAGGAACCCTCATTCACTGCTGGCAGGAACGCAAAATGGTACAGTCATGTTGGAAGACAGTTCAGTGGTTTCTTACAAACTAATCATCCCTAACCATATGATCCAACAATCATGTTCCTTGGTATTTACCAAAAGGTACTGAAAATTGATGTCCACACAAAAACCTGCAAATAGATGTTTATAGCAGCTTTATTCATAATTACCAAAACTTGGAAACAAACAAGATGTCCTTCAGTAGGTGAATAGGTAAATAAACTGTGGTACAGCCAGACAATGGAATATTATTTAGGGCTCTACTATTCAGGACTATAAATGAGTTGTTAAGCCATGAAACGACATGGAGGAAATCAAAATCGTATTACTAAGTGAAAGAATTCAACCTGAAAAACCTATATATTGTATGATTCCAACTATATGACATTCTGTAAAAGGCAAAACTATGGAGACAGTAAAACCAGTGGTTGCAAGGAGTGACGGGAAGGGAGGGATGAATGAGTGGAGCACATAGGATTTTTAGCACAGTGAAGTTGCGCTGTTTGATACCGTAACAATGGATATGTGTCATTGTAAATGTGTCCAAACCCATAAATATACGACACCAAGAGTGGACCCTCATATGAACTATGAACTCTGGGTGATAATGATGTGTCAATGTAGGTCCATCAGTTGTGAGAAATGAACCTCCATTGTGACATGTTGTTAACGTAGGAGGCCATGCATGTGTGTGTGTGGGGGGGGGGGGAAATGGAAAATCTCTGTATCTCCCCATGAATTTTGCTATGAACCTAAAATTTCTCTCTTAAAAGTCTATTTTCTAAAAACTAGGTGCATTTTTTCTAGAATAAGCTCCTCAAAAGCAGGGATCATGTTCTATTGTGCCTAGTACACCATATACCGAACGTCTGACAATTAAGTTCATGAACTCATCCTAGAAAAAGTGCTACATACCTCGTTCCTGAATATCACTACAGTCACCTTTGAAGTATGCCCTTTTGGAAGCTATGCACTGACACCAGCGCCTAGTCCACCCTTCAAAGCAATTCTGGAACTCTTTTTCTGGAATGGCCATCAGAGCTGTCATCGTATTACCCCTGATGTCCTGAATGTCATCAAAATGTCTTCCTTTCAATATTTCCTTTATCTTTGGGTAACGAAAGAAGTCATTGGGGGCCAGATCAGGTGAACAGGGAGGGTGTTCCAATACAGTTATTTGTTTACTGGCTAGAAATTCCCTCACAGACAGTGCCGTGTGAGCTGGTGCATTGTCGTGATGCAAGACATGAATTGTTGGCGAAATGTTCAGCTTGTCTAACTTTTTCATGCAGCCTTTTCAGCACTTCCAAAGAGTAGGCTTGGTTAACTGTTTGTCCAGCTGGTACAAATTCATAATGAATAATCCCTCTGATATCAAAAAAGGTTAGCAACATAGTTGCAACGAGTTCGCAAAGTTAATTGTCAGACCTCGTATGCTCAAACCAATATTGATAATGGGAACCAATTGGTTTTGATGATGAGAAACTGAGATCTTAAAACAAAAAAGGTAGCTAGCTGTTAAAAGTGTATGTGTTTGTATAAATACGAGGGCGCCAAAAAAAATGTATACAGATTTTAAGAAAGGAAAAACTATTAAAATTTTAATACTCAATATATATAACAAAAGACGAATACAAGTCACGTTTGACTTCTGCAATTACAAGAGGTGCTCAAAGTCGTTACCATCAGCGTCCAGACACTTCTGATTACAGTGAACTACTGCTTGAGCAACATTGGCCAAAGTGTCCACTTGTATACATGTTTTTTGGCACCCCGAGTATATACATATGCAGATACATGTGTGAATATACACACATATATGTATGTTCTCAAGTACATATGTGTATATGCATATGTATACATGTGCATGTATATATACATGTATGCATGTGTGTTTACACATGTATACATTTTATATATTCATATGTAAGATTTTTGACTAACATAAATTGACATATGCAGGTCTCTTATCTCTCGTGATTCTGGGAAACAAGTGAAGATGTTAGAAGAGGTTTCTGGTGGATTGGATTTCTGTTCACCCATATGTTCATTCTATGGCACTCTCTGTGATGCTACTCCCGGCAGGAGGATGATACATCCCACCCAGTTGAACATAGTCATAGCTACATGACTTTATTTGGCCAGTGAAATGTAGGCAGAAGGGACGTATCCCACTTCTGGCTTTAAGAACCAGTGCACTGTGCATTAACTTATTTCTCTGCCACAGACCAAAAGTAGATTACTGCCTTTCAGCCTGGGAATTAATTGAAGAAAATGTGGAATAGTGTTGTAGCTGGATCACAGTCGAAATGTTCTCTGAGTGAGAAATAAACGTTTAATTGTATTATCTAATATGATGCCAGGGTGGTCATTACAGCACAGCCTCGCCTATGAGGACTGATACAGGGGCGTTTCCATCAGAGTCTCATGTTTGGTGGTGAATCAATACACAATCATCCCACAGTTCTGTCATCCTCTTCCCAATTTACACACATGACCTACAGCCAAAACTCTACAGCACAAATTATGATTCCCTGACTCTTTCTTTGTCATTTTGGATTTTTTTTTTAAATTTAACCTTCCTAGGTTTCATTAATGTTATTTGTAGGGAGAGGGAAAGTCAAAGAAAAAAAAAAAAAACATATCCAAACTTTCACACCTAAAATCTTGAAAACTTTCAAATATTTAGGTTCTATAATTTATTTAAAAGGATGACCAAAACCTAAAATTCCAGGATCCTTAAATTATTCCACGTATTTAAAATGAAGAAGTAATTATTTAACTTTTACCACAGGTACAGCGGAAGGAGGCCTTCACTTGGAATCAGAAGACCTGGGTATGCATTTCGATCCTGCGCTGTAGCAACTGCATTTTGAGGTGCCAATCCTACCCACACTCCTTTTTGGAAGTGACCCCAATTTATCACCTCTGTGAAAGTACAGCTATGTTTGTAACAAGTAAATGGTTTATATTTATACCAAAAGGACTTCAGACAAGCAGCTACCAGCCTGCAACACCAGGCACCATATTATCCGAACGGACTGCAATTCCAAGGCTTCAGTGTTTACAAGATTGCATTATAACAAATACCTCTTTGCTTATGCTAGATCAAGAGGGCTTTAAAAAAAAAAAATCTTGCAATTAAAAATATCTTGACTAAAACGTCTGTGATTTATTCTCTGATCCTGGGTCCCCTGAGCTATAGAAGTGGATTAAAACAGCTTCACTTGGTGGCTGTGAGATTCAAATAATGTGGATATATGCGACTGCATGGGAATGATTGATTTTAAAATAAATTTCAGAGGAGCAATTCAAATCATTCGTAACATAAACATTCTTGTAAATTCTCAGGCAAGGAAATTACTGGTAATCCAATATTTACTATAACAACTATACCTGCCATATTTATTTAAAGTATGTCAAATTTTATGACAGTATTTAACTTATAATGGATTAGAACTCCCTCTGTATTAAATAGACATATAGTATTTTTAAATTCAATATACCAGCTTTAAAGCATAATTTTACTAGTTTAGAAGACAACAGTGATTTTGACTGAATTTCTTGATATTATACCTTTTTGTTTGTTACAACTATCTAGTCCTTGTTTAGAAATGCAACCCCCTTTGAAAACACTGTTTCTTTGGAAACGTGTAATGTGCTTCACGTTTCCTGGAACTGCTTGTAGCAAAATCTACAACTGTTAGGAACCCACATTTGGGGAAAGAGAAAGAGTGCAGTGGATTTAAGCATATCTTTTAAACGCCTGGGGAATTTTTGCTTATTTTCTCTTCCTGTTCACAGCCGAGAGAACACTGTTTAGTGGAAGAACCACCATCCCGGTTACCTAATTAACCTATCAAACTTGATGTTTAATAAGTACCGAATGGTACTTATTTGACACCCTATACAAGTGGTGTTTTCTTTGCAGGAAAACATCGATATTTTCCCAAAAATTAACTTGGAGAAATTTAGGGAATATTTCTGGAAAATATATTTTAATATAGTAAATAAATTCTAAGTGGTAAAAAAATATTGGGAATATTTTTAACACATAATGTGGCTCGGCCATCAAGATATCTTAGCAGTATTTTAATAGTAGATATGAGAACTAATTAAGTGCCTTATATTTAGTAAAAGGCAATGATTTGGAAAAAGGAAAGACTCTTATTTCTATCAGCAGGGATCAATCTGTACTTGAGCTGAGAAATTTAGATGTGTAATTATCAGGGGAAATATATGCTGGGGGGAAATTAAAGATTTTAAGCATAAGAACACACAGAGCAGAGTCATTTTATAGCAACAGTTTTCTACACTTTTAGTAAAATCAATCTGAAAGACACAGAAAAATCAATCTTTTGAGCAGTTGTAAATAATTAAATAAATTACTTGCTTTAATAATGAATGATACATATCAAGAGAGAAATTATTCACTTACTGTCTAGGGTTTCTAATGATGTTTGAACTTTGACTATTACAATGTAATAGAATTTTAATTTGATTTTATGTTGAAGCTGTAAGATCTTAGCACCTTTTAATAATGAATCGAGAGACAGAGTTTCATGTTTAGGCTTAAAAATGCTGCACACTCAATGTCAGAAATGAAGTGGTATTTCAAAGAAGACAAAAACTGGCTCTTCTGACCTTGAAAATTTTGAGGGTCCTCAAGTAAAAAAAAAAAAAAAAAAAGACTCAAATATGGAGATTCCACAGAACTCATAATACTCCACAGCTTTTACAGACGAATCAAGCTCAAATATCTCAAAGACATATGCTACATTCATGCTAGGGTTTTTTGGCTTCAACTAAACTTTTTGGAGATTCTATTTCTGAGGATATAAAAAGAAGAATATATATCTTGGGAAGAGAAAGACATGAATTCCTATGCAGAACATTAGGAAAATATTAACACTACACTTTTTTTTTTTTTCAAATTGAAGTTTCATTATACTGCTCAGTATATTTGTTTCACCTTCAATATGATCATTACCTTTTCCTTCATCATATTTCAACATATAAAAGTTCTTAGGGTCATAAAGAATCTAGAGAATAAAACCACATTAACAATAATAATAACCATCTCCAAATAAAGCACCGACCTTATGCTAAGTACAATGTTAGGTGATTTATGCATATTTTCTCTCCTTAAAACAATCCAGCACAGGTAGGTATTCATATTCCATTTTACAGGCAATGAAATCGCAGGCTGATTGAGATTGAATAGCCATGGCCAAGGTCATTCAGCTAGTAACCAGAAGAGCTGGAAATAAAATCAAAGTTATCTCCAAGCCCGCCCCCAGAGACCAAAAGATCAGACAAGCTGTGATACGGCCATGATGGAAGGACTAAGGGGGAGTATGCCACGAGGGGACACACATTTTCCTCCCCTGCACTACCACGTTGCTAAAGCTCACAGCTCTCAGCAGCAGCATTCCCTACAGCATGCTGTGACAGCACACCTCTCTAACAGGACTGTCACAGGCATCAGTCAATCCTGGCATTAGTACCAGGTTGCTTGTGAACACCCAGAGAAAAGAAATCGACAGTAGACTGCCACATTGTGCAAGAAATACAGTCAGTGAAGTTAAATCAAATTATATGAGACCTTGCTTTGGAAAAGGAGCTTCAAGGATCATTAATCTCTTCTACCTTGTTTTTTATAACTAAGCAAACAATACAAAGCCTAAAGACTTTTAAAACACAAACTTCTTGGAAATGCATTCCTATCAGAATCATCTACGCAAGGTGTTAAACTCAATATACTGCTTTTGATAAAAGCTTATATGTGTTCGAGCTAGAACATAAGGGTGTTAGTGCTATGAATGACTGGATCTAGCGGGTGTTTCTCCCACAGAGGTTTTATCATTTTTCCACAAGTAAATCACTGTTCATATGAGGACTTAGTCATTACAAGAAGCTAAGATGGCGCTTGGGCACCACCTTCGGTACCCACTCATCACAGGTGCCAACACAGTTCACAATCAAATACCTTAACAATCAGTTCAGAATTCTTTCCCTTACTATTTTCTCTAAAGGAAATTTTTCCCAAGACATCTTTCATTTCTTATTTTATTAAGGTTCACTTATTAATTGTCCAAACAAAAGTTAGTAGAGATGCTGCACTAAACAACTATAGTAATAGTACCACTTAATAATACCTTAACACCAAAGTCACAAAATACAGAGTTAAAAAGTTGACATATTGGACTGAAAGCTAAAAACTTTTCCACAAGACAATAAGAAAATGAGACCAAATCAGAGACTATGAGGAAATTATTTGTAAATCATATATCTGACAAAGGACCTGTATGTAGAATAAAGAACTCTTACAACTTAGTAATAAGTAGACAAACCAATTTAACAATTGGCAAAACAATTCAATAGATATTTTGCCAAAGAAGAATGCTGAATAATCAAAGAAAAGATAATCAACATCACTATTCAGTCGGGAATAAAACTTAAATCCACAATGAGATACCACCATACATCAACTAGAATGACTAAAATCAAAGACAGACAATACCAAATGTCGGTGAGGACTTGGATAAACTGGATCACTTATATGTCTTGGTGGGAATTGGTCTAGACACTTTGAAAAACAGGTCGTCAATTTCTAAAAAATTAAACAAACCATACCATATGACTCAGCAATTCCACTCCTAGGAATTCAACTAAGAGGAAGGAAAATATATGTTCACAAAAAGACTTGTACACAAATGCCCATAGCGGCATTACTCATAAAAGCCAAAAAATGGAAAGAATCCAAATGTCCACACATAAGTGAATGTGACATATCAATATAATGGAACACTATCTGGCAGTAAAATAGGAATGAACAACTGATACATGCTACAACATGGATAAACCTCATAAATACTATACTAAGTGAAAGAAGCCAGACACACAAGACTACATAGCCTACGGTAACATTTTTATGAAATAGCCAGAAAATGCAAATGTATACAGACAGAAAGCATTTCAGCAATTGCCTGGACTAAGACATACTGAAAAAACTCCATAGGAACTTGGAGGTTGATGGAAATTTTCTAAAATGGAATTGTAGAAATAGCGGCACAACTCTACACATTTATTAAAAAATCATTGAACTATACACTGCAATGGGTGAATTCTAGGGTATGTGCGGTATACCGAAACAAGTTTTTAAAATAATAAGAGTGCCTTACATGGTTCTATTTCTTTTTATTCTTCAGCTGAAAAACAACGAAAACAACAGTTTAAATCCAGAGAAGAACACAAGCTAATATAAGAGACATCAGTGCACTAATCACTCAGAAATAACACATGTTGACATGCTTTGTATTTTTCCAATTGTTTTGATATACATTATATGTTATCTACTTCAATTCTGTAAAGGAAGTAGAACCATTATTATCCAAATACTTCACAGGTACAAGTGGGCAGAAATATAAAACAAATTAATCAAATTCATATATAGTTAAGTGAATTTATCAAAATTAATAAAATTCGAATTTTCGGACTTTCCACTTTTCCAAGTTTTAGTGCATTTAAAATTCACAAGCCAAACAGAATTCACTTGTTCCCATAATTCGCAGGCAATTCCAAAAATTAAAGGCTGTTTTTGAGACCATTCTGCAGCTGCTTTGTTCCTGTTTCTCCTCTGATAAAAAAAAAAAATAAAATAAAAAAAATAAAAAGGAGATGAAAATATGTCTTTCCTCCTTCACAGGGTTGTGATGGGTAGGCATCACAGCCAAAATATATGCCTATCCTGTAAATCCATAACTAAGGTTCTAAAGTTGTAATAAATCAAATGGAAATCTGCACTTCACTGGTGATTGAGACAGTCCCTTAACATTAGTGAGAATGTTGTTCACGCTGAACTACGTAAGCCAGGTAACAACTAGGGTCAGAGACACCAGCTTTTCAGTGGCAGCCCTGTCCTCAAGTAACTCATGGCCTGGAGGTGAACACAAATCATTTCAATGTTATATGCTCAGGTCCTTTTTTCTATCCACTTAATATGTTTATAGATGAAATTAGAATTTTTTTCCTGGTAAAAGTTTCTATATGTATAAATGGTTTTCGTCCTGTTACATCACAAGTTGGTCAGACTTAAATGGCTACTATCTCCACAAAAGCAGTTTGGGAACGCTTTAACACATTCTGGATTGGGCAGAAGACATGTCAAGTTGCCCACAAGAAGCATCTTAACCAGCAGCCCAAAGAAACAATATGTGGTTGCCTGATTAACAATTGCTTCGGTTAACAATAGTTATAGCCACAAAATGGAAGACCTGATATTGAAAAATCACAGTTTAATTATTTGTATTTAAAATTGGAACTTCCGATTCAAGGGAAAAGGAGCAATTCCAGTCCTCAATGGGATTCCCAAGGAGACGTCTGTTCTAAGCTTCGATGAGTGAACCACATACATTTCCACCACTGCTCCAATTAAATGAGGATAATTTAAGTAAACAAAAACATTTGCATATGACCTCAATAAAAACAACAGTGTCTTGTGGATTCGTGCTTGGATTGAATCAACTGCATGGTCACTCCTTCCAGAAGCTGAACACACACCACAGTGGTATTCTTTAATACACCCTCAAATCTGCCTTCTTTTCCAAAATGTCAGGAAATGCCTATAATCTGTAAAAAGTTTTCCACCCAGACACTATTGCTTGAAATCTGGTCAATGATGTGTATTTTTTAAATGATGAGCTGCAGTTCCCTTTATCAGCCAGATATTAAGAACATCTGCTGGTTGAGCTCAGTGGAGGGGAAACACTGGTTGGCCACGGCGGAGGAAAGTTTGCATCCACCCCAGAGATTCCCTTGCTGTCCAACACTCTGCTTTTTTCTAATAAGCTTAAATGAATAAAGTTCTTGGCTTTCTCTCTTTACAGGGAGTAGCCTCGAGTAAAATGATAATCAATAATAATAATACAGTGTTTTATATTTCTATGTTGCTATTAATCCAAATAGACTGAAAAATATTTAAGAAATACAGGAATCTACATCCATTTCAAAACTGAATCATTACTGAGGCGGAAAAGAGGAACTCAGTAAGCCCTCCAGATTTACTCTGCAACTAAAGAATACCACAGGCTGCATGACTCAACAGAGGCCCAAGAAGGCAGCCGAGAACCATTGTCTAGTGCAGTGGCTTTCAATTTCTGAAGAACATTGTGACCTTTCAAACTGCTGCCTGGCTCCACAGAGCATCCAGTTTTCCTGCAAATCTATATAGCAGGAACATTTTTATTCAATTCAACAAACCCTGTGGCAGGTACGTACAATGTTTTCGGTATTATGCTGTTAAGTGCAAAGAAACATCAATGAGAACTGATCCTTTTTTTTTTTTCTTACTGTGTTCTCCCAAAAATAAGACCTAGCTGGACAATCAGCTTTAATGCATCTTTTGGAGCAAACATTAATATAAGACCTGGTCTTATTTTAATATAAGATGGTCTTATTTTAATATAATAATGGTTAGAATAGAATAGAATAGAATAGAATAGAATAGAATAGAATAGAATAGAATAGAATAGAATAGAATAGAATACCGGGTCTTATTTTAATGTAATATAACACTGGGTCTTATATTATTTTTGCTCCAAAAGACACATTAGGGCTGATTGTCCGACTAGGTTTTATTTTCGGGGAAACATGGTAGTACTGACAACATTCACAAAACTCAAAACATCTACTGAGATATTAGAATCTTAGAAGTTTGGAAAGTCATTATTCTGAGACTTGAAATAAAAAGAATCCATGTTTATCCCTGTACAGTTCTTTGATCCACGGTTAGAGAAAAGGCATGTCATCTCCTCTTTTGTGGATCCACAGAGGTGGACGGTATCACTAAGGTCTATGCCAAAGGAAGGCATTCTGGAGGTAAAGAAGAAGAGGAGGGCCATATAACTTAAATGAAGAAACCACATGCAGGGCATTTTAATGATTCTTAGGGGACTCTGTCACTGGAAAGCCGTAGGAAATTCTGACTTCCATTTCCACCGTTTGAGAGGGTAACAGGTCTAAGAGTCTCCATGGTTCTTCAGATAGACCGTAACTTCATGACTCCAAATGGGTTTCCAAAAGATAGGGCAAGTAATCCTAATAAAACTCTTCCTCTCTGCAAGAGCTAGCACCTTTCCAATCCCATAACCCATCTGAATTACGTGGAGCAAGGTGACTCATTTAAGTATCTCTCAGCTTCTCTGTGGTTCTCAATGCTATTAAGACCACCTCTCAACCACCTCAGTTCCCAGAATTCTCACAGTGAAAATGGGTTTGGATACTGTTCCAGCTCTAAAATGCTAATCCAAGTATATTCACTGCAAGACTTTCCTAACGTAATTTGGTACAAGGCGTCATGTTTTCTCAAGTTGATGTGTATTATCAGTGATGTTGTATTGTCTCAAAAGCATACAGAATGTACATGTTTTAAAGGCCCAGAATAATATCTGTGTGTCACATTTTTCTAACTAAAGTCTATGAGGTATAAAAATTCCCCAGAGGCTATCAGGCAGAGTTTAACATTCATTGTTTAGAATACTTCCTGTGTCTCAAATATGGTAATAAACAGTATGTTAAAAGTCTTTACTTTTAACTAGATTTCAAAGTAAATCAAATTTGCTGGATGAAACATAGAATTCAGTCCACGAATCAGTATGTTCTTGCATCTGCCATGAAAGAAATTTGCACTCTCTTGAGAAGTGCAAATATCTACACTTCTCAATGTATCTACATGAGAGTTTTGTCGGTTTCTGAAAACCTTTGGTCCAGTCCCAAGGGCCATGAATTATCTTTGCAACCTTCAGAATTCTGTAGTGACATTTTAAGTAAGATCATATGGTTTGACACTAAACTAGTTTCCAGTGTTTTCACATAAACATAATTCCTTGAGATGATCTACATGTATAAAGAAGAGATATATGGTCAAGTAAATTTGGGAAACACTGTGGCCTCCTGCTGGATATTCTCAAAGCACAACACGTATTCAAGGCTTTGAGAAGTCTTGCCGTAAAGAACGCTTTTTAACTATTTAACCCAGAATTGTGTACAATTATTAGCCACAGAAACCTTTTCTCAATTGATACCCTTTCTCATATAAGCACATCTATGGCACCAGTATCCCTAAAACTCACTCTTCTGCTAACTGTTCTACTATTTTCATCCATGAGATCTCTTATTAGAACACAGGGTTCTAATGAGGTCACTGGAGTATACCATAATTCAGTATGACTGGTGTGCTTGTAAAAAAGAGAAGTCTCAACAAAGAGAAACACAAGCATGGAGGGAAGATGATGGAAAGACACACAAGGAAAAGATAGCCATATGACTGAAACGATGTACTTCGAAGCCAAGGAACGCTGAGTATTGTGGCAAACACCACAAGCTAGAAGAGTCAAGGAAGGATTCTCCCCACAGCACCTTCACTTCAGGCTTCCAGACTCCGGAACTGTGACATAATAAATTTCTGTTGTTTTAAGCCACCCCGATTTGGGTACTTTGTTATGGCAGTCCTAGGGACCTAATACAGATGGCACAACTACACATACTTAATGGCTGTTTTTATACATTGGCTTGATATAGTAAACGAGGGCTGTAATAAATTATTTTCCATAATAGCATCTTTTAAAAAGGGGTTCATGTAATATTGGTTTTACAAGTTAAATTTTAGATTTTGTTCAGCAAATCCAAATCCTTTAGAGGAAATCTAAAAATCAAGGAAAATGAAGGGAAGAAAAGGAAAATGGTAAAAAATAAATCAATGTCTGATGAGCTTTACTCTGAAATGGACAAACTCTACAGAGAGGATCTCATATCACAACATTCTCACTGAATATATTATGCTTAATGCTCTCCACATCTGAAAAATTTGTGTATAAGCATTATGTCTTTCCAGATGCTGCAATGGACATTTCAGAAAATCTAGCTATGCAGAACACTGGTAAAATTGTCCTTTTTGGAAATTCTAGGCATGATCAGACAGTTTGTTTTGAACCAAACAGATGTGTTCACAAGAGTAATATAATCATGTATTTGAAACTCAAATTGTCAATATGATTCTAAAGAGATACTACTTCACATCGATTTCTTTTCGCCTTCTTACTGCATACAATAAAATTCCTCACAGGAGGAACTGAGGGATAGAGTTGTTCAGGAGCCATCAAGGGTACATTGCAGCTGATGGATCCATGGGCCCATGTACTCAGGACAAAAAGTTGAGTCTACAATTCAGAAATAAAGAGACCAACAAGGAAAAGCACGTCCGGAATTTGGTGACCTTTCCATGTATTCACCTATGGTCAACAGGGGCAGCATTTGTCTTACTACTAGTCTTGTCTCAGAAGCGGTGACCTCCAGCCTTAAGGAAGACATCAACAACTAGGAAACATAACTAGCTGGTTATGTTTACTCAGGACTCACAGCCATGGTGGCTGGAAAGGAGGCAGAGCGACTGGTGAATCACACATCTGATTCAGGTACACAGAGAGCAATTTTCTCTTACCCACTTGAGGATAGATTGTGCAAATATCTAAGTGCAGCATGCACTGTTAAATGTTTGAGAGAGGATACAGTTTTTCTTCCAGTGGCTCAATGAAACAAATTTTCAACTAATAGCTATACCCTAACTCCTTTAAATTATAATTGCTAATACAGTAATTTAATACTAACACATATTGTATAAAGGTACTATATATACATACACATAAATACATAGACACACATATATATTATCTCAATATGATATATAAAAACTACTAAGTAATCCATGTTGAATGTCCAAATTTCTTTGTGTTATAGTAAAAAAAAAAAAAAAAAAATTAAGTAGCCTTAACCTGCCAATGAGTATTTTTTTAAATGCAGAGATCTAAGAAATAATTATTTCTAACAAAGTGGTTCAAACTGATAAATTAAGCATCTATCAGTAAGAAACAACACTAAGGAATTCTATGTTAAATGGCCAATCGGTTAACATTGTCTTAATATTTACTCTGTGTCATCTTACTGAACCACTAGAAGAGTGTCGTGATTGGTCCCACCGTGTCTGTCCCAAGCAGAATATATATTTTACGGTCCACATTTGGATCCATTTCCATATAGCAAAGGGTTCCCCCCGCTTTTTAAGTGAGACTGATCAGTCTAAACCAATAGAGGCCGTCAGTCGTTTAACCATTTTAAGCTAGGAACTGCTTACTTTGTAAGTATTTGCAAGTCATATACAGCTATTTCCAGATACACTGCTTAGTGCACAACCTGAATTGAAAAATATTACACAGTAAAGAGTAAAACTCCAATACTCTAGATTCAACAGCCATTAATTATTAATTAGGGATGCATATCTCATGTCTTGACACCACAGTGAAAATGCCCTCATGCTAATGAAACAAATACTATGGCTTCTAAGTGGCGGATATTTAAAACCTAGCTCTAGAAAGCAATTCAATTCCGTCACCAGTATTGTAATTACCTTATAACCTTGGGCTCAAAACTGAGATTTTGTAATAGTTCATTTGCTTTGTTTAAAAGCCAAGAAATCCCAATCTACCTCTCTAATATCACTACATTTGAAAATAATAAAAGAAACAGAAAGTGCCAAAATACTTTAAATTTCATGCTGCTATTGGCTGTTCAGGATATTACCACTTCAGACAAAATCAGGAATGTCTGAGTACAGAGAAATCCAAGCAATCTTTGATGTTCCCTATCAGACAGGGAAATGCTACAGACTGTCTCCTCTGCAAACATCAAGGGCATGCCCTGAAACAATGCCAGAGAGAAACAGGCATTAATGAGCGATTTTTTATTGTTACTCATTCGATGGTAGTGTCTTACAATTATGCAAACTAGTGAAGGGACAATTTAAAATCTAATCAGGATTAGGAAAAATCCTCACCGTATCAAATTTTTTTATAAATCACATTTGTTTTCGTATCCACTTAGCTAAGTTCATTCAGAATAGGTCCCTCCTATAATAAATCAATTTGAATTTATTTTGTTTTTCATGTTTCTTTAGGCAGTGCAAACAAAATGAGAGAGAAGCTGATCTCCCCCCAGTAAGAGGAAGCCAGGCTGAATTAGTTTATATTAAACTGATGGGTGGAGAGAAACTGAATTGATGTGACTTTTTAAAGGCTGCATTTTTCATATCCACTTAAAGCTTTTGAATCCTTGCAGACTATCAAATTAAGTTGTTACAAAAACGCGTGGATCCCAGTGTAGAACACTAGATTGTTTAATATAAGAGCATCAGAGCAATCACTTCTAGACCAAACTTGACACACTGAATCCAATTCAACAGAGTATGTAGGCTTTTGAATTGATTTTGTAATACCGGTCTAGCTCCCTTCCCCAAATGTTTTTTTCCATCCAAAAATGAGAATAGTTCGCTAAGAAGGAATACATTCCTTGTTATAAATACTGATATACATACATTGGAAAAGTAATGCCTGCTCATGACAAAAACTTCAGACAGCACAAAAGGGAGAAAAATCAAAGTCCTCTCTTCCAGACGCCATTTCTACTTCCGAAGGGTAACACACTTAATAATGGATTCAATATTCTTCTATACATTCTCTATGCAAAGAAGAGTATCCTACAATTTTTTTTCCACTTAATATGTCTTAGACATCAACACCTGTGCATCTCACTGTATGAATTTGTCATGATTTGGTAAGTTCCTAATTTATTAGCATTTCAGTTTTCGGCACTTTTAGATTTGCTATCTGAAACAATGCTATCATGAGCACCCTTGTTCATACAGCCCATGAACGTATCCTGCACAAGTACGCGAATGGCAATAATGCTATGTCAGAAGGGTGCCAAACTGTCTTCCATAATAAAGCTTCTTCTGATTAATGCTCTACCAATCACTGGTACATGAAAATTACTATTTCCCCAGGCCCTCACTCAGGCAAAAGGATGGATATCTAATTTCTGTTAGTCCAACTGTATGTAAACATCTAAAACGATGTTGTTTCATTTACTCTTCTCAACACAATCCTATAAATTTCTTATTATCCTCATCATAACAGATGAGGAAACTGAGATTTAGAAAATGTGGGCTGAGTCAAAACGGAGATTAAAACCTGGGAAACCCAGTTCCTAGATTCAAGCTTTTGCAAGTCTATTAAGCTCCCAGGTGAGTCAATGTATGGGTCCTCAATTAAAATTCTGGAACTTGTCCCACCGGAACTTTTTGGAGGTTTCACTGAACAAGGCAAGCTGCAGACGACAGATGCAATAGTGGCCAGAGAATGTCTGAGGTGCCCAGAGTCAACATTCTGATTTCATTACCCTCAAAGGGAGACAAGTCAGAAGATGGTACAAGTAATATTTTTATTTTCTGTCTTCTTTCAAAAATCTAATCACACTTGGGAGAAAGTAACTTCTAAGTACTTGCCCTTTGCCCTTCTGTGTTACGAGACCTTCTGAACTCCCACCTTCTCCCAACCTATAATGAAATCTGCAGGTACAGCACAACCTCAGCATATCGTGTTTGTTTTATTGTCCAAGGACAACACGGTTGTGCATCTCCTGGATGTCAGGAATCAACAGTAGTTTTCATCAACTGGGCTCCACTCTACATAGAAAAGTGCTATGATTTGTAGTTTGTTTATTTGACCAATTGCTTTCGATTTCCTCACCCTCTCTCCTCAAATTTGGACAAAGACTTTCTAGACTGGACGACATATCTGACCCATTTTCTTAAAGTGGATTGATTTAAGTTACAAATTGCAGCAAGTGGAAAAGAGAAATGGTCAGGGAAATATCTGAGAGGAAAGGGAGCAGCGGGTACTCCGTGTTATCTGTTTACAGATGAACTTTCTCCAGAAAGTTCAGATGTAAAATAGACATATGAATACTTAGGAAAGTGGGATTTTAAACAGTTGATAAAAAGTTCTACTTAAAGCACTTAAAGAGAGTCACACACACAAAAATTAAAATGCAAAAAGCAGCGAAGAGGTAAATAGAACATGTCAGACCTAGGAATCAGGGACGTAGTTTTAAGTACCATTCCACCAAAACTACTACCCTACAAATTGTGAAGAGGCAATGTAGCTAGTACATAGTTGTCCTTCAATAAATGTTTTCCTCCAACTATTTTCCCTGTATAAATATTTGCTAAGCACCTCCTATGTGCCAGATATCATGCAAAGTTCTAAGCTGTCCAGTGTGACAGCCACTGGGCACATGTCATCATTGAACACTTCAAATGTGTCTGAATGAATTAACATGCACTGCAAGTATAAAGGCACACCAAATTTCAAAGACCTATTTTTACAAATACAGAATCTGATAAAAATTGTATGTTCAAATGGTCATTTGTTAGGGTATACGAAGTTAAATAAGATCTATTAAAGTTAATGCTACCTCTTTTTACTTTTTTTAAATGAGGCTACTGAAAAATTTAGTAACATAGGTGGCTTACATTCTATTTCTAGCGGACAGCATGGTTCGAGATTCATGTTTCCCAAATTTTAACGTGCACAGAGCTCACCTGGGAGGTTGCTAAGATGCAGACTCCTGAGTCAGCCTGTCTGGGGTGAGGCCGAAGGTGCTGCCTTGGGACAAAGGTGATCTCTGGGGCTGGTCTGCAGACCTCACCTAGAGTCAGGAGCCTGCGGACATGTGCTACTCTAAGTGTGCTCCACTGACCAGGGCTAGGCTGCAAGTGTCTGTTACCAGTGCAAACGGAAGGAGGTTCAGAAACTGAGGGCACTAAGAATAAGTAGTTTAACTATTAAGCTCTCATTGTATACTCATTGGACATTGTTGCAACATCTGAATGCACGATCCCTGGACCCATCACATTGAACCAGATACAGGCCAGTTCGAATGTTGTCGGACTCCTATGGTACGAGATGTTTAACTAATCATCACGACTGGCCTATTATGACAGTTAGTTTAAAAGTTGTTACTTTACCATAGGAGTTTCAGAAGCACTGTTCTAGACCTTAGCCTAACCTGTCCAAAGAGGGTTCATAGAATACTATGCTGTGGAATATTAGGAAATATAAAAACTTCCTGGTTAAATAAATTTAAGAAACATTAGGTTAAACAAAGTTGAACAGGCAGACCTCTTTACTGCAGGACTTCTCAGAGCCTTCAATATGCATGTGTACCTTTGCATATCCAAGAGAACACAGCATATAGTGTTTCCCAACTATTTTGGGTATCGAAATGCCACACCCTACACCACCAGCATTACCATATCTCAAGAAATAGTGCTTTGTGGAATACCATGGTATGAAATCACTCTTCTAAATGATTTAACTAAGGTATCGAGCTTTTTTAGCAATTTGAAAAATACCAATTAAATACTAATAAAAATTAACCTGTGGTACATGCATTATCATAATCCTGAACAGTTCAAGCAATTTTAATTTGCAAAAACTTGTTTGTTTCTCCAAGATGAGACTTGGTCTATTAACAGCAGAATGGTTGTTTTGGCATTGAAATACATCACTATGAAACAATTTAAATTTTAAAAAATAATGATATGCTGCCACAGTATTTTAGGGTCTTACAGCATTAGTTTTTAAATTGTTATTATAAGGCTAACTTGCAATTTAATTTAGATAACAGATTTGCTATTGTAGCCTCTCCCTCTTACCACTAACAAAAAAAAAAAAAATCTATAATGAAATATCACCACTCCACTTGGTATACAAAGTTACTAATTAGGCTGAGTTCTCTTTATACAAAATCATACTCTATTACTTTGTAAGCAATTAGAAACTTTTTAAGTATCAACTGTGCCTAGGTTAGAGGGTATGATATGTATGCTCAATTTCTTAACAAACTTTACCTCCACACATAAAGGAATTTCAGAACACATGGAATGAAGCTGAACTCCACAAATAAAACATTAAAAATGGAAGATGGTCCTCAACATCCTTTCTTTTAACCACCACTGGCGGCTGGAATACCTTTGGCCATAAAAACTACAAGTTCTGTAAAACATCCATGTTCACTGTGTCAAGACAGTCAAAGTAATAGCACTTTTGTTTGTTCACTAGGGAGTGACCGCTAATCGGTGTAGCAAGTTCATTATCATTATATGATGTCTTCAGGAACATCGGCTGTTATTTCACAAGGACACCCTTAGCACCCAGAACAGCGTTTGTCACATAGTATGCAATTAACAAATTTGTTTTTAATAAATGTGCAGGGCTCTTATATGAAAAACAACATTTTAATACCAGCAGAGTACGCATCTGTTATAAAAAGGTACAGAATCTAAAGACAAAAGCAAAAATTATCCATAATCTCCATGGTTTACCTTTAAAGTCCATTTGCATGTCAGTGCATATACTTCAAGATACTTAATTATTTCAATACATATGGGATCATATTCCATGCTACATTTTCCCGAATGCTATCAGTACAAAATAAAAATACACAGCTTCATTATAAACAGCTCCACAGGCAGTCATTTCACGACGAGATGAAATTTAAGAAACGGATCTGCTTTTGAAGTCTTAAATTATCCTGCCTCCCCTCTCATTTTCCTCTCTGTCTGGAAAAAGATACTCCTTTGGTCAAAGCCTTGAGCATATCCCTAACAGTTTCTTTAGAAAATATTCCTGAAAGGGCATGTACATTTTAAAGCATTTGTTATGCATTTCCAAACTCTCCTTCACAGAGGCTGTAACCTCTCAGACCCCAACAAGCAGTACAGAAGACTGATTTTCACAGCAGTAACTAAAAGAAGCTATAACTCGAGACTGCTACTTTTTCACCTTCTTTCTCAGCTGTCAACAAACTGTATCCATTAAACAACAACCTGGCTTCAATGGCCACAATAAGAAATTTTACAAATATAACCTTTCTTTCAGGAAACCCACTATATCAGGATTTGTCCTTCAGTATAGAAGGTAAAAAAATAAATAAAAAATAAAATAATCCCAGAGTCTCGATACAGAAAAAATAACACAACGTGTAATTGTAAGAATATAAGAATGAATTTTATTGGGTAAAATTAGAGTTTTGTTAATCCTGTGCCAATGAGAGTATGAAAATAATAACACAGTGAAAAATTACTCACTTATCTCTAAGAAGAATCAGGTTTTATATAATATTTTAAGGAGTAAAGATGAGGTGCTTGGGAAGAAAAGGCAATATGTTCCATATTTCCTGAGGTAGAAGGAATCCATGTGGCCATACGTGGGTTATGCTCTTAGCAAAGGATACTGGAGGATATCCCCCAAAAAATTATTATAAATTAGAACACGGGCAAATCAAGAAACAATCATATTGGGGTGGCCAGTTAGCTCAGTGGGTTAGAGCGTGGTGCTCTTAACAACTAGGTTGCCAGTTCGATCCCCACATGGGCCACTGTGAGTTGCGCCCTTCACAACTAGACTGAAACAACTACTTGACTTGGAGCTGATGGGTCCCAGAAAAACACACTTAAAATAAATAAAAGTCTAAAAAAAAAAAAATCAAATCATATTAATTTAATGGGCAACATCCATCCTAGTAAACAAAAGTATCCAAGCATCTAGAAAGTTTAGTAAAATCATCAAAATTTTAAAACATAAATTTATCCAGTAGATGTTCAGCCAATTTATGTCAAAAGATGTGATTGTTCTTGAGGGTATGATACACAAATTTCCACTTATCCATGTCTGTTTATTAGTCTCCATTGCACTCAATCTCAGTCATCTTCTAGCAGAGTTAACATTCGATTCGCCCCAACGCACCCACTGACCCACCCCAACTAAGTTACGGCAAGCAATTACATTCTAATTTATAAGATCTTTCTAACAGAACCAATATTAGGTCACATTTTTTTGTTAAAAATACCATTAACTGGTCTGGAGGCAACCAACGTCTTAAGGGAGGGAGGGTGTATGAGGAATATGATGAGACCTTTAGGAACCGGGATGCAATGAGACCTGGCTGGTGTGAATCTGCTTGAGTGTAAATGAAAGGCAGGGAAAGGGGGTAGTAGGGAAGATTTTTGTTTGAGGCTTAAGAAACAACAAAAACATTATCTTTTCTGCAAGAGCCATGGCTCCTGCTCATGAGAGAATACACCCCACCCCTTGAAAACACTGTCTATGGTTCCCAAAGGCTATCTAGGCACTCATTTTACGAATATACAAAATTTAAGAAATGGCTCTACTAGTAAAGACTGAAACAGCCACCTATGTGAGGACCTTGTATAATGTGACATCTGCAGGAGGTACAATAGTGGCTGGTTTCCAAAATTTGGGAATAAAAGTGGCAAGAATGAATGTCAGGGAAAGAAAGTCAGGATGATAATCTGCTGATGTCCTCTTTCACATCGATATTCAAAGCACCACCGATTAAATACTGGGTTTTCATTTAAATAGTGTACAAACCTCCCATGATGACAAATTCTTCAAGCATTTTTCAAGACATATAACACGCGTTCCTTTTCCTTTCACTGTAATTGGGATTTTATAAAAAGCCGTTGGATCACTTCTCTATCTTGGTGAAAATACCCATTACATATGGTTATAATCAAGGGTCAAACTGCTAATGGCACCAAAATCAATGGGAGCTATGAAATTAGAGGATGGGGTCCACTGGACTCCCACACCCACCCAAACTCCTTCTCAGGATAACAGGAGGCCTTAAGCACTCTTGTTTCTTGGTTGATTTATCTAGAACTACATGACACGTGCTGCCTATTCCATGTTCCAGGTTCAGATTTCCTTCACCACCACACACACACAAACACACGAAAAAATAGAAAAACTCAAGCATCTTCTGATCTCATAATGAGGAAATAAGATATAAATTGGTAGTTCTGCTCTAAAACATGCCAGTTTAATACAGCTCAAATAAATTGAATAACCTTAAAGAGCCTTTTTGGAACTTTGTTTTCTAAAAATGAAGAGAAATCAAGACACATGTTGAGTTGCCTTTAATAATGATTAAATAATTAAATTTTTATTTTATACCATGACGACATTAAAAAAATATATTGTAGGTGACAACATTTGATGAAACAAACACAAAAAGTATCAGAAAAATGTAGAGTGTAAAACGAATAATTTTGACATCTGATTATAAGGATAGACGTCTGCTACTTGAGGAAAGTTTAAAGGTTTGCTCTGGAGATTCATGCTGGATACATGTTTTTCTTTATATTAATAATAAAAAGGTATTTTCTTTGTTTTTTTTTCTGCTACAGCCTATGCTTTGCTTTCCACGGTCCTAAATACCACTGAGAAGCCAGATTGAAAACTCTTATTTTAACAGTACTCTTTTGCTCCGTATTATAAAGTTAATTAATGAATGAATTCAATAAATATTTACTGAGCACTTCCACTGTGCCAGGTACCACTGTGAAATTAGAGGTACTACAGACACAAAAAGAGACAAACACCTCTGCCCGCAGAATTTTCATTCTTCGTGCTAAATTTTGAAGGAAAATTTACTGTGTTCAGACACTGAACAATCAGCAAATAACAGTGAATAAACCACAACCTCACCCTGAAGAAGTTACAATTTACTTGTTTTTCCTACTAACTTTTTATTTGTTCTTTTTTCTTGTTTTTCACTTTTATAAAATAGTGAATCCTTGGATATTTCTCTCCAAGGTATCCCGCCTAACAGAATATCTTAATAGATAATAATTTAAGTACCAAATATCAAGAATTTCCATTCATTTTTAAGTGTTCCCGACTTCACTGCTTTAAACAAAACTTCTGAGTTATCTAGAAGAAAGTGACAATGTTGATAAACTTGACTCATTTAGAGTTGTTCATTTCTAGGGACTCATCTGAATTTTTAAACTATTTTTGGCAATACCTCCTCCGATTTACCTTTCCACACCTTTCCCCTCATCCACTATTTATATTCTGGACCATTCTCACATTTCTACATTTCAATTAGGTGATACCTTGAGTTAAACTGTCTTCTCTACAAAGGACCAAAGTATTTTTTCTCTGATTCCTACTTAGAAAGAACACTAAAGGAAAAGACTCAATTAGATTACAGATTCAAAATTATTCAAAGAGGGATTTCATTTAATTCCATTTTTTAGTGCAAAAAAGGGTGTATTTTACATGATGAGATGAAAGAGGGGCTCTAAGCAGTGTCACACTACACATAATAATGTCAAAAATGTTTTACTATGTAAGTGATAATTATGTCAGCACTGCATGTACTATCACAGAATTTGAACATGCAAAAAGATAATATATGCAAAGCACAAAAATGAAAACAATTATAAGATTTGAATGCATTGTATAAAAAAGTAAAGAAGATGAATGCATGTTGGTATCAGTCTGCTATTATTTTGATGTTAATATCATAACATTTAACAAAAATATATGAAGAAAGAAAGGAAGTTTTTATCTGAAATTTTGACTAGCTAGAGTATGCTAATAATGAAGCCCGTTCTTTTTATGCTGGTGCATGGGAGAAAACTAACGATCACTTGCAATTTTATGTTATATTGGGATCTCATAATTTATAATTAGTTTTATTATAAAAAGCAAATTACACACACACACACACCATATACATACATACGTGTACGCTTTTAATCATAAAGACCCATCTTTACATCATTGGACTGTGAAACTTTGAGATGCTTGATCTGAATCCACACAGAAAATTCTGACTGCCAACAGACTCTCCAAGAAGCCGAAACAATGCACAATCATGACACAATGATCTTAGTTTGCAGATGTGAATGTGTCTATTAACAGGGTTAGCCCTCAAGATGGGTACAACAACTCCAATTACTCTCCATTCCTAACCCTCCACGTGCACAATGAGGGATCAGGACTTGAAACAGTGCCATGATGTAAAAGGGAAATGACGGAGGAGAAGAAATGGGCTTTGGATTAATGAGCTGGCATACACACCACAGCCTTAATGGGCAGCGCTGACAGGGTTCAATTATAGTGGAGCGTGCAGCCTCATTACTGCCAGTGCTGTCACTTAGGGCACTGGTGCGGAGGAGAATCCAACTGACTGCAGACAAAGGGAAAGAGAAACACATGAAAACAAAAGACATTTACAAAGCATCTTCAGGAGCAAAGACCCTACCGTCTCCCCCAACCCACACACACACTACACACAGGCAAACACATATGCACACACATGCTCCTCAGCTCCGCTTACAAGCCAGCACACAAACAGGCACAAGCCCTTTGTATATACACACACTGAAGTTTCCTCCAGCTTGGCTTGCTAACTGATTATTACACTTGGGGACTTTAGGAAGAAATATAATTGACATAAGCACTAGTGTCAAGGCATTTTTAAAATGGGACCTTAAAAACTATCCCTCCAAAAAATAAATCCGCATTAAAATTGTTACCCTTTTTACTGGGCACTAGTGCCTTATGTATCCTTTGCTCTACGTTCTTACTCACAATTATCACTCTTCACCACATAATTTTCATGTCAAAGTCAAAATAAAAATAATTAAAGGAAGTATTTTGATTCCATAAATAGCTACATGTAAATTTTCTAGGCTATTTTAATTCTCTTCATGTGCTGGTGTTTAAATGGAGGGGGAAATGTGCTAAATGGAAATATGATAAGGCCTGACTAATAAAAGTTTCAACAATGTGTGGAATAAAGTCTTGCCACAGAAAATCCATTTCTAAAATGCATTCCATGAATTTATTTACGAAAGACAAAAAGCTACCTCTCCCATGAAAAATCCTGCCTCTAGAAAACAAATACACATTTAACTAACTGATTCAAGAACAGTGACTTGATATAAACACAAAAAATAATCAGAGATATGAATGTAGAATAATTATGCCTACTATGCATTTCTACAAATTAGTCTATAAATTTTAACACATAACAGATAGTACTTGATGTACAATATAATCTTATGTTAGCTACTTGAACATCAAATTGTAATGCTGACATTTTTTTCTCCTAAAAAAATATCTCCAGGTAAATCTTAACAACCCATCTTCAAATAATAATTGGATTACTTGTCAATTATCTATGACCATTCAGAAACAAAATCAGTCTTAGTGGAGATAATTCAGGAAATGCTTTAGTAGCTTTTAAAAAGAAAGAAAAACAAACAAACAGAAAGCTCTATGGATGACTCAGAGGATAGTTTCAAGCTCCTTTCCTTGAACCCATAATAAACGTATATAGTTGAGATAGATTTAAGCCTCTCTCCCCCAAATCAGAAGAAATACATAAATGTATAGAACACAGATTACTGGGTCAAATAAAGCTAAAATAACAAGAAACTCCCAACAGGAAAATATCTCAAATTGAATAGGCATTTCTATACCAACCAAACTATCCCTTGAAAAAGACCAATATGCTTTCACATTTTTAAAAAACGGTTTAAGGTAGCCATTTTTCTACAAGGGATTCATTTTTAAGAACTTTTCTAATGTAGGTGGATGCCAGAAACAAAGACGTAATTATAATTCTGAATGGAAAACCCTATGGAAGCAACCAAAAGATGAATATTCCCATTTGTTTTCGTATTATCACACATATTCTCATTCTAACACTTAACAGGCAATAAATCGCAAACAAGATTAACTTATTTCAGCAAAGCATTCTTTTACCAGGGATAGCTGCACTCTGGTGGTAATTTCCAATTTGAAATATTAACTTAGACCAAAGGTCTCCTAGTCATGCAGGGTCTTCTGCTGTCATGTTCTACACGTGGCGTCACAAGCAGTGAGGACCAGGGAGGTTGGCCATCAGCCACCTGGTCACAAATGGTGTAAGTGTCATCCTCCCACATTGGGCTGGAGTCTATCTGCACTGTCTCCTCCCTCCTCTACATTTACCTCTCAACCCAGACTCACCCCTCCAGTCAACTGAATTACCTCAGTAATTCCTCACTAGTTATAACGTCAACAAGTTCTACCATGGGAACCCAACGAAATATCAATGAACACATACCACCCACTGTGTATTGAGAAGAGCCACAGATCACTGCTTTGGAGGGCTGTGCATAGCACGGAGTAGTCTATGAACACAAACAAAGGCAAGTCACTTAGTCCCATATATTTATAGATGGAGAAATTAAGACAATCTTTATGGAGTTTTAATAGAATATAGATACAGAAAAAGTGAAATGTATATGAAGCATCAATGTGCAGAGCTTGGCTATTGGAAAATGTTGATTTTCTCTCTTTCTACCCTTTACCGTAATCCATGACTTCATTATGTCTTAAGATCCATAGCACTTTGTGGCTTCTGTCCTATCTCAGATCTGCCAAGCCAAACCACAAGAGTATAGGATGAGGACCGCCACAGCTTAAGTGCTGTGCAACCACTAAAACTATATTTTACACATACCTCTGATCTCAGTGACAGAATTGGCACAGACCAAAATATACTGCAGCCCAGCTCATCATTTCCTGCCTACAGTGTTAGTAGTTCAAAGAAAGATCTTGTCATTTGGTCTTTATGATATATATATAGCCTTAAAAAGCCCTATACAATTTTTATTCCAAAGAGTTCTTGTTACTAAAATATGCTTTTTTCTCTTCTGAAAATGCAAATGTTATCATGAGCAAGATTCTTTTTTTGCTCCTAAGATATGGAAGGCTACATACCAACCCATGAGTGTGGTTACCAATGGGGAAGAAAAGGAAATGAATTTAAGAGGAGTCTATATAACGAGGTACAGCCCACTAAATATTTTTACCTATAGTACAGAATGATTTAAATTTTTACTTTATATTTCTTTTTAACATTTTATATCACCATGTGTGCATTTTAAAAACTAACATTAACAAAAATAAACACTAAAATTAAATTTTAATTAAATTTTAATTAAATTTAAATTTTTTAAATTAAAAAATATTTATTGACATTTCTCCAACTGTGAGATGGGTAGTTTCCTTTTATTTTCTGCAGAGAACGTATATCTTACTGCTTTTCATATCTCAGCTTAGCAAAACCTCACGCTTTTTCACTAGTGTTTCTATCTTTGGGTCTGCCTCCAAAGTCCTAGGTCACTGGCTTCTAGAGAGAACACATGCATGAAATAGTTACTCATCTGACCTGGGAGATGAACACAGCTAAACCAGACTCAGCAAACACCCTACCAATAAAATGCCTTTTCCTCTTGGGAGCAAGATTTGATTGGTTTTTCTCAGCCTCAAAAGGCTGAGTCACCTTCAGCAAACATTTATCTCCCCAGACTTGAATCAGCTGGGATCTTCCACTTTCACTAGACTTCCAAGTCTCTGATTTAGTCTGACATTTAGTAGCTTCCAGATTTCACCGCTTACTATAAACAAGGTCATCTTATGGACACTCCATAAAGCCAAATGCCAAGCAACAATGGTGGTTTTTACTATGGCAATTACTCAAAATACCAACCATCTTTTCCCTTACCCTACCCTCCCATCAGTGAAACAAATAACCCAAACTCATACACCCTCTTTGGATTCTGAATCCCTTGATTTAATTAAGATTCCCCGTCTCAAGATCCCTTAGCTTAGTTCAGGCTGTGATAACAAATGCCGCAGACTAGGTGGCTTATAAAAGACAGAAATTTATTTCTCACAGGTCTGGAGGCTGAAATGTCCAGGAACAAGGCAGCTGCAAATTCAGGGTCTAGTGAGGATCTGCTTCCAGGTTTGGAGATGGACGGATGTCTTCTCTCTGTGTCCTCAAGTGGCAGAAGGGGTGGGGAAACACTCTGGCTCTTTTATAAAGGCATTAACCCCATTCATGAGGGCTCTTTTCTCATGAACTAATCACCTTCCAAAGGCTCCACCTCCAAACACCATCACATGCGGGATTAGATATCAACATATGAATTGTATGGGAAATGTACCATTCAGTCTATACAACACAGACCAACAACCTCAGGCTTGTTAAAAATGGGATTTTGGAATCAGTGGTGCCTCAGATTCTGTATTTCTAACAAGCTCCCAGGATACCTAGGCTGCAGGTCTCGCTAATTTGAATACACCTCCCTCTTGTTTCCTGGACCTTATCATCCCTAATTGACAGGCCTCACTTGTGCGTTCAGTATGGATATTCCTCTTGCTAAATGTGAGGTACCCTGGTCCCTTCCCACACAGTTAACATTTTGATACAAACATACGTCTATGATTACATAATACCAAGACCGTGAGTCTCCATGGAAAAAGTCTGTTCAGATATTTTTGGTCATGAAGCCCCATTTAAAAAAAAGTAAAAAGTCATCATGCTCATTATCATCTCCAGTTGGCCAGTCATTTAAATCAAAACAATTTGTGTTAGATACACAAACTAAGAAATATAATCCAGGTCTCATTCTTATACTATGACCTCATTTATTTCATAATACATTGGTCACACATTTATATCCTTGCAATCTGTAAGTATGATCAAGGTTTCCCATAAAATTCCTAAGCTGTAGAGTACTTGGACTTCACTCTATGCATAGGAAACATCTCAGTCTTACTTTACCCACAGCTGCTGCTTCCTATAACAATGCACAGGTTATACAGTAATAAAATAATCTCATGTCTGAGCAAACCACACGCCTCCTTCACTATCCTCTAAGCGCGCTTTTACATGAACATAAAAAAATCAGCTCTCTTCAAAGTCTTTAAGGGAGGGGAGTGTCAAACAATGTTTAACACCACAGTGAGCAGCTCAGACTGCTCTAAACCCTCTCAGCACACATAAATAAAACTAGATTTCATAATGGGCCAGCATTACATAGCTCTAAATGTTTTATTTCAATCCCAGACAAAAGCATACAGGAAAAAAAGAGGTGCTTATTGAGTGAAAGAATACATCAGAAAATATTCTAAGAAATAAAGAAACAAAGAAAAATGCCACTGAATCAAGAAATACCTTCAATGTGTATTTAACATTTCCTCAAAAATATATGAAAATTGGATCTAACACATTGCTCTTGCTACATTTTAATTTGAGCCCCTAATTTGGGCCATATTTTCAGCTTTGGAAGTCTGATAACAAAAAAAAAGAAAGAAAAAGCACACTTTCTAATGGTATTTTTTAAACCAATGAGTTCTCTTTGCCCATAACTCTTCCACATCAAATTATGACTCCCTAGTCACATATTTTCATTTCTTGTGACATTAGTGACTCCTTCTAGTAATAAACAGCTTATTGGTGATTTGCTTCTTGCCAGAACACCTCCAACATACTCACTAGAGTCCGGCAGAATCTCTAACTCCTGGAATGTGTTTTCTAAAACAAGTTCTATGTAGCTCAGATGAGCTTCCAAGAAGACCTGATCCTCGTCAAAACTTAGCAGAATAATGGATACAAGTGATACAAATGTTAAAAATATGGGAGTATACTTACCACTTCACTGATAAGTGGGGAAAAAAAGCAATAGACTGGAAATAATTTTGTCCAGGGCCCAAAATCATGGTACTTCATAGATAATTAACTATTCATCCTTTTTTGAATGCACTATAGAATAGAATTTGCAGTGTCTGGGCCATTCCTCCTTCATCTTTATTGCTAACACAAATTTCTCCGTTCTCTATGATCTTCTTTAGTATTTATAAGAAGGGGTGACATTTATTGTCCTTCCAACTGTTCCTTAAAATTTGTACTTAAATCACCATTTATTTATCTACGTATGAAATAATTTTCAATTCCTGTTAACTTTTACGCATAAGGCCTATTTCCCAAACCATTAGTCATGTTCCAGATGTTTCCAGCAAAGAATGTTGGAGAAATATTACTCGTGTTTACCATATGCTCTATTTCTGTTTAAATATCCTACTTTCAACTTAGTATTCTGAAGAAGGTAGAAGTAAAATTGAGTTAAATCAGAGGATAAGAGATACGTCTCTCAGCAATGGTTTCAAATACATTAAGTCAGGGAGAAAGACCATTTTTAAATACCAATAAGTGTTTGTAATTTTGATAGAAAGTAAAAAGAAAAGAATTCAAAAATCACAATATATAAAGTTTATACTGTCCAGAAGAGAGGAGAATAAATGGAAATGACCTAACTTTAATTGGTTCCTGTGAGTCCTATAAGTGTAACTTCTTAAAGAGTGTTTAGCTCAAAAGGAAATCCCCACATTTCTAATCTAGAATTTTAAAACATTTTAAATCTCTATTCTGGAAACTCATACTTCACGTAAATAAAGCATTCACGATCCTCTCTAAATACTATAAACTCCAGAATTTACTTGCTAAAAATAATAGCATTGCATCTATTTTTCTAAATAAGAGGGAAGAGGAAAATCTTTACTGAAAGAAGTTATAAAATTGGATGTAACTCAACAAAATGACAGATTAGATGGGGTAACACTTACACTGCCTTCATGATTTTGCTCTTGCTTTATAAATCAAAATCTGGGATATAAGTGCCAGTCAGACATGTTCCACCTGGGATCTGAAAATACCACTATATTCTTCCTGCCGATAATAGTGCCACAATAATAGAAGTTCTGCAATCATAATTTACATCACTGATAGCTTAGAGATAATGCAAGAAAAAAATTCCAACTCTTTCTTTAGATTTGGATTGCTTCTTTGATGGTAAAAGCAATGCGTATTTACCTTTTATTTTTCCTGTAAAAGAGGTAAGTGTGAGACTCAACCACTGCAACTAATGACAAATTCAGTCAGGATGTGCCGTTTATACGTAATCGTTTTTCTGGATATCATGATATTTTCATTTCAAACCAGTCTTGCATTTTCAGAAGTAGAATACCATCCCCCATTTTTTAACCCTTTTATTTCCACACAAAAATAATATCTGTGGAAGGTTATCCATTGTGTCTTTACCTTGGGAGTACACCTCTTAGCTTGGTTGCATTTTCTCTATAGTTGTGGCAAAAATGACAGCAAGAGATGGCAGCCAGAAACTCTGAGGCCCTAATTCTGTGTCTGCTCAAGCAGCAGTGATAATTAATCAATTCCTTCTCTCCCATTTCATCGCCACTGTTCTCCCATAGTGCTATAGGTAAACTGGAGAACCCACCTTAGCCTTTGAAGTAGGACTAACTGGGGTACCTTATTTGGAAGAGAACTGCCCACTCTTACCCTAAAACAGCTACCTTCTTTAATGCAATAAAGTAAGAATTTTACCAGCCAAATTCAGTTAACAAGGGCCCTATGAAATGGCTTGCAAACCAATCTTACTCTTTTAAAAAAAGAAACTTAAAAGAGAAATAGCAAGAAGACATACAATTAGAGATCATGTGTGCTTTGCTCAACTTTAGAAAGTATCTACTCCAGTTCCCCCATTTTATAGGTGTGTACACAGAGTCCCCGAGAAGACACGTGACTTGCCCAAAGTCACAGAGGGAGCTGCAAGCCAAAGGTAAAACTGAATCCCTTTGCCAGTTAGGCATTACTACAGTAGTTCCCCCCTTCCCCGAGGTTTCACTTTCCACGGTTTCCATTATCCACAGTCAACCAAAGTCTGAAAATACGAATGGAAAATTCCAAAAATAAACAATTCATAAGTTTGAAATGATGTGGTGTTCTGAAAAGTGTGGTGAAATCTCTCACTGTCCCCCTCTGTGCCACACGGGACGTGAAACATCATTTTGTCCAGCGTATCCATGATGTTACCCTGTTAGCCACTTAGCAGCCGGCGGGGTTATCAGATCCACTGGAGCAACATCACAGCACGTGTGTTAAAATAACCCTTATTTTACTTAATAATGCCACATTCACATTTATCACAGCATGTTGTTATAACTGTTCTATTTTATTATTGTTGTTGTTAATTTCTTACTGTACCTAATTTACATATTAAACTTTATCATAGGTATGTATGCACAGGAAAAAAACATAGTATATATAGAGTTTGGTACTAGTTGCAGTTTTGGGCATCCACTGGGGGGCTTGGAATGGACTCTCCCCCACAGATAAGGGGGCACTACTATACCAAGATAAGGATTGATTACATTAAACTGTCGTATACAACCTACTACCTCTAACCCTCCTATCCTGAGGCTCTCTCTCAGCCTTGGGCCATTTAGGATCCCCCAAAAGTTCCCTGAAGATGACTGAGGAGGGTGTAGTTCAGCCTGAAGAATCCACAAAAGCAAAAGCATGCAAGTGAACCATTTGTACGTGGGAGGACCCTCCGTGAGAATAGAGCCTGCCCTGGGATTTCCACCCATTTTGTGTTGAATCCCTAACTACAGAAAAGACCCAAGACCTGCACTGCATCTAGATGACATATCAATCTTTCAGAAAAAACTTAAATGGGGCAGGGTGTTCAAAGGACCTACCCAAGACAACATGAAATGAATCCGGAAGCACCCTAGGTCACTCCCTCACCTGGGGGTACCATTTCCTGCTTCTCTTCCCGCCTTCAGTAACTTTTTCTGCAGCTGACCCCATGTGCAGAGATGTCTGAAGCAAAGGGCCCTCACACCCCATTTGTATTCCAAGCCTGTGGGTCTGTAGTATTATGTACTGGCTCCATTCTAATCACCAGGCTTTTGCCAACTGAGAAAGGCAAACTATAATTTGGAAATGTTTGCTGTTGTGTTTGGTTGATTGTTTGTTTCCTTTTTTACAGCCCCAGCACATAGCAAAGGGCCTCACACATTGTGGGCACTTAATAAAGGCTTGTTGAAGAATTATTTTTTTAACGTTGTGTTCTATGTGTGATATTTTGACTGCATCTGTAATAGCTCTGGTGACATGTTATTAAAGATTATCCCATACAAATTTTAGAAATAATAGAAGGGAACTTTGATCCCCTAAATTGGACTATATTATTTTGTGATAACTTATAACATCCAGGAAAACAAAGTAACACCTAAGAAACCCAATTAATCCTACGAAATATGTTAAATGACAAATTTACTTTTGAATGTAACTCAGATACATGCGAGTCTTAAGTTTATGAATGTAGAATATACTCAAGCATGAAAGGAAAGAAAGAAATATGCCCAAGTCTTCATTGAAAGTTACTCTCATACTCCGCAGTTGTTTCTCTCTGTTACAGGATGTTCACTGTAAATGCAAGAGGGGGAGAGTCCTCCCATTGCATTTTTTGTATTAAACAGCAAACATCACCACTTTCCCAGCTTCTCAAGAATGTCATCTATTAATAACAGAATATTAGACTTGGAGGGGAGCAAGCCAATATTCTCCTTTTACAGATAATAAAACCTCTTAGCTCTCTTCTTACATGCAAGGCGTCAAATGTTTTTCTACAGTATCTCTCATCTTCTCCCAATCTTCTTCTTTTTAATGTCCTCATCTCTGCCACATATGCCTTTTTTTCCAGCTGCCTTTTCTCCTTTAATTTTTTTAATTCTTCAGAATACTTTCACTCTTTCCCACAACCAGAATGACACCACCATCCTCTACAAAGCCTCCCACAGAATTTACACACAATTTTTAAACCTAGTTCCCATCTTCCAGCCACTTCCATCAATGCACAACTTGTCCCTTTGCTCAATGTCCTCATCCAGGACTCACTGACCAGGAAGATGGAAAAACCACACCACCAATAACAACAAAATTAGTATAATTAGAAGACATAATAATACCCGATAGGGAAGACTACAAGAAGCTACAAGGAAGTCAAGAAGGTGGAACAACCTCTATGAAACACTCTTGAAATGAATGTTGGCTGTCACTATATACAAAGAGTAGCTGTCGGGAGACATGATTTATGAGATTCAAGAAAGACTCTTATGTCTCAAACTATCTCACCCATCTGCTGAAAATGTTTTATTTCATTTTTTATTTCATGAGACTTATTTCTTTAAGTTAGAAAATTTTACTTTTAACAAAACGCAAATGCTACGAGAATTAGTACAGTGACTCTTTTGAATTATTTCCAATTTCAAATAAATTCGCTTGATCATCACATATTTGTACTACATTTCAGATTGTGGGGAAGGATGAAAAAGGGAAAGAGATTAAGACGTACAAATTGCCAGTTATCAAAACAGCCATGGAGTTGTAAAGTGCAGCATAGGGAACACAGGCAATGACACTGTAATAACTATGTAGGGTATCAGATGGGTACTGGACTTATCGGGATGATCACTTTATAAGTTACATAAAGGTTTAATCACTATTGTGGTACACCTGACATAATAACTAATATAATATTGTATGTCAACTGTAACTGAATTTTTTTTAATTTACATCAAAATAGAGAACAATATCATTGATCATCTTGCTCCCCTAAAAATTAGCTGAGAGCCAATATATATGGAATTCCTAATAAAGTGAGGACTGACAGTTGTGCATTACAGAAGACAAATAAGGGACAAGTATAAAATTTTGGAAAGGGAGCATTGAAAGACAAGAAAAGAAAGAGTAGAAAGCAAGACAAATATCACTTGCCTCACAATGTTGACAAAACCATACCCTTCCTTCAAACGGATGGATCTCCTTTGCTAAATAGGAGCAAAAACACTACTTTAACTTTCTGGGGATTGTTGAGCCTTTCATGATCATCGAATAGTTGTGAAATAGTTTTGCTTCTAAACCTTTGCACTTACATGGAGCACTTCAGTTAATTCTTGCAACTCAAACAAACAGGTGTCGTCAGAGGGAAAAGGAAGGAGCTGAGAGAATAAATGACAATGAGAAAGGAAGTAAAAAGTGATGGGAGTTGGAAGTAGGCAGTATCCAACAGGAAAGAAACCTAGTAAGGTTTGCACCAGGGGTTCTCGCTCAGGCGTGATTTTGTCCTCCAGGAGACATTTGGGCAATCCGGAGACATTCTGGGTTGTCACCGCTTTCAGGAGAAGATTGCTTCTGGCACATTTAGGATGCTGTTAATGATCTTAACAGGACATAGATCGGCCACGCACAATAAAGAATTATCCAGCCTAGAATGCCAACAGTGCTAAGGTGAACAAACTATTCTCTAGACTTCTGTAATATATGATATACAACCACAGGAACACTCACACATGGGTCTTTCACCAGGTATGAGAAGGTTCTCCAGATATTTCACTTTGCTTGTACTGATGTGCACAGCCCAGAATAAGACCTATGTTTGCTCCAAAAATTTGTTAAGACAAATGTCGATACTAGTGTAAAAGGGTCTCGTTGGTCTCCAAGTCTTTGCCCCCAAGTGACCAAAAGAAATGAGTCCATGCATTGGCACCTAAATACGCAAAGTGATTTGGTAAGATGAAGAGTTATGGTTGGAGCGGTACCAAAATGTTAAGAACTGCATCCATATTAAGAGAGGAAACAAAAGCAGAGATTAGACCCTTGGGATTTTCAGCCCATCCTCTGAAAAGTATGGAAGTCCAAATGAATCCAGATGGTGATGTTGACAACAATAGCAACTAGGATTGATTCAAAACTTCCTGTATGCCAAATAAATGCTCAATTCTTTACATGCACAGTATCATATGGTCACTGTAAACTATCCGTTTCACAGTTACGGAAATACGCTGAGAGAGATAAGGTAGCAATTGGAAAGAACCAAATTTAGGGATCATACCTAGCTGTGTGACACCAGCATTTAGCTTTAACCATTGTGCCACACTAACTGCCTAATGAATCAGAGTACAGATGCAAGAGAAAAAAAGCAACGTTGCTCATTTACCCCTCAATTATTTGAGTGCCTCCTAAGAGCTGAGAACCCAGCAATGAAGAAGACAGTTGTCTTGATCTCAGACAACAAACAAACTACTGGGGATAGAGAATCTCCAAAATAAGATTCTATCATCAGACTCCAACCAACCACGAATATCCACAGGTCGAAGCAGAAACAAGAGCTTTCTTTGTTCAAGAGATTTTGACTCCTTTTAACTAGGCCCAGTGCAAAGCGCAGTTTAACCATGTGCTGAGTCCTCTGCTCTGTTAAAAGCCACAATGAAACCTCTCCCTTTCAGAAAGAAAGCACTCTGTCTCCACTAAAGAACATTTGATGACAAATTCCAAGCAAACAGTCTATATAAGGACTTGCCACTTTCTAGCCTCTCAACGCTGGAGAAAATAGGTTCAGGGCCTTCTCGACAAAAATTTGAAGTCCTCTGATCCCAGACTTCCAGTCACACAGAAAATGATGAGAGGCATCAAAACACTGCAAAATAAAGAAAAGAAGCTGCCAAAGCTGTTGTCTGAAGAAACAGCTGCTGCCTGCACATGAAACAGTTTCTTACATTACAAAAAACACAGTAGAGCACGAAAATCCCCTGGATTAGGACAGAAAAGACTATATTTCAAGTCACAGCTTTATCACTTACTGGTTGTGACCCTGGGCAAGTCAATTAACCCTCTCAGAATACCTATCTCGTCACCTATTAAACGAGAATAATAGCTTTCCTCCTACCTTATAGGAATGCAATAAATAAAAAAACACATATGGAAAAGCACTATAAACTGTCAAGGTTACCCTTTGTGCTTGGTATCCAATTTCATCCATTTCTAAGTGGTACAAGCCAAACATTTGGTTAGAAGCATAGCTGCTTAATAGCAAGCACATCAAAACCCCCCATCCATATCGTAATGCCCCATCACCAAGTGTCACAGAAGCGCATAGAAAAGGGATAGAACCCAACGGTGGCGATCTCTCTGTGAGATGGCACTGGAGCTTCCTTCCTCATTTTCAGTTTCCATGTTTATTATTTTGTTTATCGACAAAGAACCAAATAATTGACTTATTTATAGTCACACACTTTCATATTTGAGCACATTTTTCATAGCTATATTGCACACATGGCCCCCTCCCCAGCATACACACTAGAACTTTACATTCTGGTACATAGAAGGACTCCATTACCCGTAACAGGGAAGGAAGGGGTCATGTTTCTCCCCTTCCCATCTATGCTACCACTTACCAGCCAAGTTTAGCTAACAGCAACAAAAAAACTAACAAAAATGTGGGTGAAAATTTAGCTGACATCTATTCAAGTACTACTGAAATATTCTGAATGAATGCCCAACCTATAACGTGATGAACGATGCACTTATATAGCTAAGCGCAGAGACTTAGTTGCTATTGCTCTGATTTGAAAACAATCCAGATATCATGGTCCTTCATATTGAGGTACGCCTTCTTCCACAAGCTCATATGCCTGTAACAGTGTCTGAAAGAAGTGATCAGTTACGCAGTGATGGTTAAAAGCATAGGCTCTGGATCAAACTATCCAGGTTCTTCTGGACACACCAGGACCTTGGGCAAGTCATTTAACTTTCTGATTCTCAGTTGCTTTACGGGTAAAATAATATTACCTACTTCCTAGGGCCATCATGAGGATAAATGAGATAATACAGGTAAACTATGTAATATTGTGCCTGACATGACATCACATACTCAGGAAATGTTAGCAGCTACTTATTACAATTAAATGATCATCATTTGAGAGAGATGTAAGGTCTTACTTTTTCTATATAGGTAAATGATCTAAAAGAACTAATTCTCAGATCCACTTTCATTGCTAAACACAGATTCAAACAATGAGCACCTGAGGATAAATTGTCTAAAAACATGACATCTAATCATATCAGCAGCAGCAACATATTAGGGGTATGAGTGACCCTTTTGTATAGAAAGCCAATCACAGCACAGTAGGCACCCAAGTCGTCTGCGGATGACCAGAAAAGAAGTCATCCCCAAATATATACTACTGGAAATTAGTCGGGACTAATTGTCACTAGACAATTTGAACTTTTAAATTAATTATTGTTAATATTTTTCAAAAGATATCCAATCACCTCCCGGAGTCAGTTCTCCTTTCATCACCATATATTTGATCCCTTTTGCCCTCATCTACCACCCCCCGGTCTGGGTCACATTTGCAGCACAGGCCTGAATTCCTAGCAGTTCCCGTGTGAATGCAGAAAAGGCCTGACAGGAGATGATGGAAGGCAAAGGAAAAGCCAGGGCCTCAGACAACAAAGCCGGCAACTCCCAGAAGAACAAGGGTTCATGAACAGGCATTACAACCACAGGGAACATTCCCGCCAGGGTGCATGGAGGAACACTGAAGAGAAGGGAATTGACAGGAAAACCAGTCAGGTCATAAAAGACCAAATGGACTTACTAGAGATTTAAAGAAATCATAGTGACCTTATTAAATGGCAAAGTATTAAAAAGCTGGAGATGGAGCTGGAAGCCTTATGCTGGAACCCACCCTACATTTCCTGCCACTCCAGACGGCCCTTGTTACAACAGCTAATTCTGCCACGGCACTTGTTTTGGAAACACGAATTTGTTCCAACATGATTGATTATGTTAGGAAACAATTTAAGCATAACTGAATTTTGCATTTGCTTATGTGCAGTTTCGTCTTTGGGAAAGACTAGGTGAATAAAGAGAACAGCACTCAGCTGTACCAAGCCACGTAGGAATGCCAAAAACACACACGCGCACACAGGTCCGCATCTACCAGCTCCTGTAGCTACTGCATTGTGAGCCATCCCCATTCACATCTGGCGTTACAACTTTCACTCCCATTTCAGAAAACTCTCCTGCCACCACTTCACAAGAATTCACAAGCTACAACCCTTCTGATGCCAACCTCCACAAACGTCAAATCTTTTTCAAAGCAGTGTACCATGCTCGTATTTGTTCTAGTAGTTATATATTTATTAGCCTTTTAACCTGTGTAAAACTTTGCTACTATGTTTATCAGGTTCCTATCTTTTATTCTTAGATGTCACTTACTAAGTTTTTGAGTGCTTTGCCCCTGACTCCCCCACACCCCGCCTTTTCTCATGAGCCTTGTGGTTTTCCATTATGAAATTTTGTGATAGTAACTTTTAGGAATGCCTGTGTCATATTATATCAGTACTGACTATATCTTGTAGTGACCATATACACTCTGAGGTTTTGCACAACCATGTAAAATTGTTCCCATCAGCTAGAGTCCTACCTTATATCTTAGGCTCATTTCACTCCTCCTCTTCTAGTTAAAACCTGCTTTCCTTTAAGCCTCAGCTCATCCCAAGAGCCTCTCTTGGCTGGCCAGCCTGCCTACCTGCGTGCCCTTTCTCTGAGCTCTTACCGCACTCTCCACACATGCTCCTATCATGAACTTACCCCAATGTACAGTTATTATACTTTTACCAGTATCCCCACCACTGTTTTGAACCTCAAAAGGAGAGACCCATCTTATGTACTTAGTATCTTCAATACGGCACATCATAGGCACTTCATAAATGTTTGCTGAGGTAAAGGGAACAGCAAAACAAAGCACTTTCCAGTTTAACGGCCTGTATCTCACAACTCAGCAACTATATCTATACAGAATCTCAGGAAGGAAGGAAAGAAAACACTAGAGGAACCAGGGATCATTCAAAACAAGCTGAGTGTGTTCAAAGCTGCCAGATCAATAAAAGAGGTATAAAATTAAGGGAACTGAATAGAAAAAGTCCATACCAAAGGAACCATGCCACGGAGGAATATTATATTTATATGTGGGGGGACAGTATCTGAACACATTGGGAAAACGTGTTTATAATTAAATTGTTGAGTTTCATACAGCCTGAGATTGTATTGCACCTACACAGTAACCCCTTGCCAAAAATTTCATAATAGCTGTTACATCCTTTTATCTTTTAAGTAAGATTTTCCACCTATGTTGTGGGAAGGGCATTTCCGGGAAGGCTTACTAACTTTGACGTGAGGTATGTGTAAGCCAATCAAAGGGCATAATAATTCCTGGTCTTCCCTGAATGGAGACTAAACTAAGACATACTAAAAAGTTCCTTTTAGTTTGGGCAACATGTATAATGAGACAAGCTGATGTTAAAAGCTTTATCATAGATTCAGAACCCACATATATAACAAAGCACTCAGGAAAGAACCAACCCAAGTGACTTAAAGAACTTTTGTAGCAATGAGAACAGCAGTCAAATTTCACCAAATGAAAACTGCCCTTTATACGGCTTTTAAAGCTGCACGCTGCAGGGAATGCAACAATTGCCCTTGAACCTAAGATTCACTCATTGCTCGCAGGCGAACACAAGACAATATTGAAACTGAATTAAATTCACTTCAAGCCTTTCATTTTATTACTGAGAGAAAATTTTTCTTCCAGCGGTAAGAAGTGAAACAGGAAAAAAAACAGAAGGACAAAGAACATCACAAAAAAAAAAAAAATGTTATAAACAAAGGGAGAACCTCAATTCACTAAACAGTAAGCTCAAGCAGAAAAAGAAAAAGGCACTCCAAAGAAATAGCAGAGTAAGTAAATAAATAACAGGAAGGAAAGCGCAAACAAACCAAGACGCTACTAAACAAATTTTATTTATAAATCCCGTTTAAGCTGAGACTTCCAAAAAGGCTGCCACAACTACAGCTGGACTTCAAAACCTCAAGCGTGATGTAAATTAACTCATAAGATTACTAACTATGACAAAGGAATGAGGTATTTCAAAGAGGACAAAAATGCTCCCTTGGATATGGAGCAGGGAGGATATAGATGAAAAACTGAATAATAGCAGTGAAAGAAATTACTATCAGAATCAGTTTTTCAACTTACATATACAGTGCCCCCGACAAAGCAACTCTCAATGGCTATTCAGATCTTTATATAAAAACCCTAATCATTCCTACTTCTCTCATTCTCTTTCATGCCATATAATTCAGTGTTCTTAACTTTTAATGATTCCTAATAGCACAAGTACTTTTCCATGCAAGTACTGTTCTAAGTACTTTACCTACATATTAATCACTTCCTGTAAGAGTTAAATATTATGCTCCCACATTACACGTGAGGAAACTGAGGTACAGAGAGGTTAACCGACTTAACAAAAATAAATAGAGCCAGAATTTGAACCCAAACAATCTAGATCGAAAGTCTATACTACCAGTGACTATAACAAACAATGAACAGATTATAATTGTTTAAATGTATCCCTTCAAAAAAAATTATACGTAAGGTTCTATTTTAGATGTGATTCACAAGACCAACAGACTCTTTTGTTTGTTTAGTGACATGAATTCCAACTGTACATATATGGTTCAAGAGGAGACTGTGGAGCCAACATGGCACTTGCAGTTGCCACAGGGCTGGGTCTAAGAGACTCCCCCCAATTTGCTGGAGTGCTGCAGTGTCATTCACCCAGATAAAACGAGAAAGTACACACAGCTATACTAGGACCAGCTCCAAAATGGAAAAGAGCATGCTTTAAATCATCATTTCTCTAGAGACAACACTTTCCTTCTATTCAAAACTGCTGACAAAAGTTCCTTCTTTTGCCCCTGAGTAATTTAAACTACAATTTGTCAACAGACAACGAGTTACGTGGACCACACATAACCTCACCTTAACCACTTGCCTCCTACAATACTCCTTCTGGCAATGCTCTCAGCTATCATTGATGGCAAAACCAGTCCCACTTGGCCTGAGGACACAGAGAGGGAGGGGATAAAACTAGGTGCCCGGAACATGTATGTTGTATGGATTTCATCAGCGATTCTAAAAAGAGTTCTTTGGATGCTCCATGCTGTGAAAGATGCAATGACAGAAAGAGAAAGGACAGATTGTTAGGGTAGAGAGGTGTAAAGAAGGAAGGACATACATGGAAACGCAGAGCTAAAAGCTAAACACCCATATCCAGAAGCACAGAAGGTCTTTTTTATATCCCCGATTCGAATACAATAACATCAACAGCTTAAGTGCTCACGGCCTCCAAGAAATTATTCCTGATCCATCAAGGTTACAACAGATGTCCTCAAAGAACCTTTCATTCATTCTTATCCTGGTACATTTTATATTACAGTGTCATCTGCAACTGCCTGTTGACTTGGTCACTTCATCACTGGGCGACTTCCCATCTGAGCTCCATAATAGCAGACGCTGTCTTGTCACCAGGTATCCTCCGTGCCTGTACTATACCTGGCACATAATACGCACTCAATCATTATTTTCAATGAATGAATTTTATACAGGCTAAACCAGCTGGTCGGTTCTAAACCTAAACTCATCCCAAGGTCCAATGATAGCATGAGCTGGAGTCACCTCCTAAAATATCCAGGCCCACCCAAAGGCTGTGCACAACTGAACCTAGCACAAATATTTTAGGAAATGGTAGAAGAAAGAGGTGGGTGTTGTCCCCAGGATGGTATTTCTGGAAGGATGTGGAAAGATGATTATTAATAGGGAAAAATGGAAAACAACGCCAGAAAAAAAAGATGAAAGTGATGACAATTCTGACATAACTTTTAGTCCACATTGATGGGTTAAGGGCCAAAGAAAATAAATGCAGCTGGATAATCAGGTGAGATTTTTCTCTCACTGGATTTCTGCTTTATATTCTGCTTTACCTGTTTGCCTACATTTTATTCCATGGCCTGTTTACCTTCAACTGCATACCTATTTGGAAATCACTAAAATCTATATTTAACTGAGTTTGAGTGTGTGCTAGTGAATCAGGGGAAGAGAAAAGCAGAAAGTCTAGGCAATATTTTTATAGATGAACAATTTTACTGCCTCAAATGCCCTTCTTCCAAAGTAACCACTTACGTATTTTATCATTTTAATCTGTTTTTACTTTACAAGACTGAAGGCAAGTGGTTCTCAGAGTTGTTTAACTGGCCAACTATAAAGTCATTTCAATCATACATATTGAAGTTTTTATAGGTACAAAATGTAGAACGAAAGGGTAAGGGAGAAAATGAAGGAAAAGAAGAAAGACAAAAAAGCATTGACGGCATGGCACACAACATTACTTAACATAAAGTACACGTAGATTTATGTTCTGCTGTCATATTCCAGAGCCTGGAATAACTGCTTCAGCCACACGAATCTGTATCCGTTTTAACCCTGTACATCTATTGTTCATAATGTAAAGCGAGCTGTCTATGCATCACTGACCAGCAGTTACAGATACTCACACTGGGAAACAAAAAACAACAAAAATAAGATGTTGCTCTAAGGCATTAGCACAGTCAACATGAGCAGAAGCAAGAACATTTCAGAGGTGTCCATACATAGATGCATTAATTCAACTAATGTGTCTTAAAATCCGAGCGTGTGTCAGGCATTGTGTCTAAGAATATAAAACAGTTCTAGTTTGCAGGGTTCATAATCTATTGAGAGGGCGAGGAATCTATAGGTAAACAATTTGAATACAGTTAAAATAAATGCATATACTACTGTGGTGAGTGGAGCAGTACAGATACATCTTCAGGAAAGAACATTCTGAAGGAAGAAGTGACACTTCAACTAAGTCACAAAGGACACAGGAACTTGCAAGTGTGTGTGTGTGTGTGTGTGTGTGTGTGTGTGTGCTTCTGTTTGTATAGGAAGGGAATTATGTGGCAGGGTAGGGGAAGGAAGGAGAAGGAAGGACGTGAGAAGGAAGGGCATCAATAAAGATATGAAGGCAAGATATAGCATGGTATACACAGACAGTCTAGTATGACTAAAGCAGAAATTGTGAGGCAAGAAAGGTAAGAAATGAACGTCACAAGTGAGTAAGATTGATAGTGCAGGACCTTTTATGGGAGGTTAAGAAACTTGCACTTTTTCCCCACAGGCAATGGAGGGCAGTAAGAGGTTTTTTAAACAGGGAAGTAACGTGGTCATAGCTGTGCTTCTCAAGCGACGAGCTCAAACAGCACAACTCTTGCACAAGTCATTATACCACTTGTGATAAACCCTGTAAATTGCCGGAAGACGGTGGTCAGAATGTGAGTTCTAGAGAGTGAGCAGAGTCCTCATTCAGCTGGGGCTCAGGGGACTAGACAGAGCCCTGACTAGGATAAGGGTTCCTAATGCTTCAAAGACCTGTGAGGTAACCTCAGTTGCCAGGAATTAGGCCCTCTTTACACATTGCTGGTGGGACAGTATGTTGGTAAGATGATGCTATTATACAACTTAGAATCAGGGAACAAATCCCTTTAAAACATTCATACCTTTTGGCATAGTAATTATCTGGAAAGATAGCCTAATGGAGAATCTAAATTTAGGTGAATGTTTATACACAAAGTTTTCAATCACAGCAATTTTAGGGTAGCAAGTATTAAGAAAAAATATCCAACAATAGGGCAATGATTGAATACACTCTAATGGATTTAGTCAATGAACTATTATTACACACGCATTAGAAACTCATTGTAACTATAATTTTAATAACACCAAAACAGTTTCCTTTGTAATAAGTGAAATAAAAAAACAAGATGTAAAATTGTATATAATATGATCACCTCTAAAAATAGCTACCTGTACGTTAAAAAGTGAGCAGACTGGGAGACATAAAAATGCTGAGAGTACTTAATTTTAAGCTATGAGAATATGGGTAGTTTTTTTCATAATTATAATTTTGTACTTCCCAGATTTTCCATAATGTGTATTTTGTTATTGGCAAATAAAATATGAGCATAATATTTCATTTTAAAAACACTATTTGGGACTTTTGATGATGGCCAAGATTAAGTAAGCCACTATACCCTCTCTCTCTCTCTCTCTCTCTCCCTGTCACTGATTATAACAAAAAACTCTGAACAAAACACAAAAGGCAGCTACATGAAAACTGAAAAATAATAATAACAACAATAATAAAACAGCAGGTGATTTAGGGAGGGAAGTCAAAACTTAAGAAACAATCTATACAATGGTGGTTTCTTAGATTTTTTTTTGTGGTCATTTCTCCTTTACATCGTTGTTTTGACCCAAGGCTGGGGCCTCAGTCCCAGAATTATATCGTTGGTACCAATGGCAAAAAAAAATCCAAGAGAAAGACTATCTTTCTCTATAGAGTACTTGGCAAAGGGATCCCTTGCAAGTAGGGGAGGGTGAAGGAAAACCTGGTTTTCTTCTCCCGTTCCTGCCCACAGGCTACCTGCAGTCACAACACGGCACTACGATTGCAGCTGTGACACAGGCATTTAATCTGGAGAGAAAACCCACATCTGGATTCAAAGGACATGGGTAAATGAACCCAAGTGTTCTGGAGAATGTGAAGGTGTCAGCACTTCTGTGTCCGTCACGCCCCCCCATTGCCGCTTCCAGTTGCTCCATTCCAAGGGTGAACCAGATGGGTAGAACTATACAACAGCATAAGGTACTAACTTGAGAGAAACACTAGCGTTTTTAGCCAGAGAAATAGCAAAACAGAGCCCTATGAATCAGAAAGTATTGGGGGAAATCCTTTGAGAAAAGAACTGTAGAAGGGGATCCTCTAACGCTGTGTATAAACCAACACCAGTCTCACATCCACTCTGACACGCACTTGTATAAACAGACACAAAAACACTCAGCAGAGGCTTTGAGAATTAATAAGCTATGATGAGAACCACCACCCAAGTCCCCAAATAAACCCCAGAGAGGCGAATGCACCAAGTTGACCCAGAGCAGCAGAGCAAAGGCTCAGCAAACAGAACTGATATTGGGCAGCCCACCCAATGAAGTGGTACAAACCTAAATGAGTTGGATGCCTGCTGACAAAGAAACAAAAGAAATCAACATTCTCAAGAGTATTTTAACAAGACACACAGTCTCATAAAAAAAATAAAAAATAGAAATAAAGGATATAATCCAAACTCATTCAACATACAAAACATCAGAAAATTCTAAGCAATTCACAATGAAAAAAACAACCAGTAGAGACCAGCCCAAGATGACCCTGATCTTAAAATTAATAAGGATTTCAAAGTAGCAATTATAACTATGGTAAACATGAACATACTCTTGAATTGAAAGAGAAAGTTCTCAGCAGAGACAAAGACACCATAAAAAAGAGCAAGTTTACGCATTTGTTTCCTTCTTTATCTCCTTGCTTTAAACACACACACACACACACACCCTGAAATTTAAAATTCTGAAATTTAAAAATTCAGTGGATTGTCTCAGCAGCAGAATCGAGATTAAAAAAAACAAAAAAAAAAAAAAAACCTGTCAGTAAACTTGAAGAAAGATCAATAGAAATTATACAATCTAAAGAGCAAAAGAACAATGATATATTTTTTTAAATGAGCAGAATTTCAAAGACATGTGGGACAACATCAAAAGTGCTAATATTTGTGTCATTGGATTCCCAGAAGAAAAAAAATGATAATGGTGCAGAAAAAAAAGAATTGAAGAACTAATGGCTTACATCATCCAAAATTTGGTGAAACACATTAATTTACAGATTCAATAAGCCCAGTGAAACTTAAAGAAGATAAATTCAAATAAAACCATACCCAAGCCCATTATAATCAAATGGCTGAAAGCAGCCAGAGGAAAAAGGAATATTATTACAAAAGAAGAGAATCCAAAAGACTCAATCTCTCATGAGAAACCATGGAGACCAGAAAACAATGGAGCAATCTTTTTAAAGTACTAAAGGAAAGGAATTATCAATCCAGATTAATAGTCAGTGAAAATACATTTTAGGAATTAAATCAAAATAAAGACATTATCTCACAAAGGAAAGCAAATAGAATTTATCACCAGCAGAACGGCAATAAGAGAAATGCTTAAGGAAGGTCATCGCAATGGAGGAAAATAATCAGGAATGAAGGAAGAGCAAGAGAAATAATAAATATCTTGGTAAGGAGATTAATTTTCTCCTCAAAGTTTTTAAAAATATGTACGACACATGAAAGCAAAAGTCTAGCACGGTCTGAGTGAGGTGGAGAAAGAACTGTATGGTAGACTACAAAAGTCACCTGTGGACACTATAACCCACTCACCTATCCCCAAAAAAACTGCTAATAAAATAATATAAAGAGACATAGCCAAAAGGCAATTGATAAAATGAAAGATTAAAATTTCAAATAATACAAAAGAAGGCAGGAAGGGGTACCAGAGAAAGAAAAAAATAAAAATAAAAAAATACAAAATAATACAATGTTAGACTGAAATCCAACTTTACCAGTAATTACATTAAATGCAAATGGTCTAGACACAAAAATTAAAAAGATAAAGTGTGAGGCTAAACAACAACAAAGACCCAACTAAATGCTGTCTACAAAAACCCACATTAAATATGATGTATGTGGGTTTAAAGAAAAGGAAGAAAAATATATATCATGCAACCTGAAATAAAAAGAAAGGTGGAGAAGCTATATTAATATCAGACAAAGAAGTTATCAAAACCAAAAAAAAAAAAAAGGATGTAAAAGAACATTTCATGATGACAAAAGTATCAATTCAACAAGGAGATATAATTAAAAAAAACTGTTTTTTATGTATCTAACAACAGAACACCAAAATACATAAAGGAAAAACTGATAGAACAGAAAAGAGAAATAGACATATCCATAATTACACTAGGAGACTTACTTCAACACTTCTTTCTCAGGAACTCATAGAAATGTTACACAGAAAAAAAATCAACAAAAATGTAGATGTTAAACACTACCAACCAACTTGATCTGACATTTCTAGTATACTAACAATAGAGAAATGCCTATTCTTTCCAGGTGAAGATAGAACATTCACTAATATAACACATCATGAGCCACAAAACAAATATAAACAAATATAAGAGAAATTAAATGCTACAAAAATATGTTCTCTGACCACAATAGAACTGAAAATCAATAAAGATATCTGGAAAATGCCCAAATACTTAGAAATTAAATACATTTCTAAATAATCCACAGTCAAAAAGGAAGTCTCAAAGGAAATCAGAATATATTTTTAACTAAATAAAAATAAAATGAAATTATAACATATCAAAATTTGTGGGGCTCAGTTAAAAAAGTGCATAGAGAAAAAATTATAGCATTAAATGCTTATGTAAGAAAAAGTTCACAAATCATTAACATAAACTTCTACCTTAAGAAACTTGAAAATAGCACATTAAACCTAAAACAAGCAGAAGGAAGGAAATAAAAAAGGCAAAAGCAAAAATTAATGAAATTGACAATACGAAAACAACAGAGTTAAAAATATATCAATAAAACCAACAGTAGTTCTCTGAAGACACCAGTAACATATAAAACTCTATCCAAATTTCCGAAGAAAAAAAGAGAAAAGACACAAATTACCAATAACTGGAATAAAAGAGGGAATATCACTACAGACCCTACAAACATTAAGAGAATAATAAGGAAACACTATGAACAACCTATTTGACAACTTAGATGAAATAGACAATTCTTTGCAAGACACAAACTGTCAAACTGAAATAAACATAACTTGAATGTGTCTACCACTATTTTTTTAAATTCAATTCATAATTGAAATCCTTACAACAAAGAAAAAAACCAGGCCCAGATGGTTTCACTGGGAAATTGTACCAAATATAGAAGGAAGAAATCATATTAATTCCACAAAATCTCTTTTCGAAAATGCTAAAGGAAAAAACACTTCCCAATTCATTTTATGAGTCTGGCATTACACTGAGATTAAAACCAGGCACTGACATTACAAGAAAAGAAAACTACAAACAGATATTCTTCAGGAATATAGATGCAAAAATCCTTAAGAAAATATTAAAATATCATATGTATATGTATATATACTTGTATATACATATATGTATGTGTGTGTGTATATATATATATATATATATATATATATATACGCCCATAAGAACAAATACATATATTATTTCATAACTGGAATTTATTCCAACAATACAAGTTTACTTCAACACTCTAAAAATAAATATAATTAACCATATTACAAGGCTAGTGAAGAAAAAATCATATGATTACATCAATAAATACAGAAAACAACATTCAACAAAATTTAACACCCATTCATAATTAAGAAAAAAAATCATATTAGCAGAATATGAATAAAGAGGAATTCTCAACCTACTAAAAAGCATCTACGAAAACCCTACAGATGACTTCAAATGCGTTCCCCTAAAATTGGGGAAAATGGTGCGATATTTATTCTCACTATTTCTATTCAAATCTCACTCAAAGTCCAAACCAGGATAATAAGCTGAAAAGAAGAAAAGGGATGCAGATTGGAAAGGAAAAAATAAAGTTATTCCTATTTGTAGATAACATCATTCCCATATAAATAAATCTCAAAAAATCCTCATAAGAAACTTCTATATAACTAGTAAGTGAGTTTTAGTAAGGTTATAGGAAACAAGTAGAAATGCAAAAATCAGTAATATCTCTGTAAGTAACAATGATCAACTAGAAATCATAAAATTTATAAAGTACCATTTATAATAGTACCTCCCCCCAATAAAATACTTAGATTAGTATAAATTTAACAAAACATGCAGCTATCTTTATTAGCTGAAAATTACAAAACCCTGATGTAAGAGATATAAGATCTAAATAATGGGAGAGACACATCATGCTCACGGACTGAAACATTTAATATTATTAAGATGTAAATGATCCCAAATTGATCTGTAGAAATTGCATTATAGAGTCAATGAAACTCCTATAAAAACGTCAGGAGGAATGTTCTGTAGCTATCAACAAGCTGATTCGAAAATTTGTATGGGAAAAAAAAGAAATCAGAATATCCCAACAATTTTGAAAAAACAAAATTGGAGGACTCACAGTACCTATAAATCTATAGTAATCAACAGAATATGGTATTGTCAAAGCATAAACATATATATCCATGGAACAGAATCAAGACACCAGAAGTAAAAACCACACAAGTACAGTCAATTAATTTTGACTAGAATGCAAAGACAATTCAATGAAGGAAGAAAAATCTTTTCAACAATTGGTACAGGAAGGATTGAACATTCACATACAAAAAACAAACAAACAAACAAAAAAAAACAACCATGCCATATACTCTACACCCTATAAAAATTAACTGCTAATGAATCATAGGTCTAAATATAACTCATAAAACTATAAAAATTTTATCAGAAATATGGAAAAAAAAGTTTTGACCCTGGGTTAGGCAAACAGTCTTTAGATACAGCACCAAAAGTATGACCCCAAAAAGAAAACACAAATAAACTAGACTTCAAATTTAAATCTTTATGCTCTGCAAAATCCTCTGTTAAGAGAATTAAGACAAGCCACAGAGTAGGAAAAAAATATTTTCAAGACAGAAAATTGACAAAGACTTATATCCGGAGGATATGAGGAACACTTAACAGTAAGAAATATAACCCTCCTCTTTTTAAAATGTGCAAAAAGTTTAAACAATTCACTGAAGAAGATATACAGATAAATAAGCACATGAAAACATGCTCAACATTATTAGTCATTAGCAAGTGCAAATTAAAACTACAATGAGATACCACTATATACCTATTAGATCAGCTAAACTTAAAAATAGAAAACACCAAGTGCTGACAAGGAGGAAAGGCAACTAAGAAACTCATACTTTCCTGGTGGGAGGAGTTAAAAATGTTACCATCACTTTATAAAAAACATTTTGGCAACTTCTTAGTTAAATATGCACATACACTTACCATGTCATCCAATAATTCCACTCCTAGGTATTTATCCAAGAGAAATAAATACTTAGGCTTACATAAAAACTTGTATGCACGTTTATAGCAGCCTTATTCATAATTGCTGAAAACTGGAAACATTCTAAATGTCTAAACTGGTAAATGGATGGGTAAACTATGGTACATGCATACGATGGCATATTACTCAATGAAAGGAACAATTGATACACACAACAGCTTAGATGCATCTTAAATGCATTATACTGAGTGTGTGGGGGGGGGGGAAGCCCAAACTTGAAAGGCTACATATGATTCCATTTATATCACATTCCACAAAAGGTAAAATTACAGGGAAGGGGAACGAATCAGTGGTTTCCATAGGTTAGAAGTGGGGAGAGTGTTTGAATACAAAGGGGCAGCATGAGGGAATTTTTAGAAGGGAAGGAATTCTTCTAAACCTTGATTGTGCTGACGGTTCCACTACCCACGCAATTTGTCATAATTCATGTAAGTACACATCAAAAAAGTGACTTTTAACATATGTAAATTTCAAAAAAAAATAACATTTATATCCTCAATATATCTGCTGTTGCCCTTCATTCAGCTATAGGTCTCCCACACCTTATAAGAGAACGCAGCAATCACTTTTGGAATGAGACAACCAATAAGTAAGCACACACACACACACACACACACACACACACACACACCAAGCACTTAATCATGGAATTCCCTGGTTCATCTATTATGCACATTTCTGTTTCAATGTCTTAGAAAGCAGTGAAGCAAAATATATGTGCTAGTATGACCAGGATCAAGACACTAATATATGAAGGTCTGTTTTAATCTCAGTCTGACTCTGGAAATAGTGACGCTTATTTGTTTATCATTGGAAATGCAAAGCCAGGAGAACTAAAACATTCCAGTGAAAGGGTGAGTTTTTGTCTAACAGAAATAAGATTTTCAAGCTACTGCCTGTTGTTCAAATGGAAGAGGGATGATGGAGGAAAAGTCAATGCCATCAGAATTTCTGCCAAATATGTCTTACCATGGCAATTCTGCTCTAAACTTTACCTGAGATAACAGAACCTACAGAATTTTATCTGCTTTCTACACACACCCATAAGCCTTTGAAATAAAAATCTTACGCACAAAAAACTCCAAAAGACAGATGATCACAGTCAACGGACAGCACAGAACAAATAAAGGTTGAAGAAAGATTACAAAATTGAAACCTTTTATATATATATATATATTTTAAACACTAACCCTCTATTATGAGAAGGGTTTTTCAGTTAATCAAAGGATTGTTACTGCAAAAGAATACGAATGGGCCTGGCAAGGACACGAGGTCGCAGCTGAGAGCTCCGCAGTGGCGGCCCTCAGCTCCACCAGGCTGCCCCTGTGCACCAGGGAGAGTTGAGCCTTTATTTACACTCTAGTGGATTTGCCCAGTTGTCTGCAGAATCAGGAACCTACCATTCAAAAGGCTAACATAGCCATAACAAAGGAGATGAAATGAAACAATTGCCTGCCCTTGTGGGTAGCAAGGTTTACACCTCACTGTGGGAAGAGGAGGTGAAAGGTATAAATCCTATGTAGGACAGAGCTCTGAAGAGTGCAAGTGACAGGAAAACAAAGGCAGGGAAATCAGCAGAAGCAGACAGGGAGGTATGACCGGATTCCTGGAGAATGTTACGGATTAGCACATTAGCATTTGCTTTTCTGATTTTAATCACCGGGATTCTCTTCTGCACAGGTTTCAGGGATGTTGATGGGAGACCCTCTGGGCTCCGTTGCAGATTTAGGTTTGGGGAGTATAGTGTTTCTCATTTTCTATTCCATATTTGCCTCCAGTGGTCAAGATAATAGCTCAGTTTCAAATGTATAAATGAAGAGAGAAATTAATCTCTAATAAGAAAATATAAACACAGTATCATTAGTATGAATGTCACATACACTATGGATGAATATATTACATACAGTGGACTTGCATGAAAATGAATAGTGACCCTGACCTAAAATTTTTGGCTTACTCTAACCTAAACCTTTAGCTGTTTTATAATTGGAAGTGTCAGCAAGTAAGGATGAAAATAAGCAGTCCCCACTGGACACCACGTCCCTGGCATCCACGATCTCATTCAATCCTTCAGAACAACATGGTGAGGTAGGTGTTACCATCTCTTCCCTACAGAGGAGGGAACTGCTCCAGAGAGGTAAAGTTGTTAGCCCAAAATTAAAGAGTTAACCACAAGATAAGGCGTGAAATCAAACCCCAAACATTCATAATTGCCAAAAACTGGAAATATCCCTAATGCCGCAACTGGTAAATGGCTGAGTAAACTATGGTACACGCTTACAATGGAATATTACTCGATAAAAAAGGAACAACTGATACACACAACAGCTTAGATGACTCTCTAATGCATTACACAGAGTGGAGGGGGGGAGCCCAAACTTAAAAGGTTGCATATGATTCCATTTATATCACATTCAGAAAAAGGTAAAATTATAGGGAAGGAGAACAAATCAGTGGTTGTCACGGTTAGAAACTTGGACGGGGGGAAGGGAGTGTCATTGCTAAAGCATGATTTTCTTACCCGGATCTGCCTCCACTAGAGCTAAGAATACAGGTTCCTCTCTTTCCCATCACTTTCTAAGTGCACCAGTGTAAGTACAAGGTCTGATACTGGGTTCATGAGCGCATCCTAGAAAAAGTGCTACAGACCTCATTGCTGAATATCACTATGGTCACCTTCGAAGTACTGCCCTTGGGAAGCTATGCACCGATGCCAGCACTTAGTCCACCCTTCAAAGCAATTTTGGAACTCTTTTTCTGTAATGGCCATCAGAGCTGTCATCATATTACCCTTGATGTCCTGAATGTCATCAAAATGTCTTCCTTTCAATATTTCCTTTAGCTTCAGGTGAAGAAAGAAGTCATTGGGGGCCAGATCAGGTGAGAAGGGAGGGTGTTCCAATACAGTTATTTGTTTACTGACTAAAACTCCCTCACAGACAGTGCCGTGTGAGCTGGTGCATTGTCGTGATGCAAGAGCCACGAAGTTTTGGCAAAAAGTTCAGGTCGGCTAAGTTTTTCACTCAGCCTTTTCACCACTTCCAAATAGGAAATTCGGTTAACTGTTTGTCCAATTGGTACAAATTCATAATGAACAATCCCTCTGATAGCAAAAAAGGTTAGCAACATCATTTTGACTTGATTTGGACTGACGGAACTTTTTTGGTTGTGGAGAATTGGCTGACTTCCATTGTGCACTTTGACGCTTTGTTTCAGGATTGTATTGGTACACCCATGTTTCATCACCAGTGATAACACGGCCCAAAACATCCTCTTGCCTCTACAAAGGGTCTTGGCAAACTTCGACTCTCCTTTGCTTTTGTTCATCAGTGAGCTCCTTCGGGACCATTTTTAATAAACCCTGGCATGTACATTAACTGATCTTCTATATGGGTGTCAAGACTGCACAATGGGGAAAGGATAATCGCTTTAACAAATACTGTTTGAAAAACTGGTATCTACAAGCAAAAGAATGAAGTTGGATCCTTATATTACATCACACACAAAAATCAAATCAAAATGAATTAAAAATTTAAACGTAAGACCTGAAATTTTAAAACTCCTCAAAGAAAACGTAGGGGAAAAACTTTATGACATTGGTCTAGGCTGATTTCTTGGATATAATACTAAAAAAAATTCAAACAATAAAAGCAACAATAGACAAGTGGAACTACATCAAATTAGAAAGCTTCTTCACAGCAAAGGAAACACTCAACAGAATGAAAAGACAACCTGATATGAAATCAGGATCTCAAAGTGATACCTGCACTCTCGTGTTCACTGCAGCACCACTCATGATAGCCAAGACACAGAATCAACCTAAGTGTCCACTGACAGATGAATAGACAAAGAAAGTATGGTACGTACATACAATAGAAAATTATCCAGCTTAAAAAAGAAGGAAATTCCGCCACACACAATAACATGGGTAAACCTGGAGGATATCATGCTGAATGAAATATGCCAATAACAGAAGGACAAATGCTGCATAATTCCATTTATATAAGTTATCTAAAGTAGTCGAACTCACTGAAGCAGAAAACAGAATGGTAGTTGCCAGGAGCCGGGCGGGGGGGGAGGGGAGGGGTTATGGGGAGTTGCTGTTATTCCCTGGGTATAAAGTTTCAGTTATACAAGATGAGTAAGTTCTAGAGGCCTGCTGTACAACATCGTGCCTATAGCTAACAAAACTGTATTGTATAATTAAAATTTGCAAAGAAGGTATATCTCATAGTTGAGTGTTCTTACCACAATAACAAAAGGAAAAGAAAAGAAAGAAACTGGAAGGCATTGTGCCTTCTTGCACATTCACACCAGCAGAACAGAAAAAAGAGAAGGAGCATAGAGTTCGGCATTAGAGAGAACTGGGTTGAAGATCCAGCTCAGCCACTTTCTAAACGTTTAAATCTTTCTTAGGCTCAGCCCCCTTATCAGCAGAATGGGCATTATAACACTTACTTCCCTAGGATTGCTCTCAGCAATCAACTATATATGAAAATACCTACACAGTACCTAGCACACAGCATGTGAGCAACAAATATTAGTATCCTTCCTTTACAGTGTACCATTTTCCTGAACTTCTTCATAATTTACAAAAAAAAAAAAAATGCTAGCGCAAGTGCTTCTGAATAGGAATCTAATGTAATACGAATAATGGAAATGGAGACCAGGAAATGTGAATTTAGTGAACAAAACAAGTAACATAACCACTGCCTGTATAAACACTCTTTCAGACAGAGCCTCAGAAACTAGCTGAGGGACCCCCAGTCTTTCCTCTCCAGCCTGCTGCACTGACTCTAGCCCATGAACGATGTAAAGTACTTCCCTAGCTGACGGCTGCTCAGCGTCCCACATGAAACGGCGGCACTCAGGAACCCCTGACTTGAATGTGTGGGCCAGGCCATCTCACCAAGTTCCACTACATCTCAGCAGCAACAGGCCCCTGCTGCAGGCTGCCCATCAAATAAAAAGGGTCAGAGAGAGAGAAACCTTTTTTTGAAAACTGCTCAAACTTGGCTCTGCCTCCTCCTCCTCTGCTAATCACTAAAGGTATTGATTCAAAGTGCATGCAGTGTGCATGAAAGGAGATCAGAAACGCTCCAGGGCTCGCTCCCTCCTTCACTGCTTTCTGCCTTCTTTCCTGCCTGCCAACCCTTAGAGAGCAAAGTACTATGCTCAGTGCAAACCTGACAACATATTTATTACTCCGACCTATAGCTGGATATGACATTTTTAAGAAGGTAATGTTGGATATATGCTTACTAATTGAATGTTGGATCATGCTTTTAACAGAAAGTGGAGGAAAAGGAAGAAAATGCAAATCCTGAAGAAGAATGTGTAAAAGGGACTGTCCTATAGTGATCTTAGCGAGTTTTTCTCTCTCTCACAAAGTGATTACTGCTTACTGTCAGTAACATTTAGTAACTGCCCTTTTAGTCAGTTGGAAGATAGATGTTAAATGTAATAATAATTACGAAAATACTACAAATTTTATCATAATACTAAATGTGGGGTTCTCCTCCCCTGCGGATTAATTCTAAATATATGTGCTTTAATAACATGCTGAACAATAACAGACTAGAAGCCTTTTGGGGAACTACCTCCCATTATAAGTGAATGCAACTGAAAATACTACTACTCACTACATTCATATAAAATGTGCCGGGTAGATGAACTTTGCTCTTTGGGAACAGATGGTTTTACTTCCAAAGTTGTGATGATAATTCTGAGAATGCACAGTTAGTTCTTGTAACCAAAAATACTGCCTTTCATAATCTTGGCCTTATATTCTAGTTGCTTCACAACAAATTCATCAACAATTTTACCAAGATGCCACTTATAGCTAAATCTAAATGTCACGTTATAAAATTTCAAAACTCAATTATGTGCTTATATTTAAAAACAAAGGAGGCAGAAAGCATTATCTCAAGGTCCCACGTCTCTGTTTCTGAAAATCATGATAAAGAAATTGTGTCAGATAGAAGTATTGACTATTAAGTTTTAAAATGTCAGCACTAAAGTGATTGTAATCAACATGAATACAGTTACACATGTGTATATGTTCAGCTCATCATGAAATGTCTCAGAAAGAATGTTTAGTTTCACAGTGTTGAAAAACTAGGTCTAACCTTTAAAATGAAAAATCACACACTACTGCATTAAGCCAGCTGACAATGACAACGAGTTCAAGTCTACAGTCGTAAAATGTTCCCTTAAATACGATGTTGTTTTCCCCCCAAATGGGATCTGATAGCAGCCCCTTTCCATTCACAAAGACAATAATATGGTCATATCAAATCTATGGTGTCAACAGGTTTATTATGATCATAAACACTTGATGAGCTGAACAGTGTACCTACCCTTCAATAACGCTTGTGGTGTGACAGGGTTTGACGGTTACCATAGTGATCATGTGGCAGCTTCTAATTTATTACGTTGTTCCCCAGGACTGTGATGGCTCTTCGGCTATACCTTTAGCAGCTATTTCAGATTTGAGAACTACACTATGATAAATGTCCACTCTCTGAAAGATACACTCCACCGAGTGTAACCTTGGACAGCAGTGCTTTAAATGCAAATTGCCAGCTTGGCCGTCCTCTTAGAATATGAAAGAGTGATTCCAAAGCCATGAAAACGGGAGACCTCTGCCCTCTGACACATGGATCCTTCTCCTGAGGGACTGTCATTTTCAGAGATGCCACCCAGTGAATAGTTAAGCAGTGTGAAATAGAAAATGAGGCAATAAATTCCGCTGAGGCTAGCCCACGTAGCACATTGATTACAAAAGCAGGCATGCGTCTGAGCAATTAGTGAGGCATTCAGTAATGTGGCACCAAATGTTCAATGTATTTAGAAAGTTATCACCGCTGGTCAATAAATTATGTCATTTCATCTCAACTAATTGACACCGATAATGCTTTCACACGGAACCCTGAAAAGAGCATTTCAGGGAATAAACCTCACAGTCGGGTGTCCATTTGCCAATGCTTCCTAGTTATACATGCCACAGGATGATGAGTTCTTATTTAAAAAAACACTACCAGGTTTTATCTGATTTTTGCTTTAGGAAAATACACCACACACAATACCAATGATTTGTCACAGGAGTTCGTCACACAACTAGACAGTATATAGATGTCAGCTGTCACCACTGAACATGTGAATTAACATCCTAGACAGATTATGATATATATCATTTCATTCCCTTACATTGTTTCTGTCTATTCTTTCATTTGACTGCATGGCAATAAAATACTGAGAAAATGTGGCCTCTCAAGCTTATCAAGCTCATAAGCACCATGCACTAATTTCTGTATTAGCAAGTCCCAAATGGCTACCAAGTTATTGATTCCACTATCTAAATCCCTGGCTTTGACAGGAAGGATATAGCTTTTAGGAAAAATAGAACAATCTCCACAATCATTTATGTTCACTTCTTAGAGCTTTGTTTGCAGAAACCTTCTAAGGACGAAAACACACACATTATTTTCACAGCATAATAGATCAGCACAAATGAAAACCAGTTTACTTTCTCTTTTGCAGGACTCACATTAAAGCATAACCACGACCACGGATGTGTTCTTCCTGACTCACAAAACCCAGAGACAGGAACGTATTTTTCCTTTCCCACTTTGTTGATTCATCAAATCTGTACACTTTCTTTCTGTGCAGTATATTAACGGGCTCCCCATAAATCACTGCTGACTTAGCCAAGGTCTTCCTTGATACTAAGTCTTATGTCTTACATGGGGTCGCGGGTAAGATCAAATAACTCAGAAGACCTCTGGCTTTCAAATAATTGCAATAGACTTATATTTACAGAGTAGTCTCAAGAACTATTTTCGAATTTCAAATCATATGTCCCAGTCAAGTCAAGTATATATACCAGGGGTGCCAAAAAAATATATACACATTTTAAGCGATGTTATTGATGGTCAAGCAGTAGTTTGCCTTCATCAGAAGTGTCTGGACACTGATGGTAACCACTTTGAGCACCTCTTGTAATTGCAGAAGCCAAACGTGACTTGTATTCACCTTTTGTTGTCGATATATATTGAGCATTACAATTAATACAGATTTTTCCTTTCTTATAATGTGCATACATTTTTTGGGTACCCTCTGTATTGCATTTGGTGGGATGGGGGAAGATAGGCAGAAATTGATTGCTTTAGATTAGCTATCTGATTTTGTACTGAGGAAAGAAAATCTAACAGATTACAGAAAACTCTCCACCCACCATGCCCCCCAGCTCTTCATCATAAATGGTTATACATCAGTAAACAGAGCAAGCTATTTTATTGAATCTGATCTATCTGTTCCTACTACTAGGAATTCACAGGTACCTCATATAAGAACAGGTTGGGATTAATATCTTTTTATTGCGAATCAGATACACAAGAGGGAGAATTCATATAATAATGTGTTAGGAAGTCACAGGACATCAACATCTAAAATGGAATGTTTTTATTACTTTAAAAAACTGTACCCATTTGCTTGGTATTAAGCAGTCCGAAAGGTAGAGAGGATTTTTTATATGCCTCACAGCAGTTCTGTACACAAGAATAAATTAGGCAAATGCGTAATTTGTTAAGGTGGCTTGAACTTAATTGTGCAAACTATCGTTTTTTCTTTTAGGTTTCCACTCTCTTAATGTCCTTGAAACAATGGCATCAGCCCCAATATTCCTAGAACCTAGTCATCCAAACCCACTATCCAGGTCCCAAACCACATCACTAATACAGCAACTCCACCTCCACACCCACCACCAGAAACCTTTCTCTAAGGATAGGACACGGAAGACACAACTGGTTTTTACAGCACCCCTTTATCCTGCTCTCTTTCCCCTCTAACTCACTAAGGCAAGGAGTGTAGTAAAGGCATGTCATTAAAAGCAAAACGGAATGCAAGTCTACCAAGACCTTCCTGTCATTTGATTCTGAACCAATTAGCTCACCACCCATCCTGACCCAGAGCTAGAAAAGAAAAAGACAAAAAAAGTGTTGAAAAAGGTCCCCAATCTTCAACACCTTCTGTTTCAGCAGCTCTTACAAATTCTATCACTTCACTTTTCTTACCTACATAGCCCACTAGGAGTTAACAACTGTCAGCCAGGCAAGAGTCTTTCAGGCCCAGAGGTCAGTAATCTTATTAGATCCCTGCGCCACCACTGGGACAAAGTAATGCCCATACTGCTCAGTGCAAGGCAAGGGGAAAAAATGATTGAAGAGAGAAAGAGTTAGAAAAGCCACAGGGAAAATGAAAAGAAAAAAAAAAAAAAAAAAAAGAGAGCATAGGAATTGGATGAGAGCAACTGGTAGAGAGAAAACCACCAAATACTTCAACTAGACTGTTCCTATCTTTCTTCTAAGAATTCACCAATCAAGAAGGCATTGGGTATAATTAAATAACCACTGCAACTAGGAAACTCCCCTAAGACAGAGCAGAATCTTACATTTTTGAAATCCGTCTCATTCAACTGTGAATACATGCAAAAGTCCTGGTGTAGTCATCCTTTGGCATTTTGTAGACAAGTGCTAAAATTCTGCAAGTACGAAACATATTGACATTTATTTTTATAATGGCAATGCTCCAAAACAGAATGAACCGTCTTTCATTTTAATGAACAAGAATTGGGCTGGAGCAACTGCACATGATACAGCTTCTCATTTTTAATCTCATGTATGTATGCTAAATACATTATTAAATAATCCTTCTAGCGTTAAGTCTCAGCTATGCAATTACAGGTTTATGTCCCTTCTGTTTGTAAACGTTTATATTTGAGGGAGAACTCATGATCATAAAAGGAGATACAGAGACCTAGTGAACATTTTCAAACTCATTATAAATTGAAGAAAAGTGATGGTTGCTTCACAAGACTTCACTTTTTCCAAGAGCAAGTTTCTATGATTATATCCAATAATATAATTTACTCTGTGTTCACATTGTCCACATATTTTTTTAACAGCATGTAACAAAACAGATACATCTAATCTAACAATATCAGGATGGTAAGGGGAGCCAGCAACAGCATGTGAGAAGCAACTGAAGGTCTGTGGCTATTTAACCTGGAGAAACCGACTCAACGTGAGAAGAAGTATAGATGCGAGGGGAATTAGCTGTGCTCTTGATGGCACCAGATACTAAACTAGCAATAATAGGTAGGAGGATTAGGCAAACAGATGACAAGTTAAACTACAGGGAAATTTTTATTTTGAAAAATCAGCAGTATTTAAGGATGGAAAAAGCTTTGTAAGTTAGTGTGTAATGATTAGCTATAAAGAACGCCTGATAAGAAGACTGTAGAGCAATATCAAGCTTAAGAAAAATGACTCCATAACATTCAGGGCCTTTTGGACCAGACAGACTACGATATGTGATCACTGGAAATGTTATTAACCAAGAACAGAAAAACAATATACATTGAAACATTCTAAGGACTAATTAGCTATCCAGTTACTTGTTGTCCAGGCCAACTGGTCAACTACAAAATTTAAGTTATTAATATTTATTTCCTTTTTTAAAATTATGTCTTTCATCAAAATAGAGCTAAGCAAATGAACCGAGAAAATGCTTTAGACCTTCAATATGGCATCAGACACAATTCAAATATTTCATTTCCCCCTCCTTCTCTGATCCCAAGGCCATTTTCCACTGGAAGTGAAGATGGAACTGAAACAGACTGAATAAACACAACAGAAAAATTGGTTCTGATCTCTCAAATCAACAATAAGCCACTCTTGTGACCCTACAGCTGACATCAAAAATCACTTGACTATAATATAATTTTCTGCAATTCCCATATAAACAATCCTTTAAGTGTTGAGTTAAGGGGGCAAATGCTTGAGGAATTAGTCTTTTCTCACTGGTGTTTCAGTCGTATGTTTCCTGTAACAATTTCTGAATTAATATTCTACTCACCAAAATGTATGCTACACATTTGTTAGCTGTTCTATGGCAGAGAAGTTAGACTATATATACCTTCAAGTTTCCTTCCAAACCTAAGTCTATAAGCTCATGCAACTTGGAAATTAAAGCTGAATCAAACTACGTGTAATATACCTACCTGAAAAACTTTGAAATACTGATACCTTCCCTCTCCCCATGAAAGCAGAGTGCTATAATTATTCATTTATTCAATATTTATTAAGTACCTACTAGGTGTTCTAGGAACTGGGCATACAGAAATAAACTAAAAGAAAGCCATTGCTCTCCTGAGCTTATATTCTATTGACACATTTAAATATACATTTGAACTATTAAAAAAAAACTCATTTATATGGAAAGGTTATCATATACATATTATATGTATGTGTTATATATATATATATATATATATATATATATATATATCAGACAATTAGGTTCAAGAACTTTGTTGCAATGATGTTGCTAACCTTTTTTGATATCAGAGTGATTATTCATCATGAATTTGTACAGACTGGACAGTTAACCAAGTTTACTATTTGAAAGTGCTTAAAAGGCTGCATGAAAAAGTTAGATGACCTAAACTTTTTGCCAACAATTTGTGGCTCTTTCATCACAACAATACATGGACTTTTTATCCAGTAAACAAGTAAGTGTATTGGAACACCCTCCCTACTCACCTGATCTGGCCCCCAATGACTTCTTTCTTTAGTCGAAAAGAAAGAAAATATTGAAAGGAAGACATTTTGATGACATTCAGGACATCAAGGGTAATACAACAGCTCTGATGGCCATTTCAGAAAGAGTTCCAAAATTGCTTTGAAGGGTGGACGAGGCACTAGTGTTGGTGCATAACTTCCCAAGGGGAGTACTTCAAAGGTGACCGTAATGATATTCAGCAATGAGGTACATAGCACTTGTTCTAGAATGAGTTTGTGAACGTAACTGTCTGACCTATAATATCTATCTATCTATAGATAGATAGATAGATAGATAGATAGATAGATAGATAGATATGTATTTCATGCATAAATCATGAGTAAAATACCCCAGAAGTTGAAAAAAGCAACACACTTCTAATCAGAAAAATATGTAACCAATACCCAAAAGCTAAACAGCATTGTTCCAAAATCCAGACACATGGACGCATCAGGCACAGATTATATGATTAGGACTCACTTCCTATAAATGATTTTCTATTTATTACGTGCCTTTAATCATCATGTAGGCACTGGCTACCTAACAGGCATGAGCTCTACCATTCATTCATTCTGTTTACCACTTGCAAATTACTATGGCAGATATAAAGATAAAAGACATGAGTCACGCGGGGTCTCTAGTCCCGCTCCCTGCACAAGAACACAGGATATGGTGAGGCCAAGAAGGAACACCCACGGAGCCATAGATATGGGACATACCACTATATTCTCGATGACGGCTGGGCTGGAGACACAGGAAGCAGGAGCCACACGATCCACAATCTGCCGTCCGCTTCTCTGCCTGCTAACCAACCAACATAGCCACGGCAATTATATCAGTGGCTAATTGGCTAACTGGTTATAGCTGATGGCCAACTTGTCACAGCTGATGGCCAGCTAGTCACAGCTGATGGCAAGCTACTACCTGAGCCAGCACCTTCCCACATGAGGTCGAGAGCCTAGAAACTGCTCTCTGGGACTCTGTCCCCACAACATGGTTCCATGTTCAAGGTGCTTAGAATATACTAGCCAAGATTAAACAAATACATGAATACAAAAATCATAACATCATAAAAAATAAATAACCTTAGGAGAGTAAGTTTGATACTAGTGGGTAGTGCAGACTAAAGTTAGAGGCAGATTTTGGAGAGCCTGAACTCCAGGCTAAGGCTGAGCTTAGCCGAGCCTTGGGCTGTGCTCATGGTCTCTGATGTCTGAATCAGAGCCCAGGGCAGAGAATAGAGAGAACAGAGTCCATAGACAGGACCCAGACCCCACCTGGAATAGGCAGGGCCAGGTAATGTCAGCAGGGCTCACTAAGGAATTCCCCAAAGAAAGACAGAACACAATTAATATAAGACTTGGTATTATATTATATTATATTATATTATATATTATATATTATATTATATATTATATTATATATTATATATTATATATTATATATTATATATTATATATTATATATTATATATTATATATTATATATTATATATTATATATTATATTATATATTATATATTATATATTATATTATATATTATATATTATATATTATATATTATATATTATATATTATATATTATATAAGACCCGATCTTATATGATAGTAAAAGAAGTCCAGGTCTTATATTAATTTTTGTTCCAAAAGATGCATTAGAGCTGATGGTCCGGCTAGGTCTTATTTTCAGGGAAACACGATAGAAGACCTGGGCAAGGAACCATGACAGAGGCTCCAGCATGGTGAGATCACACAGACACAGGTTCTGACAAGAGATTCAAAGTTTGTTCACCAGAGAATGCAGGAAATAGGGCCCAAACATTATAGAAAGCAGGACAAGAATCATGACTAATTTTATGCTAAGTCAGTCAAGATAATTGCCTGGGTGTCCGAAATTCCCTCTAAGAAAGCTTCTCCTCGGAAACCGGGATGAGAATAGGCCTGCAAGCACCAGCTAAGGAGGCCCAGCTTTCAAATTGGAGGGAGCCAGGAATCCAAGGGGCTCATTTCGGCTGTTCTAAAAGAACTCTTCATCTTCTACGAGGTTCAGAGACAAAACTACTATGTTTCATATGGAACATCCGCAAATACAAGAAGATAGACTTTTTCCCTTAACAACTATGTGATTTAAATTCATATGAAATTCAGAGCAAAACTCGTCAATATCTTCCTCTAAAGTATACAGTCTTAGAGAATTACTAAAATATTTGTGGCCTGGATGACTAAGAAAAAAATGTGTATTTGTTTATTTCATGGTGAAATTCAACTAAGTGAAGCTCATAAAGAAAACAACAACCTTAGGCAAGTAATTTAATATAACTAAGCCTTCTGTAAATTAAACATGTTAATCCCTACGAGCATTAAATGAGACAGTAAGGGAAGAGCTCACTCAGGTACATATTATCATAGCTATTACTGCTCTATGTCATGGAATATTCTGTGCCACCAATTGTAAAACATACTAGCATGTTATAATCAGACAATGACAAAATGTGAAAAATAATACACTCTCCTAGGGAAGAAAACAAACCAACAAAAAAAAAAGACCGCCAAACGACCAAGATGCATTATTAATTGCAAGAAACATCCTGATTTCAAAAGTTTTAAAAGTGAAAAAAAAATGTGTTTTAGCAATTCAAGAAAAATAATACTCAGTAAAAGTAATTACATTAACAGCTTCCATTAAATCCACAACCATACTTGAAGGGACATTATCCGTCCTTATAGTGACTGATAATTCACTCATTAACTTCATCACAGGACAGAACTAGAGCACGATGCAACATCAATTTCAGCAGCACCGAAAGTCCCATACTGGCTTTGAAAGGGATCTTGGAGCGTATCCTTCTTGCCAGATCCTGGCTTTGTATCTTCCCTGATTCCCATTCCCTAAGAGACAATTACGTACATAACAATCTGCACATGTGTTTGTTTTTCCTCCCAGTTAAGGAACTACAGCTGTGCTGTATATGCTTTTAAGGGCAAAATTATCTTATTTACTTCCGAATCCAAGCGCTGTGACTGATGAATCGGTTAATGAATAACTCTTCAAGATATCCGAAACAACCAACACAGCCAACTTAAGACAATGATCCAGACTCGTCAGTAAACGGTAGAATGTAAGTCAGGGCATAAAAGCGGCAAATACTCTAATTCACACTTCTCAGCCCCAGTTGCTAAAAACTGAACTCTGTCCAGCCAAAATCCATATGTTGAAACCCTAGCCCCCAATGTGTTGGTTTTTGAAGATGGGGTATTTGAGAGGTAATTACAGTTGTAAGAAGTCAGTGGGTGGAGTTTTCATGATGGGATTAGTGGTTTTATAAGAACAGGAAGAGAGATTTCTCTCTGCCATGTGAGGACACGGTGAAAAGATATTAAGAGCTGTCTATGAGCTAGGAAGAGAGCCCTCACCAGGAACGGAATCCATGGGTATGCAGATATTTGACATTCCGGCCTTCAGAACTGTGAGAAATAAATTTCTATTGTTTAAGCTAATCAGTCTATGGGATTTTATTACGGCAGCCCAAGCAGACTAAAATACTAGTTTTACACTAAATATATCCAATAAAAAAAAAATTTTAAAAACTTTGCTGGTTTTACCAAGAGAGTTAAGATCTACCTTACCAAATTGCAAGAAACAGTGTATCTGAAACAAGGATTAAAATATGGCTCTAAAGACACAGAGGGAAAGGAAATACTTGTAGAATAAAACCCTAAACAAATAATCAAATGTGAGTTGGGGGTTGGGCCTTTCTCCCTTAATGACAGCGTAAAGGTAAACAGATGTGGTCCACATCTGAGTTGTGTTTAAAACATGTATCAGGTCATTGGGTGAGGGCGTGTAAAAATTAAGATACTGTTAACAATTATAAAATACTTCAATGTTACAGTCAGGCCATCATGTAAAGTGAACACGAGCTGGCCAGTCTCCCTAACAAGCGAAATCTAAGAGTATGACATATACCAGGCTGTGTACTTGGAGATGGGGGCTATCCAGAGGAGCAGTCCTCAATTGTTGTGATTACAAACAGGAATCTCCAAGATGTTTCATGTTCTCAATGTGGGTCACAACTGTAAGTGTGCTTACTATGTGCCAGGTAATATGTACTGTGTTAAACACTTTAAATATATTACCTCATTTAATTGCCACTAAAACCTTTCACTCCCCATTTCTAATATGTTACCGAGTCTTGAGGACCATAGCAGCTAAATTCCTCATTAGTCATTCCCTCTTCTCCATCCCCACGGCCACTTCATTAACTCAGGTCTTCATATCCTTTCACATGAACTGCTGAATGTATCTCCTTATTAAATTTCTACTCTCAGGGCTCAACCCTCTTCTGATTCATCCCCCACACTGCTGGAGTACTTATCTTTATAAAAGGCAAACTTCTCACTATCGCTCTAGGGCCAAAGCTTCTAAACCTGTGAGCATGTGAGGCCGCGCACGCTATGGCCCCTGTCTGCCCTTGGACACTTAGCTATTGCTCCTTCTAACCATGTACTCTGGACTCCAGACATGTTGCACTCCCAGCATATTTTCAGTACCCTACACATGCCATGCTGCTCCACCGCTCCATAACTCCTGCAAACTCTTAAAATCCTATGAGACTCAACTCAAACATCTCTTCCTCTGAAGAAGTCCATGACACAAACCCTCCCCTACCATCGAGAATGGCAACCAAAAGATAGGCATTTCCTCTTCTTGCTCCCATAGTGCACGGCCCATTCTATGAAAGTCAGTTGGGGAGTGCGGGGTGTTGAACAGGAAAGGGTGGATGTCCACACAAAGGGCAGCTTTAAATTCAGTGCATTTTACCACAATCCAGGATATGGTCCTTCTCTAGTTCAAGTCCATCAGCGAAAAATGTTGATCAAACTGAAAAAGCTAAATCAAGCAAAGACTAAATGACATAAAGAGAAAGTCTTTAGCGCAGCAGTTAACTAGACAGAAAAAATAAGATAAAAATAAAGCATGTGAAATGATATTGACAACTAAATTCTTCTTGTCTTTATCTTATCTAACTGACTTACTGGGTTCTGATCCCAATTAAGCCCACAGCACGTCTTATTTTTATAGCTTCATTGCAGCAACGTAGATGATTTCTTTCTTTGTCTGCCCTGCCTTGGGAGATAATTTTCAGAAAGCCCAATCCTTATATCCATTTTCCTTCTCATTTTAATCATCATAAAGACATACTTTCTCCACATCATTCCAGGAAATGAGTAAACATGCTAACTGCACCTAAGAAAACATGCAAAGTACTAACATTTCTGAAGCCAATAAGGATGTTTAACACATTGTCTTTATCTGATTTCCCTGCTAAAAATAAAAATTGAGTGTGTGTGTACCAGAAAGTACATTTTAGTGGAGACATAATATAATATAATACTATATAATAATCTTATGTATGTTCCATCTTATTCCAGTTCTTCCTAATTTCTTCTAAGAGATTACATACCCATATGAAACTAGTTATGTTTATTGAAAATAAACAGTCAGCATTTCAGCAGTCAAACACACAAGCACTTATTTCTTGTCCCTGAGCTGTGTATAATACCCCAATATTTTGAAATATAGTAACACATTGAATTATCTGTAAGTGCCACTAGCTCTAATTTGCTTATCACTAAAGGAGAAATCACTTGAAAAATTTAAATGAAAGTATATATTTCAGTGCTCCATTATCAAGTTGCCCCAGAGTACAATTCTTTTAGCTAACAATATGGAAGAGATGGCTGAATCCAAACCCTTGCTTAGACCCATAGTCATTTTCTAACCAGAATGTAAATGCAAAAATCAATTACCCCAAAACTTCAGACGATGTTGTTGTAGGAAAAAAAACAGCACAAATCTTTTAAGAAAGGAAGAAAGAGGCACATTAAACTCTAATAAATGGGACACGGGGAAGCTTCATCAGAGAGGAATTAACAATTGCCTCAGAATCACAGTGTGGGATTGTTACTTGGATAATGTTAAATACGGGTAGACAACACAGTACACAAAAGCTGTTCCAAATTAGAAAAGCTACTGATTCAGCAATATCACATACAATACACGGACCGCTAGTACTCAGGCAATTGTGGTCAAATACTCAGCAAGCCAGCTAGGCCAGAAATGGACCTTAGAATGTTTACAAAGTAAACAATTGTCAATGACTTTGTTTCTGCATTCCAGTTACTCAAATATGCTTTCTTCCACCTCTTTTGTAGGGGGGGGTGGGGAGGAGAGATAATTTAACACTAGACAATATCTTAGATAGGCACATATACAGATAATCAGTCAAAGATTTTCATTCTTCAGTAAGAGGTATGTATTTTAAATAGTCAATGCTTTAGAGAGCCAACCACAATGAGGACACAGATCTTCCCACCTTGCCTCTGAAACGCATGCCATTAAGGTGGGTTTAATAACTTTCCTAAATATTTTTGCTTACTTCAATTTCTTAAGATTACCAAGAACAAACCTGGGAAATGTATTCTTAAGGAGTCAGGAGATCCAGATCCAGCAGCTGGTTTCCTCACTTGGTAACATTGGGTAACTCGTTTCTTTAGACATGAGTTCGTTTTCATTAGAAGAAGAGGAATACATAATCTATTCCAAGATTCCCTCCAATGTACACAAAGAGCTTAGATTTTCGTATTCTTAAGCACGAGACTTCCACATTTTTAAATAAAATAATTCGGTTAAAAATAGTACAGATTTCAGTGTATGTATTCCTGTTTCCTGGAAGACTGAACTCTAGTCAGTCCCTTAAAATTGGACTGGTCACTACTTCTCCTTAGAATTCTCCAAAAGACACTTCATAATCTTTCACAATACATTCAGATATTTAAAGGAGGAAAAGAGGCTGGATAAAATTGCACAAAATCAATGCATAGTTAGAATCCTAAATGGCACAAACCACAAGAAATGTCATTTTAACATTTGGGGAGGGAAGCAGAAAAAATGCATCAGGTCTCAATAAAGAATGAAAACACTGAGTCTGTCCCATAGCTGAATCACTACAGACACAGGAACAGAAGGTGAAACCCAGGCTTTAGTTTCCTCTTCATCATTATTGCTTTAAAGAACCATTTCCCAAACAGTGTTCTATGATGTTCACAGATGCTCTGCTGGAAAGGGGCCCCCATGGCCCCCATGGCTGAGTGAAACACTTAATTAAATAGGTTTCTCTGCTGCTGGACTTTTCAGAGTATTGGAATGTGAATATAGATTCTGTATCTCCCAGAGAAGAATAAAGAATGCATCATTACCCTGCCGTTTGCTCCCACCCCACCCCCAAGGAATACCTATTAACCCTTCCTGAAACAGCAAAGAACACTCTCCTACTAGAATACAAAACAAAATCCTGATGTCTGCTTCCCCTCCAATTCCCACCAGCCCATCTATTTTCCCATTTACAAAATTTTAATTTTATTACAGGTTACTTATCAAGGAACTATTAGATATTAACAGTTTAACACACATAAAATGCTTGAATGAGAGAAAGGAATCCTCTCTTTGATTGTATTGCCCACACCTTTTCCAGAATATATCAAATTTACTGCATAAAGACAGATTAAATTTAACATGATTTCAAGCTTTTTTTTTTTTTTTTTTTTTTTTGTGTGTGTGTGTGTGGATGGCATAAATATACTATGACGATACTATGATATTCTGGTCCAAGAATATGGACTCAACTATCTACTTATTTCTCTACTCAGCCTCCTTCCCCCACAAACACAGAGACAGTTTCATAATAAAATAACTCAGGAACAAAAAAGCAGCACCATCACAGTCCATCCAGCAGCTTCTCTTTACACAACCTGCAGCTTAAGGATAGGTCAACAGCATACAAAAAAAAAAAAAAGTGATGACTTTGAAACGTGTCACGAAACAGAACTATTTATCAACCTGCCTCACAAGAATAAGGCGCGAGTCCGTTTCAGATGGCCAGAACGACTGCTGTCCATCAACCTCTGAGGCAGTAAGCCACGACAGAATGAGTATTACCAAGTTGTTATGGTAACTACATTGTGGCCGCTTCCATAAAACATGAGCTCTCCATTGCAGGGACTGTGTTTAAAATGCAACATGAGTCAGGGTCTCTGCTCCAAGCGAGGCAGCAGTGGTCACCGCAAGCGACCATCAGCCGCTCCGAGAACAAATTCCACATGAGCAGTCTCAGCCACAATCCAGGCAAGCTCAGCTGCTGCAGGCCAGAGGCCTCCACCTGGGAACTCTCAGCCCTGAGACAGCATGACCTAAGGGACAACCTTCTCCACCTGGCTACCCCAGTAAAGAAGCACCATCCAGAAAGAGAAACAAAACAAAACAAAGGTCACGGAAACCACAGCTGAAAGCAAAACTCTCCAGTTCGAATTGGAGGCTCCTATCAGCACAGGCAGAACAGCTTTTCAGACTGAGACGTGGAGTCAAAGTGATTCGTGTTGGTCCCATTACTGACTACCTAGGTGGCCGGGAGAAATCACCCTCTTTTCATTTAGGCCTGTCTGTACTGAAGAAGCAATAATTATGGAACTGTGTACTGGTTAAGAGTATGAGCACTGGCATCAAACAGCCCAGGTTGTAATCCTTTGTCTGTGGCCGGCTAACTACCGTGTCTCCCCGAAAATAAGACCTAGCCAGACCATCAGCTCTAATGCGTCTTTTGGAGCCAAAATTAATATAAGACCAGTCATATTTTACTATAAGACCGTGTCTAATATAATATAATATAATATAATATAATATAATATAATATACACCCTGTCTTATTTTACTATAATATAAGACTGGGTCTTACATAATATAATGTAATATAAGACCGGGTCTTATATTAATTTTTGCTCCAAAAGACGCATTAGAGCTGATGGTCTGACTAGGTCTTATTTTCGGGGAAACACAGTTGCTGCATGACTTTAGACAAGTACGTGACTTTTCTAAGTCTTCAACTGTAAAACAAGGATAATAGGAACTATCCCTGACAGTAGTTGTGAAGAGAAAATAAGACCTGACTGGAGCACCGTAGGAACTTAACACTGGTTAGCGACTGCTAATCCCATGGTGAGGGGAGCTATTACTACCTACCGTAGGCAGTATGATGGTCCCCTAAAGATGCCACATCGCAATCCCTGGAACCTGTGAATATGGCACCTTATGTGCTTTAAAAGGGACTTTGTAGATGTGGTTAAGAAAAGGACTTTGAGACGGGGAGATTAGCCTGGATTATGCAGGGAGCCCTGATGTAATCATAGGGTCCTTCTGAGGGAAAGAGGGAGGCAGGAGAGTCAGAGAAGATGTGATGACAACAAATGCAGAGATCAGAGGGAGAGATCTGACAGATGTCACATCTCTGGCTTTGATGACGGAGGAGGAGCTCCTGAACAAAGGGATGTGGGCGGCCTCTAGGAGCTGCAAAAGGCAAGACAACAGATTCTCTCTTGGAGCCTCCAGAAGGAATACACACAACCCTGCTGACACCTTGATTTTAGGACTTCTGATCTCCAGAACAGTAAGGAATGTATCTTTTTAATTTATACCTGGAACAAATTTATTACGTTGTTTTAAATGGACTACACTGATGGTAATTTGTTAGAGCAGCCATAGGATACTAATATACTACTTGATCAATACTTTAAGTGGCAAAGTATGTGAAAAATGCATAGTACATAATAGGCACTGAATAAATGACAGCTGTTGAATTACAGTTGACAGTGTCTAGGGATTTGTGCCTCTCAGAGAAACCACAGTCATCTAGTATTCCATTGCAACTAACGTCTGTGACCTGTAGCAACCTGTATGACACTTGTAACATATCAAACGGTGACACATTGATATGATCCTCTCTAACCATTCATTCTCCGATAATTGCACCTGAAATACTCCAGAAAACTAAATGAACCGGAAAGGGAGGTACCATCCACTGAGAGCAGCTGAATTCCAAAGATGAGCCAACCTAGGCAGGAAAACCAGGAGCCCAAGCCACTCTTATAACTCAAAGCCGAAGAAAACATAGTGCTTTGAAAAGAAATAACAAAAAGCATGTCCACTTGCCTCAGATCAGATCTAAGACCACTGAGTCTATATATCTGATGGCACCTATGACAAGGAACCTCTAGATGACCACTGAGAAGAGCTGAGACACAAAAAGTCAAGAGCCTGCCCCAGTCAGTAATGAAGGAACACACAAAGCTAGGAGGTGGTAAAAGATGGTTTCTCCTCTCTCCAGATTCAGCTAATGTCCAGTATTGATGGAGGATTACAATGGCTCTTGGCAGCATGTCTGCCAGTATGTCCATGATGTGGGAGGTGGGTGTTGACCTCATTCCTCTCCCTCTGCAAGGAGCTTGGATTCCTGTTGCCTGGATGTTGCAGACCCACAGGAGAGGAGGCTTCCATGGAGAGAACTATGCAGACACAGCAATGAGGGTGATTTTAGGAACCACACTGCCAAACCACGTGCAGAGAGATGGAGGAGGCATCTGCAACAAAGAGACTGGGTAGGGAAAAGAACACAGCAGAAAAACAAGGGGACAGAGAACAAATGATAGAATCAATTGATTATGCATACTGGGAAAATCTGTAGGCAAATCAGAGCTGTTACTTCTTGGGTACCTTCATTCACCACCCCGAAAACAGCCTCATGTTTACATTATGTACAACCTAGGATGCTTTTCTTAATGGTTATGGAGGGTCAGGGAACTACCTGGTCACTTTCCTGGGCACACAGAAGAATTTCTGATTTGATACCTGTTTTTAAAAAGCAGTATCTATGTTTCCACTCCTACATTTATATTCTGCAGGTTCGGGTCTTTCAAACACGAAACAGTTAAAAAGTTAGAAGAAATAAAATGCACCCACACTCGTACTCCACACGGAAAGACACAATCTGAGTTAGAAAAGGAAAGGCACAAACAAGAAGATGAAGCCCAAAGGAACGCCTATTACCTTAAGCCAGATTACATCCTTTTTCTTCTGCTAAGACTTACATTTGCCTGATATCGTCTGGCCATGGAGATGTGGCATGGGACTCCAGCTGAGGGAAAACGATGGGTGGAATACACGTACGGAATGTCAGAGTTTTCAAACTGGGCTCCAGGGATCCTTCAGGATCTTTGGGTGGGGTGTGTGTAGAAGGGAGGGCGGGGAACTGGAATCCTCCCTGCCCATGCTTCAAACTGAACTTGCCTTTGGCTTTACATCTGGGGCTTCTTGAAGAAAAAAAAGTGCTTAAAAACATCTAATCTAATCCAACCATTTCATCTTACCAACAAACATGAAGAACTGAAGAGAGAGCAACCAATGTGCCCAGGACAATCGGGTTTAAGCCTGATGACTCATTGTCATTTTGAATAACACCTCCCCAAAGCCACAATAAATCCTCAGATTAGTCACCCAAACTACGGAAGTTACAGATCTGCCTAAGGTCCTGCATTCTTAGGTGGTTCAGCCAGTACCAGAACGTGCTTTGTCAGGGTATTCCTAGCACATAGTGCTATGCCTGTTTTGGACAGAAAATGCTTTATTTGCTTTTTGTTTGTATTTGTTTCACCACAAGGGAAAGAATACCACTATAACCTAATAACATGCATGGAAAACATTTAAATGTCACTGGATGATTTTCCTTACTTTATACCACACTGATTTTTTGCCTTGGATATTAATGAAACACCGTAGAGCCTGTTTGTATGATCCTTTTGAAAAGTCATGTTAGACTGTTGGATTTTTTTTTTTTTTTTTTTAAGGAGAGTATGGCTTAAATTGAGGTATAAAAATTGCCTGGAAATGACCCAGAGGCATGTTCCAGAGGATATGAGAATCCCTAGTCTAAAAAGGGTCCTTATTTCTAGAATTTCAATTTTACTTACTTTTGAGTAATGCAACTAGTAACACGAAAATTATAAAGTGGAATGCAAAATCTACACTCATTTTTAATATGAAATGTGAGATTTCAGAGCAGTTTCCTACTTGTTTCCATAAACCATCCCTATGAGCCTTAGGACATGTCTTTACGGTCTTCTTCCATCTTTAGGGTACTGCGAGTTGATAAATGTCACTGTATGTGTTCCATGACAACTCTTTATGGCTGACAGCCCTGACCTGCCACAGCAGTCACTATCATTGCCTTTTAGAATATGACCTCGTTTGTTTATAGAGCATTGCTTCTGTTGTGCCTCTCTAGAAAGGGCTCTACCTTTCCCCCAACCCTTAGGATCAAGTCCCATTTGGGCCATTAACATCCAAACAGGACTTCTTGCTAGCTAAGGGAAAGAGAAACTTCTGAAACTCACTAAAAATGAGACTATGCATTGGGCAACAAATAGGAAACCAGTCATGTCACCTCAGCATAGCTATGCTGCCTCCACATCCAGAGGCCTGCCTAGAAAATCCAAATGCAGAGAGAAAAGAACAGGATTATGGCAAGCTTCTTATTAGTAAATGTATACTCCCAGTAGTGTTTGCTCCCAGGTTCCCAGCAATATGCTAAATTGTTAGCTTCAGAAAATCTTGTCAATCTCTACTATTTTCTTAATGCTCAGATGAAATCTTTCTGGTGACAGGAGAAAAACTAAATAGTAGAAGCAGGCAATAAACAATGCAAAAATGATGACGAAAGCTATAGCATATCTTCCAATAGTCCCTGGATTGGAACAATTATGCTATTTTTCAACTCTTGCAGCTTTAAAAAATATTTATTGCATGTGCTCAGTGTAATAGATGCCTGTGATATGACTTCCAATCGTAACCGAGACTACACTGTATATAGGAAGATGAATAGATTATTTCACCTTGGAAATTGCATTACTTTAGAATTTCCTGGTTTATATGCAAAGAGCTGAAAGGAAACAGACTTACACTCCTGTCTCCACGGCTTGTGCGAATCTCCTAGCCTCAACGGGCCTCAACGAGGTGGACCTACAGAGGGTGCCAAAAAAATGTATACACATTTTAAGAAAGGAAAAAACTATTAAAATTGTAATACTCAATACATACCAATAACAAAAGATAAATACAAGTCACATTTGACTTCTGCAATTACAAGAGTTGCTCAAAGTGGTTCCCATCAGCGTCCAGATACTTCTGATGATGGCGAACTACTGCTTGAGTAATGTTAACCAAATGTCCACTTGTATACATTTTTTGGTACTCCCAAATGGCACTCCTGGTATATATTAATACTACTAACTTGGTAGAACTGTGTAAGTTAAGGCCTTTGAGAACTGTCTAAAGCCATATACAAGTACCTGGCTTTAAAGAAGGACCATCGGAAGGTTGAATACTTTTCTAAAAGGGAACTGTCCCTATGACAAACTGATGATGTCACCAAGGAGAAAGTTTGTGCCCTTGGCCTTCTCAGGACACCTGGAAGAAGGAAAGAAAAGGTTAATGCACAGAGGGAAACATGGAGATTAGAGGATTTCGTGGCAGAGATAGGGGAAAAGAAATGCCAAACCAATTTTCTTTCATAAATACAATCAAATGTTTCCATATTCGTCCTAAAGTAATGAGCAACTATTTCAAAATTTAAGTCATATATAACTTTAACCTAATTAGTATGGTTTCCTCAAAGGACTATTTTGTTGGGGGGGAAAGGAGAAAAAAGTATTCAGGGCTGTACACTCATAGAATTATTCCTCCCCAGTCATTTGTTTGGCAGGAAAACCTGATCTGCTTTATGTAATTGGCTGATTAAAAGTGGTCTTTGATTGAACCCTAACTGTACAAAGCAATCCTGAGCTGATTGAAGGACATATTCAAACCATTTGATTGACAGTGTTTGTGTTGGGGACAATCTATTTTTACTCGAGGAAGGGATAACTATTCCTGTCTAAACAATTCAACACATATAAGAGCTATTTATTCCTGCCAGAGGTGGATTTTATTAGTCCCTCTTGAGAATGAAATAACATGATAATATTTTAATTCATACACTCCTGAGAAACATGAGCAAATTATCCAACATGATCATTTACAGTAAGAATGGAAACAAAGAATACTGCACTTGATACAGTCATGATGTATAGAAGGGAGAGACCATCACTACTGATTCTTCAGACGCCTGTGTCAAAGACGAGAAACACTAGCCTCAAAACACAAGGAAAAAAGAAGTGTTTTGCAAAAGAATAGTTCCTTCCATTCATGCCTCCCTAAAAAAATAAACAGGTAATGCTTTTTTCCCCCTTCAACAGCCATTACTGATTTTAAAATATATATGGCTTCCCTCAATATTGGGGAGGTATAACTAAAGTCCTAACATGGTCGAGAATGCCCCAGAAGGAATGAGTAATAGAATCCCTGCCCCTCTGCCTTACCAGCTGTATACCTTTCTTAATTATAGATGTCAATTCAAAACTCTAGACGTCAGTAGAACTGTGTTCTAATCCTACTAATTCTAACACTAATTCTAACACTAATTGTTGTTGTGAATTCAAATAAGCCACTGAACTTTACTCCAAGTCTCAGTTTAGTTACCTTTTTACTGGGGGTTAATACATGTACTATGTAGCCTCCAAACTCGAAATCATCATATGCTAAAGTACTGCAGAAAAAAGCAAATGAGCTATATAAATGCAACAATGCAATAAGTACCAAACTGGTCTTTCCTATTTAACACTAGACTGCATTAAACTGCAGTAAAATATCCTTTTTTAGTCTTCATTAGAGATGTTCTCTAATTTGGAGAAAGAAGAAATGATTTATTGCATCTCATGTACTTTAAATGCTACCATTTTTTAGCGTGTTTTAACTAGAGTAGAAAAGAGAATTTGAGCACTTTCAGTCACCAGGCCTTAGGGACTCTTCTATTACCTCTCAGAGCCGGTCTAACCTTGGCCAAAGGCTATTGTAATTTACCCCCCATTGTCACAACTGGCTTTCATAGAGACTCAGTCCTTATGAAATGAATAAAACCACTTTGAACTGGCAGCGAATGAATCTGGTTTAAAAGTCAGATAGACTTACATAAAAAAGACAATTGGCTGGAATCGCATGTAACTGCACTTCCTTTTACATAAAGCTAATCAATTATCAGTCAATTGTTAGAACATTACCATTAGGCTGGCTGATTCGGAAGCTTCCAAAGCCACCCCCTCTGGCACAGGGCTGTGAACTGTGTTTCCACTAGAAACAGACTGGCAATTGAATTCTTTCATCCCTATGTTATCCTCTCCAGTCCAGCAAAGCTTTCATACCATAGTTCCCTGAAAATAAGACCACGTCTTACATGAATTTTTGCTCCAAAAGATGCATTAGGGCATATTTTCAGGGGATGTCTTATTTTTTCATGTACAACAATCTACATTTATTCAAATACAGTCACATCACCTTCTAGAACGTCGTCATAACGTACTAAATGCGTCTGTCTGGCTGACGATCTTAACTGGGGTTTATTTTCGGGGTAGGGCTTATTTTCGGGGAAACATGGTACCTGTGCAAAAGCAGACTTTACACTCCTTGGCTACACACACAAGAAATAAAAAATCCGTGCAACTAGGATTCTACCCATAAAACCATTTGCCACATGGTTTCCCCATCATGCCCAATACGTAAGCCCATTTGGAGGCTGAAATGTAAATGGATTATGTATTTGCTGAGAATGACAGGAGGAAAAATAAGATGTAGTACTACCATCCTCACAATTAGAACGCAGTCCGTTTATTGTCCTCTGCCTAGGTGTTGAATTTCAATGTATTCTTCTGATGCAACACACACACACACACACACACACACACACACTGCACATGAGGCATACAACACAAATTCTATTACACTGAAAGCAGGGAAGACCTACAATGAAATCTTTTTCTGTCGACAAGGTCATCTTTCTAATTCACAGAGTTCATTTAATCCTGAGGTCTAATTCACTGTGTCCTCCTTTACAAATAAATCTACACTGTCCAGGTTCCTAACAAGAGCCCTCAGAGGGAGTCTAGAACGCAAATGAGAAAACCGACCATAACATGGCCACTGGGAAGTTGCTCCTTTTGGGTAATGAACACACAAAGGAAGCATATTTCTAATACGAATATCTTTTAGAAAGCAATAAACTGATTTATCAAAAAATTGAATGGTAATATGTGCCAGAAGTTAATGTAGGAGGGGTGGGATCTATAATTCACCACCCACTTCTTTTTCACTAACGGCACCAGCTCATCATGGGAAACTTCTCTAGACCCTGCCTTCCTTTGGTGCTCGCCGGGAGAGCAACAGTTGTTCATCATTAAGTCTTTAGTAACTGCTCAGCCAAAGGGAACAAAGTCTGACTTCACCTTTGTATTACGTTTGACAGGTTGCATGAGAAGTTACAAACATTTAAAAGTCCTACTATTTAAACTAAGCTGATGAAATAGAATGTTGCAATATTAATTGGAAAATCACTAAATTGAAAACCGACCCCTAACAAAAACAAACAAACAAAAAAACACATTATGGTTATTACCTTAAAAATCTTGCTACAGTAATCGGGAGATAATTCAAAACACTTTTCTTAATAGTAAATAAACAATTATCAATTAATAAAACCATAGATATGCTGTGAACTATCCATCTATCTTTCCATCTTACACAATACTATTTCACTTTTCACTAACAGAAAGACAATGATACATATATAATACATCTTGGTATACAAGTGTTCTCATATTGTTAGGATGTGTTTGTTCGTGAAATGCTTTATACTCATTAATACACACACTTTTTTTTTTTACCAGTTGATGTACTAAAGTGTATCCATTCTTTTCTGAAAATTTGTATTACATATAAGTGGTTACCACCAGCTGAGCCGTAATATCTTAGTATGTATGGTATGTGAGGGATTTTCAAGTGAATATTCACACACAGATTTTTGGTTATCCAAATTTCACTGATAATTATTCAAATTCAGCCATAGCAAACCTTTACCCATTTTGGTGCCCCAGGTCTCAGCTCGCATTGCTCTGGACCTACAATGTCCGGCTCTGCAGAGCTCACATGCTCAACTGAGTCAATGGCAAGGGAAGAAGTTCTTTCACTCTCCCACATTCCGTTTTTCGTAGATTGCCTCATGTGGTGACTCTACCTTTACTTATATTGAGACACAATAATGCCAACTGTGGGGTGGGATTTCAATAACCTCAACCAACCATCTCTGACTAATCTCAGTCAGGGCTCACCACACACTGTTTGCCAGTAGTGATTCATTTTTAATTTCTACCACATCACATTTTCTAATGACCTTTCTTCAGGCAGGTAAAAGAGACAATCTCCAATTTCAAGAAATATTTAAAATGCAGTTTATGGCTTTTGGCCTTTATTATGAAGTTAAAATAATACCCACTGCAACTGACTTTTAGGGATCCTTTCAGTTCCCCCATTGCCAACTTCTTGCTGGACATCTAGTCTCTATCCTTAATAAAATCAAAATGCGTAGTAAACATCTACTTAATTCCTGTATACTGACTATAATAGTTGGGTTCTTTAGCAACAACAGCCCACCTAATTCTCACATCATTTCTGAGACAGGTGCTGTTATCATTCCCACTTTGCAGATGAAGAAACTAAGGTTTGGAGAAGTTACATAATTTGCCCACACAGACTATAAGAAGCGTTATCATATTATAAAGGCTCAGCTCTTAGCTGACACATGGTATTGCTTCTGCATTGAACAATTTTATACTAAGATGTTATAATCCTGCTCTCAAAATGAATTATATATATGGTATTCCCTGTTTAACATTATTCAATGATCACTGCTACCTCCAGAGTAAAACACAAACTTTTGACCTAGAATGTATAGTTTCTGGGTGGCCTACCCTGCCAGGTTCATCATGTTGTATCTGTCTTGGGCACACATTTTTGCTCATGGGGACCAACTGTTCCCAAACTTTGCATGTTCCCTTATGTCTTTATACACTTGCAGAATCACGTCTCGAAACATCCTACTCCATTTGTCCATCTGGCAGGTTCCCACTCATCTTGATGACTCAGTTCAAGCATCTCCTCTCTGGGCATCCTTTTGACACCCAGCCTCCAGGCAGAATGGTCCTTCCCACTTTTGCTTTCCCACACACATTTAGTTCAACTGTGAAAGTTTTACATTAAAACCATTTGTCAGCCTCTCACCTGCAGTGAACTCCTTAAGAGCAATTACTTTGTCATTCTTGTCTTTTCACCAACAGACACACTTTACCAACAAACAAAGGAATAAATGTGTAAGTGGCATTAGTAGAGTTGAGCAACCAACATCCCCTAAATACAAGTTCTGGAATTCTAGGATTTTCTTGTTGGCAAGACTCAATAACTATGTAAATGAGATTTACAGAGAGTAATTTCTATGTCTTAAAATGAGTTTAAAAAAAAAACTCAACATGGAAATTTCATTGTACAGAAGCTATACCTCATAGCAGAGGCTCTAAAGTGGAAAGAGCATGACACTTGTATGACACTACATATAGTTCAACACAGCTTGAATGTGAGGTGAAGACGGTCAGATGTAAGAGCAGGCAGGGCCAAATCCTAGAGGGCCATGTGCCGTGGAGCAGATTGAATTTTGCTTGAATAGTTTTCTACCCCACTGGCCAGCTAGAATATCCGTGCTCTATCTCTGCATGTACAAATGCTACCCCTCCTTGTTCAAATGCCACCCTTCATGGTTCAAATGTCACTTCCTCCGTGAAGCATTCTGCATTTTCCCAATCCAGAAGAAGCCTAACCTTCCTTTATCTGTTCCTCTCAATGGATACTTGTACTTGTCTACAGAACTTGCCACCTTTTCCTTTGAACAAATCTTACCTCACCTGCTAGATATACAAGGTCTAACAATTACGTTCACGAACTTGTTACAACAATGGTGCTAAACTTTTTGGATATCAGAGGGATTATTCATAATGAACTTGTACCAACCAGAAAAACCGTTAACCAAGTTTACTATTTGTAAGTACTGAAAAGGCTGTGTGGAAAAGTTAGACGACCTGAACTTTTCGCCAACAATTCATGGCTCTTGCATCACGACAATGCACCAGCTCACACAGCACTGTCTGTGGGGAGTTTGTAGCCAGTAAACAGATAACTGTATTGGAACACTGTCCCTACTCACCTGATCTGGCTCCCAATGACTTCTTTCTTTACTCAAAGATAAAGGAAATATTGAAAGAAAGACATTTTGATGACATTCAGGACATCAAGTGTAATACATTGACAGCTCTGATGCCCATTCCAGAAAAAGGGTTCCAAAATTGCTTTGAAGGGTGGACTAGATGCTGGCATAGGGGCATAGCTTCCCAAGGGGAGTACTCTGAAGGTGACCGTAGTGATATTCAGCAATGAGGTGTGTAGCACTTTTTCTAGGATGAGTTCATGAACTTAATTGTCTGACCACGTATACTCATTAACAGCAAATTCTACATCTTCCCCTTCCCCCGCCCACTCACCCCCAGCATATAGTCCAGAGCCCAATACATTGTGGTATGAAGAATAAGGTACTGTCTATGTTCTGAAACTATTTTAAATGTATACTTCAACTAAAATTTAGTAAAGTCAATGAATGTTAAAAACAAATTTATGGTTATGTATTATAGGATTTCCAGGATAAATTTCAAATGAGAAAATTTCTTTCCAGAGTACCCAAGATGGTAGATTTTCACTTGGCCTTGAACTAGATAAAAGTACTTAAAACTCTGCATAAATAGCTAGCCGGACAATCAGCTCTACTGAGTCTTTTGGAGAAAAAAATAATATAAGACCAGGTCTTATTTTACTATAATGTAAGACCAGGTATAACATGATATACCAGGTCTAATATAATATAATATAATAAATACTCAGTCTAATATAATATAATATAACATAATACCCGGGTTTATATTAATTTTTGCTCCAAAAGACGCATTAGAGCAGACTGTCCGGCTAGGTCTTATTTTGGGGGAAACACAGTATCTTGTTATTGATTACATAGACACAAGGTCTCAAAACAGTCACTTGTCTAGAGCAAGTTGTAAAGTTGTCTTTGAGTTACAATCACTTCTGTCAAAACCTAAGAAAAGATTTCAAATGTATCATACTGAAAATGTCGATGAAAAGCATGGTGTTCTGGGTAGAGCTATGTGGGTGTTGGAGCAAAGAGGAGATAGGTCTCCAGTGAGGAAAAAAGTTTGATTTCACACATTTGATCATAAACACCTCAATACCTACTGATTTTTCTAGAAAATGAAGAAAAAAACAGCAGCACACCACACACACAGAGGTGCCAGGCACAGTAAGATTCACTCTCCCAGCACTTAAACATCGAAAGAATCAATAGGACAATTGATGGTCCTGAAGATTCAGCTACAGATCAAGGACAGTGCAAGGTGAATGCTCAAAGTTAGCATTTTAATTTGAATCAGAGCAAGTATTATCATTCTAAAATATTTCATTGAAAAGCATAACCTTCAAACATGAGTCAGACAACTACAACCATTCCATAATAATGGAATATTCTACAATAGCATAGCATCACAAGAAAACAAATAATGTATTTTTAGTGTCAACTGCTACCCTGTGTTCTAAAATATGCTTTATACTTTGTGGGATATTTTCTGGAAAACTTTCCATATGTAAATTTTGTCCTGGATTCTACCATGAGAAGTAACAGGACATGGATATTTCTTTCTCACTTAAAATTTTAATGTAATTAAATGGTTTACAATGAGGTACATGGATGAGCCTCAGGGTATCCAGCCTTTCTGTGATGAGACATCCATTCCAGATGTCACCTCCCTTGGAGCCACACACAGTGTAGAAACTTGGGGTTTGGGGTGAGGGTTTCTGGCAACCATAAGGAAGAGGCAGTACTACAGCCACATTCACAAAATCATCCTGCAATATTTCCTCCCCTCCAACCCCCAAATGCACCAGAAGAAGGGAGGGACAGGAGATAGCTGCTCAATGATAAATGCAATCAACAAGGGCCAGTGTGCATTTGTACAGTACTTTAGAGTTTACACCCCTTCACATATATCACCTTCATCTGATCGCAGTGAACCAGGGTCCATGGTCAGCCAACTCAGCCAGTGCCATCATCAACCAGTATAAGATCCATAAAGGCAATGGAAGTGAATTCAAGAAATCAGTAAAGGCTCAAGTATTAGGATGGTAACACATAAAAGGCTTTCTTCTAAGGAGTTCTTTATCCCATAATTAAAAATCCAAACACCGTAAGGTCAAAATACCAAGATTCCTGACTTCTACAGGTCCACAATCCCCAAATGCAATTCATAATCCAAAAAGCTCTGAAAATCTAAAGGTTTTTCATAACTGGACTGGAAGAAAAATAAGATTATAGGCTTTATTTCCCTATTTCAGTTTTCCAGTGCTGCTGTAATAAATTGCCACAAATAATTAAACATTTAAAATAACATAAAATGTATTGTCTTAACAGTTCTGGAGTTCAAAACACCAACAAAGGTCTCCCTAAGCTAAAGTCAAAGTGTCAGCAGGACTGCCTCCCTTTCTGGAAGCTCTAGGTGAAACCTGTTTCCTTGCCTTCTCCCGCTTCCGGAAGCCACCTGAATTTCTTCACCCAGGATCCCCCTCCTCCATTTTCAAAGGCGGCAAGGTAGCATCTGTTTCTCCAACTCTTATCCGTCATCACATCTCCTCTGACCTCAGCTGGGGATGGTTCTGTGTTTTCAGGGATCCTTGTGCATACATGGGGCCCACCCAGATAATCCAGGATCATGCCCCCATCTCAAAATCCTTAAACCTTAATCACACATGCAAGGTCCCTTTTGCAATGAAAGGTGACATTCACAGGTGCTAGGGATTGGGATGTAGTCATGTCTATTATCCCACTTATTCTGAATATTCGTGGATTTTCTTATAGAAATAGTCATGTGTTTGACAAAAAGATGCTGCCCCTGCAGTGTGTGTACACATGATGATGTACATACAGTGTGTGTGTATGTGTTTGTGTGTACATAAATATATACATATATGTATTTTAGAAAAACAATAGAATGTGTGCATGTATACATATGTACACACGCACACATTCTATTGCTTTTCCAAAATATGATATACAGAGGGTGCCAAAAAATGTATACACATTTTAAGAAAGGAAAAAAATTGTATTAAAATTACGCTGATGGTAACCTCTTTGAGCACCTCTTGTAATTGCAGAAGTCAAACGTCACTTGTATTCATCTTTTGTTATCAGTATATATTGAGTATTACAATTTTAATACAGTTTTCCTTTCTTAAAATGTGTATACATTTTTTGGCACCCTCTGTATATATACATGTATACACACACACACACACACACACACATACACACACGCACACACACACATCCTATTTTTTCTAAAATATGAAAAAGTCCAAATTCCGAAATATTCTTATCCCCAGGATTTCAGATAAAAGACTGTGACTTGTACCATGATTTATCCATAGTGGGTGCATCTCTCCCTCGTCACCATCCCTTCAAAGGAGTAACTGCTCTACTACCAGATCAGATCCAAAAATAATGACTGGACCTTAAAAATGAATGGGCAGGCTGACTATGCTTTAAAAAGCAAAAAGCCAAGCCTCTCTCTCTCTCTCTCTCTCTCTCTCTCTCTCTCTCTCTCTCTCTCTCTCTCTCTCTCTCCTAGTTTTATATGGCTGTTAAGTTAAAATTAGAACCCCTCTTGGGGCATGACCTCTCTTTCTCTTTTGCACTTCTTTCTTAAGAGTGTATCAAGACTAAAAATCTACATATTTGGACTCCAACCTCAAGTACGTGCTCCAAACCACCTATTTCCAAAGAGTCCTGCATCACGGGTAACTGGCACCATCTCAAGCTATTAATAAAGTGGCCCTCTGGTTACCATTCGGCTGCCATTGCCTACATATGTCTTCCCTGGCGTCCCTGCACATGGATAGAGGTGATTGGCAGGGTAGATTCAGGTATTTCTGGGATCCTAAAAGACTATCAAAATCCCATCTCTCTGTTTAAAATATTCAATTAGCAAGCACAAATATGAGGAAGTTCACTTCAAAGTTGATGAATGACTTTCCACTGAGGCAGGCAAAAATATGTTTCCAAAGTATGATACAGACATTTGCCCTATAAGGAATACCCTGAACAGACATTATTAGTTAGTGGGCAGAAAAGGAAAAAGCTATAGGTGACGGCATAATTTCTAATGCAACTTCCTGTGACATTATTGAGAGTTTATCTGCTGCAGGCAAAAAAGCCTTTGTGGTTATCGAGGCCATATACAGGAGACCTTCAAAACAGCATTAGCATTCTTTAACGGTGGAGAGCTCAGGATAACTCTCAATTATGGTAACATAAGTCAACTGATCTTGTATTGAAAGCAGCCAGGCCATAATAAATTGTAAGATCTAGCTATTGCAGCTAAACACTCTGAAAAATAAAAAATGAATAAATAAAAAATTTAAATTAAATACAACCCAACTTCCTCCAGGGCAAGGACCCTTTCTTATTCATTTCTGTGCCCCTGTCATACTCATCACAATGTAGAAGGAAAACAATGTATCTATAAACTTTATTTACGTGTAAACGTCATGGTTACGTCATGGGGTAGATTAATGCAGTGCCAAATGTGCAAAGCACATAAAACAAACACACAAGATGGGACACACTAACACAGTATCCAACAAATAAACAAAAGCATGTTTCTCCAAAGTCATCTAAGAAAACATTCCCAGTCTCTACATAATTTTTTCATCAGCAATGAGGAGTGGTTTCATTTCTACATATCTCACGAAGAACAGAAAAATCGGATCCGTGTTGTTTATCCTCAATTCTAAAGATAGTTCTTATGGCACATTGGGCTCAAACATAAAAATATCACAAAGAACTAGTGACTTCATTAACTTTCTCCCGAGGCTTGTGATGCAACTCATTTGTGATGTCCTAGAAACTAGTTTCTGAATGACTGCTTATTGGTTTTCCCGAGTCCGCTAGGTAGCGCTTGTTCAAATAACAAATGTATATGCCAAGAACCAAAAAAAAATCAATTTCAATTCCCAAAGAGCATGATATTGGTGCAGGTCAGTGAACACCATCACTGCTTTATACCAAGATAAACAAGGATCTGCAAAAATTCTCGGGGGCAAGAATCCTATTAGTTATCCTACCGAACAAATTAAATAGCAAAAGTACTGAAATGTTCCACTCCCAGCCATAAGACAGGTAGCTCATTTATGAAAAGGACCTAATATTCACACCAATCTAACGGCTCCAAAACCTTACTTCTTAGTATTCTCCAAGGTTCCTAGAATGAATGAATGAGTGATGGGGTGGTAATTTACATAGATAAAATTAAACAAATTCATGAGGTAAAAAGTGAAGTTATTGTCCCTTTTTGGTTCTCTGATCCAAACCATTATGTGTACACCAAAACTCTATACGGAACCTGTTCCATCTTCCATAATATCCAATGTTTAGATTTTGTTAAACTTGTAATATAATAATGAGAAAAAGAGACTCATGCATACAATCCAGAGCCATGCTAAGAAGGGAAACCATACACAAAAGGCCAAAATGCAAATTCATGAAGAATGGCTACATTGGCAACATTACCAGGGCCTCATTTGGGCATATTTTATTTTATTTTGAGCACTTTAATCTTAACCTAGTTCAGTGGGTGACAGAGAACAGCTTCTATAACAATGAAAGCCTAAACCACAAAGGCCTCTCTGTGTATGCCTTTGTGAGGTATGGTGGTGTTCTTTGGGGGGTAACCTGAAAATAAACTATGATACTATCTCAAAGTTTACCCAAGTATCAGCCCAAACAGGTAACAGCTCTCACCCCCGAGTCCCTGCATTCATTCAAAATTCCTGAACATAGAGGGGCATATATTTTTTTGAATTAGAGTTTTGGATTTCTCCAGATAGATACTTAGGAGTGGAATTGCTGGATCATAAGGTAGTTCCATTTTTAGATTTTTGAGATACCTCCATACTGTTTTCCATAGTGGCTTCATGAAACTAATAAAAAAAAAGTTTAAAAAAATCCTAATAACAGTTGAATTTTTAACAGAAACATTAACAAAAGGAAGGGTGGGGATTAGTTCCAGGTTAGCAATTAATGGGGGACATCGTGTCTTCTGCCCTGATTTACTTATGGATAGGTAGTAGTGCCAATCAACAATGCTGTTTAAATCTGCACTCACCATAGTGAATTACTGGCTAGGCTACCTATCTATATAAAAATAATAACTAGTATTGATAATAAAACCCTAAGGGAGTCTAAGGTATTTGTATTGCTGCTACATAACAAATTACTCCAAAATTTAGCAGTTTCAAACAATAAGCATGTAATATACTCACAGAGTTCCTGTGGGTTAGGAATTCAGAAGCAGCTTAGCTAAGTGATTCTGGCTTGTGGTCTCTAAAGAGGATACAGTCAGTACATTACCCAGGACTGCAGTCATCTGAAGACTTTCCCAGGGCTAAAGAACCTTCTTTCAAGGAGGCTTCGGTGAGCAGAAGGCCTCACTCCCTTGCCACATGAATCTCTAAGGACGGCTGGAGTGCCCTCACAACACGGCAGCTGGCTTCTCCCAGAGTGTCATCCAAGAGAGCAAGATGAAAGTGGCAATGTCTTTTATGACTTAGCCTCAGAAGTCATACACTATCTCTCCCGCCATATTCTATTGATCACAGAGAACACCTTGATAAAATGTGGGAGGGAATTATTTCACAAGGGTATGAATGGCAACAGGCAGGGATCACTGGGGAACATTTTGGAGGCTGGCTGTTACAATCTTGAAATAAGCTTCCAAATGAAAGAAAGATAACACTCCACATGGTTTTAGAACAGTCTGTTGTAGCCCAATTTCTTGAAAATTATTCTTAAACATGATAATATGGTATTAGTCAGGCTCCTGGGTGATATCCTATAAACTCTGTGGGGGAGGCATTTAATCAATGTTTGTTGAACTAATCTAATCCCAGGGTTTTTAACCCTGGCATTGAACTTGCTCAGTTCCAACACATTTCCCATGTATCATTTTGTGTATATTATTTTATTGACTTGCATGAAATCCTGTGTTATAAATTCATAACTATTTTAAGTGTCAACATTATTCATAGTAGTATCAATTTTATTTGAAAAGCAGGTATTCTAGATCCTTAAAACCAGTATGAATTAGGATTTTCATGGTTAGAAAATCACAGAATCATAAGGGATCTTAAGAGGTTACCTAATTTGTTGAAGCTGAATGTTGGGTCCAAGGGAATTCATGATACCATCCCATCTACTTTTCTGTTTATTCAAAGCTTTCCACAATAAAACAAAGTTTAAAGAGGCACATGAACCCAATAAATTCATTTTGCTGATGAGGAAATCCTCACAATATGTAAAGAGAGTTACCTATTCAATGCAGCTCTTGATACCGTTTCCCCGAAAATAAGACCTACTCGGACAACCAGCTCTAATGCGTCTTTTGGAGCAAAAATTAATATAAGACCAGGTATTATATTATACTATACTACACTATATTATATTATATTATACCGGGTCTTATAGTAAAATAAGACCCAGTCTTATATTAATTTTTGTTCCAAAAGACACATTAGAGCTGATTGTCCGGCTAGGTCTTATTTTCGGAGAAACATGGTATTGGTACTCACAAAGGAAAAAACAAAGCAAGGATGAAACATCACCTCTTTAATGATCTCTCATCCATGAGATATCAAGTGACTTCACAAAAAACTTATTTAGCAACGTCTTTAGCAAAAGCTTGCAGTTTTAAGATTACATTAGGGTAATAGTAGGCAGTTGTAGCTTATGAGAAACAAAACTACAATACTAAAGCTAGAAGTCTTGTTTGTCAGGTTTTTTTTTTGTTTTTTTTAACTGACACATTATATTACTACTGTAGCTAACCCTGATTTAGAGGTTCAATCTGTAAATGAAAAATCCATGGATAACATTGATATTGCTTATTAAAAAGTTAAGATAAGCTTTTTTGAAAACTGCAAGAATGGATCCTCCTCCAAACAAATATATTCTTATCTCCCAGGCACCTGGTCATTATTTCGAGCTTGAGGCTATTGCAAAAAGCTAAGGGGGGTGATGGAGGGAAAGGAAGCAAGTAGCACAGCTCCTATGTCCACTAGCATTCTGAATGGTTCACGTTCGGACTTGGAAAGAAAAAAAAATCTACGCAGAAAAATAACTGCAGCAGCAGTTATTTTCTTGGAAAGAAAAAAAAATCTACGCAGAAAAACAACAGCAGCAGCAACAGCAATAATAACAGTAGTGAATATGCAGTAAGTATTTACTACAAGCCAGGAATACTCTTAAAAACATATTCTGTCATTTAAGCTTCACAAAAAAAATCCTTCTCAACAACAATTTAAAAGATGGGGAAACTGAGACACCGATTAAGAACATTATAAAAGATAAACCTACATATTAAGTGGCAGACCTGGGATTCAAATTCACGAGTCTACCCCAGAAGCTATATCTTTAAGCGCTGTGCAATACTGCCTTAAAATGGATCAATAAAATCAGACAACCATGGCATTTGATCCTATCTTAATAAGATAGCATAAGAAGGTATTCAATAATATAAATGCTTCTTTTAATTGGAAAAAAGAAACTCCCAATGATATGACTTTGTGGTCATAATTGTATTTGCAATATTAGGATATAAAAGGTACCATTTCTTCCTCAACATCATGCCTACAAACCTACCAAAAGCCACCAAGCAAGGTTGGGGACTTAGATGATATTCCCCAGTAGGGAAAACTGAAAGATGGATACGAGGCCCACAGTTCTATATAGGTAAAACCACATATAAATAAATATAAACAAAGCAAGATGAAAGAAATATAAAAGTTTGTTTCAAATCTTCCTGACTATACCTGAACTGTTATAAATCACTTCCTGTCAAATCACTGACTTTCCCTCCTATTCTCAAAAAAACCTTTGGCTCTATGTCAGTGGCAGTGTTTCCAGACCTTGAAGACTCTAGGTCCCCATTAGCTCAAGTACTTACCCAAACAAGCAATTGTCTCAACTATCCCTTTTATGAAAATATTGCATAAACAAAAAGTATCACTGTACAAACCTTGTAAAATCTAATTACATGAACAAGCTGCTTTTAAATCCTTACAGGAATCAGGTTTATTTTCTCTGAACATTGTAAAATTGTTTTAAAACAAAAGAAAAGTAAATACCTGGAGCTTTTTAAAGACCTGGAGTTTTTCCTTTTTTCTATTTCTTTCTTTTTTTTTTAATAAGACCATTGAGTTACATAACCAACTTGAATGATGCATTCAATTCAGAATCTATGCTACTGCAATGCTTGTTCTGAGACTTCATCTGGGACAGAGAAGGATGACGACCTATGGAAATATCACCACGAGAGGCTCATATCACATATTATTGTTGACAGTAGGACTTCAAAGGAAAAATGAAGTCTGAGCAGAAGGATAGCCCTGGGGATTTTCCCTGCCCTGTGGTCCACTTAACCTTACACACAATTACTTTCCCTTACAAAATGGGGGAGAGGGAGAAGGATGACTTAAATGGTTAAAAAAGAAAAGAAGAAGGTGCAGAAAATTTATTCCTCACTTGCATTAATGTAAAGTAAAACAGTGATATCCGCTGGGAATTTTCAGTTCTGCATATTATGTTATATGATTAGTCACCGAGCATCTACTACCTATATCCACACAACACAGAGAGTACTTTATGCTCGCCTTCTCATGAATGGAAAGAAATATTCAGCGTCATCACCCATCTGTCAATTGTACAAGGAAAGATTTCCCTACCCTATTCAGAAAATCTGTCTGTTACCTCTGAATGTACGTGTGTGTGTCTTTTAGTATCTACACTGCTACCTATGTACACCTGTGTGTACAAGTATATAAGTATATGATTATGTCATATGTTCATATGTGTTTGAGAACTCAAACACAGGAAATGGTTACCATGTCCATTTTTCTTCTAGGAAAAAAACAAAGCTAAGTGACATCTGAATAAGGAGGCCACTGCACGAATAACTCTGTAACGCACTGAAAATTAGGAATATAACCTTGGCCTCTTGACTTCTACTTCCAGACACAGCTCCCTGACTCCCAACATTTCTAAAGCTGACACAGCCTCTCATGTTTGATCTGGTGATATTCTCACCCTGATTATCCCAGCTACATGCAAAGTCATTTGCACATGCACACTTCTCTAGAAATTACTTTCTATTAGAAAAGTAGCATTCAACTTATATGTTTTCTGAGCATTTTATAACTCTCAAGTAAATGAAGAGCTGAAGGAAATTGTAAAACTAGGCCTAGGGGGATCACTGTTCTGACAAAAGTCAAAAAGTTAACATCAGTCAATACAAAGGAGCCAGATGCTTTCGTATCAAGAAACTGGAGGATCACAAAGTGTGGATCTGTGTCCACACTTGAGTTTGCACCTGGACAACCATTTCCTGTTGCCATGGGTTACCAGGATGAGTCACTTGGAGCCCTCCGGACAACTTGAGAGATATCTTATCCTATACCAATTTCAGAATTAACAAAACATATTCTTGGTAATTAGCAGTGCTCAGCAATACAGTCTATTAAAATATGAGATCAAAAACATTTGTTAATTCCTCTGCATGAAAATGAGGACTTGAATGTAAACTTGAGGGGTTTTTTTTCTTTTCTAAAACAGATAATTCATCATTACCAGCCTTTCATTAAATGAGCCATACAGATGCAATCACAAGGTAAGGAAGAAAAACAGTTTCAGCATCAATGTACTATAAATAATAAAGTAATGTATGGCTTGTCACTAATATCCCTTTTAACCTCAAATCATACAAAGTTTAATCAGAATAGACTTTGTTGAATCCTTCACCTACACACACACACACAAAGGAGCAGTCACACCAAAATATTAAATGTCCACGAGGGCATGACATCTCTTAAACCAAGAACAAGAAAAATGGGCATTTTACTGCATCTACAATCAATTGTGCATTCAAGTCCCATGCAGCCTGCCAAGAGTACCCTGTAAATGTGTCAGGGGAAACCCACACATCCAGAAAGCACCAAAATCAGAAATCAGGTAAAAACAATAAGGTAGGACCCTTACTACAATCACTGTACACTAGAAGAAAGAAGATAATATTGAAATAAAAACATGCTTTTTGGATTTCACCAGCAAGGGAATTTTAAGTCTTTTGTAAATATCCACCTGAACCGGATAAATATGACCTCCAGTATAAAAAGTATTAGGTATAGAACTAAGAAGATGAAAACACATTTAAAACCTACAGCTTAATTGGCTAAAAACACATACAACAGTGTGGAATGGCATGGCACTAATTATCTTTTCTTGGTTCGGGTATATTTTCCATTATACCAGTGGTTTCTCTTCTTCCTGATTCATTTTCTGCTCCACGATTCTTTATTCTATATTAATAGTTGAATTTAAAAACAAACATGAAGACAAAGGAAAGGAGGCCAGGGGAGCTCTCTAAAACTGAGATCTTTTTCCATATATACTCTATACACCACTGATAGAGAGGGGAGGGAAATCATTGATTAGTATTGTTTTCACCCATGAAATATTTTGGCCTCAGGAAAACTTGAGAGCATAACAACTAGATCTTTTGAGAGACAAAACCAACAAAAATCCCAGTAAATCCTATGTCTGGTTAAATAGAAGTCACCCTCTATTTTATACCTTTGTTTTCACATGATACAAACATCTTATGTTTCAAAGAAAAATAAAATCACAGTAAAGAAGTGTCTCAACATAAACAAGGCAGATGGGTTGTACACTAGAGTGGCTCGGTTTTTAAGTAAGTATTAACTTATACTACCTGCATAGTATAGTCATACGCAGGCTGAGAACCAAAAACAAAAAAGTCTGGTTTTACTGCATTTTCATATTTTCAGTACTCAAGTCTGAATCTAGTTATGTATTTCACACAAGAGTTGCTCTGCCTTATCTATTCTTGGCGAGCTCTGTCTGGCCCACATGGTTCTCTCAGCACCTTCTACCAGAGGCTGCCCCTTCAGCCAGCTTGGACTTTGGGGAGCAAGCCTCTGAACCTTAATTATGATCTCATTCCAGTGACTGGGCACTGCAAAACTGTATGAGGTTCAAAGAGGAGATACTTAAAGTAAGAAGTTGCATGTTCCTCATAAACTGGAGGCAAAAAAAACAGTCTCCCAAGTCCCCTAAAATTAAATTTCAAAGAAGGGAAAGAGTACGTCAATAATTTAAGAGGGAACTTTCTCTAGAATTAGACTAGATTTTTTTGAAAGATAAATTTCTTTATACCCATGGCTGATATGGATTTAAAATATATGAAGCCCTTACAATACATGTCATGCTTGGAGCACAGAAGCGAGCAGCGGAACTGGGATTCTGACATACAGACGCCCAGCTTAGAATGCATTTCTGCAGAATCGACAGAGATCAATAGACTCAGGAAACAAATATGTTGATGGATGAGGACGGAGTCTGAAAGCGACCGGGTTGAGGTGGCCACGCTGCGGGTTTCACAGCTCTTCCCATGTTGGCAGAACGAAAAGGTTACAAACGATTCCCCTTTCTTTTATTTTAAGAGGGAAAGGGAAAAGAAGGGGGGGGAGGGAAAGGAGGTAACAGGATGGAGCTGGCGATGAGGAAAGGGAGAAAGAAATGAGAACGGGGAAAGAGAAAGAGAGAAAAACGAAGAGGGGCGGGGGAGTAGGCAGGAAAGCTATGATGTATGGACGCTCGCCAGCCACCCGCCGAGCGCTCCATCACCCCCAAGCCTGCGTCCCTCGCTCGCTCGTCTGGAGACCTGAGGCTCCCGGGTTCCGCCGCCCTGCTGCTGACAGCCCTCCCAGATACCCCAGCCCCGCGCAGGCAATGCCGAGATGCCCAAAGTAGCCCACCGCAGCCAGCCCATCGGAGCCCGCCACTCCCTGGACCGCGCTCGCCTCCCACCCCCGCCCCCGACTTCTCCCCGCGCCCCCATCACCAGTCTCAGCGTAAAAGCCGAGAAGAGCGCAGAGATGGGGAATTCAAAAAAGGGAAGACGGGCAACCACCCCCCCCCCCAAATTTTTTTTTTTTTTAATAATGTGATCATAGGTCCTGGGGAACTAGCAGGGTAGGGGACCCGTGGCAGGGGACCCGTGGCAGGCACCTGGGAGGGAACACGCTCGCTATCGCAAATGCCCAGGGCTGCATGGGGCTGGGCGGTTTTCCACAAAAGGAAGTTTGGAAGGAGCGCAGCGGTTTGCAATGGAAGAAAACGAGCTCGCAGCCTTACCTGACTGAGGTCAAGCCGGCGGGCCGAGGAAATCCTCAGGTTTGCGATACTAAGCCACTTGATCAGGTTACTATGGAAATCGTCTTATAGAGGAGAAGAGGGGGGAAAAGCCACATACACACACACAACCCAGGCACATCCTCGTCACCCTGAAGGAAACTGCTGGGGCCGCCGGGCGCGGGCGCGGGGACCGGGCGCGGCGCCTCTCCCGGCCCGGCGTGCTCCTTCTTCCCTCCTCCGCCGGGCCGCGCCTCCCCGCCCCGCCGCCGCTGCCGTCGCCGCCAAGCCGCCCGCGGGCCGAGCGAGCCCTCCGCGGCGCGCAGCTGGGAGCGGGAGCGCGAGCGAGCTCGCAGCCGCCAGCCGGCTTGGGCGGCTAGTGGCGCTGTTTCCCAGCCGCGCAGCTGGAATTTAAAGAGACAGACGCGTCCTGGGGTCTGGGGTCCTTGCCCGCGAGAGGGGCACGCACGACGCCCACCGGATCGGTCCGAGCGCAGTGGACCCACCGGGCCCTGTGAGAAAAGTTTCCTACATGAAGACCAGCCCTAGACTCCTCTCCCGAATGCAGAGCACAATCTGCAAAGAGAGAGTAAGAGGAATTTTCCCCCTCCTTTGGAGAGTAGGGGGGAAATGATTTGTATGCTCAACAAGTCACACACCTCTTCTCAGCCGCTTTCGTTTCCGTCCTTGTGCACCGACTTTTTTCATTGAAACCACATAGAGACAAATGGGGTTCACTCCTTGTTTTATGTCAGACTCTAAGCAGAGACGCAGGGGTTTGGGTGAGGGAAATCGGTGGCGGGAAGATATAGCTGTCAATTCTCTCTCTCTCTCTCTCTCTCTCTCTCTCTCTCTCTCTCTCTCTCTCTCTCTCTCTCTCTCTCTCTCTCTCTCTCTCTCTCTCTCTCTCATTCACACACACACACACACACACACACACCCCACAGAAGCATCTCCTTTCTCTGCCCTCCCAGCCCTGGAGAAATAGGCTTGAAGGTATATTCCAACCTCTAGTCCAGCATCAGCCAACACAGCACCATCCCGCCGCAAGCACCTTTCCTCCACAGCTATGAATAGAAGCTGCTTCTGTTGCTGAGAGTAAGCAATAATGTAGCAAAAAGAAATATCTAGCCTGGCCCATTTCTATCCCTAGCTGAAAAAGTGCTTTCGATTGGCAGTTCTCTCACTACTGTTGCAAACAAGGCTCAGATTTGTGCTATTCCCAACATAAAACCCAAACAAAATGTGTTTACAAATTTACACGGTTTAATGCCACCACACATTTATTTGGAGTATCATGATCCAACCAATTTATTTTGCTATTGTAACCCTCACTTTTTACTGCTTTATATATTTAAACAACCTCTTTGTGGTACTCGTTCAAACCCAAATTTTTCCGGGGCAGGGGCAGGCAGTAGGGGACTCTCCCTGTGCTCTTGTCTAGATCAACCAAACTGACTCCCCAGTCACTCTTGCATAGAGTAGTAGACACTCCATAAATGTGGATGGCATTCTATTGGGTTGGAAGAACATGTTCTCAGATGGAATGATTCTACGTCTAGATTATCAACATGTTGTGGGCAGGAGCCATATATTATCCTCTATCTTAGACCTTATGTATTTGTATGGGCCCTGTACAAAGCAAGGATGCTACATTCTAACTCCAGTGTCTTAAATTTCTTTCCTAAATTTCCCTACGGACTTACCTACCGTGCATCCATCTTGCTCTTTTATCTTGTTTCCAGAGTAAGCCTTAAACAATTACAGTCTTATCTAAAATCCTTCCATAGTTCCCCATTTCCTTCAGGAATAATGGCCAAATTTCTTATTATGGTAAAGAACAGTGTTTCTCACACTTCAGCATGCATCAGAATCACCTGTAGGGCTTGTAAAAAGAAAGATTTCTAGGCCCCATTCCCATGATCAACTTTTCCCATTCAGTGAGTCTAGAGTGGAGCATAAGAATTTGTATTCCTAAGAAAACCCCACGTGATGCTGATGCTATCAAACTGAGAGCCATACTTTGAGAACAACTGGCATAGATCTTTTATAATCTGGCCCTTGCCTACTCCACTTCCTTCATCCCTCACACCTGCACTACAGTTCCCAAGCAGGTCCAACTCACTACTGTATGCCATGTTTTGTCAAACAGCACACATCATGCGCTCACCCGACATGTGCATACGTTGTTCTCTGCCAGGAATTCTCTCTGCTCCCCTCTTCTCCTTATACACCCCCCCCACTACATCTGAATAACTTGCTCAGCCTCCAAAACTAACCTCCTTCAGGATGCCTCCCCAAACACTCCTGGGTCCCACCTCTGAGTTTAAGTGCCACTCTTTATGCTGCCCCAGTAAGCACCTTCTGCACCTTCGGTATAAGTATAATATTTGCATGTTGGTCTGCTTCATCACTAGAATGGGTGTGTTTAGGGCAGGAACTATAGCTTATTTATCCCTGTATCCCGAAGTGCCTGGCAGATTGGCCAAGACATTGCAGCTCAACAAATGGGGGGGGGGGAGGAGAGAAAGGGAGAGAATCAGAGGAAGAGGAAGAGAAATGACACTTTTGGTTGTTGATGATGATGATGATGATCAAAGACAAAGGAAAGAGTGACATAAGGGAATCTAGTAATAACATCAGAAAAGGGGGAAAAAACAATATTTCTAACCTCACAGAATCAGATGCCAGGTTAAATGCATGTTTGCCATAGACTGAATGTGTCACCCCAAAATTCAAAATTTATATGTTGAAACTGAATCCCCAATGTGACAGTATTTGAAGGTGGGACTTTTGGGAACTGATGAAGTCATGAAGGTAGAGCCCTCATAAATGGGGTTAGTGTCCTTGTAAATGAGAGCTCCCTTGCCCCCTTTTCCATGTGAGGACCAGTGAGAAGACGGCCATCTATGAACCAGGAAGCTTGTCCTCACCAGACACCTTGATCTTGGACTTCCCAGCCTCCAGAACTATGAGAAAGAAATGTTTGTTGTTTCAGCCACCAAGTCTGTGGTATTCCATTCTAACAGCTTGAAAAGACTACGACGATGTTACCTCATTTATTCCTCAAAGTAACCCTGCAAGACGAATATCACATCACATATGAGAACTCTAAGGCATGGAAAAATTAAGCCGCTTGCTCAGTACCACACAGCTAATTGGTGGCTGTTGTGGAGCTAAGGGAGGGAAGACATACTTTACTGTAAGTACCACAAAGGCAGTTTTCCACAGGTATAAGTTAACTTAATGCGTACCTTGTTAATGTTCACAAGTATTTTGTGACTCTGATAAACATCATTTGACCCCTCACTCCCCTCCAGAAGGGAATCTGCCTCACAGGCGAGGGTCCGGACCTCTAAACCTTTATTGATACTTTCCTGACTCAGCAGTCCACTGATGTGAGGGGCTTCTCTGGCTGCTCAGTGTCATTTTTGTGTGGTCTTGCTCCACTGTGTACTGTATCCTTAATGCTGTATAAATTTATAACCGATCAACCAAACCAGACAGATAAACATCTATTATAGTGACAGGGCCAGAGTCCTTTACTCATCTATGTTTCCACTCTACTACACTTTACTGTGATGGAGATAAAATACAGAGAACAAAAACATTAACTGGCAAGAAAATATGTGAATAAATTGAAAGGATGATAAATAAAATTATTCCTGCTCCCTTTGAGTATTTGTCCAAAAGACAACAACTATTACAAGTGAGTATGTTTGAAAGTGGATTTTATGGATATTTGATATAAGGCTTCAATTAAGAAATTAGCTAAGTTGCTATAGACATACCAACTCTCACAACTAACGAAGTCAGTTCAGCATAAACTCGGAAACCATAAAAATGACTGTACAATAAATCAGTACTTCTCAATAGGAATGTTTGTTTTCCTTGCATGTTATGTCCTTTACATAGGATTATGTGAAAATCATGAAATCCTTACAGCTGAAAGGATAGCTTTAGAGAAGTGGATATATATATTTAATTATAGTTGACATCTAATATTATTTTATACTAGTTTCAGGTGTACAGCATAATGGTTAGGCATTTACATAATCTATGAGGTGATTCCCCCCGATAAGTCCAGTACCCATCTGACATGCTACATATTCTTTACATTATTGATTATATTCCCCATACCATATTGCACTGTTTTGTACTTTCTAATCCCTTCACCTTTCTCACCCATCCCCCCAACACCCTCCCATCTAGCAATCATCAATTTGTTCTCTGTATCTATGAGTCTATTTCTATTTCATTTGTTCGCTTATTCCGTTCTTTAGATTCTACATATAAGTGAGATCATATGCTATTTGTCTTTCTCAGTGTGACTTATTTCACTTAGCATAATATCTTCTAGGTCCAGCCATGTTATTGCAAATGGTAACATTTCATTTTTTATGGCAAAGTAATATTCCACTGTATAAATGTACCACAATTTCTTTATCCAATCGTCTATTGCTGGGCATTTTGATTGTTTCCATATCTTGGCTATTGTGAATAGCACTGCAGTAAACACAGGGGTGCATATATTTTGTTTCTAATTAGTGTTTTGGAATTATTTGAATAAATACCCAGGAGTGGGATTCCTGGGTCATAAGGTAGTTGTATTTTTAATTTTTTTTGAGGACACTCCATACTGTTTTCCATAGTGGCTACACCAATCTGCTATCCCACCAACAGTGCATGACGGTTCCCTTTTCTTCACATCCTTGCCAACACTTGTTTGTTGATTTATTGATAAGAATATTCTGACAGGTGTGAGGTGATACCTCATTGTGGTTTTCATTTGCATTTTTCTGATGATTAGTGTCTGTTGGCCGTGTGTATGTCCTTTTTGGAGAAGTGTCTATTCAGGTCCTCTGCCCATTTTATCGTTGGATTGTTTGTTTTGTGTGTGTGTTGAGCTGCATGAGTTTTTATAAATTTTGTAAACTAACCCCTTATCAGATGAATCATTGGCAAATATCTTCTCCCATTCAGTAGAATGTCTTTTCATTTTGTTAACGGTTTCCTTTGCTCTGAAAAATTTTTCAGTTTGATGTAGTCCCATTTGTTTATTTTTCTCTTTTGTGTACCTTACTAAGGGTAATGTCTGAGAGTTTACTTCCTATATTTTCTTCTAGGAGTTTCATGGTTTCAGGTATTACATTTAAGTCTTTAATCCATTTTGAGTTTTTTCTTATATATGGCATAAGAAGCTGGTCCAGTTTCATTTTTTGCATGTATCTGTCCAGTTTTCCAAGCACAGTTTATTAAATAGACTCTCTTAACCCCAATGTAAATTCTTGCTACCTTTTTCATTGATTAAATGACCACATAGGCATGGATTTATTTCTGGGCTATCTATTCTGTTCCATGGATCTAAGTGCCTGTTTTTTATGTCAATATCATGCTGTTTTGATTACTATGGCTTTGTAGTATAGTTTCATATCAGGTAGCATGATACCCCCAGTTTTGTTCTTATTTCTAAAGATTGCTGTGGCTATTAAAGATCTTTCACGGTTCCATATAAATTTTAGGATTATTTGTTATAGTTCTGTGAAAAATGCCATTGGTATTTTGATAGGGATTGCATTGAATCTGTATATTGTCTTAGGCAGTATGGACATTTTGACTATATTAATTCTTCCTATCCATGAGCATGGTATATGTTTCCATTTATTTGTATCTTCTTTAATTTCTCTCCTCAATGTCTTACAATTTTCTGAGTACAGGTCTTTTACTTCCATGGTTAAATTTATTCCTAAGTTGTTTATTTTGTTTGTTTGTTTGTTTGTTTGTGTGTTGTTTTTTTTTGATGCAATTGTAAATGGAATTGTTTTCTTAATTTCTCTTTCTGGTAGTTCATTATTGGTGTATAAAAATGCAATTGATTTCTGAATATTAATTTTATATCCTGCTACTTTACTCAATTCATTTATCAGTTCTAATAGGTTTTTGGTGGAATCTGTGTGGTTCTATATATATATAGTATCAGGTCATCTACAAATAATGAGTTTTACTCCCTCCTTTCTGATTTGGATGCCTTTTATTTCTTTTTCTTATTTGATTGCTGTGGTTAGGACTTCCAGTACTATGCTGAATAAAAGTGGGGAAAGTAGGCATCCTTGTCTTGTTTCTGATCTTAAGGAGAACAATTTTAGCTTTTCCCCATTAAGTATGATATTAGCTGTGGGTGTGTCATATATTATGATGTTGAGATATGTTTCCTCCATTTCCACTTTGCTGAGAGTTTTTATCATAAATGGATGCTGGATTTTGTCAAATGCTTTTCCTGAATGTACTGATATGACCATATGATTTTTATTTTTCATTTTGTTTATGTGCTGTATCACATTTATTGATTTGCATGTATAGAACCAAACTTGCATACCAGGAACGCATCCCACTTGATCATGGTGTATGATCGTTTTAATGTATTGCTGAATTTGGTTTGTTAATATTTTGTTGAGGATTTTTGCATCTATGTTCATTAGTGACATCAGCCTACAGTTTTCTTTTATTGTAATGTCTTTGTCTGATTTTGGAATCAGAGTAATGATGGCCTTCTAAAATGAGCTTGGGAGCCTCTTGGATTTTTTTTTGAATAGTTTGAGAAGAATAGGTGTTAATTCTCTTTGAAAGTTTTGTAAAATTTACCTGTGATGGTATCTGGTCCAGGACTTTAGTTTGTTGAGAGCTTGTTGATTACTGATTTGATTTTGTTGGTAGTAATCGGTCTGTTCAGATTTTCTGTTTCTTCTTGATTCAGCCTTGGAAGTTTGCATGCTTTTAGAAACTTATCCATTTCTTCCAAATTGTTCAGTTTGTTGGCGTATAGTTGCTTGTAGCATTTTCTTTTCTTTTTTCTTTTTTTTTTTTTTTTTTTTGTATTTCTGTGGGTTCCTTTATCACTTCCCCTCTTTCATTTCTGATTTTATTTATTTGGGGCTTTCTCTTGTTTTTCTTGATGAGTCTGGTAAAAGGAGTGTCAATTTTGTTTATCTTTTCAAGAAACCAGCTCTTGGTCTCACTGATCTTTTGTATTGTTTTTTTAGTCTCTATTTCATTTATTTTTGCTATGATGTTTATTATTTCCTTCCTTCTATTCACTTTCGGCTTATTTTGCTGTTCTTTTTCTAGTTCCCTTAAGTGTAAAGTTAGACTGTTGATTTGAGATTTTCTTGTTTCTTCAGGTAGGCCTGCATTGCTATGAATTTCCTTCTTAGGACTGCTTTCACTGTTTTCCATAAATTTTGGGTTGTTGTGTTTTCATTTTCATTTGTCTTAAGGTATCTTTTGATTTATTCCTTGATCTCATTGTTGACCCATTCATTATTTAGTAGCATTTAACCTTCATGTGTTTGTGTGTTTTCAGTTTTTTCTTGTAATTCATTTCTAGTTTCATACCACTGTGATCAGAGAAGATGCATGGTATGATTTCAATTTTTCAAATGTATTGAGACTTATTTTGTGGCTTAATACGTGGTCTATCTTGGAAAATATTCCATGTGCACTTGAAAAGAATGTATATTCTGCTGCTTTGGCATGAAATGCTCTAAAAATATCAATTAAATTCATATGGTCTAGTGCGTCATTTAAGTCCACTGTTTCCATGTTGATTTTCTGTCTGGAAGATCTGTCTATTGGTGTCAGTGAGATAGGTGTTAAAGTCCCCTACTATGATTGTGTTACTGTTGATCTCTGTCTTTATGTCGGTCAATATTTGCTTTATACATTTAGTTGCTCCTATGTTAGGTGCATAAATGTTTACTAGAGTAATATCTTCTTGTTGGTTTGATCGCTTTATTATTATGTAATGTCCTTCTTTGTCTCTTATTATAGTCTTCATTTTAAAGTTCATTTTGTCTGATATAAGTATTGCTACTTCAGCTCTTTTCTTATTTCCATTTATGTGAAATATCTTTTTCCATCCCTTTACTTTCAGTCTGTGTGTGTCTTTTGATCTGAGGTAGGTCTCTTGTAGACAGCATATGCATAGGTCTTGTTTTCTTATCCACTCAGACACTGCATGTCTTTTATTGGAGAATTTGATCCATTTACATTTAAAGTCATTATTGATAGGTATATAGTTATTGCCATTTTATTATTCATATATTTTTTAATCTTCATGTGTTAGTTTGTTTGTTTTCAACTTGCTTTTGTTTAAAGAAGTCATTTTAACATTTCTTGTAATACTGGCTTGGTGGTAATGAATTCCTTTAGCTTTTTCTTGTCTGGGAAGCTCTTTATCTCTCCTTCAATTTTAAATGATAGCTTTGCTGGGTACAGCAGTCTTGATTGTAGGCCCTTGTTTTTCATCACTCTAAATATTTCCAGCTACTCCCTTCTGGCCTGCAAAGTTTCTGTTGAGAAATCAGCAGATAGTACTACGGGAGCTCCCTGTAACTAGTTGTCTTTTTCTTGCTGCCTTTAGGATTCTCTTTCTCTTTAACTTTTGCCATTTTAACTATGCTGTGTCTTGGTGTGGACCTATTTAGGTTCATCTTGTTTACGACACTCTGTGCTTCCTAGGCTTGTATGTCAATTTCCTTCACCGGGTTAGAGAAATTTTGGATTATTATTTCTTCAGATATGTTCTTGATCCCTTGCCTCCTTTCTTCTCCTTCTGGTATCCCTAGGATGCAAATGTTGCTGTGCTTAATGTTGTCCCACAGGTCCCCTAAACTACGTTCACTGTCTTATTCTTTTTTCTTTTTGTTCCGATTGGGTGTATTCTGCTACGTTGTCTTCTAAATTGCTGATTTGATCTGCTTCATCTAATCTGCTGGTGATTCCTTTTAGTATATTCTTCATTTCAGTTATTGTATTCTTTATTTCTGACTGGTTCTTTTTTATGGTAATGCATGACCAGCTGTGTGGGGGGCAGGGATCCAGGGTGTCACCAAGGTGGTGCACATACACAGATTGCACCAGACCAATGTGATTCCAGACTTGGCCCTTTGGGTGTGGGCTTAACACTGAAAAGATGGTGCCCTCCTATAGGCCACAGGTGTGTCAGACTCCACACAGGAACAACAATGGCTCCTGTGCCCTTAGCTCTGTCGTGCAGGGCGGCCTGCGGGGCCTCTGGTCCCACTCCCCACATAAGTACGCAGGATATGGTGAGGCCAAAAAGGAACACCCACGGAGCCATAGGTAGGGGAGTCATACCACTATAGTCTCACTGAGGGCTGGATTCACACGACATGCGACCTGCTGTCCATTTTTCTGCCAACTCACCGACTCCCAGCCTGGAAACTGCCCTCAGGGGCTTTGTCCCCACAAGCTCCCACTCTGAAGCCACACAACTCAGGCACGTCCCTGGGCCTCCCAAGCTGCCTCTCCTCCACCAGAAAGCAGATCAGTGTTTGCAAGTGAGAGAGTCCATGTGTCGGCTCTATAAGAGGGTGTCTGGGTTTCCAGCCTCCTTCCCCCGCCACTGGGATTGGCAGACAGAGTTCCTTACTGATTTTCACTGCCAGGTGCTGTGGGAATTCCTCTTCCTGGCATAGGGCCCCTGGGCTGGTGAGCCCAGTATGGGGCTAGAACCACTCCCTCTTTTGGAGGAACTCTGCCACTGAGGCATCCCTCCTGGTGTTCAACCACCATCCATGTAATTGGGGTCAGTCCGCTTTTTCATCTCCTCCCTCTTACCAGTTTTGATGTGACCTCTTCTTTATATCTTTAGTTATAGGGGTTCTGTTCAGCTAGTTTTCAGATGATTCTTGAAGTTAGTCGTCCTACAATTTATTTGTAATTTTGGTGTGATCCTGGGATGCAGTGGGCTTAGCATTTACCTAATCCACCATCTTGGACCTCTGAGAGAAGTGTTTCTTCACTTTAGCTGCATATAAGAATCACTTGGCTAGTTTTCAAAAATTGTAATGCCCATGTTGCACCTGGTTAGATTCTAACCAATTATATTAGAATCTCAAGGATTAGCCTCAAGGCTTCAGGGTTTTTAAAGCCTTCTGGAGGATTCTAATGGGAATCCAGGATTGAGGACCACTCCTTGTGCTATGATCTGCAATGGAATTCAAACTTGGCTGCTCAGTAAAATCACCTGGGAAATTTTAAAGGCTACCATGCTCACTCCCATCTACAGAGATTCTCATTTACCTGGTCTGGGGTGCAGCCCTGTCTTTTCTACATTTAAAAGCACCTCCTAGTGATTTTCATGTGGAGCCAGGATTGAGAATCACCATCTTCGACCAAGAGTTCTCAAAGTGGAATCCCCAGAACTACTGACTCAGAAATGATGGGGGATAGGGCCAGCACCCTGTACTTCAATAAGCCTTCCCGATTATTCTGACGTGCACTGCAGTTTGGGAACCACTCCCTTACAACATGGTATTAGTGGCATCATTCTCCATTAGAATTAAGAAATCAGCATTATCTCCAGCAAACATCTGTTGAGCTCCTGCTATGGTGGTTCTAGCAGTCATTTCTAACAAGTTTCCAGGGGATGCGGACGCTGCAGGTCCAGTGATCACAGTTTGAGAACCACTGTCCTATTAAGTGTCAGGCCCTGGATTAAGTGTTAACGATCTTGAGATTTGTTTCCCTTTTCGTTTTTAAAAGGAACCTATCCCAAAATAAAAGCAAAGTGTTGTGGCTCTAGCAAGTTTATAAAAAGAAAATTATTGAATCCAATTCTCAAAAGTAAAGTTACAGAAGGACTGTGTGTGTGTGATATGTTTTTTGACCTATCCCAACTAACTTGGTCAGAGTAACCATTGGGATTCAGAATGAAAATCTATGGGCACTGTGGTTATGGATGTGATTGTAAAAAGTTCCTTTACTGTACTAGATTGCAGAAAAACCTCAGGAAAATAAACAGGTTCCCTTTTCTCCTCCAACCCAGCCACCAGATCCAGGGCATAAAAAAAGAGCCAGAGCTTTTGATGAAAAGCTTTCCCTCTCTGGCTACACAACTGTGCTGATTTGCTTTCCCAAAGAGTTGCTTAAAGAAAGAAAACCTGGTCATTCTGAAAAGGCAAATATGGTTCTTCTTGGTGCCTTGGTGTGAATGTAGTTATGTAAACCCTGTCCGTCCTAAACTACAGATATTAAGGAACCCCTGGGCTCCTTCCAGGGAAAAGCAGAGAAGCAGAGATCCTGAAAGCAAGCACTGTGTCACTAATCTTTGCCTCTAGTCAGGCAGCCAAAGAAAACCCCCAACCCGAGCATTCAAAAGCATACACCCCAGACCATGAAATTGCCTTTCATCCTTTTAGCTGCTTGAATTGATTTCAGGCTACTAACCTGGATCCTTGAGGGAGGATCTTTAGGAGATAAGCTCCTTTTTTTTTTTTTTTTCTAATAGTACGAGACCCTGCCTCCACTTAGCAATTGCTTTTGAAAAGTTCTGAAACAGACTGCTAAACTACATTTTCTTTCTGAGACTTCTTTAAGACCAATGGCATTTCTGTGCTTTAACAGTTAGGAACTCCAGGGAGAAGCTCCAAAAAGAGCTTTGAGTTGCCAGCCAAAACATCAGGTGCTGAACTGCTGACAAGAAAAGGCTTTCCAAGAGTGATCTACCAGCCTGCATTTGCCTGTGCTCTTTCAAATAGCCATAATGTTAATTACCACACCAGCTACTGAACTACTTACTCTAGGAAGGCCTTAAGTTTGAATGAAGTATACTCCTACCCAAACTGGAGGAAATAATAGTCACCACCAAACTGCCAAAGGTCTCCTAGATCTTTTTCTAGGCATATAGCCATAAATAAGCAATGCGGCTCTAAGAAATGTAATTAAGTTGCTTAGGTAAACAGAGAACAGCCATAAGTGGCCTTTAAAAAACATCACTTGTGAGGGGAAATGTAAAAGGAACAAACAATACGTAAAGATGAAAAGAAAGTACATATAAGAATAACTGGGGAAGTTGCTATGAGTGGCAAGGTGACCTTCATTTGGAGTAACAGTTATAGACAGACATGTGGAGTCCATCACTATGGAGTCCATCGCCTCAGGAAAAAAAAATACTAATAAGCTAAATTTTCAAATTCAGGGGACCCTTACAAATACACCGCAGATTACTGCCTGAATTTGAAAGTAGAAATGAGGTTGTACCAGAGCACGTCCCTGTTCTTAGGATATTTCAGCTGAACTTACACTGAAATGGCTACAAAAATAATAAATGCTTATATAAGAATAAGGAGATGTGTGTGTTTCTTATTCTTACATAAGAATGTGTCCATATGCATATATATGAAGAAAGAGGATGTAAATGTGATAAATGTTAACGAAAGGTGTATATAGGTGAATATAGGTGAATTGTAACATACTTGTAACTTTTCTGGAGTTTAAAATATTTTTCAAAGTAAAAAGTTTAATCAAGATAGATTGATAAAATTGCTGCAAAGTAAGTTACACAAAGGCACAATATAGGAAGACCTTAAAATGAGAATCTGAAAACAGGTTTCGGTCGGTTCTAAAAACAATTAACAGGATATTGGTGACATGTTTCCCTCTTGTATCACAATTATTGCATTAGATCTGTGACACACATATTTCAACACATCATATATTCCAAGTAATGCCCTATACGACTCTGCAACATGGTGACCTTTTTAATATTCTTCAAATTGATTTCTAGGCCATTCCTGCGCCCCATTGTTTATAGCCTTGGTTACCTAGAAGAAAATGAGCAAGACTGGCCAGCTGTGAATCCTGTATTTCTGTGCTCATCAGTGCTCAGAATTACATTTCTGTCTCGCTCCCAGAGGCCTCATGACAACCCTCATTGTTGGTCTGCAGAGCAGCACCAAGAACCTTCTATAAAGACAGATTTAAGACCTGTAAGCAGTTGTGTGAGCTCCTCAGAGGTACTCAGTTGAATGCCAGTAGCAGTGGACTTACACTTTTCATATTATAAACTATGACAGTTGAATTGTAAACCTCTAGAAAATGTAGACGGCACATAACCCTTGAAGCCATGATCTATCCAGATTATTAATATGTATTTTCTATCATTAAATCACCTTTACCTATTATTTTCATAATTTTCTTTTCCCCATAAAAATGTCCTTCCTTAGGCTAAATTTACATGGAAGCTGATTCCCCTGACCCACGCTATGGTTTCCTCTAAACACCGCTGCAACAAACAATCCCTACCGCTGAGTCACACCCAGATCATTAAATAAGAGGAAGCTGGCACCTGCCTTAAGCTTTATGACTTAGAATTTCCCAGCAAACATACATTCCCATAAATAACCAAACAAAAAATTAAATCAAAATATGCCAGGTGTATTCAATTTCTTCAAGGCAACTGCCCTATTTCTGTTAGAACAATCCTGATTTTCTAGGTAGTGGGGAGAACAAAAGATTTTGATTTCCAGGATTTGGTCAAGCCTTACTTGCACAGATTTCTTATCTTTGGGGAAAATAAGCAAAAATTGAAGAACTGGCTGGCATGAAAATAAAATGCAACACAGAGTGATATTTTTCCACATGCCAGAGGATATAAAGAAAAGATAAAGTGAGAAAAAGTTAATCACTCTTGCCACACATTGACAGCATAAATCAAAATTCAAGATGGGCTTGGTAATAAGAGAATGTTTTCCTTTCCTGTCAGAAATAGAGAATCAAGTAAGGGAACTTCTACTTGAGTAGTTCAATATATAGAGAGAAGAATTACACATCCAGTCATCCTTAGCGGTGAATACAAAGCCATATTCTTAAGGACACTCAGTAAGTACAAAATAAGTCATACATGGAAAGCTAGTGTCACCCCTCAGTTATTCAGCCCTATAGAGAGTCTACCTGAATACGTGAAAAGTTCAGAAACAGGATAGTTTTGTTCCTCAAGTCAACAGGTCTTTGTAAAATGTATCTGCCCTAATAGGAATCCTGTTTATTTCTTCAATGTATTCAAAGTTCCAAGTCCTAAACTGGAAGTTATATGAAACAGGAGAGTGAGAAAATAGTATTGAACTCTTGTAGTAAGTTGGGGTGGGAAGACATCACTGAAATTTTATTCATTTTTTTCCAGTGAGCACAGCAACAAGAGTGTACCGAGGGATTGATTAGGGAGTAATTCCGTTAGCTTCCATCCATAGGTTCTTGGTTTCTTCTAGTGTTTGGCAAGGTGCCTATGGGAACTAAAACACCACCACGGACCAGCTTATTGATTGGCCTATTCCACCTACAGAATATTCCCTTAACCATCAGTGTTGGGAATTCAAACATAACAAAGTCAACTTATTATAAGTAATTTGGATAATGGACAAATAGAAGATGTAGCCCTCCGGCAAAATGCCAGTTAAAAATAACATAAACACAGCTTTTTTCCCAATGACTTCAGCTATTCAAATCTACTTATCACAACTTGCAATTCAAAAACACTCAAGCTACACATTATATTTTATTTACTATAGACAGATATAGACATGATAGATAGATAGATAGACAGACAGACAGACAGACAGATAGATATAAAGGTATCTGAATCTATACTGTGAGTCTGATTTACTGCATAAAAGACTTTTAAACCTCAGAGTTCCTACTTTATTGTATGTGAGGTTCAGTGTACATGTCTGATAAGAATGAGCTGTCATATTTCTGATTTATCTGTTTCATTAAAATCCACTATTTAAGTGCTTCCTTCTTGGCATCTTAAATAGGATCAAAAACATGTGTATGAGAGAGTATGTGTGTATACACAGATTTTAATTCGATTCAAACATTTTCCACTTCTTAAAACGTCCTTATCAGCTTTTAAGGACCCCAACTCTATTTATGACAAACCAAGAAACTTTGTTTTGAAACCCCTGATATTTCACTCACTGTATAACTCTTCTGCATAAACACTTGATTCAGTCACAATATGCAATCCGAGGTCTCGAACGGAAGGAGAGGGACTGAATCACATGATATGGAACGCGGAGTCATATCTCAGCTTCTGTAATAACTGTCAGAAGAGAGCAGATGTGAAATGCTAATGTCTGTCTCCTTGATATTTTGTAGACTAGTGAAGTTTTCCTAGTAATTTATAAACTTGTTGAAGTCTCAAGCACTTAGAAAGCCATTTTCATTCCCAACTTAATCAGGATTCTTACCTAACAGGGTGACACTTACTATTTCTCACTCTGTTTGTTCTGTGTTAATACCAGTTATCATTAATCTACGGGAGAATCAAAGTTTATTTAAGTCTCCCACCTTTAGGAGTACACAGTCTCCAGTTAGAGCGATGCCACTGGTGCTAGTGAAGATAGATGATTATATTCTTTACAAGAAAATTGCATGAATATCTCTAGAAACATCTAGATAAGAACAATTTCTTTCTTGCTAATGCTACCAAGTAGGGTATGAGTGGAGAAATATAGATTGAATGCTGCTCTTGCCCAAAGAACATTTCATTAATTTAAAACTGAAGCAAAACTGAGCAAAAATCTCACAGAGAATGAACGACATATAGATGCTGAGAAAATATGTAGTCCTTAGAATTAACTTCCTGAACTGTGAGATCCTTAAGAAGTGATAAGATTTACATGATAAAAAGCTTAGTAATTACAGAAGGCAAGTTCCCTCAAAGGCAAATGGAAAATCTTGGCAAAGCACATCTTTTGAACCATATATGAAAGTCTGACAATTAAGTTCACGATCTGTTGTACCGATATTGCTAAACTTTTTTGATATCAGAGGATTATTTGTTATGAATTTTTACCAACTGGACAGTTAACCAAGTTTATTATTTGGAAGTGCTGAAAAGGCTAAGTGAAAAAGTTCCACGACCTGAACTTTTCACCAACATTTCATGACTCTTGCATCACGACAATGTACCAGCTCACATGACACTGTCTGTGAGGGAGTTTTTAGCCAGTAAAGAAATAACTGTATTGGAACACCCTCCCTACTCACCTGATCTGGCCCCCAGTGATTTCTTTCTTTACCCAAAGATAAAGGAAATATTATTGAAAGGAAGAAATTTTGATGACATTCAGAACATCAAGGGTAGTATGACGACAGCTCTGATGGCCATTCCAAAAAAAAGAGTTCCAAAATTGCTTTGAAGGGTTGACTAGGTGCTGGCATTGGTGCAGAGCTTCCCAAGTGGAGTACTTCGAAGGTGACCATGGTGATATTCAGAGATCCCGAGTCTGTAGTCAGGATTTATGACCATTTTACTACATTTTAATTCTAAAAATTTCACCAGCCTTTCTGCAGGCTGTTACATTCTGAGGTCTGTGGGAGGTTTCCAACTCTGTTTCAAAGTTCAGAAAAGAATAGAGTTTATAGTACATTATTTCTGTAGATCAAATTTTGAAATTCTTCAAACACTTTAACAGGAACTCCATGATGATGTAATCTCCCCATACAAGTTGATTATATTTGTGTCCAAGACATCAAATATTTAAAAATAAGTTTGAAAATAATTGTCAGTATTATAACCTATAATTTTGTGATTTGTGACTTTCCTAGCACACATATAAAGTAATTAAGACGTAATACAATGACACATATGGTTCATAAAGCCTACTCAGATTTCTACCATCTTGAATATAGCAAAGACCTTTACTTCTTGCTTTAACATTGTAATTTAGTAATTCAAATACAGCATTTTCTTCAGATGGTTCAGATTTCCTCTTTTTAAGATATTTTATAATTTTGTTAAAACATTGTTTTGCCAAACTGTAAATTTAAATGAGTGTCAGGAGTTCTCATGTGATAGAACAGTAAGAAGGAATCTCTTAAGAATAATTAATCAATCAGCAAATTTTGTGTGGACCTACAATGTGCAAGGGAGAGTAACTCCACTGCAAGAGATTACAAAAATTATACAGAACCAGCATGCACTAAAGGAGCTTTCTGTCTACCTGGGATGACAGCATATAAGAAGGAAACATTTAATGATTTAGAAAATATACACTTCATATGAGTAGTCTGTCATTAACAATCAAATTTTGCAACCATAATTTGGATGTTTTGAAGAAATGGGGTTAAATTGATATACAGACACTTGATGAGAACTTATAGAGCCTTGATATTCAAAATGTGGTCCAAAGGACCAGTCCCAAATACATCACCTGGAAGCTAGTTACATATGCAGAATCTCAGGCCTCAATCTTAATTTTCACAGGATCCCAATATCAATCATATGCCCATTAGCTTTGAGACTGTACTGTTATGGAGGGAGTAGTCCTTGATCGTGGCCTGAAAGAACAAAATAGGTAAGATTATAGTCATAAGCTGAGTACAGATAGTGAAGAGCTTTCAAAGTTCAACTGAATTCACTTTTGCGTTTGCAGTGATCAGCCACAAGACATATCAGAAGAGGCAGATGAGGAACAGGACACAATTAGAAAACAACAACCTGAAGAAGACATACCCTGTGTTCTTGAGGTTGCAGAGTAAACACACCAGAAGAACAGATTTTGCACATCTGACCCATGGATGGCGGACAGGGGTGGTAGGTAGAGGAAGCTGGAAATCTGTGTCCTACTTCTCTGTTTTGCAAAAAAACGGACATGTGAGGTACCGCCTGGTCCTTGTTAGAAAGCTTGTTAATTAGGTAGATTCTTGTTGTTCAAGTAGATTCAAAATATGCAGCGTTGTTTTTGTTTGTTTGTTTTGTTTTGCTTTGTTTGGTTTTGGTTTGGTTTGTCTGAGGAACAAAGTCCCAAGATCTGGATTCTTCCTGAGATGTAAAAGTCCCCTTTTCAGCCCAAGACCCCAGAACTGGGGTTTATAGAAAGGGTAACAGTATAACATCCCATTCAAACTAGGACACATTTGAGGGTAAAAAAGAAAATTATTCAAAATTATACCAGGGTAACAGGTGTAAACTAAGACTCTCCTGAGCAACCCTGTACCCTATAAATTACAGTGTGCTTATACAAGAAATTGGTATGAAATGCCCTAAAAACTCAGAATGTTAATACAATGAAATCTTTCACTTTTTTAAATAATACCTTGAGCCCCTAATTTCTTCATTAGTAGGCAGCCCTGTACCTTCTTCTTTGGAACCCTCCCTCCATCAACCAAAACCTCCAGTGTTCACACAGCCCACTTACACATCCAATCGAGGGAAACATTGGAGTCTTGTGCATTGCTTCTCGCTGCTATATGGTTGGCCCGGTTGAAGCTGGATTCTACAAATCCAAGAGTCAGTGCCAATCCACGGCTGAAATAATAACTTGATAATCCAGAGCCAAGTTCAGGCCACTGCAGCTCTGCACGGAAGAAGGAGTCTGCTAACTCAGTGCTAAGGATAAAAGTGTCCCTTGGGTGAGCTCCCAAAGCTGTCGCTCCTAGCTTTCAACATTTTGAGATTTGGATTGGTTCAATGTCAACCCCTTCCCCCCAGAAACCACTTTTGTTTCCATCCCCAGGGTGTGGGGCTGTTGTGGATCTTACATTCTCCAAACACAAAGATGTTACTCTTCCGAGGAAAGTAACACTCTGTGAATCACTTTTACCCTTTATTGACGAACCCCTGTATCTTTGGAGGAAAATGAAGGTCGATGATCCTTTTTAGGGTTCAAATTAAAAATTTTGGCACTTCTCTTGAAATTAAGGAAAAACCGGTAAACTCTGATAGGATATTCTGCTAGTCACAGATTAACAGAATTGAAATGTGTTTCCTATCTGCCAATGGGTGTCATTGTGATCTAACAAAGACGTGGGAAAGGTATTAACATTGGTTTGTGGGACAAAAATGATGAAATGTCAAGTAGAGCCCTTTTCCAAGAAAAGCTTTACTAAACCTAGGTACCGATTAGGCTTTTTAATGGACCAAAAAGTAAAATTGGAAAAGAAAAAGAAAAGTTAAGTGTGAAACAAAGTTTTAAATCTGAATGACGAGAATAATACTGATGCCATGAGCAAGTGAGAATTAAGTTAATGCAGCTAACTTAAAATAAAAGAAGATTAATTCTAATTGAGAAATGTTGGATTTGAACTAACAGTAAGACATCCAAATGGAAATGTCTAATGGATGATTTGAAATTTAAAAAGTAGACCATGGTGAAGAGATTAGAAGTTACAAGCCAGAGTTGGGAGTCTTTCACTTCTTCGAGGATTGTAGCCTCGTGGATGAGCTCATTAAGGGTAAAGAGCGGGCTGAAAAGTATGAGTCACCAAAGAAATCAAAGAAAGTATGGTCAAAATGATAGCAGTGTTATATTGACTTGGAAATGGAAATGAATGTCAGTATAACACAGAAATCTGAAAAGTGAGATAACATGGAAAACCTAAAGAGAGAAATTCAACCAATGGAAGTCAACAATATTAAATGTCATGAAAAGATCACAGACAGAGTGAATATAAAGCCTTGGATTTTATACAAAGGAAAAAGCACACGTATTTAGGTGCCAACTATGTGCTAGGTGCTTTTATTAGTATAAAATATTTCAAGAAGAATTCAGCAGTGTCCTTGGGTGTGGAGACTAAAGAGAGATTTTGGGCAAGAAAAGAACTGACTGAGAAGTACAAAGTAGTGCCTATACGAAATAGACGAGTCAGGTTGGACTTTTGTTTTGTTTTGTTTTATTCTCTTGTATCAATATGGAGCAAACCCTACTTGTTTGAAAGCAGGGAGGAAGAAACCTACAGGGAGAAAGAATGGAGAGGATATGACAGAAGGGAAGTGACTGCAATGGTAAATATTGAAAAGTTGAAGTTTTAATATTAATTAGCAATAATTAGCAATTTTATGTTATCTATGAAAGAGTTCATTTTATTTAATTATGCATGGAATGAGTCTATGTTTGTGTACCAGCTCTCCTCGTCTCCTTGCCCTTTGCTTTTATGGTTTTACATGCTTAAAAACAAAGTCTTTTCATTCTATTATACCCTTGTGAACAATTAAACTCAGTTTACAAAGAAATATAAATTTTGAATAATCAGACTAATTGTTGACCCAAGTATACATTTATAAATTCTTTTAAAAATCTACCAGGGGATTTCAAATCTTCCCTAATAAACAACCAGATGTTGCTCACATAATTTATTATAATAAAAAATTTTAAAAAGGTTTTATCGTATAGCTGTGTGATACTCCTACTCCCCCCAAATCATCTTGCCTCATCAGACATTACATCCATGTATCTGTGAAGTAGAATAACTACCAAAAAGTAATTTCCTTATTTTTTGCATTACTAAGCTCTTTCCAAATACCAGGTATTGTAATGCAGTATTGTAAATTGGCAGTTTATTTCCTGTATTCCAAGTAAAATATTGTTTTATCTACACCAAAAGACAAGTCCGTTCTAGTCCTCTTCATTCGTCTAAGCACTGGCAGCTCAGATCTCTAGGCCAGAGACGCAGTCTCAGCTGCATCAGCTGCTCCCTTGACATCCCCTTGGCCATCCTCCCAGGCCTAAATGTCCCTTGGGCAAGATAAAATTTCAGTGTGATAGGATATCATTTTCTCTTACAATTAAATCTTATCCTAGACATGCAAATGCAATAGCAACTTCATCTCTGCCCCATAGCTGGCCACTTTTGAGTGATGATTACCAAGTAGAGTTATTTCCTCAGAAACAAAAAGCAGAGACTGTCAAATGAATCACACATGGGTATTTCCTCATTGCACTCAGAAAAGAGGCAAGTGGGCTGAAAAAAAGCAGTAGCTCTTGATTTCATTGCCACATAAAATACAAAGCAGAGCAAAATTCAGTCAACAGCAACAAACCAACCTAGTCTTGGTTGGGCAACAGAATTAAAAATAATTGAAAATAATAAAATGATTGAACCAGTGTCGATAAATATTTGTTAAATTTAAATTCAAACTGACTTTTCTGACTTGAAAAAGATGAAAATGCAAGTGATATAAAAATTATAAAAGTATTTCAGGAGAAATACCCTATAGCTTTCTCACAAGCTTGTTGAAAAAAATCTCATGAAATATTGATGTATGTAAACCTACTTTAAAAATTATAAAGTGCTATATAAATTATATAAATGTTATTATTAGCATTAGAAAATCCAAGATATTATTATTTAATGGTCATTACTATTAGCCACAGTTTATCATAGGCCAGTTATGAAATTCATTCTAAATAAATGTTAAAATGTTTGGAGGTGCTTATGTTTATATCCATGAAGTTTATTTGTAAAATAAATTTCAGAAATCTCCCTATTAAGGCTTAAGGATAATCAGTTGTCAATTGTAGTGTGTTACCATTTAGAAACCAGTAAATCTAGAAAATTTCTAGGAATACAAATTTCAAAGGTAATTTTTTCCTTCTTGTCATTGCAAAATTATTCACCAAATGTTATGAAAAATTTTTTTAAAAAACCCTTTGTTACACTCTCCCTATTATGCCTTTTCTGAAGTATTAATGTTAAATAATTATAAGGTTCTTTTGTGCTCTTCTTCACTAACACAAATTATAGGCAAAGACTTCAAAATACTCCAAAGTGCTTTTCAAAATTAATGCGCATACAAATCACCTGGAGATCTTGTCAAAATGTGGATTCTGATTCAGTAGTGAGTTGGGGCCTAAGGGCCTGAGAGTCTGCATTTCCAACAAGCTCCCAAGGGATATGAATGCTGTTGATCCAGAGCTAGGCTTTGAGGAGCAAGAGTCTAAAAACAATCACCAAGGTTGGGTGCTGTATTCGTCAGCGTTCTCCAGAGTATCAGCACCAACCGGGTGTGTGTGTGTACACACACATATTTCATACACACACACACACACACACACACACACACACACACACACACTTCATCTTAGAATCAATGGAAATATAGTTATTTCCAAACTTGTTTAACCAAAGAATCCCTCACTTTTTAAAGAACTCTCTCAAGGTACTAGTGTTTCCTGAATCTTATTTTTGAAAAATATGCCCTTGAATGTATTTCTTCTCTATACCACATTACCCTTTGGCTTAAGGTGACTTAAATGATTTACTTTTTTTTTTTTGAGCATATATCCCTCTGAATAAGAGATTATGTCTAGTTCTTTATCCTCTGCCCTCCCCACAGTGCCTGGGACGCCTTTCATCACTAAAAATAACCGTAGGCATTCAACAAAAGTTATTTGGTAAAGATCCAGGACTAACAGCATCATAGAAATAATCCCAGCCTGCTACCAAAACAGTTTCATTCTTATGCTCTGTCTTACAACTAAAACTTTCTTCCTAAAAATGTCTATCAAAGAATTTCTTGCCTTTTAATCTCATGTAAATATTCATTTTTCCTGACATATTGCTACTTCAGCGATCATGGGCTGGTGTTCTAATGGGCTGGTGTTCACACACACTTCGTAGTGAAACAGTATGAATTCTAACCATAGCCCTGCCATTTGCTGACATGTAATCCTCCAGAGCTCCTCCAATCCTCCATTTCCCCATAAATCAAATGAAGATACACTTGTCCAACTAGCTTCACAAGGCTGTGGTAATAATCATTAGGAAAAAAATGTACCCCAAAGCACCCTACAGGCGACATAGTGGTATCTCTGCTTTTATTATACACATGACATTAAAATTCCCTTCAACCCTCCATTTGGCTTTGGCTTTGTTATTCATCTGAGATAAACTATCAGCTCCCCAGAGGAACTCTATGAGCATTTTCAGAGTATACTTGCCACTGAAAAACATCATTAAACAGTAATAGTCATGAAATTTCTGAGAACTATTCTATTTGCAATAATAACCATAAACATATAAAAGTGATTCACCTGCGGCTTAGGGAATCCATTCATTGTGAACATCCTAACTGTATTAATTAAAAATCAAAGGTTTGTTTTTGTCTGCAATAGAAAAATATAGGGATAATAATAATAATGAAAGCCTCTTCATTACTATTAAAGAACTCCAAGTATGAAATTCTTTGACTGACATTCTCATTGGAACTTTATAAAGCTCTGTGAAGTGTTAGCATCACCAAGAGGCTCATTGCCTGGGGTCAATACATGGTCTTGCTCCCAAATTCACAGCAGAGCTAAGGGTTTGTTCTCACAATGCCAGGCTTTCTCATTCTTCGGGATTTCTCAACCTCGGCACTACTGACATTGTAGGTTAGATAATTCTGCTTGGGGACAGGGACAGGGGCTTTCCTGTACATTGTGGAAAGTCTAGCAGCATCTCTGGCTTCACCCACTACATAGCAGTAGCACCTCTGCCCAGCTGTGAACAAACATGTCTCTAGAAGTTGCCAAATGTCCCTCGAGGTGGGGTTGGGTGGGGGGTGGAGGCAAACATCTTGAGAACCTCTCACACATCATGCCACCTTTAGAGCAGCACTTTTATAATTTTTCAAATATTTCTCATATGACTAATCGTACTGTTGTAGGTCAGATAACAAGGATAACTTAGAATCAGAGGGTATTAGTTTCCGGTGTCTGCCATAACAAATGACCACAACCTTGATGGTTTAAAATAAGACATGCCATTCTCTCACAGTTCTGGAGGCCAGAAATCTGCAATGACGGTGTCAGTAGAGCCACACTCTCTCTGAAGGTTCCTGGGAGAAACCTTCCTGGCTTCTCCCAGCTCCTGGTGGCGCCTCGTGTTCCTTGGATTGTGGCTGCATAACTCCAATCTCTGGCTCTATCTTCACATGGTCTTCTCTGTAACCTCTCCTCTTCAGTCTTTTATAACAACACTTGTCATTGAAGTTAGTGCCCAAAGGAGAATCCAGGATGATCTCATCTCAACATCCTTTAACTACACTTGCAAAAAACACTTTTTGCAAATAAGGTCTCATTCACAGGTTCTGGGTAGCTGTATCTTTTGGGAGGCTAACATTCTATTCACATCACAAAGCATATTTTTTTCCTAAGAACTTAAAACACTTTCTGGATAATCTATCAGGTCATTAATTTCACAAATGCTCTAGAAAATAGAAACAGGTAAGAAACTGAGGCACAACGAGAAGCTAAGGTCCACGAGGTGCAGATTCACTAAAATAATCTTCTAGTCCATGTCCAGGGCCTTTCCTATTGGATCGATCCCAGGATGGTTGAGAGAACCAGATGAATTGCATCCTGTTGTATGAGCCATACAGTTTTCAGTTGAGTTCTGGTGGGAAGTTGAAAAGCAAAAGAGAACACAGCTAGATTTTCAGATCCTTTTTTTGTTGATTTCTTTTTTTAAATTAGCTGTAGATTTCTAAAATCAAGATTTCCTGGAACCTGATGAAAGAAAACAAACATGGAACTCCATTTAATAAAGTTGCTTGCCAATGTGTAAGCATCTTTTAAAATCCACCCTTGTGTGTGTTGCATGTAAATTTTTAAAAATCTGTGGTTATAGAGTAATGAACAGTTCAGAGCATTGCCTTTCAATGCACAATGTTAACCACACTCATATACAGAGACCGATTCTGCAAGAAACTATGAGATCATGCTCATTTAACAGAGTACAGTCACAGAGTAATGGTCTGCTGATTTCTCCAAAATATTGCATTTCTTTTTCTGATACCTCTGCATTTTCATTCTAAGCGATGTTGACATTTTAACCAGAGTATCCAGTAAGTTATAAATCACCAGCAGACACCAAATGACTAAGTTACAAAATTACAACCATGATTTGTATAAAAAGCCTTTTTAAATATATCATAACTGAATAGCCTCCTACTTGATTTCTCTTGCAATAGTTATATTCTTTCTTCTAAAGGTTAGCATAAAGATGGCCAGTCACACACTTACTCTTCTGATCTCTGTTTACAACTGTAAGTTGAATTCATCAAAATTATATCCTTATTACATTCTTTGTTGCATATCCTAGATTTTCTTTGAACATTTTTTTCTTCTTTAATAAAAAGTAATATATTCACAGGGTTTCAGTGGTTTTTAAATAGCAAATAGGATATACGATGCAAAGTGTAAATTACCTACCCAGCTCGGGTCTCCATTCCAGTCCTCAGAAGTAATCAATATTAGTGTAGCTTTGAGTGTATCTTTTCAGAACAATTTTACATACACTCAAGCCTCCTTTAAAAGAAAGTCCTTTCTTTCTACTAAAACACAAATCATTCTTACTTAGTAAGAGTGTTCAACATTTTTGTTTTAGACCACACCTTCTGACAGGTTGAACACCAACCTACGCCAAGTCTTCTGAGTGGCCTTAATCAAATCTTTACACTCAGCAGGTATCATCTCACAACTTGGAAAAAGAAATGTATTTTAAAAATATCATATTAACAAGTAATCCTCAGCAAGCCCTACCCTTAACATTCTGTTTACCATAATCAGCTCACTCAAACTTTATCCCTTTTTAATTTTCTTCTCAGAGAGAAACAATGTATCTTCTTAAAATCAAATTTCAAGTGACATACCTTTTGCTTCAAAAATAAAATATCCCCAGGTATCTCTATTATATAGTCCCAGGAATCACTAAATCCTTATATTTACTTTGATTTTTCTTTTAACGGTGGAGGTTGTTAATAAGCTTATCTATTAAGGAAAAAAATCTAGAGGTGCACATAAGCCTGATTTAGATTTATGCTAGATCACAATAAAATCACACACTACAACTACAGAAGCTTAAACAAGGCCTGAAAGAAATTAGGCAAGATTTAAAGCAGGTGAAAGTTTAGCTTTGATTAAGAATCATAAACGGCATAAGAACTATTCTTTGGTGACAGCTTCTCCTTGCCTTCTGCTACAGATTTATTGTAAAAAGAAGCATGACAGGGCCTAGTGAATGTTGTATAATTTTGTCAAGGTGGCTGAGCCTAAAGCTTAGGTAACCCTGCGGGTATCCAACAGAAAGGGCCAGGAGGGTGGGTATGGTTAGAAGATCTTGCATGATTCTGATTCCCTCTCTCTCCTCACACATGCCCATAATACACGTTTTTAGTCAGGTCCTTCAAGAAGCAGACACCAAGACAGAATGACATATTTAAGAAATGTATTACAAACCTACCTGTAAGAGGAAATGGGGGCAGGCTGGGAGGGCAGTAGGACCTTGATGCAGGTATGCCTGAGTGGAGAGAGAGGAGAAGGAAGGAAGGCAGGTTGGATGGACGTGTTTTACTCTGTAGTACATTCTAAGGAAAGTTTGGTGAGGCCATGGTAGGTGGGGTTTGGGGCCACTGTCACCACAGGAAGGTGTGTAGAAAGTCATCAAGCCAAAGTTGCCTGTCAGAGTTGCCCCACATCTCCCACGGATAGGCCTGCCTTAGTATCCCAGGCGTGCTCAGTCATTGGCTGAGAGCAGCCTATGAAAGGCATGGCCTCAGCACAAGCTTGCTGATGAATTGCACAGCTTAACATCTGGAGCCCTCACTCAAGCATGCTCCCTGCAATTGGCAATCTGAAGAGCTCATTCTCCTGGCACACACGTACCATCTCAGATGAGACCTTTCACTTCAAACATATTTTAGACTGATCTTTAGAGCCATACACAAATAAAATTGAAAATGTTGTCTTTGTTTTCAATGTTTCAGCATGATTCCCCAACTCCAAGGTTATCCTCAACAGAAATACTTCAAATTCTAAACATTCCCTTGATCAACAAAGCAATTCTCAATAAATTAATCCACACCAAGAATGGAATGATCTCTATGCTTCCAGCTTAACTCTTCTTAAACTTGCCGAGTTGTTTTTAACTTGCCAAGTTAAATGGATCTTTAATTGGTAGATACATTTTTATTGAGGTAAACTTTACATAAAGTAAAATACCCAGGTTTTACGTGTAATATTTGAAGTGTTTTGATATTACACTTCTTGTAACCACTACTCCACTCAAGATTTAGACTACCCCAGAAAGTTTCCTCATGCCATCCTCCAATCAATTCTAACCTTCCCATAAACAACCACTGTTCTAATTTCTATCACCAGAGATTAGTTTGGACTCTTCTAGGATTTCCTATAAATGGAATCATACAGTGCATACTTTTTATGTGCCTGGCTTTTTCCACTTTGCATACTGTTTTTGAGATTCATCTGTGTTGCAAATGCATTCAGCAGTTAATTCTTTTTTTTTTTTTTAAATCTGAGTAAGATTCTATTGCATGGATATACTACAGTTTGTTTGCTTGTTTGTTTATCCATTCACTTGTTGATAGACATTTGGGTTGTTTCTAGTTTGGGGCTATTATGAATAAAACTATTCTAAACATTCATGAGGAAAATTTTATGGGGATATATACAGAGGGTGCCAAAAAATGTATACACATTTTAAGAAAGGAAGAAAAACTGTATTAAAATTGTAATACTAAAATATACCAATAACAAAAGATGAATACAAGTCATGTTTATACATTTTGGGGGGGGGGCACCCCAGGTATTTTCATTATTTGGGTCAATCTGGGACATAGGTAGGTGTATATGTATTTTATAGGAAAAGAGTTTTCCAATGTTTGTGTCATTTAAACTCCACAACTGGTGGAATTTTGAGAAATATCCGATGATATTTTAGGCCTTCTGTCAAATCACGACAGTCAAGTAATTTCAGATGAGCAAAAGATTAACCCTGGCAAGGGCGAGAGAAAGAAATAATGTATATATCTCTTTCTTCTAGCCAAAGCATATAGCTGTTCTAATACCCCATTCTACTGATGGGAAAAGAGAGTTGAGGAAATAGCAAAGCTTGCCCAAAGCCAAACAGCTGATAAGTGCATTCAGGATTCAAACTCTGCTCTGTTCCTTTTATAGCAAAACCAATGTTTATTCCCCCTAACAAACTTCCAAAGCACAGTGTTGGAGGAACCCCAGCTTTAGCAAGAGTGCAAAGGCTAAGAGAAGAGATTCGAAATGCAGTGGCAAACTTTCCTCTGCTTACCACAGAAAGGGGGGTGAGAGACCATTAGCTCTCCCTTACTGACCCTGCCCAGGTCTGTTCTTCAGTTCCATCCCCTGTCTAGAAACATAAGGGATTTGTCAAGAACCTTCTGTCCACCTTATTTGTTTATCCCTCCTCCCCAGTCTGACCCCAAGAGATTATTTTTGTTTTTAATTATTGTTATTGCCAATGAAAAGATGAGGAAGCAGTCTCTGTTTACATAATTTGTCAAGGATCACACAGATTAGTGTGTCTTTCTCATTCCTCAGTTTTTGGCTTCTTGAGAACAGAGATTCTTACTGTGTTCACCTAATATCCTCACTGCCAAGCAGTGTACAGACTAAAGGCCAGGCACAGAGTAAATGGTGAATCAGTGAAAGGAAGGTTCACAAACAAGCTTTCTGGCTTCAAGTTCAGAAGTCTTTTCATTGGCAGTAGAAACTAAATCCTTATTTTTTTCCAATTTTTAAAACTGGAGGCTAGATGAGATGACCTCTAAGATTTTGTTCCATTTAAAAAGGCTAGGATTCCATGTGTCAGCACTTCACACAAGCCTTATTGGAAAAGACCCAGCATTTTTCTCCAACAGCACCTTAAAATTACCAAAGGGAGAAACCTGAATTTTTTAATTCAGGAGAGGAATCTACTGCGAGTAATGAGTGAAACGTCTCATGAAATCTGACAAGAAACTAAGAGCCCATCCAAAGCTGACATTCAGTACCTCCCTCTTTTCAAACAGCATAAATATCAGATTTCTACTTTGGGTGGGGTGACAGAAGTTCTGGAGAAGTCATTTTCATGAAAAATATAAGCAACTTATTTTCATATGTGATAACAGCATTCTAGGAAAAAATAGAATCCAGAAATATAAATTAGTTTAGGGAACAACCGGAAGAGAAAAAAACTATGCACCACCCATAAATCAACACTGAAAAATAAGAAACACCTATCATCTCTTGATCGTACATCCAACTCCAGAGTGTCCCCTAATAGAGTCATGAGCTTTCCTTTGGGTCTTGGGCATCTCATGGCTGTAGTGTTCTGAGCGTTAGAGCATTGCCACCTGCCTTGTATAAGAGTAGGCATTAGATTGAAGATTCTAGTTTAGCCAGGTTGTTTTCTCTAATATCAGCCAAGGATTCTTTTCTAAGGCCAAAACTCTCAAAGAAATGAAACCCTCCACTTTCTCTTCTGAGTGGAAATCATGCCCATTCTGCTGTTCCAAACCATGTTTACATTTTCAGCTCACTTAGGCAACTGATAAAAGTCCCTTTCTTTTTATGTGAAATACCAATAAATAATTAATTAGTCAATCTCTTTATTGAAAAAGTATTGGGGGGGCCAGAAGGCTCAGTTAGTTGGAGCGCAAGCTCTTAACAACATGGTTGCTGGTTCGATTCCCACATGGGCCAGTGAGCTGCGCCCTTCACAACTAGATTGAAGACAACGGCTTGAGTTTGGAGCTGAGCTGTGCCACTCACAACTAGATTGAAAAACAACAACAACACCAATGAGGATGACTTGATATCCTGGAAGAACACACTGCTCCCCAATACTCCCCAATTAAAAAAAAAAGTATCAACAAAATTTAATCTGTGGGTATAGATCACCATGAACAGTAAGCTTCTCTGATCTATTTACAATTTAGTGGAATCTGCAGCTTTCAATCCACTGGGAATATAATATTACCATGTTCGAAGTGTTTTCTTAGACACAATACTCAATCTCCCATCAAGCTGAATGATCTTACCCACGATGATAATGAAAAGACCTCAAAGGTCCTTCAAGTAAGCAATTAATACTTTTAGAGTAGACTGATTTATCTCTGCATTTGGGAAGGTTTCAGTATATACAAATTGTGCCTTCATTCTTCAGTTCAGATTCCTGTTGATCCTGAAAAGAAAATACTCTTGCTCCTGTGGATGTTAAAATTGACCCTATTTTTATGTCTAGGGTAGCTCCGATTTGGCTACTTGAGTGTGTTTCCCTGTATGTGATGACAGGAAATACTATAATTAATGTCCTAAGAAGTAGTAGCTTGAACTGAGAAAACAAACCAAAGACAAATTATACCTTTTTAAATGGACCCTCCACCTGTAAGTCCTTTAATTATGTCAATGGCTTTTCCTTATTATTAGGAAAAAAACAACCCTGGGAAGCCACCCTTTGGTAGTGCTTCTTTTAAGTCCCTTCCTCTCCAGGGCCTCCCACCCTTCTACCTGCAGCTGTGTGTGATCCACCATATACCCCTTCCTCCAATTTCTCCAACAGTCTTCGCTTCCTTCCACCTCAGAGACCTCAGACATGCTGAAAATCTATCTCCACCCGTTATCCCTAGATGTCCCTACCCTGCAAATGGTGAAGGGCCCTCTTTTCCTTCCTTCAGATTTCAGCTCTATTGAAAACCAACAACAATGACGACGACTTGATATCCTGGAAAAACACACTGTTCCTTCAGGAAAGCTGTCACTTTGCTCACTTACCATTTTGTCATGTGTTTCTCCTTTATTCTACTTAACCAACTTGTCATTTTAATTTATTTATGCAATTCTTTGATAAGTATCGTCATCCCCATTGTGAGGCAAAAAACATAACTTTTGTTGTGGTCATCAGCACATCTGCTGGCACATAGTGTTCAATATATATATTTACTCAAGAAACTGAATTTCCAAATGTAATCTACATAAAGCATATTTTAGTAAGGAAGCCCCTAAGCAAGGATAGTTACAATGTATAAAGAAATGCCTGTTTCCATGAAAGACATTGGAGGAGAACACTAGTAGAATTCAAAGGGAAATCTAAATAATCTCGGCTTTAAGGAAGACAAATTATGCAGTTTTGTTGGGGGGAGATAGACGTGTATAAAAATTCATTTAGTGATTCTATGTCAAGATCCCTGGTGTTTGCTCAGTCATTTATATAAAAATGACTCATTCTTCCTCTCAAGCAACAAAAGCTCAAAGTCACATTCAGAAATGTCCGCAGCACAGTTATTGATCCTACATTTGGATCCGAAGGAAAATATTTACAAACTGTGTATGAAAGATGTTTTCCTCTAACTTGCCTTCTTACTCAGGACCAATAAACATCCTACTTGTATACCTCAAACCTAGAAGACACAGGTAATTTAGCTGAGGTGGTTTACTCAATAGGCATAATAATCTAGAAAGACTAATAACATATGAAAAGCCAAAAATTATGATGGAAAAATTCAAAAAGCCAAATACTATGGAGGAGGAGTGTTAAAGAGCCCGCTAGCCAGTTTCTGCCACAGTACCCCACATTTCCTGACCCCACATTGTCCTGTTCTGGGATGTCACTTCTTTGCATCACGGTAGCATGTCAACCTCCATTTATGGACTTGCTTACAATTATTTATCTGTTTTTTATCCCTAAGTGTATTTTCTCCAACCAATGTGCTCTGCACAATATTTGCCATGAATTAGTTATTAACTCAGAATGCCTTTTCTCTGTCTGGCTCTGACAACCTTCTGCGTGAGTCTGGCTGATACATATTTGTGCCCTGCAGTGAGTAAAGGGTGGTTGAAACAGCCTCTTACTCAGGGAAAAGGGAGCTAACTATGGCCCTTATCTCCCATTGTGTAGAAAAACCCCACTAATAATCCTCCTCAGTTGCAACAATCACAAAGCGTTCCTTCCTAATCCTTTTATTGCCTTATTTTACAAAAAGTTACTAGCATTTACGGCTGTTTATTTGTTTTTATCTGCACCATCTGGGAACCTTTACTCTTCGAGCATGACTCTTCCTTCTCCAATGTACTGCTTCCCTAGGCTCAAAAAGTGCTACTAAAGAATAGCCTCAAATGAATTTGTGTTTCCTGGATGAATTGCCCTAGCATCTTAAAAGCTTTACTTGCATTCATGTATATTCAGCTCAGGAGAGTGGTTAACCTTTACACTTTTTTCCAACCAGAGAAATGAAAACATAACTACACTTTTAATTTCGTTTCAGTGATAAGAAAATTAAAATTATTTTACATTAAAAACCTTAACATGGTCTGAAAATCTCAACAGTTTGTGTTTTTTTTATCATCTGAAATGATTTTAATGGATATTCTCTAGTATGCCTTTAATACAAATCCATTTTTGTTTTATTGAGGTCAAAACTACATTCTCTTCTCTTGTTCCCAAGGAGAAGGAAATTAGCTAAAAATTAGCTCACTGTGGTTGTCTTTGCTTTATATTGCCGCATAACGGGGAGGGCTAACTAAAGGGCAAGCTGATACCTTGTAAAGATCAAGCACTTTATATTAGACCACAGTTCCTGTGATGTAAAGGGAAAATAAAAACGTGGGAAAGAAAATCTATAAATAAATGAGTCAAAGAACCATTGAAGGTACAGAATATTGAGTTTCAGAAACTCATCTTAAAAATTAGCGTATGTTTTATGTATAACTGCATTCATTATTAAACCACACACAAAGTCAAATTTGAGTGCTGCATTTCCCTACATCCTCTTTAGCTACAAGTAGAGCTAACTATAAATGTATATTTTCTTCCTATGGGTATCATTTTCCTAAGAGCTTTAAGCCTATTCTATCATTTCAGTTACAAGGTAACTACGTACTATACACATACGCAGTACATACACATATGTAAAGCATAATTATGCTTTACATGATACAAATACATAAATATATGATACATCTACATGACACAGATACACACACAAAAACGAACATCTCTCATATATGCTGGATATTGGAGGTTAGCTTTAGCTTTCTCAAACTCCATTGTATCTTTCTTCTAGTTGGAGAGGCTAGAAAGCCTAAAACTAAATATTCAGACTCTCTTGAATCTAAGTTTCTTGATGTAAATTAGGTTATGCTAATTGATGCCCCTATGTGAAATCTGGGAGACAGAGAAAGGGGAAAATATTGTCCTGTTTCTTTTTTCTTCTTTCTGCTGGCAAGCCATGCATAAAAATAAAAGTTACTTTATGCAGCCCCGATCCAGCCTGCTCACCAGCTGCCTAGATGTTAGGAAATGGTTGTGTCAGCGTCTTCTACCTTTCTGATCTTTGGATCATAGCAACGGGCCCATTCTGCAGATTCCTGGGTGGTGAGAGGAAGTTGTCCACAGCAGCAGCTTCCTTACAGACCTAGTCTATCACAAATGACTAATCTTGGGATCACAGTTATGGGAAGGGGGTATGTTCTTGGACTCATAGCACCCTCTGTAGTGTTAGAGGTGGTCGCTCCCTCAGTCAATGAAGAACTGGAGTGGAAGTCATTCCCGGAGGCCCATCTTAGAAATCACTTCTGTCTTCCTTCTAATAATTTACAAGCATAAAATTTCATGTATTAGATCCCTCCCTAATTAAAAGCATGGAATGTTTTCATACCTTGCACTGAACCCTTACTGATGCAATGTATGACATTTTATGTAATTGTTCAGTGTGGGCAACTGTTCTCTGTCTAGCCTACTTGCCCATGTCTGCTACACCTCGTGCACCTTCCTACCAGCCTGCTCATCTGCTGATTCAGGATAATTCGGTCCCCTCCAAAGCTCTACAACAAATTTTCTGTCATCCAAAGAATTCTAGGGATGTCTTTGTCAAAGAACTTTCTCTCCCAGGTCTTTCTAATTTCAGCTTATTCTCTGATGCTTTTTGCTGCATTCCGACTTATATCCTATCTCTGTCTCAACCCTGATACCACTTTTATGCTCTAGATATGTAATGATATATATTTTCCGTATTTTGATGAAGTAATAGTTTTCATCTTCTATCTTGGGTAAACATAAGTTTTACAATAGATCCCTCTGCTTTGGGTTTATGGAAAAAGAGTAATAATAACAACAACAAAGTAACAAAAACAAAGTCATTCAATAGGTTCTCCATTCCCTTTGTAAGAGAAATTGCCCTATCTCAAAGGTGAATAAGTGGTCCAGAATTAGATCCAGGAAGAATTACTGAAAAAAGAGAGAGAGAGAGAGAGAGAAGAAGAAGCAAAGTCTGTGTTTCTTGCTGTTTTTCTCTTCTATCCTTGGAACCTTGGAAAGTCATCAGGGATTTTTCTACATCTTCATTCTTCCCTTCTACTCCTGGCAAGAATGACAGGGACAGAGCCTGTCAACACTGTGAGCTAAGACTCGCATGGCAGACTGGAGGAGAAAAGTCTCTGTTGCCTTCTGGCCCCCATGCCATGAGCACAGAACGGACTATCAAGACTACTAGTATCAAGACTAATACGATACCGCTACAGCAAAGAAGAACAGCATCTCCAAAGACCTCTGGTGGCATTGAAATGTTATGGCTACCAGAAACCTTTGAAATACTCATCCATTTCTTCTTTCTCTTGTGCATATCTCAGCCACCTCCCTTACCACATGCATTATATATTTTATTTCCCAGGGCCCATGTCATTGCCAGATACATATTAATTACAATATAGGTTAGGTGGCATAACAGCAAAGACACCTAAAAACACAGTTTACTCTTTTCTTGCATGAAATTCCAAAGAGGTGGTCAAAGATTTGTATGGCAGCTTAACAATACTGGGGACCCAGGTTCTTTCTATCTTATTGCTCTGCCATCTTCAATAAGCAACTTCCATCACATGATCAAAGATGGTATATTAGTTTCCTATTGCTGCTGAAATATTACCACAAACTTGGCGGTTTAAAACAACCCAGTCTCATTATCTTGCAATTTTGGTGGTCAGAAGTCTGAAATAGGCCTTACAGGGCTAAGATAAAGGTGTGAGCAAAGCACCTGGAGATTCCAGAGGAGAATTCTGTCCTTGCCTTTTCATCTTCTAGAAAAGACCTGCATTCCTTGCTCCTGGACACATCTCTTAGACCTCTGCTTTGGTAGTCACATTTTCTTCTCCAACTCTGACTCACTTGCCTCCCTCTCTTTCTTTAAGGACTCTTGTGATTATTTTGGGCTCTGCTAGATAATCCAGCTTAATCTCCCCATCAAATTCCTTAACTTCATCACATCCTCTGTGCCATGGAAGGTAATATATCCACAGGTTCTGAGGATTAGGATGTGGACATCTTTGGTGGCCCATTATTCTGTCTACTACAGATGGCTACGCCAGCTCCTGCCATGCACCCATATTTCAACCAATTGGAGGTGGTGGTGTGGGTGGGGGAGAGGTGGAGAAAAGAGAAAACAAGTCATAACCAAGAAGTTGCTTGCAATCACTTCCACTCATATCCCATTACATTTTTTAATATAATGAGGCAAAGTATCCCTTTCTTTGGGGAACTGCCTCTTACTCACTCCATGCTACCCTGTTGGAACTATCACTAACAATATTCTACCATATCCTACCCACAAAGTGCTCTTTGATTCAATCTAGGCCAGTCATCTTCTCTCTCCCAGGTGTCTGAAAACTGAATGGAGACCCATAGGAACTGAAGACATTGAGAGTGGGGCATCCATTGCCAGGGCTCTCCAACGTCTCCTGTGCAATTTTGCTTCCTTCTCACCCTCGGGTTTGGTTACATTTGTGAGCATTTCTTTTGATTTTGTGAGCTCCTTGGTATAGTTTAATAAGCACCCTCTTATTTAAATTTTGAGACTGAATTTTGTTTCCTTTCAACCAGAGGACCCTAACCCATCCTCCCGAACCCACCCCCCAATCTATCACTCCCTGTCTTCCTCTTTTTCATTTCATATAGTCCAATTGACTCTTCACAGGCAATAAAATCCAGCTTAATATGCCTGGGCAAAAGCATCCCATCATTTATTTACTCAACAAACATAGATTGAGATTTTACTAAATGATGCGCGCTAAGAATACAAAGATGGGAAAAAATATTGCTTTAAGCAGCTCATATTCTAGAAAGGGATAATGCAATAAAAAATGAAATACAGGGGAAGAATTATTAGAAGGAACAACATCTCAACTCTTGGAAAGAGTTTAGGCATTTTACCAGGTGGAAAAGATGCAAGAAGTGTACTCCAGGCAAAGAAAGGAACTCTAGAAAAAGCAGGAAGGAGTCTTGCCTTTGGAAACTACTAGACATTATGTTAAACTAGAACTCAGGTTCAAATAGGAAGTGATGGAAAGTTGGATTAAAATGGGGACAGGAGCCCGTTTAATAAAAGCAGATTATTCGCTCAGAATACAATGGAGAGTTAAGAACAGAGAGACACAGGTAGTTGCCCTCTCCCCCATATTCTTTCTCCCTCCTCATAGTATTAACATTCACAATTTTAAACTGGACACATCAATGCACAGAATAAAGAATGTATTTGCCAGCTTCTCTTAATAGCTATGTCACGTGACCAATTTCTGGCCAATGGGAAGTGAGCAACGTAATATGTGCAAAGAGGTCATGCTCATACAAGGAAGAAGCTTGCCCTGGCCTTCCTTTCTTCCCCTTCCTCCTGGGAATGTAAATGTAGTGATGGTGAGGCAACTTGGACCATGCTGATGAGAGCAGCACCCTGAGGATGGAGAGCAATGAGGTTGAAGAGGCCTGGGTCCCCAGCTCCATGGAGTTTCCACACATGTCCTGGACTAATTCACACTAGAACTGTTACACAAAAATAAATGTCACCTTTTGTCCAGTTTAAGCTGATGTCGTATAGGGCCCACCTGTCACAGCATGTGAGTCAATAACCAAACTGTAACCAGAGAACTTAAAGGTAGAAAGTAAAGAAGTTACAATTAAATATACGCTTTAGAACAGGGGTCAGCAAACTGTGGCCATTAAGTAAAAGTCAGCCCACTTCCTGTTTCTGTATGACCCAGGTGAAAGATGTTTTTTACATTTTTAAATCACTGAAACATGTTTTTAGAATAATAATATTTCAGGACATATGAAAATTATATGACATTCAGTGCCCATAGAAAACGGAACATGGCTATGTTCATTCATTTATATAGTGTCTATAGCTGCTTGCACACTACAATACCTGAGTTGAATAGTTGCAACAGAGATCATATGTCCTACAGTCTCAACTATTTACTGTCTGGACCTTTATGGAAAGAGATTTCCAATTCCTGCTTCAGATGATTGATTACCTCCATGGATGCAGCAAACTTACTGAAGAATAAAAAGAATAGAATCAAATAAGAGCCAAATAGAAGGCTACCTAGTGGTTTAGGTACGAGAGATAGAGTAATAAGACCGGATCTTATATTAATTTTTGCTCCAAAAGATACATTAGAGTTGATTGTCCAGCTAGGTCTTATTTTTGGGGAAACACGATATTGTCCAACCTTTGCTGGGGATCTACCAGGGAAGCTCAAATCCATTAGAATTAGTTCCTCTGAGCTTCACCAACATACATCTTCACCCATTATATTTAAGTCCAAGCTTGATCCTCAGCAGGAATTTCTCCTGTTTTGTCTTAAGCAATAAGACTTATAGACTATGTCTTCCCACCTCCTCTTATACAAGCAGCAAGACAGACACCAGGCTATCCTCTGATGGTCCTATTTATTTCAGACTTTAAAAAAACTGTTGTTCTGTTTCAAAACTTATACTCACTGCCACAAATACTTGATATTTATGGAAAACTGGAACTTCATGAATATTAACTTATACCATCATGCATGTACATTCTACTCTTTTATAAATAATAGCTAAGTCGTTATGTAGATATTTGTAATCACTCAACTGAAATCAATCTGTAAAGTCCCATTTTAAGGCCTCCTAATCAATTACATCAAAACAAAGCACATGTACTTTCCCCTACCACTGTAGTTCTGATGTTTTTTTTACATAGATGTGACTCAAAATTAGAATGAGTTTATATTTCAAATCTATGTGAGATACATTTCATTCATTCATTCATTCATTCATTCATTCATTCATTCATTCATCAATTTAACAAATATTTACTACATGCTTACTGTGTTCCAGTAGGGATGTCAGACCCTGGGATTTCCAGGCAGATAGAGTTTCTTCTTTCCTTAGAGAACATGTGAATTTGGTGAGGGATCCAGTCAACAGGCCGTCAACACAGTGTGATGAATGCTGAGCTATAGAATGAGGCAATGGATACATATGAAAGTACCGAGCCCAGATTGGGGAAGATGGGGAGAAGGCTTCCTGTTGAGGGTGATATCTAACTGGAGGCCTAGAATCTGAGTAAGAGTTATCCAAAAGAAAAGGGAAGAGTAGGAAAAAGGAACTGCATGTGGACAGACTGGACAGAGAGAGGTTGAGGGAACGAATGGCCCCTTTGACTCATACGTGTAGTCAGGGTCTACCATCAGGTGACATGGACCACTCTTCAAACTTCCTTCCCCTATGATTGTCTGAAAAGGCTCTGCTTTAGGAAATGTGCTCAGGGACAACAGTTGTTCCCACTGCCCCCTATCCTACTCTCTCTGTGTCCAGATACACCATTAGGAAGTGAAAGAAAGTCCATGTGGCTGAAAATCAAGGTATGAGAAAGGTGTGGTGAGTAAAGCAATAACATCATGCCTGACATTATTTGGGATTTCTGTTGCTTGGCTGTTGCTCTGCCTTAACACCAATCCATTTGACTGGTGAGTTCCTGAAGTGTCCATTCCCGTCCATGGTATGGTCAATAGGACCCAGCTGTCATTGACACTACAGAACACCATGCTATGCTACTCAGGAGTTGACATGTAACCATGTATGCACCGACTTTTCCCTTGGAAAGGAGTGTGGGTAGAATGTTTTCTCTGTGAGCCACACAGCCAAGCTCTGGCTTCTAGAATCTTCCACACCAAGATGGAAAAACATGCAAGAGAAGTCAAATCATTGCTTTTTTTCCAATCACGAGGCAACATTAAAAGGAAACTAACCTAGTTCGCCTAATTACATTTCCTACTTTGTATCCAGCTTGAAGAAAAAAACAAAACATTCATCATTGTTACAAATATTATTGTGTTTGTCCTGCTTTTCCCTTATTACAACACTTAAATATTCTACTTCCCTTACTCCTACCTATGGTACAATTATTAGTATTGTTCCTGAGTGAGGTTTTTCCATAACAAGTGGAGGAAAAAACATAAATTAAGAATTTCCTTACCAGGATTTTAAAATAACACAATGTTTTCTGAAAATTGGTTAGTATTTGCTGGCAGCCTGGACAGGGTAATTCAGAAACCATCCACGGCATGGGAAATCATATTGGTGACTTTACATTGAACTTTCTTTGTAGCCACCAATTAAATACCATTTTCACTTGATGGATAGATGAGCTCAGACTTCAGTGAGTTGATGTAGAAAGAAACACAGCTTCCTTCTCTTAATAGTGTGAGACAACCTAGATGTAAGTAATCAAAACACATATTCATAGAACTTTCAAGTCGCGTCTTCCCTTGACAGTGCCTAGACAACACACCCTGGAGAGCGGACAGAAATTTAACTTTTCATACACTGGAGTGATTAGTCTGTTTTCAACTGTACCCCCACTGAGATACCAACTAAAAAAGAGTTGGGGGAGGAATATGGATGTCATCAAGTCAGTAAATAGAAGAGTTGGAGCCATTTTATGATCACTGAACATATTGTAAAAGTGAGAGCGGTTTGCCCTCATTTCTTGATAAATCAATCAATCAATCAATCAATCAATCAATCAATCAATCAATCACTACTTCCATTTGTCTCTTTCTGTTCACAACACCAAATAGTAGGTTTGGGTCAACTTCTATCTTCCTGGGGGAAAAAAAAAGTACTACAAAAATATAATAAAATGTTTTATGTATGTTTTTTATAATCAGGCTGTGTTCTTATTTTCAGTTAAGTATTTTATAAAATGACTTGAAATACCTGGTCAGGTTGTAGATTTTTGTAGCCAAGTTGTACTGATCAGTCTGTTTGATATATTAAACTGATGCTTCCATAATTAAACCAGTCCAAATGAGAATAATAATTATAGGTATCAACCGTGAACTGAAAAGAAAAAAGCTACAAAAGTTACAACTATGTTAGACATAAACACACACACACACACACACACACACACACACACACACATATACAGGCATGGTGCTAGAATTGATACATTTGAAATAACAAAATAAATTTATATTCTGAGAAGAGAGCCTCTTTGACATCAGGAAAAAGCAAGATTATAAACTATTTTTAATATATATGTTTTCATTAATTTTAGATACAGTTGGGAAACGGCAGTTATTTTTGGTTCACTTTAATTTATAATTAAGAATGATTGTAATTTTATGTATTTTTTGTACATGATGCTTCTAAGATGTTTTAAAATTGTAATAAGCATTTGATTGAAGTCTTGTTATAATGTTAATTCCTTAACAAATACCCTTTCTGTAGATTATAAGACCTTCTATTTGGATGAGGATCATCATTTACAGACTCTTTCACCTACACTTCCCATTTAAATCTCACAATAAGGCTGTGAGACATTTAATTTTCCCTTCTTTTTACAGATGCAAAAACCGAGGCTCAGTAGACGTAAGAAGCTAGCCCAAGGCCACACACACACACAGAGAAAAGTGACAGAATCGATACACAAACCCATTTCTTCTTTTTCTATAGTTCTTTCACTAATGAAACAAAGTATCAGTCCCGCTGGTAACCAAATTATCACTAAGTCTTAATTAGTGGAATGAGGTCACGAGTTTTCACTTTATCATTCATAATTCAGAGATGCAACCCGAAGGCCTGCACAAAAATGCTGCCATTATGGTAACACATTACACTCACGGTTTAGGGTGTAGAAGGCAATGTTTATCTGTTCTTATTTTTAATTAAGTATTTTGTATTCTGTCTTAAACTATTTGGTTGGTTTATAAGACATTTTCGGCCCTCAGAACATTTTAGAAGTGAAAACCGCAATTCACTGACCTTCATTGGTAATGACTTCTCCCACCACCACCTCAACCACACATCCCTCCCGTCCTCCTGGAAGCTGTGACTGAGAACGTCTCTAATTCAGTCATCCTGCTCTTTGGTTACAACTTTCCAACTTTACACACTTCTTGTTGGACCATACCTGCTATGACTCTTTAACCTTGTCAGGCCCTGAAGTCTCTGATACTCAGCCACATCCTTGCTAGTACTCTAGAGTCCCTGCCCCGCTGGATTTGTGTTGTACTACCTAGAAAATGATTAACCCTGTTGCACCCAACCATCTGCTTTCTCCATGTCTTCCTCCATTTGTCTGAACACCACTGGAGAAAGTCACTCAGCAGCAATTTGTACCACCCTCAATTCACGGCGATCATCCTCAAATGGACTCTCAACACTAAATTCCTTCTGGATTCTATGTAATACTTACTCTCCCACATTATGAACTACAATTGGCCTTTGAACAACACAGGAGTTAGGGGCACCAACCCTCATGCAGTCGAAAATCTGTGTATGACTTTTGACTCCCCTAAAACTTTACCAATATCTGACTGTTGACTGGAAACCTTACCAATATCATCAACAGTCGATTAACACATACCAGAGGTGCCATCAAATGTATACACATGACTTGTATTCATCTTTTGTTATTGGTATATAGTGAGTATTACAATTTTAATAAAGGTTTTTCCTTTCTTAAAATGTGTATACTTTTTTTTGGCACCCTCTGTATTTTGTACGTTATATGCATTATATACTGCATTCTTACAATGAAGCAAGAAAAGAAAATGTTGTTAAGAAAATCATAAAGAAGAGAAAATACATTTATACTATGCATTAAATTCTGTGTATAAGTAGACCCACAGAGTTCAAACCTGATATTATAGGGTCAACTGCAATTGAAACCATCTCTACTCTTCAGCAAACCAACATCCTGATTTCCCCAGACTTTTGGTCTTAAAAGAAGACCTCCGTTTTATTCCTTGGAGAGAAAATCTAGTGGACAGAAAGACTTCTACCTCCGTACATCAAAAGTACAAACAGATAGATGTATCTGCACCCATTCTTTTATTCTTTCCTTCAACAAATGTTTATGGAATGCCTACTACACTCCAGTTACTGTCCTGAAAAGTAGACCTATAGCTGTGAATAGGACACAGTTCTTCTGTCCTATGGAGCTATCTACCAGTGAAAAAATGTCTAAGATCATTTCAGAGAGGGGAAAGTACTGCGAGGAATATGAGACAGGATAATGGATTAGGTTGTTGGAGGAGATCATCAAGAGGATATGACCACTGGTTGAGCAGTGAGCTGGACCCAGGCAACCAGAGGCTATTCACGCCCTTCCCTTGTCCTTGGAATGTACATTATGTTCACCATTGCCACACTAGGAGCTGTTTTACGGATGCAGCCTTGAGAGAGTAATGTGCTGTTTAGACTACCTGGACTGGATATGTGACTGAATCCAGCTTTTGACAGGTGGGTGTGTAAATTTATTCACCTTGTGGTCGCCCAAGACAAGCCTTGTATGTAAGTGTTCCCTTGCTTATTAAAACTGACACCTACCAATCTGGAGTGTTTTTTCTCTTCCTTCAGTCTCTCCCTGGACTCTGTGTATGTGGGGTGGAGTGAGGGAGAGCTTAGAATTTAATCCCGGGGAGCAACTGAGGGTGCCAGCCTACATAGGCCCTGTGATTGGAAGTGCTAATAGAGGGGGGCAACATAAGACACAGTGCTCAGGGAAAGTCTCTCTGAGGAGGTGGCATTTGAGTCATGACTCAAATAACTCAAGTCAACCATGAGAAGATCAAGAGGGGAAGGAAGAACCAAGGTCCTGAAGCAGGACAAGTTTATTACATGTCAAGGAACAACAAAAATAGGTCTGTGTGGCTTGAGCAGAGGAAGCAACGGGGAGAACAGTATGAGACAGGGTCCTCCACTCAGCCCTTAAGCTACAAGAGAGTTGATCTGAATGCAGTCTTTACATCTGGGCTTTGGAACTCCTTGCCTTTCCCTTCCCAGAAGCCCTCACTGCTGATTCATTGCATCTATCTCCTCTGTATTCTCTCTCAAGCTGATCTTTGCAATCAACATTTAAACATGCTCATGACACTAATATCTTAAAACACTTTCTCCTCCAGATTCCGAGCCTATTCAAACTTCAAAAAACAGTTGTTAATACTTATCCCTTTCTTCCCCTTCCACTCACTCTCCAATACTCTCCAGTATATTTTCATCCCGATCCTTGACTGAAACTGCTTTTGCTAAAGTAAAAAGTGATCTCCATTTCACTTGATCTCCCAACTACATTTGATTCTGTTGACCTTGACCTTTTCCTTGAACTATTTTCTTCCCTTTTCCTAATGACCTAAATGACCCTTGGTTTTTTCTTGACCACCCAGCAAGCAGCTCAGTCTCAGTAGACTTGACAAACATCCTCCTCCACCCTTCCACTATCAGTGCTTCTCACACTGGAGCGTGCATTGGAAACATATGAAGACCTCTTGTTGCACATATTGTTGAGCCCCACCCCCAGAATGTTTGATTCAGCAGGTCTATTTGCACTTCCAATAGATTCTCAGGGGGTTCAGATACTGCTGACCTGGGGACTACACTTTGAGAGCCATTATCTTAAATATTGTAACTCCTCCAGGCTCAGTCTTAGTCATCGCTTTTCACTGCTACTTTTATATTGATGATTTCATGTACACCCATAGCTTCAATTACCAGCTTTATATCAATGACACATAAAATTACATACTTCTTGTCTTGGACCCAGACCCAAATGTCCAACTGGAGTCAAAAATCTCCACTTGCATGCATCAAAGTTACCCCAAACTCAATGTATGCCCAGAAATGTACTTGGAATCTACCAGTTGTTTTTCCAGTGTTCCCTATTCAAGGAAATCATGGTTTGTCCATCTATTATAGAAGTCAGACTCTAAGCGTCATCCTCGACACCTCCTTCTCATTTACCAATCCCCATATCTAAAACTGATTAATTCCTGTTTATTTTACCTCCTAATTTTCTCCATGAATTCTTTGTGACTCTCCATTACTCCATCACCATCCTTGTCCAAACTGCCGTTTTCCTGGGCCACTGGCTACAACAATCTTCTTGACTTCTTCCAATCCGTTCTTTACACTTTATCCAGCGTGATTGCTTCAAAAGGCTTAGGACACCCCTCAGCCTAAATTTCAATGGTTTCCCATTGTTTCATAGGATAAAAAAATTCTTGCAGCCTGCATGGTCTGGTGTCTGCCTATGTGTATCAATCTCGTTTCACATCTTGCTCCTTGCTCTCTGCCCTCCAAATATTTATAAAGCACTATGCTCCTTCAGACCACAGGCCCTTTGGACATCATACTTTCCCTTCTAACAAGTGTTCTCTTAATGTCTACTCCTATAATTCCTAGTCATCCCTCATAGTCTTTGATCACCCTCCCTGGTCAAGGTCAGTTTCTTCTGTTACATGTTTTTATAGCACCAGGTATCTTCACTTCTAAGCAATTTCATAGCCTGTAAATATGCATTGAGTTATGTGAATGCTTCATTAAAATCTGTCTCCCTCTAGTTTTAAACTCTATGAGGTCAGGTACAGTCTATATTTTCTTACTGTGACATCTCCAGGGCCTATCCAAAGTGATAGAAAGAAGGCCCTCAATAAATACTATATGTTGAATGAATAAATAAATGAGATTGACTTTACTTTTTAGACAAGGAGTTTATTTTTGTTTTCCTAGAGGGCTTTATTCTGAGCCTTAGGGGCCCTTCTTCAGCAGCAGAATTTCATTAGCTGGTATCAGCATCTCGGTTATTGTTATGCAAAGCTACTAAGTGTGTATCCCTGAAGGCTGTGTTTTGCTTAGACTCTCCTAGGAAATGTGAGTGTGTGTGCATGGGCTGTGGATATTTAATATTAACTGACCTCCTACTGTGTTGCTCAGAAAGCAACTTATGATTTGCTACCACTCTAATTTTCTTAGTAATATTGTGTAATGGCTTCTGAATCCTCAGTGGGTTTAGAGCAGCTGTTAGGGAATATAAGAACTAAAATTTGATTGTGCATGGAAAATTGGCCTGCCTATGAGACAAATAGCTTTGGTTTCTTTACTCCATTTACTACAATTATCCAAAATCTCAATTTCGTTGGAATGCAAGAAACTGCAGCAGCTTTAATTAATGCTTTTGCCACTGTTCCTATTGATTATTGCAAATGTCTGTGTGTCTCTCCAAACATCTTCTGAGGGTTCTGGGCACTTCAAGGGACCTCCCCTGTTGCTGCTATAAGAGAGCTCATTAAAGCTCATATAACAAATGACCCCTCTGCTCCTATTTCTCCAGGCGTAACACAGCCAGAACCCACGCTGATTTCAGTTCCCATCCCTGCCCCTTGTTTGGAGAGTCTGTGCTTTTCTACAATTCAGCTTTGCATTTCTAATGATCAATTCAAATTTCTGTTGTTTAGGGGATACTTGGCGTAAGCTCCTTGCCCGTGCTATCCTCAAAATACTGTTTTAAGGTTTAAGTCCCATCATCAATTGCAACTAAAAACTCAGTGGAGTTTGGGCCCTATTTTTTGAAAAAGCAAAATAATCCAGTATTGTTTTAAGACCTCTTTATCATTCTCTCCCTCCCCCCCCACCCCCTTGCTGATAAGTTTAGGGAGAATATATGAGATGAGCTGCATTATTTAAATTTCCAGGTTGTCTATAGCAACCCTTTTTCAGTCTAATTAGGACCAATAGGTTGTGAAATGCCTAAAGCAAATCCATTAACACTTACCTGCTTCTCTTCCGGTTCCACGGACTGACCGAGATACAGTCACCACGTTTGACAGGGCTAATGATTTGAAAACGCATCCATCCTCCGCTGTCAGGTGTTCAGCAGGAGTTCTAAGGGGCAAAGATGGAACATTTGCTAATGTCTTCCTCTGTACTGTCCCCGTGGTAGTATCACTGGCAGAGAAATCTGCAATTCATATAGGTGGTGACAGAAGAGGAATCTGGAGGATCAAGGGCACCTTTGCAATGATTTCTGTCTGGACTCCAGTCGCTGAAGTGGTCTTGTTTATTTGCTTAGTGTGCGAGTGGGACTGTGTATCAGCATAAGATTTCCGTTTATCAGTTACAGTCTCATTCTTGTCTGGCTAGTGGTCAGGGCCCCCCAGGGAAAGAAAGGAAGTGATTATATTTATTCTCAGTGTTCCCAACAGTCAGGTAAGGTGCTCTCGTGCCATGGTGTATGGGAAGGCAAATGGCATTTAGTAAATGAAACGCAACCTTTTAGAGGAGTCAGTGATGCTTCTCACAGGAATCAATGGCAAAGTCAATTGTTGTAAGAACTAAGATAGATTACATTAGGGTAGAAGGTAAGGGGATAGAACTGCCTGGTTACTCAGAGACAGAAGAAAAGGACTCTCTCTCTCTCTCTCTCTCCCTTCCTTTTCCAGTGAATTACTATAATTTAGTAATGCTGTTCAATCTTAACACTTTTAAATTAGAAATCAATAACACTTATGAGCTGAGCTATAACTACAAAGTAATATGGATGAATTTTTAACATAATGGGATTTTTACATTATGTCAACAGGTTTTGTCCTCTTTGAAAAAGGAAGCGCTATGTTTATTTCAAGGATTCGAATGGCCAGTCTTTTGCAAACTCTTATTTTGGAATGGCCTTCACAACCTGTGACATATTCTTTTGAATATTGTTCAGAGTGGCAAAGCTTCATCTCTTCAGTGTGTATTTGATTTGTGAAAACAGACAAAAGTCATTCAGAGCTAAATTCAGTGATTCAAAGTAGATGACCAAATTGGGTGATACAATCTGAACTCCAAACTGAGGTGCAGTAGTGAGCTTGATTTTTCTATGCTGGCTCCTCAGTTTACACTCCTGCCCACCCACCAGCACACCTCATGGAGCAATACATACCCTTCCAATGTTCATCTTTGTCTAGTAAAACCAGATTACTGAGCTTGTTTGAGTTCAGCAGTATTTTTCAACTTTTCTCAAAATCTACCTTAGTCCCAACTCATAGATCTTGAATCCAGAACTTGATTCTACTTCTAGCTCTTTGAACCAGGGGTTAGCAATGATTTCCCCAATGGTTGAACTGCTATTTTTCCAAGTTCTCACTTAAAATATTTATCTGACAAAGGACTCCCTACTCTACCTTGCTCCCCTGGAAACCCAACCTCTGACATGAGCCATGGGACCCACATGCCAATAGTCACCTGTTATGAGCATAATTTCAAAAGATGTGTTTCAGAGGTATTTTAATTAACTAGTGGTGTTATTTTGGGAATAAGTATATAATAAGCATACGATCTTCCAAAATGACTGCTTTTAAGATAATGCTCCCATGAATGTGTACACTCTGACATGGGTGCTTAAATTCTTTTCCCCATCTCTTTATTATGGAAGATTTCAAATGCTTTTGCCCAGCTTCAGCAACCATCAGCTTTCTCCTGTTCTTGTTTCATCAACTTTCTTCCAAATTTCTTCTGGAGTATTTTAAAGCAAATTGTACAGGCACTGTACTTTTTCGCCTAGAAATATGTCAGTATATATCTCTAACAGATAAGGAATTTTTTTAAAAAATCATTATTTTATTATTACACCCAACAAAATTAACAAAATTTTCTTCACACTGTCTACATTCTAATTCATGCTCAATTTTCCCAGTTATCTCAAAAATGTCCTGTTAGAGCTGGATGTTTGAGAGGATCCATACAAGGTCTACACATCACATGCCTCTGAAGACTCTTTTAAATATAATAGGTATTTTTGCTTTAAATAATAACTTACATATAACTACATACATTACTGTTATATATTTACCTTTCATAACTAAATTATGAGGAGATGTCTTGCTTTGTTTATATATAAGTAAGAATTTAATGGTTGCATTGAGCATCAAATTTCTATTAAAGCACTAAATTTCCTTCAGCAGAGACTAAAGAAAGGAATAAAGTTCACTAGCTGTCTAAACTGGATGGGCATATGAGGCAGTGGCCCTATTTTGCTGACCTCAAACTCTCCCTTTTTAGCCTTTGATTATGGTTCCATAAAAGTGAAAGTTCATAATTTCTATAATAAAGTTATTGTTTATAGATATTTGTTTACATCATTCTCAGATTTTCCAATATGAGCTCTCAAAAGAAGAGTTTATTTCAATGATAGATGGCTCTTCATTACGTTATTTTTCTAGTTCGTTGTTGCCACATAAACCTGTTAACCCTTAATACTATAGAAAATGAACATTTCAAAAACAAGTGGTAAGCATTTTCCAAAGCACTATCCAAATGATAACAATGTCCTTTAATTTATAAAATGAAAGCACAATACAATCCTAACTGCTTACCATTAACTTTATAAAAAAAGACAAATTTACTCTGTCTTTTTATATTGCCAATCTGCATAACCTTACCTCTGGGTCTTTATGTTTTATCCATTTTTTTTTCATTTAATGTAGTTTATTTTTAGTAACATAAATAAATATGAAAACAGATTCAGAAAAAAATACACTGTAAAAATTTACAGTTAGGAAAAACTTGATTATAAACCATTAAAGATAATACTGGTTTAAAAATCATCACTCACTTAAAAACATATTTCAGTGCATTAATAGTATTACTTTATGTTGTGATTTGCAAATTCATTATTGAATCATTTTAAAACTAGTATGTAAAATATACAAATGCAGTCCAGAAATAACAAGTTGATATAGTCATGCTTCAGATGGAACTAATGCTATGTTCGAGTAATTTTCCTGAAGGAAAAAAAAAGAATTGAAGAATTTAATTGAGCATTTGGAATAGCAAAAAGAGAAAATTAATGTACTTAGGAGTAGACTGACGCAAATAACATTCCACTGCATTAACATTTATTTGTGCAGCAAACAGTCTCTAATCGAGCTCCTGTGCCTTAGCTTCTTAAGGTAAATAACTTTCTTTGCTGTAGAAGAGATCTGAACTTGGCTTTAGAAAGCATTCCAATCTAGCAATTGCTAATAAAAGATTTTATAACTGGTATTCCCATATGTATACCTCATCTATATGAGTATTAAGGTTTTAGATATGAAAATCCCCTACCTTTATTTTTTTTTAAGCTGAGGAAATATAGTATTGTTATCCCCACTACAATAACTACACACACACACACACACACACACACACACTCACACGCATGCACACACACACACACACATGCATGCACGCAAGTAGGAGCATGTGCACGCAAGCCCATGAACACAAAGAATAAAAGCAGTTACAATTTGAAATGCAAAATATCTTACAGGAGTAAGTAATATTTATAAGAGTAACCACCCAATATTATACAGGTTTCTTTTTTTCATATTATAAACCAGTAAATCATTCCACTGAAAAGCTGTAACAATTACTTTCCTGGACAAAAATCCATTCTTTGGTAGTAATGAAAGCAATTCAATAGAGCAATGACTATTAATAAATATTTAATATCTGGACTTAAAACTCCTGCCCAACATCTGAGTGATAGAAAACTACTATAAGAAAAACAATTTCAATTACAGTAAAAAATTCCCTCCCTAAAAATGACTAGAAAGAATTCGATTTACCTACTTTTTTAATAACTCCTCCTGAAAACTCTGTCAAAAAAATTGTAGCAGTCTGTTTGTGTTTTATTGCACATGGGAGATTGATTTTGCAGGAATCTCAGGCAATTCCTTTTGCAAATGTGCCCCCCCCTCCACAAACACACACAAATCCCCTATCGCGTGAATAATGATCTATAAGATTGCCTTGTGAGTTTGTCTCTGTAGCATAGGTTTTCTTTAAAGAAGGCTATCCTGAGAGGCTCTACATTGCCCACAGGTAGATAATGAATTCTGCAGGCTATCTAGAACAGCTGGGCAACTGCGGCTTCTCCACCTGAGACCCCAGCAGGTTGCAAGGCCATGACAGCTGGGGAAAGCGCCAACAGAGACTTGGATTAAAGAATGAGAGAAATGAATGGACTTGTTTTTTAAGCATGTACCTCAATGCTTCCCAAAGGTAAATACAATTTATTCTTATCAATTCTATTGTTTAAAAAAATCGAGTTTAATTTACCCCCTTTCCACAACCCTTTCAACAAATATTGACAAAAGAGAGTAAGCTACACCAAGTCTAATGGCACGAACTGTTCTCATGAGTCGAGTTATTCATTGGGCTTTAAACATTTGAAGTGTGTAACAGTGAAATTGAACAACTTTTTATCCTAAAAGTTACAGAGGTTAAAAGACATTTGTGGAAGATTATGCCTATTGCTTATAGAACGCAATAAAGATAAAAGTACTTGAGGGATCTATAACAATAGTATTTAGGTTTATTGTTTTTATCTTAGTTTTAGAAAGTTAATCATATTTTGTAGGAAGACTATAAAACATTAGTCCCTACATTCTCACAATAAAATAATCTCTTTAGCAAACAGACAGGAATAAAAAGGCAAATTGGTTCAGATTATTTTCTACTATGGTTTGGACAGAACATGACATTTCCCCTGCTATTATAAGATTTGTTTGTTTTGTTTAATTTCTCACAATACCTAGAAAAGAGCATTAATAATACAAGATGCTTAGAAATAATACCTTTCATTTGTAATAATATTGCTGAATCAAGAGAACAATTTCATAGAATGGCCTAAAACCTCACCACCTGCCCAACTTTTTAATCGCATGTCCTTTCTTGGGGAAGAGCAAAGAAATAAAAATAAATTATTATCTTTTACCACTTTTTCAACTTCCATTAACATCCTCTAGATGAGTGGCTATTTACAGAGTTAACATAGACTATTTGTTATTTCCATCAGATATGAAAATATTTTCTTCAAGTTACCCTGGGAATAATAATGCTAGGTTTACAACTACAAATTGACTAACCCTACTAAGTTTAAATGACGTTAAAATATCATTCAGTAGAATGTTGACAACCTATAACCACCCATAAAAGAAAGTCTTCATTGCAGCATCATGAAGCCATGCTAAAGTAGGACAAAGTATACAAAACAGCATTTGTTTTTATTTTTCAAGAAAGCAAAACTCACAAAGTATGACTAGCATATCCTAAGAAAAACTCCCTTCAGTCAAAGACCATTTGTCTTTCAGTTGGTACCACTTCTTTCCTTCTGCTGACAGATGGCTAGGTTTTCAGGCCTTCCTGGTGGGCTGGCACTAGCCTTGTCCAACATTTAAAAACAGACAATATTATTTTGCCTATAAAGATTCACACCAGAACACTTTACTGTTCCTATATATAATATAAGAATAAAAATACATACAGAAATATGTAGGAACTGACTGTTCATATACACATGTATATATATATATATATATATATATATATACATGTATATATATGTATGAATATATATATATATATTCATACATATATATACATACATATATATATATATATATATATATATATATATATATATATATATGCTATAAAAGCTGTATTCTTAGAGATACTATTCTAGGGACTATATAGAGCCAGTGTTTCTTGCTATTCCACTGAAGTGTGTAAGAAGCTCAGACACAGGCAGTTTGTATAAATATACTTCAATATGACAATGCACAGAATAATCGAGGCAAAGTAGGGTGTTGCCCACAAACCACATTATCTATCACACAGTTCAAATGTTGCCTCCCAAATTCCTGAATTATCTTAATTCTCTGGGTCTACATGAACGCAATATACTTCCATTAGGATTCAAGCTGTGGTCTTGCATCTACAGGAGTGATTTTGCTTTCAAATTCTGCTCAACAACACACAAATTGAATGCCTATTTAGCAGAAAGAAGTAAGGTGTTATAGACGATGTCATACAAAAAAGACACCATTTCCCACAAATGCTCTATGTGATAATTATATATGAAGGTAATAGTGTCACTTTGAAATATTATTAGAAATCAGAACCCTGCTGAGTCCAACGGAAATAAAGTCTCTATTACAAGTTAAGTTATTCTCAGCTGGTGCCTTCAACTAAGGCAACTTGTTGTATTAGTTTTAAATTTAAAGCCTCCAAATCCCCCACTTAAAATAATGCCTAACAAGCCACCCTAGAAACACATTGTACCATCATCACACTATATTGTATGACGGTATAGAACAAGATAAAAAGGAATGGAAACACCCAAAACAACACCTGATAATCACTCAGCTTCCAGAATCAGGGAAAATTATTCAACAGAACCAGACTGAAAGGTCACAAACCAATGAGTGACCTACCCTATTAAACCACTAGGAGAGGGCAGGCCTGCCTCCTTATAAGTAGATGGATGACACCTTCCATCGTCTATTTTTCCCCTGGTTCAGAAACACTAAGTTTATATTAAGCAGCTATATCTTTCAACCATATAGATAGACAGTGGAAATCAAGGTGTCATTGTCCCTGTTCTCATTGCCTACACACCCTATCCCATATCCCACTGGACATTGTAAAGACCAAAGCACAGAGTAGAATGTTGTGGACAGAGGTCAGATATGGAAATAGCGGAAGCTCAAAATCAAGAGCTCAAGACAAAACAGATGAGAATTAAAACCAGTTCAGCCTAGTACTATGTAAACATGATAAATTTGGTTACAAAACTGAATATAAATATCAATGAGAGTACTTTAAAGAAAATACGTGTTATGAAAAAAGTAACTTTCCATGCATAATTTGTTTTAAACCCTAGGCTATACAAATAGGAGTGAGAGCAATCGCTCAGTATCCCAAACTTGGAATCATCATTGGCTCCTCTCTTTCACTCACACGCTCTATTTAATCCATAAGCAAATCCTGTTGGCCCTGTACACCTTCAAAAATATACCCGGACCCTGATCACGTCTCACCTCCTCCACCGACGCCCCTTCATCTCACAGCTGGATTACTGCAGTAGGCCTGCTAACCCATTTTGCCATATCCTGTTTTGCCTGCTTTTGTAGTCTCTTCTCAGCACTGCAGTCAGTGTGGTCCTTTTAAACATATAGGTCAGATGTTCTCAGTTGCCTTTTATACAAGTACATCTTCCAATTGTTTCCCATCTCACTCAAGATAGAAGTCAAAGTCCTACAGTGGCCACAGGACCCTCTAAGTGCTGGCTCCTGCTTACTTCTCTGGTATCATCTACTACTCTTGCCCACACTCACTCTGTGCCTTGACCATGCCAGGTGCACCCCAGTCTCAGTGTCCTTGAGTACGATACACTCTTGCCTAGACTCTTCTTCTCCTTGACATCCACATGGCTCCCTCACACAGGCACCAGCATGGTTGCAAAGCTCTTCACAAAATACACAGGAATGGCGATCTTGAAATTGAAGCAGTGTTTGACCTGCACAACTGCACACACTGATCCTACTCACTCTCTGATCTCCTTCAGGTCTTTGCTCAAAAGACCCCCACTCAGGAAAGCATCCCTTGATCATTCTACTTAAAAATGTAATATTGGGGCGGCTGGTTGGCTCCATTGGTTAAAGCGTGGTGCTCATAACACCAATGTTGCAGGTTCGATTCCCACATGGGCCAGTGAGCTGCGCCTTCCACAACTAGATTGAAAACAATGACTTGACTTGGAGCTGATGGGTCCTGGAAAAACACACTGCTCCCAAATAAAAATTTATGAAAAAAGAAACAATGCAATACTTCTCTGGAAATTTCCATCCCTCTTCTCCACCTTTTTCTCTGCAGCATTTATCACCATTTGGCATACTACAATATTTCATTTAATGTAAATATCATTAATTTTAAGGCTCACCGTTTTTATAAAATATTCTACCCAAAAAATATGGCCATTAAACATGATACACACCAGTTGTGAGAGGCATCCTGATTTAAAAGATGCTAAATTGTGAAAAAATGTACCTCTTTGAATCAATGAAATATGGTCATTTACCTATTTATGTATTGTTTATTACTTGTCTTTCTCCACTAGAATTAAGCTCCAAAAAGGCAGGCTTTTTATCCTTATTTTTCACAACTTGAATATTGCCTAGGAAATCATGACAGGTATTCAAGAAGTATTTTCTGATTGAATGAATGAAAGCAAGTACAAGTAGATGAAGTTCCTTATTTCGCATAAGGAAAATTTATGAGATACTTTATTTTGACATTTATAATTGGCTATAAATATAAGTTAAATAATTTTTTAGGTAAAATCCTATGTAATTCAAGATTTAAAAATCAAAGCATACAATATTCAATGAAGATATAAAAATTATGAACCTTGTCAGACTGCATAGTATGGTCCCAAGTACATACTTACACATGCACATAAACACACAGATACACAGACACAGACACAGACACACACACACACACACACACACACACACACACACACACCAAAAACGAAGAGAAAAGAGAAAAAGACAAAAATATACTTTTTGAGGGAGACTTTAAAAATATCTCTTCCTGCCTCTGACATATTTAAAAAGATAGAAAGTAACATATGGAAAATGATAACACAATTAACTACATTGAACAAAATAGTTATAAAGTTAGTTATATAAAAATCTTTAAGTGTCAAGGGAATATAAAAGATGTTCATATTCTTGTGTTGGTCACAAAATATAGTCTAAATTTAAAACTATAGTTTAAATAGCAAAAGCGAGAACACAAAATAAGTGACAAGGCAACAACAAAAACAAAAAACAGAAAGCATGAACTATATCAGGTATAAATATATATAAGTAATCTAAACTTCTATACTAAACAACAAAGATTCAAATCATTCCCTATTCTATAATTGGTAGATAATAAACCCTTTTTTTCTTTAAAATTTTAAAAAATATTTTAATTTTCTAAAATTTTTCAATTACAGTTGACACTCAATATTATTTTATATTAGTTTCAGGTATACAACATAGTGCTTAGACATTTATATAATTTATGAAGTGTTCCCCGATCAGTCTAGTACCCACCTAGCACTATACATAGTTATTATAATATTATTGACTATATTCCCTATGCTGCACTTTATATCCCCATGACTATTTTCATAACTGCCAATTTGTACTTCTTAATCCTTTCACCTTTTTCACCCAGTCCCCTAACTCTCTTCCCATCTGGCAACCGTCAGTTTGTTCTCTGTATCTATGAGTCTGCTTCTATTTTATTTTGTTCTTTAGATTACACATGTAAGTGAAGTCTTATGGTATTTGTCTTTCTCTGTCTGACTTATTTCACTTAGCCCAATACCCTCTAGGTCCATCCATGTTTTTGCAAATGGCAAGATTTCATTGTTTTTTATTCCTGAGTATTATTCCATTATATATATGTACCACATCTTCTTTATCCAATAATCTAATGACAGAGACTTAGGTTGCTTCCATTATCTTGGCTATTGTGAACAACATTGCAATGAACATAAGGCTGCATATATCTTTTCAAATTAGTGTTTTAGATTTCTTCAGATAAATACCCAAAAGTGGAATTGCAGGGTCATAGGTAGAAAAAAAAATTTTTTAATTATAAATAACAAATCCTTTTTCCCTTCAATGAGAATAATGATTCCTTTCGCTTACTTTTTAAATATTTTGTGACATAAACTGTTTTAATTATTTCATCTTTAGTTACTTGAAAAGTCTATATCACATTTTAACTCTACTAGTTGTTGACTTAAAGATATACAATATATGCTACCAAAAGACATCCAAAACAGAAAGAAGCAGAAAGCTTATAAGTAAAAGTGTGGGGATAACAAATAATAAAAACAAAGAACACAACAACAAAACAAAAAAATGGAAAGTAGGATTTAAAAAAAACAAAGCTAAAAGCAGAAATCAATGACCCAGAATACAGCAAAACGGTGGAATAAATAAATAAGTCTAAGAGCTAATTCTTGGATCAAAATAATGAAACAAATCTTTGTCAAATATACATACAGAAAAAGAAAACAAATAAACAATGAGAAACAGAAGGGAACTAGAAGGCCCCAAAGACCAGGTTACTGGGAAGCAGAATGACAAGTTGATCTGATACTGAAACTATGGCTGATCTTGGATCCATTCCTGATCTTGAAACCAAGCAGCTAAGATTTAGTAGCCAACAGAGGGATAAGAAGCAAGAGAAGCAAGGCCTTGGGGCCTAGCCAGGAGGGAGGTGCAATAGCCCTCCACAGACCTGGGAAGGCTATATCCTCAAGGAAGCATGGACCAAAAGAAAGACTTCCTACTAGTAGCAAAAATAGGGAAGAAAATATCTGTATCCCATCCTGACCTCTGAGCACAGCTTTAACAGGACTATCAAAGAATTAATAACTACAGGCCAGCCTTCATGTGATTTTGGTGTTTGATTTTATACAACATGTATAATCCCACAAACCTGAAATCAACAAAACTCAAAGTGGTCCCAGAGTGGTAAAAGACTGAGCTACTTAAAGAGGAAAATATTCATCCTACATGGAGGAATGCCTCCTTCACAAGACTCCACATATGAAGCCCCAGTAACCATGACTTCACAGTCCAATCTTACAAAACACATGAGAAAACAAGTTTCCCATGAACAAGAGTCTTGTTCCCTTGAACAACACACTGAATTAGACTGTCAAAAATTTCAGATATCAGAATTACTGGATGCATACTATAAAATAATGATCAAAATACATGAGAAATAAAATATGGGACTGAAAACATGAAAAAAGAACAAAAGATCATTTTACTTTCTAACATTATGACAGACAAGATACACTGAATGATCCACTGATTGAAAGAACTAAAATGCTGGATACAATATAACGAAAATATTTTTAGCACATCATTGCACTGCCACAAAAGCAAAGAATCTGCAGGTCCTCAAAACTCACTGAAAATTGAAATCCCAAAATAGAAGGGACACCTAAACTGACAATTGCCCTGATGATTTCTGCTGCTCCCCTAAAAACCTTGACGTTTCACTACAGTTTCTGCATGACATTGTCAGGAAACAGAAGGTGGAGTCTTGGGCCCACCTGGGGGAGGAAACTAATCAGGAATCCTAGGTAAAGTGCAACTCCACAAGCTACCCCCTCAGCGTAATTAGAAATAATGAATTAGAAATGAATAATGAATTAGAAATAAACCCATCACATAGAAGGAGAGAGCCAGGAAATTTCCCTAATTCAGCCTTTGAATTAGGTGGAGGAGGAGAAAAATACACTCCTAAAAATTTGTATCCATAAGCCAGCACACAGGTAGTTTTTGTTGCAAATTCATATACTTATATTATCATCCAAAAAAAAAGAAATCCCTAAATGGAAAAGTTAAACTGGTTCTGGGTTAATAATATTCCCCAAGTGACTGGCTAAAGCAAATAAGGATCCTCTTGGAAGAATTCACCTTCAATTTGAGCCTCAAAACATTCCTATAGATAAAGTTCCAGGAATAATGTAATTTACATTCAAACATCACGTTAAAAAAAGCAAAGTATCATGAGTGAAAAGTATCATGAGATGCAGAAATAAACCTGTGAATATATCAGATATTGCTAATATCAGAATATTAAAAAATATTACACTTACATATTTAAAGAATTAAATGAGAAACTTAAATATACGCACAAAGAATGATCAAAAAGAACCTGACAGTACCTCTACCTTCACAATAATTGAAATGAAAATACTCAGTGGTGATTAAATAGATTATGACGACAAATTTAATGTTATTTTAACACAATTAACTGTGTATGTTTGTGGGTGTGTGTGTGGTAAACACTAAATGATTAGGCAGGAGATGCATAATTTCTAAACATGGGAAATTATGTTAAAACAATTAAATATTGAAAAATAAGTACCCAAAAGAAACTCACTGAAAAATATATTTAGTATGATTAGTAAGTTATATACTCATAACCTGTATGTATGTTTCATGATAATTTATTAAATAAAGAGAAAAGGGAACAAGATACCATATAACAGACCAGCACATAGGGTCTTCACAGATATTTATTTTAAACTGTATGGATTACACAGATTAAGCAGAGCTGAAATAAAAGAATTAGCAGATGAAATCTAGATGATGAAATCATTCAGAATGCAGGACCAACACACCCTGAAGAGAATAAAAGTCAAGGAGAGGAAAATGCTGAAAGTATATATTACTAGAATTCCAGAAGAAGAAAATAAAGATAATTGGAAAGAGGCAACATTTAATTACAAGGGATAATTTTCCATACTCAGTGAGGATTCTTGTTTTTCATTCTCACATTCAAAAAGTATCACAAATTACAATATAAGTATTCTCTATTTCTATTGAGGTTTAATATAGATGAGTCAATACAATACCCAGCATTCCTGACTTCTGTCATAAATGTTTTTCTTAAGGTAACCTCAAGTATTCATGATATATGCTAGTACATCACACGCAACACTTGTGATATGCCTTATCCAATATAGAAATTAAGTACATGTACTTTTTCGTGGAGTTAATGGATAACAATCTAAATCTGCACTAGATCTTGTTAAACAAGGATGATGATAATTTGGGGAGAAAGGGGTATCAAACACAAACACTTTTTTCTTGGTTCCAAATTCTATCTTAATTTGGAAAATTTTCATGGCCGCTGGGCCTATCCTGGAAATCTTTCCAGAAGTTTAAACAGTATTGTTTGTTTGTTTTTGAAAAAGAAGGTGATGTACTTCAGACATGGAAAATCTTTATTAAGCCAAAAATAAGGTACAAATGGAATAGGACTATTTGAATGAGAACCATTCTGGTAAATGTGGAACATATGAGTATATACGGCCTGAAGAGTCACTTTCTTACCGTTGGTAGAAAAAAATAGGGCCCTGGGGAGAGAGTGGGAGGAAGGGAAGGAGGAGGCAAGGGGAGACAAAGGAGGAAAGAGATGAGGTCATTCGTAAGAAAAAAGTACAGCGACTGGACCCGCCAGAACTAGATTTCGGTGGCAGAGAGCACATCCAGGACGCCATCTTGCCCCTGAAGGTGAACTTTAGCTAATTACAACGGATTCTAATCACACCCTGTGTTGCCATAACAGTTTCAACAAGAGCCAAAAAAGGGTAAGAGAATCCCTCCTCCCAACTGAAGGAGTGGTCAGTAAGGACCGCCCAGGAACACCTACAACACCCCCCTTAAAACTTGAATATTTTGTGCCCTCATTTTGAAAATAATAAATTCCTAGGCTTCTTTGTTCTTTGGAGCAGTTGCTCTTCTCCTGGCCTACCTGCTCCCACCATCTTGGAAGTGTCCTATCCTATTTCTTTTAATAAATTCACCAATTGCTTGGTTTATTCAGTGCGTCTTTGAATTCTTTCCTGCGGCTTTCACCAAGAACCCATTTTTCAGCAACAATTTGGTATTTATTGATTTTATAAATTAGGTTAAAATATAGGCCTGTCTCATTTACTTTCCATTTAATATAGTTAAAGTTCAAGCAAGAAATTTGTTTAAGTAATTGATCCACCTAACTACCTTAGATTTATTTCTTAAAATACACAAAGCCAACTCGTATCTCTCTCCGAGCTCCTCTAAACTTCCCCAGATTCGCTGTGATGCAGGACCAAGCTCATTCCTCGCCAAGACTTTTGGGTACAGGTTGAAACTAAAATTCTTTTTTTATGACTTGAGTAAAAGAATAGTTGAGAGAGCACATTTAAAATAAACCAACATGTGGAAGCCTTTCCCTAACTGTACCTTTACTGATTATAAATTTTACGAAGTGCCCTTATACCAGGAAAGCAACCCCCTACTAACCACTTTGAAGCATGTTACTGACCTTCGAAGACCTTGAACTTCCCCTTTCTGTTATGGGGTGTGTCATGAGTGACTCTTCACATTAGATCATCACACTTTGGGATTAAGGGTAAGGACATTGAGCTAAAACAATGGTGGGTCTCTGAAATTTACAAGTATAAATAAGCTGATGTGTAAATTCAGGATAAGTAATATGCATGAAAGTAATTTACAGTGATGCCAAAGTTCCCTGTAGCCTGCTTATACAACCTCAGCAGATAAGCTTGTCAAATCCCATACAGTCAATCCAATTATAGGTGGTTAGACTGAGGACAAAAATTGTCAAGGAATACATTAGGAATTCAAGTAATAAAATAATAACAATAATAATAAATATTGATTTCCTGAGTAAAGAACTGTGACCTATTTGAGTACATCTGGACAGTGCAATCAGGAAGCCACATGTGGCTATTGAGCACTTGAAATGCAGTTAGCCCAAATTAAAATGTGCTATACGTCTAAAACCTACACTGGATTTCTTAACAATTAATATTAAAATAAGAATGTGAACTATGTCATTCAAATGTTTTATATTGATTACATGTTGAAATGATAATATTTTGAACACGTTGGGTTGAATAAGATATAGCATCACAATCAATTTCACTTCTCTTAAATGTGGGCACTAGAAAATTTTAAATGATATATGTAGTTTATATTTGTGGATTTCACTATATTTCTATTGAACAATACTGTAGTGAATTGTCAAACATAAAAGTTCTTGGTCATTCATGGCTGTTCGTTTTGACTGAAGACTCCATCAAAAGGGTTCCTCATTTGGGTTAAAGCCCCAAAACATTGATTAAACATTTTTAAGTGTTAGGCCAATGGAGTTAGCATATGGATCAATATTAGGTTTATCTGGTAAAATTGTTTTTTTCAAAGACATGTATGATTGTGGCTATACAATTTGCAAAACTTTAATGACATCTTGAAATTTTAGGAACCACCTTTCCTTTGTATACAAATTATCTGTTCTGTCTCCTACTTTAATACATACATTATATAAAATATGTAATAATAGGTAGTTTATATTTACATATAACTTCATGTTTAGTTAGTATTTTAGTACACATACTATACACTTTATCCTACTTTATTTTATATTTTAGGAATTCTCACTAAGTTCTGGGAACACTGTGAAGGAAATTATTTATAATTGTTGGTCTTATTTTACAATGCCATATTGAAATCTGGCTCTAATTTGCTTGATAGAGGAAATGGTTAAAGAAAAATGGGGAGCAGAATAAAACCAATTTGGCAGTTTGTAAGTCATAGTCAGTTGTCTAATTCTCTTACACCTCACTATTTGCAGTGAATCATGATGCTATAGACATTATACTTTTTCTCTTCATTTCTAACTGAGTAACATGTCTTATTTTTATACTTTATTTTATACATTTTGTTCTTAGATTTTACTTCATCTTTCAAGGGTCCTGAATGAGAGTACATTTCTTTATGATTTAGAAAAATATTTCAAGTAATAAAGTTGCACCAGCATTCAGAGGAAAGAGAGTGGAGTGGACATTTACACTTCGTTACTGACTGTTACTTTTTCACCTTCTCCTAGCTGTAGCCCCTCCTTCAGAAAACCTCCTCCCCCAATCTTAGTCTAGCCATTTGGGTGGGAAGCTGGCTGCCAAGCGTAGTGTTTCCTGCATCACTTCCCCATGGCCACAGGTCTGGTCACTAATCAGAGCCAATTCAAAATTAGTCCCAAGGCTTGTATTGGGAAACCAATAGAGAGACACTCATTTTTGCTGAGAAAATACAATGTATATCTGAAACTATATTGTACCACAAGGCGAGAGCCCTTCTGAAAATATAGTCAGTACACAGAAAAGAAGAACAAAGAGATAGAGAGAAATTTAACAGCCCACCTTTGTACAGCTCAGACATGTGTGTCACAAGTTACCCTGAATTCCTTAAACCAGTTTGAGTTGGGCTGTCACAAGACTGATATTTAGCTAAAACACACCTATGTAGTCATGACATTTGTTTATGGGACATCCTGATGAATTGGTGCCCATTCTAACAACCATTTTGATCAGGTGCTACCCACATTTTTCTGATTTTTTTTATGTAATAATATTTAAAATATTACCTTTGCTTTTAATCAAAAACGTTTGAATAATAAAGTGGGATTTGGAAACATGAATATATCAAGAGTAAGGGTAACCTTCCAGTAGACAGGAAGACAATGAGGAAAGGAAAATACAAATCTATTCACAAATATATAAAACAGGTATTTGTATCATCAAGTTATAAAAAGACATCAATCCACCTTTTCAGCTTTAAAAGGTAATTTGCCCTCTTGGAGTATGTTTCCTCTTTTATTAAATGGGCATTAAAAGTAACTGCTCTGCCTATCTTATAATACCATAAGTATCAAATGGGATACTACCTATAAAAACACTTTTTGTATAAACCATTCTGTGTGAGAAAATAACAATAATAAAGGCAAGTGAAGACTTCATAAATGTAAAGTATTACTCCATTTTATTCACACATCTGATTTTTAGGTTATTTATATTCCCTATGCGTTGAAAGTTCAGTATCAATTCAGTTTCCATGTTAGAAGTACTTTATCATTCTAGATGATAATATTTTTCAATTTTATTATCCTTAAAATTATTTCTAGTGTACTTTTTGTTTGTGCATTTTGTTAGTTGTTACTCTCCTCTCATTACTCTCTAATACCCATCAGAAAAGTATAAAGTTACTTTTACCATTATCTGTTTCTAAAAAAATATCCAAATTCTCTGAACCACAATGTTTTAATATTATTTGTTACCTTTAACAAGGATATTTCCCTTTTTATGCTTTCATTTTATTTGATTATTCTTTTACTCTTTTAGTGAAAGGAATATTTATGGTTTTTAGTTTCAAATGTGACTCATTTTTGTAGAAAGTTTGAAATAGACACATAAAATATATACAAATGTGATCTCAATACCTAGAAATAATAACTAATAACTTACAATTTTATTTAGAGATATTGCATGGGGTGGCCTGTTAGCTCAGTTGTTTCGAACGTGGTGCTGGTAGCACCAAGGTTGCCGGTTCGATCCCTGCATGGGCCACAGTGAGCTGCGCCCAAAGAAGCACTCGCTTCATCTCTTTAAAAAAATAAAAATAAAGAGATATTGAATGGAATATCTCTTTTATAAACTGTTTTATACACTGAAAACATCCTTCCATATTATTAAGTGTTGCTATAAGAGAGTTTCTAAGTCATGTCATAATGCAGATTGATTACCATCACTTTAAGCCAGAGCACATTACATTTCAGAAAGTGGACCAGGTTTCATATCGAAAGGTCAGCCACACTAGACAGTTTCTAATGTCTACCCGTGCTCACAAAGGTGATATAAAAGCATGAAGCAGGCCAGATGTAAGACAAGAGGCATTAAGTGCCTGTATTTTCTCTGGTCTTTATACCTGACTAATTATAATGCCTTTTTAAACTTTAGGAGGGACAAAAAAGCCAAACAAAGCAGATTTCCCAACAGTTTTCTGTTAAAAACAAACAAACAAACAAAACCATGCCATTATGAGACTCTAATAATTCTTACTAATTGGTAGTTTACTTCATAAAACTTTGTGTGGGAATTGACACCAATACTTATTTTACCTAACTTATCTAGGAAGCTAATTATTATTAACTTTGCTTTACCTAGTGATGACGAGATAGAATCTGAATAACAGTAACTTTACGTTGTGCTTCCTTTTGAATAAGAAGCATAAGTATAGTTTCAGTAAAATTTGCTGAAAAAGAAGGTTCTGGTGGGAATATTCTACAGTTCTGCAAGCTTAGACTTTTCAACAATATATGAATGTGACCGCCGTGCCTTTCAAATGTGATGTTCATTATTTTAATTAAAGGTACATTTGTCCATTTGGGCATTACTGGAAAACATTCTACTAATGCAGCAAAATTTAGTTACACTTTGAATCAGAAACCATTAAGGACTATTTTAGGCGGCCCCCTGCAATATCCAGGTGTAAGCTGATACCTATCTTATTTCCTGTTTATGTTGACTCATTTTCCTGAACAATTTGGTCAAATAAATGACTTGTCAATTCTACTTCAGATTGACTATGTCTCTAGGGAAGTCATCAGTTGGTAACAATTGCTGGCCAACCACAGGGAAGACTTGCACAGACTGCAATTTGTTCGATGAAAGCTTCCTCAAGCAAATGGATCTTAAACTGTTTTCAATTTTTGAAGCATCATCAACATTATTCTTTAAAAGTTACTAGGTCAGATATATAATCTACTTAGGATATAGGCATAAAAAATTAGACTATGTAAGAAACAACTTCATTTAGCCACTAATATCTGTTTAACCTCTCTAAGTTTTAGTTTCTTTCTTGTTTAGATAGGGAATATAAAATGCCATCTCTCACAGTGAGGATTAAATAAAGTAAATGCACACATTCAAGGGTATTGCAGCTCTGCAAGTGGCATTGGTGGTAATTAGTAGTCTAACAGATTCTGGCATTACTAGTTCTCCATTTCTTGAAGTGTTCTCAGGAAAGTGAAAAAAAATTTTAAATGAACTTAGAACATGGTAAAATTAAATCTGTTAATTGGTTGATTGAGAGAAATATAGAAATTAAAAATAAAAGAGATCATCTACTAATTTTAAATCTTTGGTCGGGTAGATGGATGGCACATACATTTCCATGTTTGCCATTTTTTCTTGCTTCTGATAATACTTGACACGTAGTTCAAGAAACAGTTATTACAAATACAAATACAAGCTTTGATCAAATTCTAGCAAGATCTTTTCTTTGACAGGACAAGAGAGAGAAAGAGAGAGAGAGAGAGAGAGAGAGAGAGAGAGAGAGTGAGAGAGAGAGAGAGAGAGAGAGAGAAATACATGGAAAAATTTTAAAAATTCAATTATTTTAAAGTAATTCATACTTTGAAATCCCTATTAATGCTACCCTTAGATCTGGTCTAGAAGTTAGAATTGTTCTGCCATTTGCTGTGTAGACTTGGGCAACTAATTTAGCTTATTTGTGCCTCAGTTTCCTCATCTGGCAGTTGAGAGTTCAATATAATTGTCACTTTCTAAAATGAGCACATTCTACTCATTTTAGTAGAAGTGAGTAGAATTCCACTCAATTCTACTCATTTTAGATACTGTTGCTTAGTGTCGTTAAATAGGGATGATTTATACTAACAAATAGTCGCACTCAATTTCAACTGAGCCCTCATTGCTGCTTAATAGTCTTTGTATGCACCCCTTAGTATATTCTTCATAGTAATTTTCCAGAAGCCTTATCAGTCTACTCAAGTCCCTATTCCATCCTACCATCCACATTGGGCACATATAGACCCAAATTAATGAATTATTCATGTAGACATAGACCAACTAATAGCAGCTGGTCTGTAAGAAGCGAGCATCATAAAGAGGATACTGCTCAGGGTACTTTTGGTTCTCCCTGTTTGATACTGAAGAGCTCCCACGTGCACACTGATGACACACCACTTGAAATGTAACGCTTTTTCCACATTTTGACTCATCTGTCATTTTTTTTTCACACGCATCTGTTTGAAGACCAAGTCTTGAAAATATACCTAAATGCCTGCAACCAAAAAAAAGTTGATGGTGTCCCCATTATGTTAATTAAATCCTACCCCCTTATTTTGTTCTCCTAAAAACTCGCTAAATGATCTAAGTGCTAAAACTACATGGTTGGTCCTGAGAGTAGGGCCATTTCACAGTAACAGTGGAATAGAGAGAATATGTTAGAATTGAAATAAGCTTAAGAAAGAACTATACACTCTGACCAAGGTGGGAAAATTAGCTGAAATATCTGCCAAGGGAAAGTGGGAAGTTCTAAGATACCAGATGTCTCTGTGGGTCCAAATTTGGAATTCTTTGTCGCCTTTTAAATCTTCCTTCAGAAGTATCAAGCCTTATAATGCATGTGGTTTGGCATATGGGCTGTTATTTTGCATTTCTAGACTCTGAGTCTGACTTTTCAGTCAGTATCCAAGCTATTTTGCTAAGTTCTTTGATATCTTGGGATATATGGCTCGCAAGAACATAAGGCAAAGAAGTAATGACTTGTTCTTTCCTTCTTCATTTCATTGTAAAGATCTGCAGACAAGATTTAGGGCCTACAGAAGCATAATTGCTGCCTTTCTTTTCTTTCTGGAAGTTGCTTTGATTGTTTTGTTTTGTTTTGTGGATGAATAGGGGATAAAGATGCCCCTCTCCATATTAAAAGTGCCTTAATTTTTTAAACATTAAATTAAATTATCATTGAGGGCAATTTTGGATCTTCTTCTATAGTCGTTTCTCTCTTCAACACTAGCCATCTGAACCTCCCTACTGAGAACCAACTGTAACACTTATACTTGATTTCAGGTGATCAAAACAAGGAGACAATGTAATATGAGAGCCAATTGTTCATTTAGCAATGATAGTTAAATTAGAGACAAATAAATGATGGGCGGAGAAAGGACAATTAAAATTCAAAAGAGACCATTAATATAAAAACGATAAAAGAAGCACTCGTTTCAAAACTAAGACATTAATTTTCATTTACATCTCATTTCTGGATTGCAGGATTGTTCACTAGATGGAATACATTATAGTGGTGGGAAATTACTAATTTGTAAACATCACTTAGCACCCTTGAACATGAATAACTTACCAGTTTATCTGCATTTTCAATTGTTTATAAATCAATGTTAAAATGTAAATAAAGTCTAAATGGATAGTTTCAGACCATCCAACTTATCAGTAACATATAAGTAATGTGAAATATCTAAAAAAAACAAAACAAAACAAAAAACACACTTTCTTCTATCTGTAAAGAAACTATAATACAAAAATCAGAACTGCTAATTATGAACACAAGAAAATGCCACTTTAAAATAGTGACAAATCTCTTTGAAAAATGACATCTATAATGAAAAATCAACTCTGGCAGGAGCATTACACATATTAGTTAAACATTCATGGGAAAGGTTTAAAAGTAGAAACAAGAGAACACAGATACCCTATATCACAAACTACACCCTGGCAGAGGCTTACAGGTCCTGAAATTAGAGGAGATAACCAAAAGTTACCAGATAAATAGACTTTTTCTCCCTTTCAATTTTGTACCAGATAAAAACAGCTATAGAGGAGGGAGAAAGAAAAAAAGATAAAGATGTATATTGAAGCTGGAACCTCTTAGGTTAAAAACAAAAAAAAAAAGCTGAGAAAGCACAGAAATATAAAGTCAGGAATTATGTGTCACGAGCTCTGGAATGGTGAGGTGCTATACCTGCCTTTCTCTTTGAATCAATAATGAGGAGGTTTTCTCACTAGAGGACTAGAACCCAAGGTAAACATCCAGAAGATTCCGCCTGCTGAGTTATCCCAGACTGAGGGAGATGTCATATCAGCCTGGGAAACTGGGAAAACTTAACTACTCAACAGCCCTTCCCTCCCCTTCTTTGCCAAAGGGAGGAGGGTGTGCCCATATGCCCAACCCCAGATGACGACTCTGGTTTGTCTAATCCAGTTGTAGCAATCCCATTCTCCTCTGTTAGTAAATCATGTGGCCAATATTGTGTGCAGCTGTGGGGGTGTGGGGATCTGGGGATATGATCCAGTTCTTGCCAATGAGTCACAAAGGGAAGTCGAATAAGGAGCCTCTGGGGTAGAGTTGTCTAGATTTGGGGTAGAATCAAACAGGATGTCAGGAGGCCATGACGCTTCCTCAATAGCTATCTTGTAGCTGAAGGACTGAAACATCAATGAATTGAGAATGACAGTTAAGACAGAAAACTCCTCGCTCCTTGATATGAACTTTGGGCTTCTTTGCCAAATCTAGAACCACCTACTCCCACACTTCTCACGGCATAGGAAAATTAAAGAGTTTTACTTTTGAGTCTCTCTTGGTTGAGAACTGTGTTACTTGCAGCTGAATCATCGTGACTGGTAGAGAGACTTAGACTGTAAAAGAAAGAGGATTCCATGATTCTAAGGAGGGAGAGTCACTACCCGCTTTGCAGTGACCACCGTGGAGGGGCAAGAGGAGATCAAGAGATAAAGTTCTGCTGATAAACCAAGGAGAGGGAATCCCTGTTCTGGGTTACATGTTTGTGCTATTTCTACCTCTGATAATGAAGTTTTCCACAACCAAGTGTGAGAGGATACATATTCTTCATCAGTAGAAGCAATACCAGAGGTGGAAACACCGTTGGTAAAATAGTCAACAAACTCTTCAGTTCTATGTCTTCCCTAGGACATTTTGTGTCATTTGGCATTTCTATCAATAAGTTAATTAGAAACAGTCATTTTGTTTTTAAGAGGCATCAGGGAATTCAGCAATGCCTAGAAATTTCCTAAACGATAGTTCATACATATTGAGTCTCACATACGTTTTATGGTTTCATTTAAATATGTGAGAGTGTTTACACACATACATACACACACTGAGACACACACAGATAAATTTTAAATCCCCCTTAGATTCGGAATTTCTCAAAGGCAGTGAGTGTCCACAGTGCAGTGTACTTACTGGAGAATTAATATTAATTGAACAAAAGGAAACTTTAAAACTCAAATATTCATTTTATACTACAGATACATTGTATTATCTAGGTCACCATATAACATATTACTGTTCTACTCAGCATAACATTTTGTGTTTCCTTAAACATCTGGGGAAGCCAAAAAAGGGTGATGCTAATAAAAATGTAAATATTAATATAATAAAAATGTAACTATAAATATAATAAAAATGTAATTCTCTGAACAACTTGAAGCTTTGTTTTGCTGTCAGTCCTTCATGCCTATCTTTGATTGTGATATTGATTTGGGATATAAATTTTCTTAGTTTTTCATTTTCTTGCAAAGTCTCCACCAATGCCCAATTTTACTCTTTATCCTTTTGCCTTTATTACAAATACAAAAAATAGGCTGGAGATCTCTTTAGAGTGAAAAAAGTTTTCACACTTGCATAACTCATACAGCTGAAATGGCCTGAAATCAACAGTCCCCAGAAAAGCATCTTTGAAAAGACGTCAAGACTGAAAATCAGTAATTGCAAAAAAGTATTTTGAAAAGAATAGTAAGGAAAAGGTACTGTGAAACTATACTGAAGAGATAAAAATATCTAAAATGAGAAGACATTCACTTTGGAAACTTCATGGTTTTGAAAATTTTACATGTCTGAGGGTTTTGTTTTTGTTTTTTATTTTGTTTTTTAACCCCTAAAATTTTCGTGGAATTACAGATGTTTGAAGCTCCCAAATTGGCTATGCAATTCTTGGCAGAGAAATTAGATTTCCAGAACAGCTTTTTCACCAAATAATATATTAGGATAATTACTTAGTTGGCAGAAGAAATGAGCAAGAATTGACTTCATCTAAGTCCCCCAAAAAGGGTAAAAGGAAAAGTCTGGAGATAGGAGCAAAATGAATAGCTTAATGAAGAGGAAATATATTGGGATGGAAGGAGCAGAGAAAATAATCAAGACAGGGAAAGGGGATGATTTGGGGAGACTGAATAAGAAACTCCAGAGGGGTTTCTCTCTAAGGAAGAGACTGATGTCCTGAGAAGTTAGAACTTAGTCCTCTCTGCACGTCTCTCTGGATGGACCCTGTCCTACAACCCCTGTGGGATCTGGCCTAGAACAAGGAAGGCCTGTAGTGTCTGTGCGTGGGCAGCTAAGGGGAGCCTTTGTGTAAGTAAATGGTTCCCAAGAAAGCCCGACTGATAATAGGTTCGTGGGTTCCCCCAGGACAAGGCCTTGGGCACGTCACTGTGTGAATTTGGCAGTTATCTCCTTTATATTCCCACACAACCCTCTCAAGACTTGTGGGAATTTCATTTTTCACTTTTTCTCCCTGTCTCTTTCTTTCCCAATCTGGAAAATATTGTAATGTCTGAGTTCACTTCCTACACCCCTTCTCATCCTGGGGCTGAGCTAGGTTTTGCTGCTCTTTTGTTTTGCACAGGCTGGTGAGGTATAAATATATATCCCTACCTCTGGCTTCTCCCTTCTGCTGGTTGTTTTTAATGGCACAGAGCCTCCTATCCCCTTGTTATCTTTATTGAAAACACGTTTGTTGCATGAATTTGCCTAAGTTCTTAGGATGTTAATGAAACTCTGAGCCCTCACCACCTAAAATCTGGTACAATTTGGGTATGTTAAGGTATGACTACAAACCACGGTGATCTTTGGTCATTTGAACCAATCTGAAGCAATGCTTTGTCCGTGGAGCTTTTGGGATGCCCGCGGTCACTAGCTCGGGGCTGCGGTGCATCCATAAGGGCACTTGGCTGAAACAAATTCTGCCTAACTCAAACATAAGAAATGTATTGGAAGAATATGAAGATATGATTAATATATTCACAGAATTGACAGCAGGCTCTGTTCTGGACAGGGAAGAGTTTGGAGGGCCGAGAAAGAAAAACTCAGCAGTCGCCTCATATTAGGGACATCTAAGTCATCATGAGTGAGCACCAAAGATCACTTCTTTGTTTGATTCAATTAAGAGTCAAAAGGCCAGTAAGGTAAGACATTCCAACTAGCTGAACAAAGGTCGCATGCCTTCTCCTGGGCAAACGAGAATAAGCAGAACCTCTAGCCCCACTGAGTTCCATAGTCAGATGTATAAATCTGGATTTTCCTGCCCTGCAAAACTACACCCATGGGAGAGATATAATTCCCCAAAATAAAATTATGACACTGTTGAGAGCTATAAAGGAACGCTGGGCAGCCCATAATAATGTAGGTACATTACATAAAGTTTTCTGTTTCCTAAGGTTGCACAGTGTCTGGTACATAATGGGTGTTTAATAAATATTTGTTGAATGAGTGAAATACCCCTGTCTCCCAGAGGTCCTGAGGAAGGGTGATCACAGGCTAGAGTGTTCAAGCAATTATTAATTTTCAGGATAAATCCCCCTTGGAGTCGCAGTCTGGGCCTCTGCCAGACCAATCCCTGATGACAGGAAGGTGTGAGGTATGATGTGGATTCAAGGGAACACAGGAAAAGATGGGGACCAAGGCCAAAAGATCTGTCCATCATTTCTCTCTCTTTCTCTTTAACTGTATATCAGATCCTACTTTTATTACCTGCCTTTAAGGCAGAAAAGAGACTTAGTGTTATTTACTATGGAGCATTGCCATATCACAGGTACTAAAAAAGATCATAGTACAATTAACACTGAAGAGTTGAAAAGAATTATTCACCTGTTCAAAATATTCCTCGTTGGGATTCAGTTTGTTTAAACAGCATGGGGTATTTTCTTCAGTGCCCTTCAAAAAATAATCTTTTCTTTTTGTTCATTGGAACAAAGAGTTATCACTGGGAAAATGAAGATACTTTACGGCAAGCTCTTGTGAATCTAGAATTTAAGGAAGATTGTGTATCCCGCATCATTTCTATGGTACCCTTCTATTATTTACTGGATAGTCACTCAAATATATTTTGGAATATAACCTTTTATGTAAGAATAGTTTTAAATAAAGAAAACCTTTCTAGTTTTGTGGTAACTTTGGCCGCAAATAAAAGATACCACTTTGTTTTCTCTTGGAAACTGAGTATAATCATTAGTAAATATTATCTTCACACTGCCTTTTCCTACTGCTATTTCTACAACGGTTGAACCAAAAGGTTGAAAGAAATTTCATGAATAAGAATCAACACTAGGCATCTTTGATTCCTAAGAAATGCTATAATAACCATTCATGATGGGTGAAGAAAACAAAAGTGGAAAATTATAATTACTGAATTGTAATTATTTTTAATAAACGTTAAAAATTACTTTTAACGTTTAATATAATTTAATAAATGTTTAATTCTAACATAACTTAGTGAATTATTTTGGCTTTAAATACGATCAAAATCGCTACGGGTGTGCTGTATATAATCAACTGGTGAAAATGAAGACTATAAAGTCACAACCTGATTTTTTTTTTTACAGCTCCAAAAATATAACATCACGCTAGGATATTTATATCTTTTGCTCCTTCAGAACTAAACTCACCTGTTCACTAAGTTCTTACAATCCTTGTTTCAATTCAAGATTTTTTGAGTGAAATTGGACCAGGATGCTATGCCAGACAGAACAGGATATACAAAGGAGAGAATGATAACAAATATAAGGCACAGATAAGTTACATGACACGTGAATGGTAATAAGCCTGTTACTGCTAGAACTGTGTCTAGCACCTGCTTCCTGGGTCTCAATCCGTCCAGTGTTCTTTTCACAGAATCACTCTGCCTTCCAAGTATGGATCTAGGTGTACGGAGAAAGAAAGAGTGAACACAGAACATGGAGAAATTCTCTCCAACTAATGCTGAGAACAAGCAACACTGAAAAGGGTATTTGCCCCTCAAATGGTAGAACCACCTGTAAAGGGGAAAAACATGCAGAAGACAGCTTTGTGTTTAACAAGGGTATGAGAAAACTCCTTAATGCTTGAGAAGAGTTGAGATGCTGAAAGTAGAAAACATGCATGCTCGCTCCAGCAACACTCAATTTCTCTTTGAACAATAAGAAAAATTTCAAGGCAAAGGTAATATGTTAATTCTTCCCTGGACTTGTTAAACTCTTCATTACGTGATCTGGCTTATACCCAGTATTTCTTATTTCCTTCCACATTCTTTTTGAGTTAATTTTCCTCATCAAATCTTCATAATAATACTTCCAGTAAATAGGAAATACATTATTAACCTATGTCCATTTTATAAGTGAGGCAGCTGAGACCTGTGAAGGTGATGTAAATGGTTTAGAGTCACACAGCTGGTACATGGCTGAGATCATGTCGACAGTGCCAACTCATGGAGCAATGATGCTTCCTCTCTAGACTGACTCTCTTCTCTAGTGTACAAGACAGGATAATACAGAAGACTTCAAAAGCAACTGCAATATGTATATGCAAGTCTTACATTACATTTCTTTTATGTACTACTTCAGTTTTCCAATAGGAGAATCTGGCTTAGAGTATTATAAATACCACATGTACTTCATCTATCTAAGTAGCATTTTGTTATGCCTCAAATGTATATCTATTTAAGGTAACTGAATGGTGAAAAACTAAAAGACATATTTGGAGACTATTATATATGTAGACTAACATATATGATCATTTGGGGAAAAAAGATGGCTAGAAAAAAAGCACTGAGTAGATTATATTCACAAGGAAACAAGAATAGACATATTTATAATTTTAACATGATTCTATTGCATATCCCAGTGGAACATTATTTTTCACTTAGTGTTTTATTTTATCAATATCTATCTTTTCATAAAGCAAAATTATTAAGAGTGAAGAAAATGACTTCCTCAAAGGTAATGAGGTAGACATGTACACCAGTAGACCACCATATATTTGTAGAGCTTAGGGCTAGAGGAAAACAAATGGATTTAACAATGAATAGCATCAGGATGGTTAATATTGAGGGTTTGAAAAGCTATCATCATCTTTTTACTGAGGTCAAGGAAAACAGACTCCCTAAGAAGGCAGAGCAGTGAGGAAAGGAAAAACTGGCTTAGATCATTTGGAGATGGCGGGTTAAAACTCTCTATTTTCAACCTATTTCATTGTTTGAGTAAAGTAGCAACTCCAGAGGGACAGTCTCTCTACCTGTCCTAAATTGCTAAAGCGAGCATGCTGAAAAGAAGGGAGCATCTTTGGGTTATTTCTTTTATCAACAGAAAATACACTTCTTGGTCATAAAAACCAGAGACAACAAAGACTAGCAATCAGAGAAAAACTGTGGAGGAAAAAAATCTACTTCCATGCCCCCGCCAAAATTCTATAAGATAATTTAGGAATTAAAAAAAAACACACCAAATTTTAAAGTGTAGGTAAAAAATTGCTGGAGGTTAGAGGCTAATTCTAATATGTTGGATACTTTCTTTCTTGAGGGTAAGAAGGTGATGGAATATAATGGACAACCTTGGGACACTCTAACCAATGGTGTGAAGGCTGGGTTTCCAAGGTAACAGAACAATAAGTGCTCTAGAAAGCTGGATTAAACCCATAAGGAAGAGGTAATTTTCAATGAAATAGGGCCAAGGAAACATACTACTCAACACGGTCATAATTGTATATAGAGCATTCTCTCTTTCAAAATAAAATACTCCAAGAAAATTTATAAAATCTTACAACACACAGTGACTACAGTTAATAATAATGCATTGTATGTTTCAATGTTGCTCAGAGTAGATCTTAAAAGTTCTCACCACACGAAAAAATATTCTGTAACTACGTATAGTGATAGACATTAGCTAGACTTATTGTGTTGATAATTTTGCAATATATATATAAATATTGAATCATGTTGGACACCTGAAACTAATATAATGGTGTATGTCAATTATAACTTAACCAAAACAAAACAGTTAAAAAAAAAAAAAAAAAGTCTAACAACAGAAGAATACACGAAGTCTGACAATTAAGTTTGCAAAATGTTGCTAAAAATTTTTGACATCAGAGGGATTATTCATCATGAATTTGTACCAACTGGACAAACAGTTAACCAAGTTTACTATTTGGAAGTGATGAAAAGGCTGTGTGAAAAAGTTAGACGACCTGAACTTTTCGCCAACAATTCATGGCTCTTGCATCACGACAATGCACCAGCTCACACGGCACTGTCTGTGAGGGAGTTTTTAGCCAGTAAACAAATAACTGTGTTGAAACACCCTCCCTACTCACCTGATCTGGCCCCCAGTGACTTCTTTCTTTATGCGAAGATAAAGGAAAACGTTTTGATCACATTCAGAACATCAAGGGTAATATGATGACAGCTCTGATGGCCATTCCCGAAAAAAAGGGTTCCCAAATCGCTTTGAAGCATGGACTAGGCACTGGCATCAGTGCATAGCTTCCCAAGGGGAGCACTTTGAAGGTGACTGTAGTGATTTTCAGCAATGAGTTATGCAGTACTTTTCCTAGGATGAGTTTGTGAACTTAATTGTTAGACCTCGTATGTACACCCTGTAAGTATCCATTGGGCTAACAGGCCAGGAGAAGTTAAAAGTGTATACATTCTCCCTATTTTAAAGATGAAAAAAATGAAGACTTTCTGGGGTTAAGTACCTTCCCTAATGTTACACAACTGACAGTTTGTAGAAATCATTTGACCTATCTCTCAAGTCCAGTGTCTGCACTCTTTCCACCAAGATGCTTCCACCTAAACCTGGGACTTAAACATGTTAAGGGCCACATGGGTACCTGTGTGAATGGAAATCCCCCCATTTTTTTCAATACATGCAGCTTTGTCCCAATGATTCTTTCTATGTCAATGCTGTGATGTTTGGGTATATAGACCCAGTAGCTCAAGAGAAGGGTCTGGGCTCTATAAACAGACTAGCAAGTCACACACTTAAGAAAGGTGCTTTCTGCTATGGGTTTTGAACACACCAGATATCATTAAAAGGTGAGAAGACCAAAGAGCTAATATAGTCCTGGAAATACGGACAGTTAAGAGCATAAAAGAGGGAGAAACCTCAGGGGGGGAAAACTTAGCTCCCAGGAAGAAAACCAAGAAGGAAAGACTTAAATGTTAAGAGAAAAACCAGGAGAAACTGGTTTTATAGAAGTCCAGTGACAAGACAATTTCAAGAAAGCGCGAACGGTCAACTGTAAAATATTATAGAAAGGTCAAGTATGGTTGTACAGTTTTAGTAGATTATACAGTATTCTCAGAACAAAGCCTAAACTAAGAAACAGTCTAAACCTAAACAAACACACAAACAAAAAGACTCCACATTATACGACTCTACCAGAGGAGGAAGAGAGCCCATGGAAAGGCTTTTTCAACCCAACGTGTATGAAGAAACTACCATACCCCCTGAGCCTGTGACTAGGGAATGAGATCACACAGGCTCTTCAGCTCGCTGTACATCTCCTCAAACTCCTTTTCCTCAATTAGTTTACAAAATCCCTAAAGTGTGTCTCACCTGAGGTCCCCCATTCTTTCATCCCCATGTAGCTTGTCATTTCCCTCCTCCCTTGCGCCTCATTTCTATAGCGATGCCTGATCTGTTGATGATGACGACGATGATGATGATGCTGTTTATTGACCACTTACTATATGCCAAGTACTATGTCAAGTACATCACATGACTATTTTTAATTCTCAGAACAACAGGCTCAGAGAGGCGAAGGAAGTTGCCCAAAACTATAGATAAAGAAGGAGCAGAGCCAGGATTGCAATCCAGGTCTGTGTCTGGCACCATGGCCTGGGCTCTCCAGCACCACACCATACTGAGGAGCCTCCTTGAAAGCACACCACAGCCGACTCTGTTCCCAGTGGAGACGATGGCACAGCTGTGGCAAATGCCTTGCTTTCATGTCAGGAGACATTATTGTCTTCTTCTTCTATGTCTAGGTGTAGCTAGGAAGCATCTGCTGCAAAGATGGCTGCATTTGCTTCATTCATAACTCAAAACTGTAAACAGCGCTTTCACATCCCATCACCAGCATTAATGCAAGCACAGTGCTTTATCAGACTGAGCCATCATTTGATGAAATAAAGCCCCGGTGAGCCAGCCCCAGTGGGCCCATGAACTTGTCTAGGCATGTCTGAATCCGAAAGAGAACACAACTTAGACCCCAACTGAAATGCCTGACACATATAAATCTGCAAGAAATCTAGCTCAATGGTTTAAAATGCTGAGTTGCACAGACACTCAAGCATTAAGAGAGACAGCATGAAAAGCAGCTGTGGGATGAATAGGACCGGAGGTTCCCATAAACAGAGAATGGAGGTCCTAGACTGGGAAAGGCAGGCTGGGAAAAACTGAAAAGGATCTTTTTTTTTATAAACAGAGGTTTTGAAATGCTCAAGGAACATTCATGCTTAAAGCAGATTTACCTTAGAAGAGAGAGAATTGGTAAAAAGGGCCAATTTAAGGCGATCTGTAAGTTAAAGGGAAATATAAGCAAAGCTTTATCCACACAAAGCTTCGGCTAATCAGAGTTTATCATTTAAATTGTGAAAATTACTTTGTTTTTCTCTATAAAAAGAATTAGGTAACAGACCTAGTCCCCTTTTCAGTTTAGCTACCTACCCAAAGTTTAGTAACAAAACTATGTATAAAATTTTAGGGACCAACTTTATTGTAGACAAATGATGGTGGACAATTGATACATACATACATACATACATACATACATAGGTGATGACTGACAGATCATTGACAAATTGGTACAGTAATACCCCCTTCTCTGCAGTTTCACTCTCTATGGTCTCAGTTTCCCACAGTCAACAGCAGTCCAAAAATATTAAAAGGAAATTTCCAGAAATAAACAATTTATAAGTTTTCAATTGCATACTGTTCTGAGTAGTGTCATGAAACCTCGTGCTGTCCGCTCTGTCCTACCTGGGATGTAAACTTATCCCTGGTCCAGCATATCCCTGCTACCTGCCTGTTAGTCATTTAGTAGCTGTCTTGGTTATCAGATGGACTGGCATGGAACGGCAATGCTTGTGATTGTGTAACTCTTATTTTGTTTAATGATGGTCCCGAAGTGTTATAGTGATGCTGGCAATTCAGACATGCCAAAGAGAGGCTGTAAAATGTATGTATGTATGTATGTATGTATGTATGTATGTATGTATACATGTATGTATGCATGCCCAGGAAAAAACACTGTATATATTGTTCAGTACTATCTGTGTTTCAGGAATCCACTGGGGTTTTGGGAACGTATCCCCCATGGATAAGGGGGGACTCCGGTATAGAATATGAAGAAACTTGGCAGGCTTTGGTGATTCGTTAAATGTGGGAGATAAAAGAATTAAAGGAACCAAAGATGACTGCCAGGTTCTCTAGCTCCGGTGGCGGAGGAAAAGATGCTGTCCATTGCAAATGAAAATAAATCCTGAGAAGCAGGGAAGTAGAAGTAGTTCAGTCTGCACATGTTGAGTTTGTTGAGTATGAAAGGCCTGGAAATAACCAGAATGTAGTTAAATACATGAGTCTAAAGCTTGGAGTAATGTACTGACTTGGAGATAGAGGGTTTGGTTGCTTTTGTTTTGTTTTGGGTTTTTGTGTGTTTTGGGGGTTTTTTTTTTTGGTTTGTTTGATTTGGGGTTTTTTTGTTTGTTTGTTTAGCAGCAGTATAAAGAACTGCTTTATATGAGAATAAAAGCAATCACCCAGGGAGAATGTCCCCTCTTCCTGGATTTAGCCATAATAAGAGTAGAAACAATTCAAGAACAGAATTTCCACAAACACCATCATTGAAAGGGAAAACAATATAGGAAATAAGCAAAAAGTTCTAAGTGGAACCAGGAAACAATGTTTGGAAAATAAAGGGATTGGGGTGTCAAATGAAGCCGAGATGTCCAGTAAGAAAATATTGAAAATATTAAAAAGTCTGGGCAGTTAGAAGATTACTTGCGGCCTTATGCAGAGCAGTCTTAGTAACAGGGTGGGAGCAGAAGCCACTCTTTTGAAAAGTACAGGTAAGAGGAAAGGAAGATGAAGGAGGCAGAAACCCCTGCAGAAATCAAAGGACTTGAAGAGGAAGTTAAAAGCAGAAGGGGGCTTGTGTTTTATCTTCCAGCTGGAAGTCTGAATGGAGACCTGTGACAAAGGATTAGAAAGGGCTGAGGAAGGTAAGTGGAAGTTCAGCAACACACACGCAGGCATGGTGCAGAGTAAGCGCCTGAGGATTCCCGCCTTGTCCCCCAGAGGATACACACAGGTGCTGAGAGAACCAACAAACCAGAAGTGAGCCTGGGGAAGGAATGAGAGGCCACAGAATGCATGTCCATAGGAATGGAATCTGTGGAGGGCGCTACTGAGCTACATGGATACCGGGACACCTTTCACAAAGGACCAGATGCCATCAGCTGCACCCCAGTCAACACCCATGCCCAGGGGTAAGATCAACTTAGCCACACTGCATTCAAAACTAGCAATGGTCCAGGGAAATCTCTGAACAGGAGCTTCTGCCTCCATGCCAGGGAGTCTGTTGACATCCCCTTATGGAGAGGAGAGAGTTCTTCATAAGAAAGGGGAGAAACTGCCCTGATAAGGAGTATAACTTTGACTTGAATAGTCATTTATCCAAACGATGACTCTGAAACAACACAAACAATACTTTTTAAAGTTTGAAAAACTCCATATTTCAAGAGGATATACCTCAGGTTTTGACGGTTTTGTTTTCTGGTTTTATTTTTCCCACTATGAGGGAAATGGAGGTTAGAGTGCAAGATGAGATCAATTATTTAAAATTCTAGTTTTTGCGCATGTTAAATATAGTGTACAAATTTTCACCCTTTTGTGCTTGCAAACAAAATGTCTTTGCAAACATAGCCAAGATAATGGCAGGATCTGTGTTGCTCGGGATGCTGATAAAATAGTTGCCCACATTTTTTATTAACACGCGGGACTAACCAACAAAAAAGTAGATGGTGGGGATAAGGAGGAGGGCCTCATTCCAGGTGGCAGAATCCTCAGAGTGGCCGGATCTTTTTTCATAAAGGTGGAAGAAAAATGGCATTATACATGCCATTTTGTAGAGAAGGCAGTAAACTGACAACATCCTTCAACTCTGTGGTTTCCTGCATTTGAGGAGATGCAACGGAAATGACATATTCACGGGAAAGCCATATTTTAGTTCTGGTAAAGAAGCCAGAACATTTTGTAAAAAAAGTGAGGATGTACCACAGGAGAGCTGATTTATCATAGGATGAAGTTTGAATAGGGAGCGCAGTGAAGTTTGGGTCCTTTTTCATAATGAGGAGCACAGCTCATGATGCCAAGCAAAAGACAACCATAAAAAAGAATATATTTAGGGCGCACAGGGGATGAGCCAACAATGATGTTTCGAAGAGAATTCTGGTGTAAGTGGCTTCAGTATGAATGCTGGTTGATATCCCAGATAGAGTTGGAGGCCTTGGGAAGCCAGCAATATGAGACCAATTTGAAATCACCAGGTCAAAGAAAGGCCAGTCCCTCCCCGGGACGGAGGCCTGGCCTGTGGGTTTTGAGGCCAATTCTGGTACAGGTCCTGATTAGCACTGACACACATTTCTGAGTAGAAATTTCAGGCCAGGGAGCAGTGTCTGCTGTCCTGAGCAACAAGCCCAAGCTGCCTTCAGCTCTCAACACCTGGTAGTAACGACGTCCATCATTGACCAAAGTACAGACACTTTCTAAATCACCCACCCTTTCATCACCCAAAGTCTCTTTTATTCTCTTTCCCCATCAGACCTGGTTTTGTAAAATATTATCTATTATTGAGGAGAGAGGGAAGTCAAGTATTTAAGTGGTGGGAAAGGCATCAAAGCATTAAGCAGTAAATTCTGGATCATTTTGTAGATCAGTCAGAATTTCTAGAGAGCGAGCCAGATCTTATGGAGGGAGAAGATCAAAACAAGAGCAAACTGGCAGAAATGTGCAGTGGTTTGCATTCTTTTAACCTCAAGAATGAGAGCAGCCAAGAACACAGCATTTTACTGAGGAGAAGCCAAAAGGTCTTCCGTAAGCTCAGCTGTACATAGTCCACTCCTGGCGGCCTCCACCCGATCAGAATGCCGTTACCATAAGAAAATGCAAATTAAGAATTAGATGATCATCAGAGGCACAATGACTCTTGATCTCCTTAGTGCGTACCTGGGGAAAGGATGAGGCGGTGGTGCCGGCTGCACACTGGAATTATCCGGGAGCTTTAAGTGCTGCTTTTGGTAGTCCCCCAGCTCATTCTAACCAGTATCCCAAGTTGGAAGCGACTGGTCTTGGGAGTATTCTGAGGGAAGCTTGTACCCGAGACAAAGAAGGTCGCCCTGAAAGGGAAGACTATGACTTCTATATAAAGGCATTAGCTTACGCTGGCGCACATCAGTTTCTGAGTTCATGGGAACTTTGTTTCTCCTACTGGTCCCGGTCAAGTAGTAAATAAATCATGCAGTTGCCTGTTACATGGAGTCACCGGATGTACACAGCAGCATCGCCGCCAGGGAGGGAACTGGAGAACCCCGGAATGGGAAACACGAGGTGCTCACTCTCCTGGCATCCAGGTGTGGGGAAGCTTGGCTGCTCTCCCTGCCCATCTCATCTCTCCAGTGGACCAGGCCCACTCCCCGTGGGAATACAATATGGAGGATGCATCATGTAATGGACAACCACTGAGTCACTTATACGTTCTGGTTTGAAGATGTAGTGATAGTTCATGATAAAATAAGGAGCATCCAACCCACTGGAAAGGTGAGGCCGACCTGAGACTAGAGAAAGAAATTGACATTTCAAGGTCGGACAAGGCAGTCAGAAATGATATGGTACAGTTGGAAAATGATGTAAAGGGCAAAGATACAAAGCTTGGTCCCAGAGGAAGAAGTATAAGATATTCTTTCGGTTCTTAAAATTTTGAAAATAATCCTCTGACCCTGCTAGCTCATTTCAGGGCCTTAAGGACCCAGATAATGCAGGTAGGAGCATCGGACGCAGAGGCTGTAACCACCTGCACACCACAGCCAAACACCCACTTGCTTAATTTAACGTCAGACTCAGGCTTCTCCACAATAGCAGTGTTTGGCCACATTTCTAGTGTTCTTTCATTTTATGACTTGCTTTCATATTTGTTTGTTTATAGCTTACAATTTATTTTCACCCTGGCAATGTGACTTGTTATATTATGTCAGATGTGTCCTTCTCAGCATAGAAGAAAATTAGTTGTGAAGACCTCCTCTGACACCACATCTAAATCATATAGGACTAAATTTTCAAATATTCCAGATGAGACAAACTATTAAGCAAATATTGCACACAAGAGGATTTCGGAAATTTACACATAGCTTTTAAACTATGGCAGTATAAACTGTTTATATGAACTTCTGCCTTAGCCAAGATGACAATTTAATCCCTACAAGATCTATATGTGCAAGTGACCAGCCCAATGTCTGGTGGATATCTGACACGCGGTCATGTTAATGAAGTCTGAATCTGAGTCTTACTCTTAGAAGGAGGCAATGGACGTGTGATTCTAACCAACAGAACTGAAAGTGAGAATATTTGGGAGAAAACGACTGTGCACTTTAAAATGACAAATGCCAGAAAAGGCGGATGGTAGATTTTTGTCTCATGTGGTTTGGCTGCTTCAAGCACAGTTTAAAAGGCATGTGCCTGAATGTGTTCAGCTTGGTTCTTGAACAGGCTCCCACCTCCCAACCTCATGTGAGGCAGCTTTCTTCTGCCTCTACCTATTGCCTTTGTTTATCTCACTTCCGGCCCATTTTACCTTTCCACTTTTGTGAGACTGTCAGCTCCAGACACTCCTGTCTCATTCCTAAACTGTATTTTCCATTTTCCATCTGACATGTACCAACACCTTTCATAGTTCTGGTATTTGATAATATACCTTACTTGGCTCCCCAATGGGTCTTGGGAAGCCCCATTTTCTAAGAACTGGTCTCACAACAATGATCACCAACATCTGGCTATGAAGAGAATGTCCACTCAGTACATCAAGACAACAACAAAACAACTGCATTCCCTTCATTGCCCTCACACACTATCAGTCGATTCCACCAGTATTTATTGAGTATGCTCTGGTACAAGTTCTTCTACTATATCCTGAATCACACTTCTCTAACTTCATCCTTTCCTGGAAGCTGGCACTTTATAGTGTTTTTGTCATTATCATTAATTATTTGTTACTAACTTTCAACTAAATATCTGCTACAGAGCATGATTTCCATTTTTAAGGTGAGCATAAGCTATTTGAGAGCATAACCAAGGCTTGAAAGTGATGCTTCACTCACCTCCTCTAATGCTGGAGATATTTTTCTTCCTTCTTTTCTTTTTGCTCTGTCATGCAGTTGGAGTGCAAGCTGACTGCAGCAATTTCACCAGATACCACAGACTAATGGCTATGGGACTGCTGCCAGTTGCCCTGTAGACATGTGCTTCCCATCGGCTTATCTTTATTCATTATTCTGTTCTTGATATCATTGTGCAAAAAAAATCTGAAGATTACGAAATAACAAGGTTTTCCAATATGTTGCTGTGTTTAAACATGTGATAAATTAACAAGGGGATACTGCAATGAAAGCATTTGCATTTAATTTTCATTCACGGCACAGAGCTAATACAGCACTAGAGAAAGTGATTTGGTTTATTCTCAAGAGTTTGGGTGAGCATAAAACTAAATAAAGCTGAACCGCAACACGGTAGGATTTATTAAATCTGCAAAACCAAACAAAGTAACACCCTAAACAGTGAACCCAAGTGCTTTTTCCTGTCCTTTCAAATCATCAGAGCATAGATGCAAGATTTCCATAAATTTAGCAAAATATCATGGTGAAAAAGTATTCTGTATGCCAGTATCCCACAGATACATATTTTCTTTAAGGGAAATTTTCATTATAAAAAAAAAAAAAACTTAATGAGAGAAACAAGAAAAGAAGATGAGAAATTTTGATCTACCAGTTTCTTCACTCAATCATCTGGGTCATCCCATATGTTTTGCAGGGTTTTGTTTACCCTTTATAAAAACATTACAATAAAATAAAATCATCTTCCTGTTCACCTCATGGTAAAAATGAGACGTTTTCTGAGATGACACTTACAAGGTCCATTTAACTTTTTAAAGAGATTTTTAAAGGAACTATAAGAAGAATAAAGTAACTTTTCAATGATGTATTAACAATTTGATTTGGAAATCAGTATTTCTGTAGATATTTACTATAGGAAAGTTTGTACAGATTTGTTGGATGGATATCACTGTTTTGATAGAACGAGGCACTGGTCCAAGTACAGAGACTTAAATCTTAAATATGAAACAGTCCTTTGTTTTGCTTTTCTCATTCTTTGCAAAGCTCATTTTGTGGCTTTAAAAATATTTATTCAAGGGAGACTATCCTCAGGAACTACAACCAAGAAGTTGCCAACTTGATACTATTTGAAAGGATGCCAAAAATACCCTTGCAGAAAACATCTCCCTATTTCCTCCCTGATGCCTGAAATTTCAACAATCATGATTCACCCCGTGGCGCTGGTGGTTGACATCTTCCCATACAATTTTTCCCCCAAAATAAGACTGAGTCTTATATTAATTTTTGCTCCAAAAGATGCATTAGGGCGTATTTTCAAGGGATGTCTTATTTTTTTCATGTACAACAATCTACATTCATTCAAATACAGTCACGTCATCTTCTTCTGGAACATCGTCATAACGTACTAAATGCGTCCATCTGGCTGATGATCTTGACTGGGGCTTATTTTTAGGAAAATATGGTAGTAACCTTTTGAGGTGAGGAGGGTCAGGAGGTGGTACAGCTTCTCAACCAACCACATGATCACTGTACCGTACTATCATTCAGCCATTTCTCCGTATTATTCACAAAGATATTCTGACATTCTGGTTTACTGAAACCTCGCTATGTCATCGCTGCAGCACGTGCATCCACACTTATTTAGAGGAGCTTTCTTGAGAAGTCTTTGGATGAGCCAAAAGGATGCTAACAGGTAGGGTGTTGAGCAGAGCGGAGCAAAGGAAGCATTGCCACCACTGCACTCCCCTATACACTGGCTAGAGAAGAAAATCAGATTGGTTTTTAGTGACCACTACATTTGCATCTAAATGCTCGTGAGTTATATTTTGCAAAATCCTCTTTAGAATTTAACTAGATATTCTCTTTCTTTAAAAAATTATTACATTAGCCCAGTTTCGACATTGTCTCATTCTCCATTTCTCTCACTCTCTCATTTTCAATGGTTGCTTAGAATTTCAAAGAGTTCTAAAATAAACCTAAAAAGTTTCTTCAGCATCCTTAAATTGTTAAGGTCTGAACATCTGAGTTTATCTAAAGTAGGTTGTTTTCTCTTTACATCTTAACCTATAAAAAACTATAATTTATTATTTATATTCCTTAATAAATGTTTTCCTGTTTAAAGACCACTGTTTATATTAGAGAAAAGAGACACAAAACAGGAGTTAAATAGCTCTGCCTTCTTTTATCAGTTGTTAGTATCTATTAACATAACCAGCTTCCCCCAAATTGAGGGAGAGAACTGAGGCCTTTGCTTTTTCTTAACAAATCTTACCGGATTAATTGACTAATTCAACTGTGTGCACATATAAATTTGATTTTTAAACGTTAATCAGTAAGGAAGTAAAAAAGAATCTGTAGCCCCAATTTTATATCCTGCAGAAGGCATAGATCCTATTAGTAGGAGAGAAAATACTCTATTTGAAATCTATATTTTTTCAGGTATGGATTAATTTTATTCTTGAAAGTTCACTAAGTTCTGGGCACATACAAATAAATAACAGGACATTTTCTAAAACTATCTTGATTATGATAAGTTCCCAGGTGTCATTATCAGAAGATCTCATGAAATTCGTTTACATAGAAGAGCACTGCTGTAGCAAATGCCTAAACATGAGGAAGTAGCTTTGGAACTGTGTAATGGATAGTGGCTAAAAGAGTTTGGCGGTGCATGCCAGAAATATGAACATTATGAGCAATTCTGGGGAAGTCTCAGACAGAAATGAGGAACATGTTATTGGAGACGAGGAAGACAAAGAGGCAAGGCTGCCCTGCAGGGCCATGGGGGGGTTTGGGTGACACTAACCCAGTAGGTCTGAAAGGTGGGCCATTAAGCCAAAGAGGATTATTCTCAAGCCTTAAGATCCAATGGCATTTGTCTTGCTGGGTTTTGGACTTGCTTGCCACTTGTCATCCCTTCCTTCTTCCCTATTTCTCCCTTTTGGAAAAGGATTATCGATCCTATGCCCATCTTACCATTGCGTTTTAGAAGCACATAACGTGTCTAGCTTCAAAGGATCACAACTGCAAAGGAATTTTGCCTCACAATGAATCATACACCAAGTCTCACCCACATGTGATTTAGATGATATTTAGATGAGACTTTGGATTTTAGAGTTGATGCTGAAATAAACAAGGACTGTGAGGGCTGTTGATATAAAATGAATGTATTTTGCATGTAAGAAGGACATGAATTTTAGGGGGCCAGAGTGGGATTGCTATGGACTGAACTGCCCCCGACCCCAAGTTCATATGTGGATATCCAAACCTTCAATGTGCTGCTATTTGGAGATAGGTCATTTGGAGGTAATTAGGTTCAGATGAGGTCATAAAGGTGGGGCCCTTATGGTTATATTAATGCCCTGACAAGAAAAGACACCAGAGAGCTTGTTTTGTCTGTCTCTGTCTCCATCTGCATGTACCACAGAAAGCCCATGTGAGCACACATCAAGAAGGAAACTGTCTGCAACCCAAGGAGATAGACAGTTCTCCCAAACCAGTCATGGACCCTGCGGGCACTTCCAGGCTCCAGAACTGTGAGAAATAAATTCCTGTTGTTTCAGCCACCCATTCTACGTTATGGCAGCCCAAGCTGACTACTACAAGCAACAAAGTGTTATTTCTTGTGGTTCCTCTTCATTTTCTCAAGGAACAAAAGGGATGAAAACTTTAAATGATAGGGTTAACTAATGAAGTCCGTGGGTGATAAAAAGAGATTCATTTATCCTTAGAATAAGCAAATCAAATGTTTCCCTTATGACACAACAGTTACCTACAAATCAACAAAGTATCTCTTTTTATTATCAAAAGAAAAAAACAAAATCACAGTAATGGTAGTGATAGCTCTTTCCCTTCACCAAAGGGAACTTGTCATTTATTCCTGTCTCTCCAGCATGTTCACTGTTCTCTGTGGCATAAAAGTCTGATAAGGCTCAAAAGGGACAGAAAAACTTAACTTCAATATTTTCCCGCTGAGCTTGAGAATGCTTTGCAGACCCTAGAAAGATGAAATCTTAGCTGCAGTATCAGAAAGAGGACACCTGACTTTATTCCTTCCTAAGTTCCTATTTCTGTAAGGGAGGTAGCTCTACAGAAGATACTGACTAAGAAATTCGAGGTAGGTTTTCCTTCATACTTAAAAGGATTATATACGAAGATAAATGCGTTTGCTATATCAGCTTTTTATAAATAATGCACCTTTATTAAAATCAGTTTCTCTGTAATCCCCTTAAGTTGGAGGTCTTGAGAAATTCGATTTATTGACAACTTACCAGAAAAAAAAAAAGAGCCATAGTGGAATACTGTTAATTTTTGCACATGGGATAAATAAATTCTCATGTATCTGGAGTTTCAGAGGAAGGTTTACCTTGCACACCTACTCCTTGACCTAGGAAGCAAGAAAGTAGGGAAGCAATGGAATAGCACACTCTTAGACATTCCACAGATGGTTGTTCGTTTCCAAGTTGTGCTGAGGTATTAGCTGTTTGACTGTACATGAATTCACCTCTTTTGGGCCCAGCTTGCTCTCCTGCAAAGTGGGTTACACTATAAATCTCATAGATCAATGTGAGGGATTAAAAAAACATATGAAGAACCCCTGCCACATAATATGCATTTAATCACTAGCAGTTATAGTAATAATAATGATGATGATAATAATAATAATACCTTTATTATCATTCTGCCACAAATACTCACCACTTGGTGGCAGTTATCCAGTCTCCTCCTCCATATCTATGCAAACTTAATGGTCCCCTGGGAGAATCCCTTAGGAGTGGCAGCGGGCTCCAGAGAAGAGGAGAATACAAGTCACTAAAACACCCTCTGTAGTCAAAGAAGTCACCCTGAGGTGGGACAAGATCAGGACTCAGAGAAATGGAAGCAACTGAAAGAAAACTCTTGGCCATAATGAATAAAGCTATTGAAATGTTCTCAGAGATGCTTATCAATGGGTGACAAAAAGCCTCTGGAGATGCTTATCGGAAATCATTCTCGCAGAAGAAGGGCTACAAGAAAACTCTCAGGATGAGGCCACCATCTTTGGGAACCTGGGAAAAGAATGAATGGGGCGTCTTGGATGAAGAATTCAAGGTACCAGTGTGAGGCCATAACCAGGGAGGGGAGTAGCAATGACTCCCTGTGTTCAAGGGGACACACGAGGAGGCAGACCTGCGGCAGTGGGCTGGCATGAGCCATCTATGATGAGGAAAGGTGTGGGAAGGCCAGGCCCCCGCTGGGTGTAGAACTAGGTTGTCACTACCTGTGCACCTTGATGATCTGCCTCTCCTTAGTCTGAAGTGGCCTGGGTCAGGATCAGTTACAGCTATAAAGCAAACGTCTGTATATTTATGTTTTTCCTGTTTATTTCCATTAATTAGTTCATTTACTAGTCTTCCTCCTTATTCTTCCCCAATGAATCATAGGCAGCTTACAATAAAAAGTATGGAAACAATAGGGTCCCATTAAAATAAGAAAGAACATGACCAAATATAGAAAGCGAGAAGGAAAAATATCTTGAGGATACTTAGGAAACATTTAGTCTACAGTCAACAGCTCTGAGCATCCTGTAGCAAAGGAAAACACAACTGTAATGCCTTTCATAGCATTCAGACTCTACTGGAATGCCCACAGAGGATACTACTGGTGTTCACCATCCCTAATCTCCACTCCTTCCTGAGCACAAGGAAAAACACATCTCTCAAGGCCCTCACAGACGGGCAGGGGCATGAGACTGGTTTGGACCAATGAACTATGAGCAGAAACAACAAGTGTCACTTCAGCGCTGAGGCAGGGTACAGCCATGCACGCCTCCACGGAGCACACACATGCAGTGCACTCATCAGATCTAAGCCGCCTGGATCACAAGGAAACAGCTACTCTGGAGTGTCCCCTGACCCACAGAGGACTTTGTATGAGTGAGAAATAAACTTTACGTGTTAAGCCACTGACCTTTTGGAGTTGTCTATTACCACAGCAGGAGCCTAGCCTATTCTACATAAAATACCAAGTATGCTGCTGGAAAGAGAAGCCATTCTATTACTTATCCCCTTAATCAGTAAATAAGGTGTATGTGCTTTTCAAGGGCAATATAGACTTTTTGTCCTGGAGCTAAGTTCTTGAGAGGAATTTATTTCATGCATCTTTAAGGAAAGAACGACAATCTAGTGAAAAATGTCTACAAAAGTGGATTTTACAAAAGAGATATTTTCTTCTATCTCAACCTTTAATTTAATAAAAACCTGGATATGTTATTATACTGTCATTCCTCTGGAGGGTCTGAAGTAATATGATCCAGGCAGTTTCTGGTGATCTAGGAGGAATCAGAGACAGAGCTGACACAGAGGTCACAAATAGGTGGCATATGTCCCACATCTAGACCACAGAGGTATTTTTCTTGGCTTGCTGTGTTTTAATATTTTTTGAACTAGCTGCCAATTTTGAGAAACCAAGAGCATCCACATAAAAATCTTGATTCCTGGCTTCTCTTTTTTTAAAAAAAGAAAAAAAATAATGTTTGCAATACGGGGACTACATTCCCAAGTGGTAAAAAGAGTAGAGCTGGGTATCTGCTGCGCCTTGAGAAGCGCTTGTTCCCAAGTCTCCAGTGTTTTTCCCCTCACCAAGCACACCACTCATTCTCATTACCTGACCGGCCCTCTTGGGCACTTGAGTTTATAACTCCAGGCTGAACAGATCTAGAACACGGGACCACCAGAGAGCTTTAAGGGCATTCGCATTGATAGTTCAGGAGACTGAACTCCAGGCCACATGCCTTACGTTAAACCAATCAGTTTCATTTTTATATATTTTATGTCCTGGGCTTTCCAGCAGGAAACAAAAGGCTTACTGAAGGAGGGATAATCTGAGGAGGATTTAATCATGTGTGCAGCGTATGGGAAACCTATGGTGTTTAGTGTAGTACTCTGGGCCTGAAGGGGCAACGGGGAGGGAGCAGTCACAGAGAGAGCTGTACTGTGTGGAGGAGGACATCTGACAAGGACCATGACCTTCAGAAGAGGGACTGAGACAGACGGCAGAGGGGGAAACAAGGAAAAGAATGCCTCAGCCTCTCTTTCTTCTATGCCTCTGGATCTCTTCCTGCTGCTGCCCATTGGCTGAACCCAAGTGAAAGCCAGAAGGCAAGGGAGACCACTGATTTTGTTTAGAGAGGTACCTCCTGAAGTATAGGGCATGGAGGAAAGGGGTAATTAGAGGACCAGAAGGGGCAAACAGAAGGTAACCAGCACAACTTTCAGGTAGAAACCTGGGTAAGAAATAGTTCTATTGCTGTTAAATTGTAAATCAATGATAGATAGTAGACGATACATGATAGATAGACAGATAGATAGATAGATGGATAGATAGATAGATAGATAGATAGATAGATAGATAGATAGATAGACTGTTATCTAAAGAGCTAGATAACTAGCTTTGGAAGTTTGCTAGGGCTGCCATAACAAAGTACCACAAACCAGGAGGCTTAAACAACAGAAATGTATTATCTCACAGTTCTGGACATTAGATGTCCAAGGTGAAGATATCAGCAGAGTTGTTTCCTTCTGAGGGCTAGGAGAATCTGTTCCATGCCTCTCTCTTACTTCTGGTGGTTTATTGTCAATCTTTGGCATTCCTTGGCCGTGTCACCCTGATCTCTGTCTCTATCTTCAGATGGCATTATTCCTGTGTGCGTATCAGACCCTGTGTCCCAATTGCCTGCTTTTTCAAGGACACCAATCATATTAATTAGGCCCACCCTGATGACCTCATATTAATTTGATTATCTATAATGACCGTATTTCCAAATAAGGTCACATTTACAGGTACCGGGGGCTAGGACTTCAACATCATTTAGAGAGACACAATTCAACCCACAACACTGACTTAATTCTTAGACCCATGGTTCTCAGCTGATGGTAAGTCATCAATTATGCAATGTGAAGTCTACTAGATGGAGTGAAGAATTTTCATAAAATTTGCTCTCATCTGAATTTGTTTTTTTTTTTCATATTTATACTATAACAATAAAATATATCCCTAATTTTAGCACTGTAATTTATTGTCTTTGTGTTTGCAAAGTCACCATAGCATTCAATTGTATACTCAAACGTATTATTTCTATTTTAAAGCACAAATGTAATTACTGTTTTGGTTTGTATATTAAAGTTTAACAATAATTCCCAACAAGTAACTGGAATGTTTATTTCCTATAAAAGGCATAAATTATATCTCTAATAGTAGAATGCTTCTAAACATATAATAAGTACCCTTTAGGGAAAAAAATGGGATGTATTCTATCATGGTAGGACTTGGGTTCTCTGATAGAGACAATCAAGATCTCTATTTGATAAATTATGAATCACTGCCTAAGATCCTTCTCAACTCCATCTGATTTATGTTGTAATCCTAAAGATAAAAAATTGTGACTTCAAATGGATTCTAGATAAACTCACACTTAAGAGTGATGCACAACATGGATGGATCTTGAGAGTATAATGCTGAGCGAAATAAGTCAGACAGAAAAAGCAGAGAACCATATGATTTCACTGATATGTGGTATATGAACCAAAAACAACAAAATAACAAGACAAACAAATGAGAAACAAAAACTCATAGACACAGACAATAGTTTCATGGTTACCGTAAGGGTAAGCCGGTAAGCGGGGAAGGAGATGGTAGATGAGGGTAAAGGGGATCAAATATATAGTGATGGAAGGAGAACTGACTCTGGGTGGTGAACACACAATGGGATTTATAGATGATGTATTACAGAATTGCACACCTGAAATCTATGTAACTTTACTAATAATTGTCACCCCAATAAACTTTAATTAAAAAATAAAGAGTAATGCAGTCATCTTTAAAATCACATATTTTAAAAACACTGACATTCAAAAGATGTCATAAAATGACCAGCCATAAGTACCAGACAGAGGTGGTTTTATGAACTACACCCAGATTCCTTTTGAGATTGTTGCTGTCAGAGTTCCACCTTCATCAGAAAAGATCCTGCCGATACGTCTCCCTAAACCACACAGACAATCGGGCCAGGCCTTACTTGAAAAAAGGAAAAAATCTGGAACATTTCCATCAACTCAGTCTGGAGTGGAGAAAGACCTCACTTAAAATTTTTGAGTCCTTTTAATTGAATATGCTGTTTTAAGAAATAACTATATCTGAGTAGCTATTTTCATATCTTTGTGTCATGATCCATGGCAAAGCCAGAGCCTAGTTAATCCACAAAAAGTATATTCTTCTGTCAGTCTCCATCCTCCGTCCACTTAGAGAGATCTTCAGGGCTAGTACTAAGTCTGTCAATCAATCAATCAATCATTCACTCATTCATTCATTGATTCCTTTCATTTACTGGGCTCCCACTATGCTCCAGACTCTCTTTTCCTTGATGGAGCAACTTCCAAGAACATTACTGTTAGCATTGTCATCTTGGCCAGTAACAAGAACTGGCCTTTCAGAACCTTAAAAGCTACTCTCAATTCTTTCCCCACTTTTGTTTTTCTTTTGTAAAGGATCTAGAAATATTGGGGGACTATGCAAATGTGAAACACCATGCAGACTTTGTTGTAATTGTTTTTCAATTACTTGTAAGAGATTTCACAAGACTTATGCATAAATAGCTTGGTGTTTTCTAAAGGCTTAGTTCCAACATTATGGCTGTTCATTCATCCTCTTATAGATGGCTGTGGTACTGTGAGGTCTCAACTAGAAGGCTCAATCAGTTTTAGAAGAGAACTATGGTAATGTCCAATACAGTATGTTGGCTATAGGTCACCTGAAGTGGACTTAAGAGCACAGGAAGTGGACAGGACAGGAAGGGGATTACTGAGCAGTCGATGAGGCAGAAGGAAATAGGCAGAAATTCAGTTACGAAGACAAGAATCAAGATAAGAATTCGGACACAGAAATAAGGCAGAAATTCACATGGTCAGAGTTGGGTGGGTATTAAGGCACCATCAGGTTGAGTCACCTGCTGATAAAAGACAGGCCCATGAATCACTCCTTTCTTAACTCAGGATTGACCTCAGAGCCCAGATGTAGCTAAGCCTCCAGGAGACCTCAAGGAAGGGCCACAGTGCAGGTTGCAAAGGCCCTAACTGCCCTAAGTTTTCAGTCATTGATTATTGGTCCCCAAATCTCACAGGAACACTCACCTCAGGATTTAGTTTAAGCTCTGCTTATCACCAGAACCAAAGGAGAACCTTTAGGCTCAGAAAAACATATGAAATACTTGTTCATGCTTTTGACAAATGTAATGAGTGCCTACACTGGTACTGGCCACTCCGCTGTGAACAGTGATGAGCTACTCAAAGTTCCTGTACTAGCGAGGGAACGGGTGGAGACAGGACAGAGAGGAAGAGCAGAGGACAAATCATGCAGGTGTATAGGCCAAGTTAAGGACTTTGCATTTTCTTTTAAATGCAGAGGTTTTTAGGTCAATGATTGGTTGTGAGTTCGTTTGTTTCAATAAATATCACGTGGCCACTGAGTAGAAAATAGATTGTAGAAGAGAAAAAATAACATTGAGATAGCTTCAATGATTTAACTTACTACACACTTGACAATTTGGAGGGTACTGCAGTGATCTCATCGATAGGTATTGGTGCTTAGCACTAGGTTGGATGTTACGGAACAGTAAAAAGTTTCATATATATAATGTGTGTATATATATATATGTGTGTGTGTGTATATATATACACATACTATATATAGTGTATTATATATGTAATATATAATATATTATATTATAATATACAAATAATATAATATAATATATTATATATATTATGTGTATATATAATATATTATGTATAGAATATATATATATATATATATATATATATATGGAGAGAGAGAGATGAACCAACATAATTTGCTTAAGGATGAAGGAAGGAAGGAGAGTTAAAGATGAACCCAAGGCTTTGACCTAAACAATTGGATGGATGTGATACCACAGTCTAACATGAAGAAAAGTAGTGAAGGAATAGGTCTGGGAGAAAAAAATGGTGGGTTCTACTTGTAACATATTAATATGTAGAGATATTAGACATCCACGTGGAGCTCATACATAGGCCAAGAATAGGAGAGTCATGGGGCTGGAGAGAACTGAAAAGTATGTCCCAATTTTCTTCCTACGTTTATTTTGACCTTGAAATGTCATTTACATTTCTCCTATTTAATTTCTTCATCAGTGAAATAGGTATTTTTAAAATATGTAAAATAGGACTTGCTACATATTTATGAATGCTTTAAAATACTTTTTAAAACCTCTTCCCCCAAGACATCTGAAAATGTGACATGGAAAGATCTTCATTTTTATAAAAATAAACAAGTAAACAGATAGTTCAATGAAGGTAAAAGCATAAGCCTTTTGTTTTTATATAGTTCTAGTTACAAAAATAAGAAAACTATTTTAAAAAATTATATCACCTAATGCTAAATACATATTTCTTATTATAAAAGTAACTGAAAGCTATTGCACATATTTTTTTCACTTGAATAGAAAGCATTATTTCACTTTAGCACAAAAATGTTACTGCCAAAATTAGACAATTATGGGTATATAGCAGAAAATAAACATTTGAAAACAATTTGACATGCTTATGTCCCAAATTTATATTTCATAACTCCTTAAGACAATACATAGTACATATTGAACTATGTGCTTTCTTTACAAAGGTGCCTCTACATTTAAGCCCAGATCTGATAATGCATATACGTCCCATATGTCATCATAAATATTCATATGAAACATGCCAAAAAGGCTATACAAGAAATGACATCATTCTTTTTATTTCTTTTCTTTCCTCAGGAGATCTTCCTCTAATTGACCACATAGAGATAAGAGTAGCCTGGTTGAGACATGTTACCCGATTTTCCAAGATTGATTTAACTGCTGTGAGAGGCAGCTTTCCTCTCTCCCTCTCTCCTGCCTGCTCACTGAACCACTGTAGGAAAGTAGGCTCCTGCCCAGTGCCCTGGACAACAGAGACCAGCTTTCACTTCCTAGATGTGGAAAAGGGTACCGTTTCTACTGATCAATTCTAAGTGAAACATAGTACTCCAGAAAGCTAAAAGGCCCTCCTGTGCTGGTGAGTCCTCTGCAGTGTCTGAATAAGTCTGAGGGGACATGAAAAATGTGAACACTAAGAAATGCCTGCACGGAGTCACATGTGGGCCGTTGTAGACGGCTTCCATGATTGAACTTACCACACACTTGACTCAAGGGAATTTTCTATTCACCTTCATTTATCACAAGATGAAGTCACTTTTTCTATACATTATAATCATGCATTTACTATTCTCTCTCTTCCTGTGACCAAGAAGATATTTCTTTCTCCTTGGTTAAGAAAACAGAATCGTTTCAATAATATGTCCATACTTACTTTTCTCTTGCTGTAAAATGTATTATGTGTTTGTGATATATTAATCAGGAAAAACCATTTCTGGTGGGAATCTCTTGCAATATCTAAGAACAACATTTAGAGATATTCTTATAGTCATTCCTAAATTATTTAAAGAATCATGTTTTAATTACCAGAAATACCCCAAAACTCAAAGTCCTGTTATAAATTTGCTAATTTTTCTTTGTCTAAATATTGAATCATAACTGTACTGGTATTGTATGTAATCACATATGATGACGTTAGAGAGACTGCCCTGATTGCAGTTATCAGGAGAGGTCAGCTGGTAGGTTATAAGATCCATCATTTCATTGACCTTGGAGTAGCCTGAGGCCCTGAATAACAAACACAGCATTTTGTTTTTTCTTTAATTAAAGTTTATCAGGGTGACAATGGTTAGTAAAGTTACATAGGTTTCAAGTGCACAATTCGGTAATACATCATCTTTATATCACATTGTGTGTTCCAATAAGGGGCTAATACCCAAAATATATAAGAAACTCATACAACTCGACAACAAAAAAACAAACAATCCATTTAAAAAAACGGGCAGAGGAACTGAGTAGACATTTCTCCAAAGAGGACATACAAATGGCCAATAGACATATGAAAAGACGTTTAACATCACTAATCATCAGAGAAATGCAAATAAAAACCACAATGAGACATCACCTCACCCCAGTTAGAATGGCTATCATCAACAAGACAAATAGTAACAAGTGTTGGAGAGGCTGTGGAGAAAAACGAACCCTCATTCACTGTTGGTGGGAATGCAGACTGGTGCAGCCGCTACGGAAGGCAGTGTGGAGATTCCACAAACACAGCTTTTCTGTTTATAGAGCTTATATCAAGTTGTAAGATCATCTTTGTGGTCCCAAGGACCAAAATCATGGGGAAAATGGAAGCAGTATGATATGGGACATCTATTCCCACCCCACTTTTTCCTTATCACCTCTTTCCCTCTCCCACTGTAGTCTGACCTTGAATAACCTTATTCATTCCTAAGGAGTTCCCAACTATTTACCTATTGATTCCCAAATGTGTGCCTCCAGATATTTCCTGCCCTCCAGGCTCATATATTTAACAGCCCACTGCTCATGTCAACCTGGATCTCCATAGGCAACAAAAACTTAACTTCACCAAAGTGGAACGCCTCTGTCCCTCTCCAAACCACGCTGTACCTATACTCTCTGTGATAGTATATGCCTGTCCTGATACAAACCTGGGAGTCATCCTAGACTTCTCCAAATCTTTGGTTCACCCATATCTGTTCTGAGTAAATCCTATTGGTTCAAATTTCATATTGTCTCTTGTATCTGTCCCCACACACAGGTACAATAATAGGATTTATACCTAGGAGTACAGGTAGATATAAAGAAGAGTATGGCCAGATCCACTTGAGGGCAAAGAACATTAGGAAAGTCCTTGTGGGGAGGGTAAACTTTGAGCTGGGGCCTAAAGTGGGGGTGGGGTGGGGCTGCGCGGGGAGTTATGGAGGCCATTCCAGGCAGTGGCAGCAATATAACCACGAGCTGGGCAAGACAAAATTGCAAGCTTTTAGTGTAGCTAGGACATAAACCTGAGTGCAAGTGTGATGGGAAGAACTTGGCAAGAATGGAAAGTGAAGCAGTTGGTGGGCCTGGGGAGTTCAGGTGTATTCCTGTGGGCAGCTGGGAACAACTGCAGGGATTTAAACAGGAGAATGGCAAACTCAGACATGCCTTTCAGAAAGCTCTCTGGTGTCATGCGGAGGGTAGACAAGAGAAGGGACAAGACTGGAAGAGGACGTTGTTGCTGTAATCCATGTGACAGGGAACGCCAGTCTGAACTGCAAGTGCAGCTGTCGGGAGACAACAGATAGAGGCAATACTGAGGAGGCAGGGCTCTGGCCCCACCCTGGCCCTAACTACAGTAGCTTTGTCCCCCTCTGGTATATACGTTAAGCCTCCACATAAGGTTTTCCTTGGAAGAAAACATCCTGTGGTTTGAAAACCTGTGATCTGCAGGTGAAAACATGGCCCACTGAGCCCTAGTGATATGACCTCTGACCAACTACTCCACCTTTTCTCTTTCCACTCGGTGCCTAGGCCTCCACCTCCGGCTACAGTAACCCAAGGTTTCCCCCACGCACTGTGGGCTCCTTCTTGCCACTGTGCCTCTCAGCTTGACATACCTATTCCCTCCCCCCATTCTCTTTTCCCTAACTGCTTATCCCTAACTGTTATCCATCACCTCTTCTAGGAAGTCTTTCTGATCTCAATTCCTAAACTTCCATCACTGCCCAGCTCATCCTTCGTCCTGTATCCTCTAAGATCAGAATCTTCCCTGATCTTCTCACCGCACAACAATCCCCTGAACATTAATTGTACCTCTTACCTAATCCAAGGACTCAATGCTTAATACACATGGGCTTTTCTTTTTAATACACTTTTCATTTGTATACTTATTAGGTCTCAACTCCCCAAATAAATTCCACACCCCTGAGGGCAAAGTCCATGTCTTTCTGGTTTTTGTTTGTTTGTTATAGGGAAAAGAAGATGTGTCTTTCATCATACCTGGCTACTTAGTGATTATTCAGTTAAAAATGCTTATTGATTTAATTATCTCTCTCTCCCTTCCTCCTGTCCTCCCTCCCTCCCTACACCACACACACACACTCACACCCCAAGGAAAGGTCATGTGAGGACACGAGAAGGTGGCATCTGCAAGCCAGGAAGAGCACTCTCATCAGAAACTGACCAAGCTGGCACCCTGAGCTCAGACTTCCAGCCTCCAGAACTGTGAGAAAATAAATTTCTATTGTTCAGGGTCAGGGATTCCAGAGTGTGTAGAGCCTCTGTCATGAGGAATCCATTTGGAAAACAATCCTGGGTGCCAAATGCCATCATATTTTCTCAACCTGACAGTTCACAGCCTACATACTCAACACAGATAACAACAGATGATACGGTCTTAGATGAAAACAACAATAATATTTTATATAAACTCTCAAATAGTAGTAATGAAAATGCTTGAGAAAAGAAATTTCTCGGTAAACAGTTAAATCTGATGTACTCTTTCCTTGAAGGTCAGACTGTGATTTCACTCTTTCCTAATGACAGCAATCAATGCCCAGTGGATAACAGGTCATTTTGTTACTTTCGAGATATTGGGAAAGAGGTTGTCGTTCTCGCATAACAGCATCATAGATAGCTAAGGCCGCACAGAAAATAAATGATGTAAGAGAGTTGGAACTCCATCTCCACACTAATCGAAACCACTCTTTTGGGCATAGGCATAGGGAAAAAGAAAATGAAAGAAAAGATATCTCAAAAGTTTTCTTCCCGTGGACCAACTACATTTTTTGGACACTTGTAGAATTTTTAGTGCACAGGTGTGATAAAAGTTAGCCAGCCACAGAAAACAGAAATGCCTTCTACAATCTTCCTGACAAATAATGTAGTACCCTTCTCTTGAATATTCCCAGTGACAACAAACTCCTTACCTTCTAAGTCAGCCAGTTCCATTGTTGACCAGCTAACTCTTAGGATCTTAGGTTTTACCAAAACATGTAAAAAAAAAAAAAAAATTTACAAAAGAACTCCTTTTGCAATTTCCCTCTGAAGCAAGATAGAATGATGATTCTATGGCTGCTATATCTCCACAATGCCCTTCAAACATTTAGACAGTGTCGTAACAGTCATGCCCAAGTTAAGCGTGGCCTGTTCCCTCTCTGCCTTCCTATTTCAACTCTTCTGTACACTTACTTATAATGTTAATGTGTTTCGTTTTATTACAGGAGGGGGGGGAAATTAAGTTTATATGTTATCACTTTAATAACTGAGACTATGAAAGTGATTAACAGCTTTTAAAATTGCTGTCGTGACACTTTACCCAAGAAGACATACAAACGGCCAACAGATATATGAAAAGATGTTCAACTTCACTAGCTAAGAGGGAGATGCAAACCAAAACCACAATAAGATACCACGTCACACCTGTTAGAGTGGCTAGTCTCAACAAGACAAGTAATAACAGGTGTTGGAGAGGTTGTGGGGAAAAAGGAACCCTCATATACTGCTGGTGGAAATGTAAATTGGTACAGCCACTATGGAAAACAGTATGGAGGTTCCTCAAAAAATTAAGACTAGAATTACCAGATGACCCAGCAATCCCTCCCCTGGGTATCTACCCAAAAAAATCTAAAAACATTTATTGGCAAAGATATATGTACTTCTATATTCACTGCAGCATTACTCATGGTGGCCAACACACAGAAACAACCAAAGTGTCCTTTGACAGATGGTTGGATAAATAAGAAGTGGTACATATATACAATGGAATATTTCTCAGCCATAAGAAAAAATGAAATACGTCCATTTGCAACAACATGGATGGATCTTGAGATTATCATGCTAAATCAGACCAAAAAAGTCGAGAACCATATTACTTCACTCACATATGGGACACAAAACCGAAAGCAACAAACAAATAAGCAAAAACTCAAAGGCACAGACAACAGTTTAGTGCTTACCAGAGGGAAAGGGGGCAGCGAGGGAGGTAGAGGGAAAAGGGGGTCAAATATATGGTGACAGAAGGAGAGTAGACTTCAGGTGGTCAACACATAATGCAATATGTAGATGATATATTATAGAATTGCACACTTGAAATCTATATAATTTTATTAACCTATGTCACCCCAATAAATTTAACTTAAAAATTGCTGTAAGAAACTCAGCCCTTTTTGTTTTTGAAAACTTGCAAAGAAAGAGATGAGAAATATGGAATGGAGTGGCATGAAAGAAGGGAGACTCACATTCTCTTCTTTAGTTTTTCCCTTGACCATTAATTATTCAGAATGTCTACAGAACAATTTGACATGGGGGATGGATTGGGGGAAGAAACAAGGATCCCCTAAAAAAGGAACACATGAGTTCATTGTTCAGTCCCACTGAATTCTCAGAGGAGTCCAAGAATCTGAAAAGGTTAAGAAACACTGAAGGAAAAAGCCTTGAAAACACCTGAGACTCTGGAATCAAAAGGGTTAAACGTATTAACGGTCACCAAGTTGGCTTGGTGATAGAATTAAGGAGATTTCACTGGACTTTCAAGCTCTGTAGACAATGGAAGGTGTTTGTTCGGTTAACTTGTCCAGGATGACTTCCTGTCAAGCAGTGGGCCGTAACACTTGCTCACAATAGTCTGCACTTCCCACACAAGCTGCTGAGAAAATCCTGGTTTCCGTGGACTGTTTCTTTGGAGTGCCATTATATTACAGTCGAGAAAAGGAGTGGGAAGGAAACGCTGCATTCAATTCTCTGAAAATCTATTTTTAACATGCCTGAGAAGGTCTTGAGTTATTAATGTAATGAGACTAGATTCAAAAACAAAAACAGAGCAGTAGGGCAGCAAAGGTCCACTGTGGAGGGAGGAATGGCTGATTCCTTAATAGCACATAAATGTTTACAGTACTCATCACCATACTTTTAATCAGAGGAAACCTTGATGAGAAGCAAATTTATTGTACGAATGTATAAGCATCTCCCCCGATATTGTTTTTCATGGTCTATGGTGGTGTTTCATAACTCTTTGTTGTCCATCCACTGAATTTTATGTTTTACATGCGTATCAGGAGAAATTTATGCAATCCTCCACCCTGGTGATGCTCTAGGTTCTTTTTTTTTTTCATGAAAAAATAAAATACATAGATTTGATCACCATGGCTGGGATTCAGCACGTGTATTGATTTCTAGGACACTCAAAGAACAGCTTGACTAGTGTAGCATCATTCAAGGTCAAGACGACCCAAGTTTAATGACACTATGGTAGTTACACAGTAATGCTTTGCTGTTAAATTTCAAAATGAAAATGCAATCAACAACCATCACTTAGTGCAAACCTGGGAATTTAGGCATATTATTTTTCACGAGTTTCCCCTCTATTCATTCTCCGGAAGACAAACTTGCCATCCTGCCTACTGGCAAACTCCAGGTATTAGTTCAGAAAATTATAGTAGTAGTAGAAGTAGCAATAGGATTGTAGCAGCTCTAATTTGTTCAATGCTTGATAGTGATTTTATACAATACTGAGCACTTTACAAATGACATCTCCTTTAATCCTTGTTTTTCCCATTTACAGATGATAAAAGTGAGGTTCAAAATACTTACTTACTTGACAAGCAAATACGGCTAGTAAGTGGTAGAGCTGAAATTCAAATCCAATTCCATCTGTCTCCGAACCCCCATGTTCTTAACCCCTATGCTACATTACTTTCATCCATACGCCTGGTACACCATGTGCATCACAGGAAACTTATATTAAGCAAGATAGGTCACTTTCTTCTTAGAAAAATTTACCTGGCACTGGCTCTCAGAATTTACTGCTCAGCTTCTCCAGACTTCCAACTCTGCTGAGGATGGGGTGGAAAACAGGAGGTAGGTGTCTGGAGAAAACAGCTCTCACCCAGCATGGCCAGTGTCTTCCTTTCACATGGTCATCTCAGGCTTGAAGCTATAGACCTAGGAGAATAAACTTCAGGCAATTACTCCAGCTCTTCTAAATGGAGCTTAATAATCTGACAAATACCAGACCATCCTACTAATATTGTTACTACTACGATTATATCAGTACATTGACGGGTACCAAACAGAATAGAACAGTGGCATTTCTTAATCGGGATTATTTACTAGATTCCTTAATGTACTTTTATCATAAATGCATAGGTGCAATAACATAATTCATTAAAATGTCTAAAAAGAGGTATCACTTGAACTTGCCTTAAAATTCTAGAATAATTAGAAACAGGACCACTTGGCAACACGCTAGCATGAGAGAAAGTAGACTGAAAAAAATGAAGATTGCCCAGATTCATACAGAGATTTATGGAATGCATTTCTGGGATGTGATTCTCTTATCCAGTCTCAATCCTCAACTCTCTCAGCTTCTCAACTTTCTCTGTTTGGCCCACTTGCCTTCTGTTTTGAGTTGTCTTCTGCCCACAGATCCTTATGTCACAATATACTCTAGGACAAAAGTTATGCATACTAATCAATGGACAATCTCGGTAACATTTTAAAAAGCAGGAAAAACCCTGAAATTTCTATCTGATCAAATCAGTTTTGAAAACTTGTTTCTGTTCTCATTAACCATGTCACATGTATTTCTTGTGGATAATTTGGAAAATACAGAAAATATGAAGAAAATGAAAATCACCATATTCACAGAAACTGGCAATAACCACTATTAACATTTCTGCACTTCTTTTTGATATTTTCCTATGTATAAATTCATTCATTCATTTAACCAAAATTATTGAGTACCTACTATGTGCCAGGCAATGTTCTGGATGCTGAGGATACAGCAGTAAAGAAAATAGTCAAAAATATCTACATAATGGAGCTTATATTCTATTTGGGAATGACAGATGATAAACCCCGCAACATGAGTAAATTATATGGCATATTAGAAGATGGCATTTACTATGGAGAGGAGTACAGAGGGAAAGAGATAAGATGTATTGGACTGGAGTGAGGGTTGTCATTTTTAAAAGGGTGAGTCATCAACTAAAAGAAGTTGACATTTCAGCAAAAGTTTGAAGAGGGTAAAAAACAAATCCATACAGATGCCTCACAAAACAACCTCAAACTAACAGAAAACATAAAATGAGCATTTATTTCTTGCTCAGCTTTGTTGGTGACCTGTGATAGCTTTGATTTAGGTGGCAGTCACTGGAGTCGTTCTCCTCCACCTGTCTCTTATCCTTCTCCTGAGACCAGTGGATTATCAAGGGCTTGTCCTTTTCATGATGATGGCAGAAACAAAAAGGCAAGAGCCACAACGCAAGCATATTTTAAGCATTTGCTTGTATCATAAATGCCAACATACCATTTGCCAAAACAAGTATTTGGCCAAGTCTAAGGTTAAAGTTCAGAGAAGTACATTCTCATGTGGAAAGGTGGAGGTGAGGGAGGAAAGTGAATGTTTCTAAACCATAATCTAATCTATTCTAGTCCTGTTGTTTATAAATATTCGTATTCCTTTCTTACTCAAAATACTCACCCTCATCTCAAGTCCTCCCCCAAATCTCCCCCACTGATAACATCAGCCTCAAAGTCCAGGATCTCATGATCTACTTCAAGTCTAGATGTGCCTCCTTTTGGTTTAGAGATCCATGATCTAAATGGACACATTACCTCCCTTATCTCATCCAAAACACAGTAACGAAACCAGGAGAGGATAACCACAATAAACAGTCCCATTTGAAAAAAAAGGAAGAATAAGAGGCACGTGGCAATCGATGGTCCATAGCAATTCTGAAAGCCCACTGTAAATGTGTTGCCATGCTCTTCTGAGGGGAGAATATGTTCCTTGATTTGCCCAAGTTCTGATCCCTGGAAGTCTCTTCCTAGCCCATTATTCTCCAGAGCCATTGACAAGGCCCTCTGTGGGTGAGGTGGAGATCCTTCTTTTACATTCTCTTCCTTGACTCTCTGAAAAGTACATCGGAAAACACACCATTCTTGAATCCTGAGTAGCTTTTTCAGCCTGCTTCCTGCCTGTGGAATGTTAAGAGGTCGTTTTCATATATCATGTAATCTCGGCCCTTTTTAGTTCAGGCTGGGTCTGTTTGCCAATACAATTTTCTCAAAGACGTTGGGGGATTTCCATGTATTTGATTCCAATCAAGGCCATTTGTCAAAAACCATATTCCCCGTTCTCTCTGAGACACATCTCTCTTTCTAGACTCAATTATGTGTACTCCATACACATCAGCTTCTGGGAAGCACACTAAATGCAAAAAAACAACAATCATTTATTTCTCAATCACAAGTTTGCAAGTCATCTGGGGCAGCTGTGCTTCAGCATGCTGATTCGTATTATGGGGACGCTGAGGTGGCTCTGCTCCATGTGTCATTTATTCTTCTCCTGGGACCAGCAGGCTATCCCGAGGTCATGTTTTGCCCATGGCGATGGATGTAATGCAAGAGTGGCCTCCAAGTGCATCCTGGATGTGAATGAAAGAATAGGAAAGGCAGGCAGACACTGAACTTCCTCGGCCCAGATGTGGCATATCACTTCAATTCCTATTCCATTTTACCAAAGCCAGTGACATGGCCCCACATCACTACAAAAGGTCTAAGAAATGCAGTCCCCAGCCAGGTAACTGCTTCCCAACAACACATCTACACTGTGGAAGGAGAGCTGAGATCTTTGCAACTCAACTAGCCTTCTCTGGTGCAATGGAGAAATGTTTCACTGCATCACCTTATGTAGAAGAAAATGTAATAAAATACTGGGAGTGCCCAAAAAACGTATACACAAGACTTGTATTCATCTTTTGTTATCGTATATATTTAGTATTACAATTTTAATACAGTTTTTTCCTTTCTTAAAACATGTATACATTTTTCTGGGCACCTTCTGTATATACAGTATGATCTTTAAAGAGAGCTTGATGTAGCAGGAGATGTGGATATATATGCAGATCTAGAGGAAAAAAATCTGGAATTATATATTGACAGTGGTTATCAATGCATAGTGAGGTTACAGGCTATTTTATTTTTTCACTCATACACAAATGTGAAATACTTATACTTTTCAAAATAAGTACATTTTTTATAGTGAGAAAATAACAAGTACTATAAAAAGCTCAAACAAATATTTTTTTACAGAACAGTGACATTTGCTGCTTTCTCTGAGGATCTATAGTAAGACATTGCCATTCTTTTTTTTTTTAACTTTTTCCTTAAAACAAGCTTCATTCTAAAAAAAAACACCCATTTTTAATTTCTGTCTTCCCTTTGGGAAAGATGATCATGCTTTGATTTCTGGTCTGCCACTGATCTTGGTCATTCTTTTGAGAATGCTCACAAAACCCTACATTACTCTGGATATATTGACATTTGAGGGCATTACTTTTCAGCACACAGAAAGGGTAGGATAATAGGCTTCTTTTCCTGTCGTTTTAGAAGAAACTATTTCAGGTGGCCTTGATGTCAAGTTCTATGCCAGCTGATATGTTCCCAAGAGACAGAAGAGCCCAGAAGGCATGGAAATTAATGTTCCAATCTTTTGGCTATTGGTCTCTATTCTGAATAGATTCACACTGACAAATGGTCATTGTCATCTTACATTTGGTAATTTTTTTAAAGGCCAGGAGAAATAACAAATCCACATTTATAGTTAAAGGTTACAACAATCCTCAGTGATCGACGAAATTATTAAACACAAAATGAACAGAGATGCAACTGACATCATATTTAATAGTGAAAGACTGGATTTTTTTTTTCCTAAAATTCAGAAAAAGACAGGCATGTCCACTTCCAACACTCCTATTCAACCATCATACTGGAGGTCCCAGGCAGTGCGATACGTGAGGAAAAGATAGAAAAGGAATACAGATCAGAAAAGGAGAAATCAAACTGTTTCTATTTGTAGAAAACATGATTATCTATGTACAAAACCCCAAAGAATCCATCAAAAAAGAAGCTACTAGAATTAATAAGTCGAACTTAGCAAGGACACAGGATTCAAATTCAACATACAAAAATCAATCAAGTTTCTATATACTACCAATGAACCATTAAAAATTACAATAAATAAATTAGTTATTTGGGAAAATAAATAACATCTGTTCCCGACTGATCTCTCTACCAATTAAAGAAGCTAAAATAGTACTTAATATTTTGATATAGAGACAAAAATATCTTGTGTTAATAAAGTTTGGAAAAAATATCTTTCCTCATACATGATGAATTAAATGAGATTGTGTTATTTTAGAAATACTGACTAAACTATTTCCCCCGAAAAAAATGTTTGTTTCAAATTAATTTCCTATATCGACTAAAGAAACATAAGGTGTATTTTGATCTTCATTGTATCATGTTCAACAGTATTGGTCTTGATCACTATTGTTCATATCTTCATTTTCTACATTTGAAATACTATGGGAACAAAATGTTTGCTAAATGTACATTTTTAAATCATATTTAAAGGTGACTTGGCTCTAAAAAAAATCCAGTTTTGTTGCCCACTGGATCACAGACAAGTTTGTAGTACTCGTGCCAAACCTGCCCCTCCCATGCCCATGGCAGACATCACTAATCACAACATCTTGGGCCTTCAGCCCTTGACGATGCTTAGAATTTTCTCAGTACGGTCCCCACCTTACAGCCACTACCAGTCAAACAGAGCTGACATGCAAGTTGAAACCTATTTTACATCCCACAGTTACAACACTAAATCCAAATGCCTTTGGGAATTGAGTCTCCATAATCTAACATGCCCTGACTTGCCCATCTGTCCAGTAAAATTGTCTGTAGTCTTTTCTTTGCTTTTGCCAAATCTGCCCTTTCTTCTAGGCCCAGCTCAGTCTCTGCTTCAACCATAAAGCTTTCTCTCAAATATTTGGGTCCACAATGAATATTCACTTTTGTGAGCTACTATTCCACAAATAATCAATACCACATTTTAATACTTATTCTGTCCTACTTTTGGGTCATGAGTTGTGGCTTTGACTCCCCAAAGTGATAGGTGCCCCAGCCTATGATGACTGTACAGTCCTACCACCAGAGCAGATGGCAATATAGGAACTCAACAGCTACCTTAGGTAATTTGTTCTGTAAAAATGGGAATGCCTAATAAAAAGGACCCTGCTGATTGTGTGTAAATAAAGAATTGCTGCTAAATATTAGACACTAAACATTAAAAACACTGGGGAACAACTTGTTCATACAGTTCTAAATTGTCTATTTTTTTTCCAAGCAATTTCCCATGCCTTCCAAATCTCTTCACAAACATTCTAATGGGCGCTCTGCATCATTATATGTGTAGTGGAGAAAAAAAAAAGATTGGAACGAAGTGAACCAAAGTGTTAATAGTGATGAACTCTGAATGGCAAATGTACTGTGATATATTTATTTGCATCTTTATTTTCTGTATTTTACAATTTTTAAACAATTAGAAGCTACTATTTTTATACTTGAAAAACAGAAGGTTAATTTGAAAAATACTCACTCCTCACTGTCTGAGGCTGAGTTTCTTATAGGTAACAGTGTCCTATAATGGATCTTTTGAAGATTATTTAGGATTCTGCAAAGCTTCTATTACGCTTTATGGTGAGAATACGGACAAAGATAACATGCTGGTCACGTCACTAAAAGAAACAGAACACCTAGCACTCTAACAACACACACACCTACTATAGCTTCTTCTTTAAATCTAAAATTAAGGTTCCTCTGTGGGACAATTACAAATCAAGTATTTTTTTTACCCTCTTTTAACTAATTATACATGTTGCCTCTTTTCATTTTACAATTTTCATCTTTCATTTTACAAATGTCTCATCACTTTTCCTCTGCTTACTCTTTGAGGGCAGAGAAATATTACAATAATACCCTACATTTACTTAGCCAGTATATGACATTACAATATTTTCATATTCTCAGAAATTACAAAAGCAGATATGGATTCCAGTCTTTTAATAACATCATGCAGACTTGGAAGGAAAGATAAACACGTAGGTAGGTAGATAGATCTCCCATACCACTTGGCAAGTTTCACCTAATGAATGTAAAGAAAATGAATACAACTAATTTAATTTTGGAAATATATAAAAGGAATATTCATAAAGCTTACTCTTTTGTTCCAGAAAACTCAGAAACAATTATTCAAGTAGCAGTGCACAAATTGTCATTTAAAGAAAGCTATCTGTGGTAACTTAAAATAGTTTCATAATTTAGGTCATTCATATTTTGTGTTAATTTTACTGATATAGAAATTTTAAATAGTGATTGGTCTTTAAACAATAACAAATCAAACAAACAAAATCAGCTTACTTTTATTTTACTACATCGACTCCACACTTTACATGCAAGGACATAACACATATGTAAATTTAAGACTCCTAAGAACTAAGGTCAAGTAAAGGGACATTGATCTCATTTGCCCAAAGAACTTTTCACGGTTCTGTCCCTTTGTTTGGTTGCCTGTTGAAACAACTGAGTTTATAGTTTAGTTTATAATTTCTCTGAACAGCAGAACCTGCAACTTTTTGAATGATCGCACTAATCCCCTAGAGCCACTGTTTACAATGATTTTTTTATTCAAATGCTGTCAACGCATGGAGTTTTCTTCTCTAGGACACTGAACTTTTGACAGTCCATATGGTCTTAGCGAATTTCCCAGGTGCTAAACACCATCCAACCTGTATTTTTGGCAGCCTGTAGAGGTGCTTAAGCCTGCCTTTGCCATTCTTCGTAATGCTGCTTAAGACGTTTTTCAGAAGAGAAACTTTGAAGTAGTTGGTAGAAATCACCAAGTTTTAAATGCTTATTTATCAGAGCAAAAGTGCTGTGAAGGAGAATGCACTTCAGAGAGAAGGAAACAAAAGCCATTCACTTAATATCTATAGAGAACAATTATTGGAATATGTATTTGAGATGTTATTCTTTGTACTTATATAACTGTGGGGATAAGTGTGCTCTCTTTAATCCACGATAAAAAGTAATGTACAATATTTTCCTCACCTAGTTTATAAATCGGGGTAAGTTTAGAGTGAGCACCGAATTGGTCCAATTGTCAACCTTGCTATTTGCATTCCAAATTAATTTTAGAATATCAGCATATATTTATTGGTTAGTTGAACTGAAATAATGGTTAATCAGTGAATGATATGGATGGCCAAATAATATTACTATTTCCTCGATAGAAAGAAAGTATTTTACAATCGTCAAACTATATTTAAAAGTTGGTATGTAAAAATTTCCATTTTTTCTCAATTTATTAAGCGTCTACTCTATATATACTGTCCACGAAACCCTAGGAGGTGGGCATTATAAATACCTCAAATTTATAGAACAATGACTAGGACCCAGTTTTCTCTACCTCTAAACCCACACACTTAGGTTATTTTTGCCCAATTTGAAAAATAAGTTGGTCATTATAGTGCACATTGTTGGCATTTTTAAACATGTCAGCTTAGAAATGAACGGCTTTCCATGCTTTGTATAAGTCAATCTTTGATGGAGAAAGTTTCACCACCCATTGCCAATACCTAGAAGGGCCAATACTGCCTTTAATTTCCAGAGCCCTGGCAGCTAGGATGCAGACTCTTGTGCTAAGCTCAACAAATCTGGTGTCCTAACCTCAGATTTGAAGTGTGACATGAGGATTCAAAGAAGGAGAGACAAGTTAAATTCATATCCCGATTTGGCATTCAGTACCTGGTTTCTAGTGATGATATTGGCAACAGAATCAAGAATCTGAGTCTAGGAGTGACGGCACCAGTGACACTACTATAAGCAGACCACCCCATAGTGGGATAGGCGTGTATCTGTGCCTGCATTATCTTGAGCCTAGTTCTGTGTCTGGTTCTCCAAACTTTTTATCCATTCTATGATGTTTAGCCAGCAAATATCTTTTTAACTTTAGCTAATCATAATTAGTCCGTGTATCTTCTACACTGATAGGTTGCCAGAGCTAAAGGAGGATGTACTTACACCTCTTCCACATTCTTTCTATTGCCTCACTTCTTTTACCAGCAGTTATCATAGCATTACTAGTTATTTCCCCAAATCCATTCTTCCCTTTTTCCTTTAACAGTAAAATTCCCTTTAGTTGATTTTTAGCTAGTCAGATGGCCATTCAACAAAAGACTACATTGCTCAAATTTCTTTGCAGCTAGGTTGGTTCATGTAACTAAGTTCTGATTTATAACATGCAATTGGAAATGATTGCTACAACTTCTGTGTCATGCTAGTAAATAAAAGTAGCATTCTCTCCACTTTACCTTCTCCCTTTATGGCTGACTAGAAGGGAAACATGATGGTGAGAGTTGCAGCATTTATTTTAGACCATGAAATGGAAACCACAAATTAAAAATGACAGAGCAACAATGTAGAAGGAGTGTGGGTCCTGGATGATGTACAGCCTTTTAGCCCTGGTCTGCTCACCTTTGGGCCATTACTTGTAAAATAAATGAACTTCTATCTTTTTTAAGCCATTGTCATTTTGGACTTTGTTGCATAACCAAACCTACATTCTAACTAATGTGGCCATTGGCAGTTTTGACATTACATGGCTTCTTGCTAGTCATCCTCAACTTTGGCTTCTGTTGAAACTTTCTTCTGAGAAAAGAAACATTGCTTCATGTGCCTCCCACTGGAGCTTTTTGAAATTCAGTCATTTTGTTAGCCAAATATAATCGCCACTCAGCAGTAACAGATGTAAAAAGAAACAGCAGGGGATTAGCCACTTCTGCCACACGGGCAGAAATGGAAGCCCCAGCATCACATGAGGAAACATAGCACGTTCTAATGAGCATGGAAAGGTCGGGCCTTACATGCTGCTTGAAAAATGGTGTGAGGACTTTCAGTAGCACTTAAGTAATATTGCCATGCTGGTTTTCATTCTGAGGTTTACGCCACACTACCTAAATAGAAGCACACATAAAACACCTGTGTTGTGGTTTATGATACTCACATTTGTTATTAACAAAATTGCACTTGAGGTTATTTTTTATTAATCACACTGAACAAATGTCCCAAAAGTAAATCTCTCTTTTTCCAATTATACATAATCTCTATTCCACAAATTAAAATTGAGAAAGTCAAATACGATGCAGTTATGAAGTTCTTCCTCGTTTTTTTCTGTTTTTTTTCCTCAGCTCACAGTTGACCATTCCTCTGTGTATAACATAAAACGGCGGGGAAACAAGTGGTTTTGCTACACATTTTCGTATGTGGAGAAGCCACTGCTGCACTGATGCTATGGGACTGCAATCACATTCACATCCGAATAAAACCTGATGACTGTAGCAAATTACTGTGCGTATTAAAGCCTTGATTTAACCCAAAGTACTTTGTAATGGGTGTTTCATCTGCCTAAATTTCTACTTTCTTTGGGGTAAAAAGGAAAACCTGGAATCTTTCCCCATCTGTGGCTCATGTTCTATAGTTGGGAAGGGGGGTGGAAGAAATCCTATTTCTGTGTTGTGGAAACAATGTAAAGATTTACTGCTTCCAGGAAGTAGGGTCAAGTTATCAGTAATTATAACCACTAAAATTACTATCACCGTTAATTTTCATTATCCACCCAAAAACTGGAAAATCTTCAAGTAAGTTGAAATTGTCAAAAAAAAAAAAAGGGGTGGGGGGGAGGGAGGCAAGCACATATCAATCACAGAGACATCTTCTTAAATCATATCAATTTCCTTCCATATGGATTAGAAATCCGTGTGATTTGATAACTTTTTCTCTCTGTTCTGACAATCATCAGGACAAGTATCTCTTAATAGCATGAAGATGACCGGCGAAGAGCTCAGCTGCCAAAGATGATTGCTTTAAAGTCCTTGTAGTATCAGCCTAAGGCAGCCTAAGAGATGAGCAAAGAGATTAATCACAGACCTTTGAACATGGGTAAGCAAGCCACAGCCAAATGGAAAATGTTTCACAAAGAACACAAAATCTTTGGATGCTAGAGTTTCTTCTACCACACACATTCCATAATGGCTATAAATTCCATTACCACTAAATACTCACTGAGCTCTAAGACAAGAGGAGGAATGAAATCCTGTGTATACAATGTCAAGACAGCCAACTTATTCCATTGTTTCAACAAGTACCTAAGAGTAATTTCTATATGCCAGGCAGTAGAATAGGGAAGCCAGGGAAAGAGCACGTTTATCAAGGATAGATAAGGGTAGAGCAGTGAATAAGATATGGTTCTTAATGTCTACATACTTACAGTCTTATGGTGATTAGAGACTCTGAAACAGATCATTTCAGTGTGTAAAAAGCACAGCGGTCATCAGAGACAGGCAGGCAAAGTGCCTGGGTTCAAATTCTAACTCCATTATATACTTATACGTTACTTAATTCCCCAATGCCTCAATTTCCTCCAGTAAAATGGGAATAATAATTGTACTTGCCTTAAAGGGCTATTGTGAGAATTAAATTAGAAAACACATTTAAATCAGTTATAATAAATCCTGGTCAGAACAAATACTCAATAACTGTGAGCTATGGTGATTTTTTTTTAATTCCAGAGTTCTTTGGAAACACAAAAGTGAGAAACGTTGCCACACATGAAAGTTATAGGAACACTTCCTGGGAAGGTTTTGAAGGCAAAGAAGAGGGAGGTTTGGGGTAGAGTCAATAATAAAAGGCAAGGGAATGTAAACCACATGGTGAGTACCTCTTGGTATTGCCAAAATGTAAATTCAAAGGGAGTGCCTCAAAAGTTCAATCCGACTATTTGCTGTTCTATATCTTAAAATCGGGATGAAAGACTTTTAACATTTACCTGGGTATTTCAGCACCACAGAGAGAGCAGGACTAGGGGCAAATCAAGATCACGTGCACCCCATAAGTAATGGGTATCCAGTGAAGTATTTTATGCAAGTAGGATGCATCACCTGATCTGCCTTCTTAAAAGATCACACTTCCTCTGTGAGGACAATGCATAGAAGTAGCATAAACAGAAGCAGAGACACCACTCGGAAGACCATTGTGGGGATCTAGGCAAAAGGAGAATTTAAACTAAATGTAGAGGCTATAAAACTACAATGAAGAGGATAGATTCAAATAATTTTATTTAATTCCAAACTCTGGAATTAAAAAAATATTTTAGATGTAAAATCCTCAAGACTTAATGTTTGATTAGCTGTGTGGAGAAAGGGAGAAGGAGGTATTGAAAATGAATCCCCAGTTTTATCTTTGAGAAATTGAGGATATGGTCCATTTATTTAAACAAAAAGAAAAACTTGGAGGAAGAATAGATTTCAAGGGGAAGATCATAAGTTCAGTTTTCAATAGCATCATTTGAGATGCCTATAATACAGCCAAGGAGAGACGTCAAGTGAGCACGTAGACATTTATCTGTGGTTCTCAGGAGAGAAGTCTGGAAATAAGAGTCTTAAACATAGACTTGACACGGCAGATCCTTGGAGTGGAAGGAAATTGCCCAACGAAACAAGAAGAGAGGGCCCAAGGATGCCGCCATATGGAGCGTCAGCATTTAAAGACTGGAGGGAGAGTGAGAAATCACCAAAGGAAAATGAGAAGTAGCCCAAAAGGTGACAAGAAAATCAGGGAATTACAGTTTTATAGATGCCAACGAAAACGCATGTTTTATCATAAGAAGGAGTGGATAAAACATACCAAAAACCAAAGAGAGATCAAGTAAGGTGGGAACTGAATATTGTCCTTTGAAGTGTTTAGGTCCTTGGTGGTCTTGCCAAGAGCCATTCAACGAAATGGTGTGAGTGGAAGCAAATAGTGCTGAAATGAGGAGTCTGTGGGAGATGAGGCAGTTTGGCTGTGAAATGGAGGAGCCTGCTGGGGCAACAGCTGGATGGTCTCAGAGGACCCAGGAAGGAATTAGGTGGTTTCTTCTTTAAGATAGAAGAGACTAGAGCATGTTCAAGTGTCTGAGATCCAGGAATGGACGGCAAACGTAATCCTGAGTACAGTCTTCTCAACTTTCAGGACATAGCTAGTTCAACTATCCCTGCTTCTGAGGAATCTCTCTGGGTTCTCTCAACAAACTTCGGTGATATGTCCATAGAAAAATGTCTGCAGACCTCTATTAAACTACTTTCATGCTGTAATTATTGGTATACTTGTTGTTTTGCTCACTAAAATAGAATGCATTTAAGTGCAGGGATTACTTACCCGCTACCACGCCTGGCCATACTCGATTCACTAGTTTTAACAAGGACTAGCCCACGACTAAAATTCATTCCATTTATTTGTTAAACACACATGTCCAATTCTCCCTATTTTAGAAAAGTCTGGCCAGACAGACAAACTATGGGCTTTTTAAAAGTCCTTAACAAAGACATTTAAAAGTCCAACTTGAGCTTAACTTATTCAAATGTGGTAGAACAGATAAAACTACACAGACTAAATGATTTCTTCTCTAACTTTTCTGTAAGCACCATATTTCATGCATTTTTGTATCCTCCACTGAATCCAGCAAGTCACCAAACATAAACCAGAGGGCTCAATAAATATTTACTGATTGATCTTTCTTTTGCCTGCATGAAATTTTATATATACAAAGGAAAAACACTGCCACTGAATATTGTGGTAAAACAGTAATTTACCCTTGGTGTTAGTGGAACAGCTTGTGTCTGTCACCCATCAATTTGACAAAAGAATGTTCACACAAAACAGCAGGTAAATGAATCATGGTGAATAAGACCATCCATTTGCCACATAAAATAGATATATTGGTCTCCCTGCAATGTGCAATCTTCTTTAGCTGCCAGGTGATTAAATTGCCAGATTAAGTTCTAATTATTTAAAGTTATTGGTGTTGGAAACAGATAATAAAGTTAATCTGCTCTCAGGAATACCTCTGCTGGACAAAGAAGTTGTATAGCAGCATAAAAACAGGATATTTTCTAGTAAGAAAAATTTACAAGGCAACCAATCTATTGTTCTCTATGATGAATCTATACAAGATATTTTCCTTCCATGCAAAGTACAGTCATTTTATTTTGTTGCTGCTGTTCCTACTGCCTCAGGCACAGATACTAAGAGAGCCACAAAGTCAGAAAAAGATCTAGAGCACCAATGTTCTGATAGTCAATCTTTCTTGTCTAGATAAGCCTAGCAAAGGATCCCATATCCTTTCCCAGTGCATCAGACAGGTGTCACTACATGTATATTTCTGTGGCAGAGATCACTGATTCATCTATATCTGCATTTTCAGAAGTAAAATAATAGTTTGTGGAATTAAAAAATTTAATAGGGCACATTTCAAGCTATGAACCCAGGATAATACTTGGTTAAAAACATGGGCCTTATCATTAGAAGAATGATATTTTTAGGTTTAAGGCAGAGGAAAACCTTCAGTCATTCTGGCAGAACAGGGAACCCAAAAGAAGTAGAGCATTACACTCTTATTTCCAGTTATGAAATAAGATGCTATGGAGAGCTAGAGCATCCAAAGTCTATGTGACTTCTGGGAAAGATGGCTACATGAGAACAAAAGTCTACCTTTCCCTCCAAAATCTCACTGGAGTGTCTAGTGGAATATTCAAACTGGAAATGTTCCCTTAGCACTGGACACACTGAACAAGATCTGCATTGCTCCATACCAGAAATAAACAAGAGTGGAATGCTTCTGTGGGAATCAAAATGTTAGCAATCAATAAAAAGAAACTTTAACCAACTATTATTAACGAAAGGGAACATCCAGAGACAAGGGCAGAAAACATGACCATGTGTAAATTTCTTCTTTCCTGCCTTTACAGACTAACAGTACAGGGTCCCACAATCAACACTGGAAGGTTCCATGATTTATTTCTAGCAAATGCAGAATGAAAGCACACTTGGAAGTACAACGTATGGAATATGGGAAACAATACATACTATGGCACGTGGAGTATACATAACACCCCACGGCATCATCTCCCGCTCTGATCCTCTCATACTGGTAATTTACTGCGATATTTTTGTTGATTTGGTTGTTTGCTTCTTCTTTACTTCCTTCTGTCTAGACTCAAAAGACCTCTATGTAACATTTGGGGAGAACGGGAAGCATACCAATTTCTAACAGAACCCACTCAACTCCTACAAAGGTTGGCAAGCATAGGCAACCTTCTGGAAGTAAAAGAAAACTGAAAAGTCATGAAACCTAAAAATTTGTGGAGTATAAATGAAGGGAAGCACTTAGAAAAATCACATGTATCCATTGACTCAACAGATATTTTTTTGAGCACTTACCATGTGTCAGGCATTATGCTAGGTTAAAAAGGGAAAACGAAACAGCCCTGACACCACCTTGTTTTAAGGAAGAAGCTAGCTGTCTCTGGTATTGATTTACTACCAGAATTAAATAAACCTTTAGAAAATGTCTAATATACGTATCAGCAAGATTCAAAGGACCACTAACATGACAGTGCAGTAAGAGGGAGAAATCAAAGAGTAAGAATTAGTTGGAAATGAAAACATAATAACTACATTAAAGCCACAATAAAGGTAGTTAAAAATAGAAAATCAGATCAGTACACTAGAAAATAAAATTGAGAAATGTATCCTGAACTCCAATAAAAGTCCTAAAAAATTTAGTCCTAGAAAATAGGAGAGAAAGAGAAAGAGAGATCCTGGTGCTTCAACCTATGATTAATAGGAATCCCGGGAAGGTAGGAAAGAAGGAAAGAAGGGAGGGAGGGAGGGAAAGAGGAAATAATCAAAGTAATAATAGAGAAAAACTTTGCTGACATAAAAAAAAAATGACTTTTTTTGTGAAATTGGCAAGCTATTTCTAATATTTATATGAAAATTCAAAGGACCTGAAAAGCCCCCAAAAATGTTGAAAAGGAAAAAAGTTGGAGGATTAACACTACCTGATTATAAGACTTCCTATAAAGCTACAAGAGTTGTATTGGTGTAAGGATAGACCAATAGTAATGCATTGGGACAGAAGGAAGAATGCAGAATGGACTCAACTTTATTTGTTCAAAAGACTTCTGACAGAGGCAAAAAATCTACTCAATAGAGGAAAGGGGAGTCTCTTCAACAAATAGAACAAAAATAACAATATTATTGTGGAAAAATAAATCTTGATAATTCAGAATAGATTATGGGTCCAAATTTACAAGGTAAAATTACAAACCTTCTACAAAAAACACATAGAAAAATACTTTCACAGGTATATTTGAGGTGAGCAATTTTTTTTTTTATGAAGCATCAACCATAAAAGAAAAAATTAAAAATTAGTCTTTTTCTAAATGTAAACCCTCTGTTCAGAAAATTCCGTTAAGTAAATGAATAAGCAAACCACAGACTAGGATAAAATATCCACAATACTAATGTTTATCACTGTATGTGTATCCATAACATGTAAGAAACTCCTACTATTCAGAGTAAAAACATAAATAATACAACAAAAAATGGTCAAAAGACTTTGACACTTCACAAATAAAAAGCACAAATGGCAATAATAAGAAAGAGAATTTTGTTCAATACTGTTAGACATTAGGGAAGTGCAAAATAAAACCAAACAGGTACATACTGCATGTTAGAACGGCTAAAATAAAAAGTACTGACAATACCAAATGTCATTGAGGATATGGAGCAACTAGATCCTCATATATTTCTGATGGAGATGTAAAATGGTACAACTGCTTTGGAAAATAGTTTGGCAGCTCTTACAATGCTAAAAAGACAAATACCATGTGATTTCACTTATTTGTGGAAACTAAAACAAAACAAAAACAGACTCATAGACACAGACCAATGATATGGTTACCAGAAGGGAGGGGTGGAGGGATGGGCGGAAAGGGGGAGAGGAATATAGTCAATAATATTGTGATTAGTTTGCAAGGTGACAGATGAGTTCTAGAATTAGTGGCATGATCATATTGCAAGGTATAAAAATGTCAAATCATTATATTGTACACCTGAAACTAATATAACCAATATAAGATTGTATACCGACTATACTTAAATTAAAAAATAAATTAAAAAATATACCTATGCACTGCCCATGTATTTTTCCAAGAGAAATAAAAATGTATATCTATAAAAATATTTGTATGAGAATGTTCATACCATGTTTCCTCGAAAATAAGACTTAGCCAGACAATCAGCTCTAACGCATCTTTTGGAGCAAAAATTAATATAAGACCTGGTATTATATTATATTATATTATATTATATTATATTATATTATATTATATTATATTAGACCCGGTATTATATTATATTACATATTATATTACATATTATATTATAGTATTTTATACCTGGTATTGTATTATATTATATTATACAGGTCTTATATTATATTATATTATATTACGTAAGACCCGGTCTTATATTACAGTAAAATAAGACAGGTCTTATATTAATTTTTGCTGCAAAAGACGCATTAGAGCTCATTGTCCAGCTAGGTCTTATTTTTGAGGAAACACGGTAGAAGTTTGGTTCATAATAACCCCAAACTGGAAACAACTCAAATGTTTATCAGCAGATATCTGCATTTCACGCTATGTAAATTATATGTAAATGAAAATTAAATTGAAAGTAATAAAAGAAAGAAAGATCTGAGTCTAAAAAGTCAAAATGCACTTCATGCCCTAAGAGATTTTGATTAACAAAACCATATTTAGGATAATTTTCAAATTAAAAAAATCAACAAGAGTCAGATGGCCCAAAATGGAATAAAATCAAGTTGCATACAGTTTTCTTTCAAAAACATTTAAAAATAGAATACTTTGTAACATCATCTCTACTACTATAACTTGAAAGGGAATGATGTTAGAATTTAATATCTGGCAAAGTTATCATTAATGTGAAGGCAATAAAAAGACAATCTCAGATATGGAAGGACTCAGAAAATATACTAGCCACCCAAATACCCTCCCAGAAAAAAATTCTACTTTAAACCAGTGCAAAACAACAGGGCAGGAACTAAAGATCAAGGATTAACTGTGAGAAAATTGTCACAGGAATCTTTAGCTGACATTAAAATTAGTTAGAAATAGAGTGATACAGCTAAATACCAGTAATTGTTTTAGATATACACAAAGTTGATCACCAAACACAATGCACTCAAGTTGGATAATTTACATCGAAAAGGGAAAACAGAAAGCAAGAATTTCTGTTTATAACACCAATTTAATAAACAATGATTGATTAGGAATAAATAAAAGCACCAATCCTCACATTTCCACATAGGTAAATTGGTCACAATTTTAAGGTAACCAACAGTTGACCTAAAAACAGTATACAGATACATATCTCCAAATCACAGCTAGGAATCCAAACCATTGTAGAAAATAACTTAAATAATCTGTACAACAACAACAACAACAAAATCTATTTTTTATGAAAGGCAAGAACACATACGAGTACACAGGTAGAGAATACATGACAAAAAAGGTAAATGATTTATAGTCCCTTACTAAAAGAGATACAATAGCCAAGACATGGAAACACCAAAATGCCCATCAGTAGATGACTGGATTAAGAAACTGTGGTACATTTATACAATGGAGTATTACGCAGCCATAAAGAAGAAAGAAATCTTACCATTTGCAACAATATGTATGGACCTAGAGAACATTATGTTAAGTGAAATAAGTCAGACAGAGAAAGACAAATACCATATGATCTCACTTATATGCAGAATCTAAAGAAAAGAATAAGTGAATGAACTAATCAGAGACAGTTTTGGAAACATGGAGGAAAAACTGAGGGTTGCTAGAGGGGTGGGGGGGTGGGGATAAGGGGAAGGTGAGAGGTTTAGAAAATAGTCGGTAACCACAAGATGGCCACGGGATTTTAAAAATTAATTTGGGGAACGTACAGAGGGATAGTGGATGGGGGGAGGGGGGTTCACACAGTGTGAGGGATATAAATGATAAACGTCTAAGTTTTGCTTTGTCTTGTGCACCTGAAACTAATAAAAAAAAATTGAGGACAAAATAAAAAAAAAAATTTTAAAAATAAAAGAGATACTGCAACACCCTGTGTAGTTGGGATACACAGGAAATGTAAGAGGTAGCTCTCTCATTGCATAGGAGAAACAGAAAAGCATACTAATTTCCGATTTACCACTTCCATGTAATGTAAACAAGGCTCTTCCACCTTAGACTGTAGCTGTTCATGTCCCTCTAAGGCTGACCCTTGTGACTTTGACCCTTCAATCTCAGGTTCAATATCTTTTTCCTGCCTTTACTTATCCAAACACTCAACTTGGATCTCATTGCCTTCTGTTTGTTGTAAATTGTGGCAGAGAGGAAAGAGAATGGGTTCTGGGATTCAAAGAAGTCAGAATTTCGGTCCAGACTCTATCATTCCTTTGCTTATCCTAACACATACATATTTTTTCTAAGTCCAATTTTCTCTTTCATAAAATTAAGGTAATATAACCCTCAAAATTCAGTTTTATGAAAAGCAAATGAGTGATATCCCAGTATTGTGCGTCAAAGATGGTGGCTAATGAGAACATTTATTAATGGAAAATGTTTTGAAAGATGAACGTTCCCTGCAACATTTGCTTTACAACTGAAAAATTTTGATATGTTATCAGGAAGTGTGTTAAGGGATTTCACATACATTATTTAATTTAATTACTCAAAAAAAAATAATTTCTAAAGGTCGAACTTCAGTTTGTTAGTAAGTCCTAAAATTTGAGCCAGTTAATGACATTCCTGTGTCCCCTTGATTTTTGTAAAATCATGTGGCACGGAATTGGGCCTATACAGTTGTCCAAAGAATGTAATTAATAAATATAAAAACAAAGCCCAAAGAATAAGAATCTATGAATAGACCTTAGCTGCTACTAAGGGAAATAAAGATGTGGAGATTTTCTTCACTTCTGCCTCCACTACAACATCCCTACCAATCTTCAGCAGAATAATACAGCTGAGGAAATACCTAGTGACTGGGTTTTTCAAGTGTTTTGTTCACACAGCTCAAGAGAGGAGAATGTAAAGAAAAATATTGCAGTTAGAAATAAAGTGGATTGGTCAAAGGATCTTGAAAGAAGTCACAATATCCCCACAATAACTGGACTTCAAGAAAGCTCCTTTACTTGAACTTATACCCTTTTGTTAACATTTAAAGTTAGACAATATTTACAGAAAGATTTAACATATGAGCGTCCCAATTCCTCAGTTATTTAAATAATGCTCAATGAGTCTGCATGGGGTAAAGTGTTGAAAACCTCCCTTTGATCATAATAACTTATATGCGTTTCAAAATCCATTTGCGTCCTTGCCACTTCCAGCATTTGTGACCCATTGAAAACCTCTCAATCTCACTGGTCTTAGTTTGCGCCAATGTAAAAAGGGAATTATAATACCTGTACTATTCTGCTCACTAGATTATTTCGGAGAATCACAAATGACAATGTGAATGAGAGCACTAGAGAGTCTGTAACATACTGTAGCAAATTGTAAAAATGGCCATAATTTTTCCTTCCCTGTTTCTGTGACTCTCTGCAATGTGAATTTGTAGCTTCTCCTAGCAAGTATATTTCTCAACCCCTAGAATCTGGGTGACCTTGTGGCTTGCTCTGACCAATAGAATGTGTCAGAAATAACATTATACTAAACTTATGGATCTTGGGTTCAAAGAGCATTTTATGAATTTGACTCCAAAGGCAATGGAAGTAAAAGCTAAAATAAACGAATAGGACTATATGAAACTTAAAAGCTTCTGCACAGCAAAAGAAACCATTGACAAAATAAAGAGGCCACCAACTGAATGGGAGAAGATTTTTGCAAACAGTGCCTCCGATAAGGGGCTAGTATCCAGAATATACAAGGAACTCATGCAACTCAACAACAAAAATACAAACAACCCAATTGAAAAATGGGCAGAGGACTTGAAGAGACATTTCTCCAAAGAGGACATACAAATGGCAAATAGACATATGAAAAAATGCTCAACATCACTAATCATCAGAGAAATGCAAATCAAAACCACAATGAGATATCACCTCACCCCAGTCAGAATGGCCATCATCAACAAGACAAATAGTAACAAATGTTGGAGAGGCTGTGGAGAAAAAGGAACCCTCATCCACTGTTGGTGGGAATGCAGACTGGTGCAGCCGTTATAGAAGGCGGTGTGGAGGTTCCTCAAAAAATTACTAATAGAATTGCCATATGACCCAGCAATCCCTCTCCTGGTTATCTACCCAAAAAATCTGAAAACATTTAGAGATAAAGACACGTGTGCTCCAATGTTCATTGCAGCTTTGTTTACAGTGGCCAAGACATGGAAACAACCAAAATGTCCTTCGATAGATGAATGGATGAAGAAGTTGTGGTATACATACACAATGGAATACTATTCGGCGGTAAGAAAAGATGATATAGGAACATTTGTGACAACATGGATGGATCTTGAGAGTGTAATGCTGAGCGAAATAAGTCAGACAGAAAAAGCAGAGAACCATGTGATTTCACTGATATGTGGTATATAAACCAAAACAACAAAAGAACAAAACAAACAAATGAGAAACAGAAACTCATAGACACAGACAATGGTTTGGTGGTTGCCAGAGGGTAAGGGGGGTGGGGGGTGGGGGGTGGGAGATGAGGGTAAGGGGGATCGAAGGTATGGTGATGGAAGGAGAGCTGACTCTGGGTGATGAACACACAATGGGATTTATGGATGATGTAGTACAGAACTGTACACCTGAAATCTATGTAATTTTACTAACAATTGTCACCTCAATAAATTTAATAAAAAAAAAAAAAAAAAAAAAAAAAGAAATAACATTATAACAGTTGTGACCTATGCCTCAACAGACTTTGCTCCAGTGTGATCCCTCTCCTGGAATCCATGTGAGAGCACATGGAGTAGGGCGGAACCATCCCAACTACCCTGTTTCCCTGAAAATAAGACCTAGCCAGACAATCAACTCTAATGCGTCTTTTGGAGCAAAAATTAATATAAGACCCGGTCTTATATTATATAAGACCGGGTCTTATATTGTAGTAAAATAAGACTGGGTCTTATATTAATTTTTGCTCCAAAAGACGCATTAGAGCTGATTGTCTGGCTAGATCTTATTCTTGGGAAACACAGTAGGATCATCCAGCCCCCAGGCAACATGGGGTGAGGGAGTTGACATGGCAGTCACAGATCCCATGAGCCAGGCCAGCTGAGAGTAGCTGAGCCTAAATCTGCAGTCACCCAGTTAACTCTGATTCATAAGCTCTACATAAACTATACAGCTGATAACAGGAAACTCAGGTAGTTTTTGCATTTTTTTTTTTTTTTTTAATTTGTGGTTTCTATCTCCAAGGGGTTAAGTATGAGTCTGGAGAGATTGAGGCACAGAACAATCCATGGGACAGAACCTGAGGTAATTCGTTAAATTACAGACCTTAGAAGTCTTCTTGTTAAGCCTCCCATGTAATTTTCCCAGCCATACCCTCTTGCCCTTAAGAAATTGTCACTAATTCAATTATCTTCTCCAGGGATGAGTTCTTTTCTCCAAAGCACCTGAACTCCTCATGTCGTGGGAGCAGGGGTCTAGATAAAGACTTAACTTGTATTTCTCCCTGCTTACTAGTGAAGTGTCAGAAATTCCCTGTAACTATAGAGAAATAGCCCCCATCAATGGGAAGGTAAATAGGCCTTAGTGTGTTTTCTAATGTCTGTACTTTTTCTGATAAATAGATCAAATGTTAGCGAAGAGAAGTAGCATGAACTTTGCTTGTGAGTAAAGGTTGATCAGGAGTGGCACAGTGGTACCCAAGGAAGAAGACAGGAGAAAGGAATAGGGGTGGTCCTCTGAGCCGGAAAAGCAGCAGACAGCCCAGTTCTGGGATCCGCTTCGGGTATCGGAGGTGTCCAGGCCCTGCTGCTGCTGCAGTGACCCTAGCTGAGGCCAGCCCAGAGGACCCATCCCTGAACCCTAGCTTAAAAACGGTGACTCAACCAATCAGGCGTCTACTCTGTCCCTCACACTGATTGTCTGATTACGCCCCATCATCATCTTTCAGCTGGAAAACAGGCTGCTCCCAGCAGTACTCCTTGACAGCAAACAGGGAGGGAGGGAGGCATCTATCAGAGCTGCTGACACATGGTGAGACAGTTAAGGACGTTGGCTCCAGACTCAGAACATTGGTGTCCTCCAAACCAAGGGCAGAGAGGAGTGAAACACCATGATTATACTCTTACAAATGGACACTGGATGGTACCCCCCATAAAGGCCTCCAGGCCATTCTGAGCAATGCTGAATCCTACGAAGAACACAACTGGCACACAGTCTGGTATCCCTACCTCATATTCAGTCCTTCTTGCATGACATGCTTTAAAATACTTGATAGCAGCCACCATGCTACCTCTGTCTTCTTTCTTCTGGGCTAAGTTTCTCTGGATCCTTCAATGAGAAAATAAGTATGCCTGGATGGAGCCAATTGAATAAAAGTCCCAAGAGCCTCACTGAAGCAGGGAACCCCATCTGTAACCATCAGTGTAAACATTAAGTAGGGAAATCTTTCTGATCCTGTCTTCAAGACAGCCATCAACACCGTGGGCCCTGTTAAACAAAGTCATCGGCATTAGAGTGATGAGAACCACACTTTAAAAGCTATACCCAAGTGAAAAACAGATTGTTTTGTCTTGCAAATAAACTGTCTGGCATTGTTCATCGTGGGCTCCTAGGTACTGGTCTCACTGCCCATGAAATTGTAAGCTCCCCTTGAGGTCAGACATAGGCACAGTTTGTGTTTATGACTGAGATGAGATGAGATCAACGAGATATTTGTGAATTGAATGTATGCTTGGTCTTCATTCCATCATCTTTAAAGCCAAAGGATGGAGGTGTCCACCAAAGTCTGTACTGAGGTATACAATTTGTGCTAAGAAATTGGCATGCTGAATGGTGGAACTCCCACATGAATTCATTTTCAAGCAGAATAAACCAGTTCACAGACTTCCAACAACTATAATGCCACTACATCCCTTATTTGATTGACACTGGGATTAAAGACCTGAAAATGTAAATGAACTTGAACTGAAGAGAGTCTTAGAATCCCACTGTCCAAAAGGATCTATATTATCAAAGAAATAAATTTTTTAAAGAAAAACTTGACACGGCTTAATACAAGAGCAAAGGAGGAACAAACAGTTTAAATAAGTTCAAATGTAGTTACCTATCATAAAACTAATTTAACCATTTGTATCTTTATTTATTCAATAGGTATTTAATATCTGCTGTGTGCCAACGTACTAGCCTGAAACCCTGAATAAGATTAGCCAATGATTCCTAATTATTGCTAATTATAATTAGTCAACTATTTGTGCAATAATTCTGCATAAAAAAGAAAACTCAAAATCTCAGTTACTTATAACAGCAAATATGTATTTTTCTTGTTCACGGGTCTGCAGATTGCTAGGGGTTCTGCTGGGATTCAGCTGGGCTTGAATCCAGTTTATGTTGAGTTTTGGTTTGAGCCAAGTGTTTTCCTTCTGGAACCAGAAGCTACTTGTAGTATGATCCTTACACAGAGGACTGCAAGAAGGGCCAGTGGAAACACACCATATTTCTCAAGTACTGTTCCAAAAACAGTTACATCCACCCACTTGCCATTGGCCAAAGAAAGGCATGTGGCCAAGCCCAACATCAATTCAATAAGGAAATAAAATCTGCCTACTCTGGTGGGAGGAGCTAAAAGCTCACATGGCAAAAGACATGGATGTAGAATTCTTATACAAGGAGGAAGAGAAGAATTAGGAAAAAACAGTCCAAGCTACCATAAAGGCATAACTTTGTGCTCATGAGCTCAAGTGAAAGGTGAAAAAGTAAACACATAATTAAGTTCAGTGTGAGTTCACTAAATAATTTTTAATGGCATTACAGATATAGAATATGTTTTAAGTTCATATTTGCTGCTGTTGGGAAAACGAGGGGCAAGAATGTAAGCAGGAAGACCAGTTAGGAAGCTCTACCAATTATCTTACTGAAAAATGATGGTGATCGAGGCTATGATGATGACAGAAGTGCTCAAGAGAGGTGGACCAAATTAAGGTACATATCAGCAGACTTGGTCATTATTAGATGTTGTAGGAAGAGAAGATGCATGATTAAAGAATGCCATTTCAGTTTCTGGCTTGAATAACAAAGGAAATGATGTTATTCAAGGAAACACAAGGAGAGTGTCATATTCTTCCTGGTTAAATCCCCAATTTATTCTTTCAAAATGATTGATCTAAACAAGGGCATGGTCCTCCTCACTGGGGGTTCTTGGGAAATGGGAGGTGGGGAAATTTGAGGTTTTCCTAGTGACTGAAAAGTATTACTGGTATTTTTTCATTCAGGGTCCCAGAATGGTAAACATCCTGAGATGGATGGGAGTCTCACAAACAAAGATTTTAATTGTCCTACCTGAAGCACCAATACACCCGTTGATAAATCCTGGCCTAGGCCTATTATAATAATCCTGTTCCAATCACCAATGATTGGGTTAGAAACAGACCTGGGACTCTTGTCCTGACCAATGAAACATGAGGAAAAATATTCTAGAGAGCTTCCATGAAAGGTTTCCTTATTCATAAGACAGAGACAGAAAGAAACAATCCCTTTTTTCCTCTGAACACTGTTTGGATGTGATGGCTAGAACTTCTGCAGACATCTTATGATCAAGAAGGAGGCTAATCTGAGGGCAAATCCAATGAGGATGAAAGAACAAAATAGTGAAAAGAAATAGGACCCTGGTAATATCACTGAGCTGCTGAATCAAAGCCCTGAATCCCTGCCCCCCCCCCGACCATCACTAATCAAGATGTTAAATAACGCATCTCCTTATAGTTTAAATCAGCTTGAGCTGTTCTTACTTGAGTAAGAAAGCATCTCAAATAATAGAGGAAGGAAACAGGTTTAGGAAACGAAAAAATATGAGTCCCATTTTGTGACAGAGCTGGATATATGAATCTAGACCTCTCAATATGTAGGTGTGGAGCATATAAGCAAGACTGGCCCTACCCTTGGTATCCATGATAGCAGGCAGCATGTAATGAGCATTGTGGAAAGTGCAGAGAACCAGACCTTCCCAGTTTACATCATTAAAGATGGCATACCTAAAATCACTGAGCACTTTGATGAATTAAGCTGGCCTTTTGCTAAAGTGTAGGCAAGATAACTACTCATCTCAAAGTCATGAAGTATATGTTTATTTATGTTTCCTGCTTATTTCATGGATACTTGGTTGCTTCTCCCTAACTAAATTATAGTCCCCTCAAATTGTTTATTCCATATCACCCATAGCACCAAATAAAATGCAAGCACTCAGCTCATACTAAACAGGTATTCTCTGAATTATAATTTTTCAAAATATTCATTTATTGGTTAAAGAATAATTTTGTGGACTACATTATATTTCTCAGCCCAAAGGTTACAAACTGGAGACCCACATATGTATTTGCAAATACATGTGCAAAATTTTGTATTTGCCAATATTTAAAACTTGGGAGATATCACATTAAATCTGGATTTCTAAAAAAAAGTATGGATGACATCATAAAAATGGCAGCATGAGGTGAGCCTCTTGAAATCTCCCCTGGAATTTACAACAAATTGAACAGCTGTAACTCCACAAAGGACTCCCTGCACAGCAGAGAGACAAGAGGAAGAAGCTCACTACTGAAATCACCTAAAGGTGGGCAAATTACAAGAGCAGGGGAGGAGGGAAGGGAGAAGTGTGGAGATGGGGCCGCGTGGGCGCAGGACGCAGACCTAGCTTGGTGATCCGAGTATCTTGCATTCTGAAACTACCGCAGCTGCAGAAGAGGGAAGAACTCGGACTGCTAGGGCTCCGCTTATGGCCCACAGGGCTGAGAGGACAGCATGTAACACAGCTGAACCCAATGCTCACAGCAGAGACCTCAAAGCAAAGATTGAAGGAAGAAAACTGAAAACAGTGGTTTGAGCCCTCACTACAGAGCAGAGAACGGAAGCCTTAGGCACTGAGCCTAGCTGCCCTCTCCCTACAGGTGGAACAGTAGCAGTGTCAGATCAAAAGAACAGAATATTTGCAGTCCTGAGAACTGTGGACCGCAGACATGGACTCGCAGCGCAACTCGTTCCGGCAAAGGGGAGGGAGCTGTGGAAACAGGACCAGCTGTGGTGGTGGTCACCGCCATTGCTCTGGGCCACCTTTCACAACTCACCCCGCCCCTGTCCCCACCTATCTGGGCAGATCCCTGCAGGAGTAAACAGAGCTGCTGAAGCACACGGGCTCTGAATCTGGTGCAGGAAGAGCTTTGGAACTTCAGAAGCACTCCACATCACCCCACGGAGGCGGTGCCCTATGACCCAGGCAAACTGCTCACAGAGGAGAAGCCCGCCTTCCAGGGAATCCCCCCATTGTGTGAGAAGCCAGAATAGTGCAGAAAAAATATAACACTACAGTGTGAGAGAATAAAAGGCTACAGTCAGAGAGAAAATAAAATATTCTACTAACACCTACTGGAAAATAAGAGAAAGACCTCTTTCTGCCAACCTGTTGCAGAACTCACTCCTGTAAATGTCTAGGAAGAGAAATAATAAATCATCAATAGCCATGAATAATGAATAATCAACGTAACAAGACAGCTCAGAAAAAAAAATGAAAAGTCTCCAGAAAATGAACTTAAAGATATGGAAATATGTGACTTAAATGACAGAGAATACAAGATTGCAGTTCTGAAAAAACTCAACAAGATACAAGAAAACACAGGCAGACAGTTTAATGAACTCAGAAACACAATCAAAGAACAAAATGAACATTTTACCAAAGAGATTGCAATTTTAAAAAAGAACCAAATAGAATTTCTGGAGATTAAGAACTCAATAAAAGAAATGAAGAATGAAATAGCCAGCTTAGGTAGTAGAGTTGACCAGATGGAGGAAAGAATCAGTGAAATCGAAGATAGAAACATGGAAATGACACGAATGGAAGAAGAAAGAGACTTGAGACTTAAAAGAAATGAAAGAACTCTACAAGAACTTTCTGACTCCATCAGAAAGAGCAATATAAAAATAATGCGCATACCAAAAGCAAAAGAAAGAGAAGGGAACAGAGAATATATTCAAACAAATAGTCTAGGAGAACTTCCAAAATTTGTGTAAAGAACTGGATCCTCGAATCCAAGAAGCAAATGGAACACCTAGTTATTTCAACCCCAACGGCCCTTCTCCAAGGCAAATTATATTGAAACTGTCAAGAATTAACGACAAAGAAAGAATCCTCAAGGCAGCCAGGGAAAAGAAGACGGTAACCTACAAAGGAAAGCCCATTAGATTATCAACAGATTTTTCAGCAGAAAGTCTACAAGCCAGGAGGGACTGGAATCAAATATTCAAACTATTGAAAGAGAGAAATTATGAGCCAAGAATAATATATCCAGGAAAGATATCCTTTAGATATGAAGGAGGAATAAAGACCTTTCCAGACATACAGAAGCTGGGGGTATTTTCTAACACACGACAAGAAATACTGAAGGAGGCTATTTGACCAGCATAAATAGCGATAATTTGTGACAGCCAAAACATAAAAGGGGGGAGAGTAAAGGCTTGAACCGGAATATGGGAATGGAGAAAGTAAGCATGCTGAAGAAAATGGAATACTCTAAATATCAAACTATCTTTTACATAAACTTAATGGTAACCACCGAAAAAAAAAAAAAATCCAGAACTGAAATATGTAACATAATAAAAGAAGAAACAGAGGGAAAAATCATAGAATACCACCACACAGAAATAATACACAGCAACAAAAAGACAAAGAAACAATGAAGACACAGTCTTACCAGAAAACCAAAGATAGAACGACAGGAAATCCTCACATATCAAAACTCACCCTAAATGTAAATGGACTGAACTCACCAATAAAAAGGCACAGAGTACCAGATTGGATCAAAAAACTAACCCAACCATATGCTGCCTCCAAGAGACACATCTCAGCTACAAGGACAAACATAGACTCAAAGTGAAACGGTGGAAATTGGCATGACAAGCAAATGGTACCCAGAGAAAATCAGGTGTAGCCATACTGATATCAGATGAAACAGACTTCAGGATAAAAAAGGTAACAAGAGACAAAGATGGATATTTCATAATGATAAAGGGGACTATACAACAAGAAGACATAACAGTCATCAATATTTATGCCCCCACCCAGGGAGCACTGAAATATACCAAGTGACTACTAACAAAACTAAAGGGAGAAATTGACCAAACCAATTATAGTAGGGGACCTAAATATATCATTGACAACTATGGATAGATCATCCAAAAAGAAAATAAATAAAGAAATAGCAGCCCAAAAGGACACATTAGATGAAATGGACATAATTGACATTTATAGAGCACTTCATCCTAAAACATCAGACTATACATTCTTTTCTAGTGTACATGGCACATTCTCAAGGACAGACCATATATTGGGACATAAAACTAGCCTCAGCAAATTTAAGAAAATTGAAATCATACCAAGCATATTCTCTGATCACAAAGCTTTGAAATTGGATATGAACTGCAAAAAGAAAGCAGGAAAACCCACAAATACATGGAGATTAAACAACATACTTTTAAAGAATGACAGGGTCAAAGAAGAAATAAGAGGAGAGATCAAAAGATACATAGAAACAAATGAGAATGAAAATACATCCTACCAAAATTTTTGGGATGCAGCGAAAGCAGTTTTAGAGGGAAATTTATATCATTACAGGCCTATCTCAAGAAACAAGAAAAATCCCAGATAAATAACCTCATGTTATACCTTAAAGAACTAGAGAAAAAAGAACAAATGAAACCCAAGGTCAGCAGAAGAAAGGAAACAATAAAAATCAGAGCAGAATTAAATGAAATCGAGAACAAAAAGACAATAGAAAAAATTAATGTGACAAAGAGCTGGTTCTTTGAAAAGATTAACAAAATTGACAAACTCTTCACTAGACTCACTAAAATAAAAAGAGAAAACCACTGCATAGAAGAAAACATGGTACTAAACTTATGGACTTTGGGTTCGAAGAGCATTTTATGAATTTGACTCCAAAGGCAAGGAAAGTAAAAACTAAAATAAATGAATGGGACTATATCAAATTTAAAAGCTTCTGCACATCAAAAGAAACCATCAACAAAATAAAGAGGCAACCAAGTGAATGGGAGATAAGAGGCTAATATCAAAAATACACAATGAACTCACACAACTCAACAAAAAAAACCAACAAATAACCCAATTGAAAAATGGGCAGAGGACCTGAAGAGACATTTCTCCAAAGAGGACACACAAATGGCCAATAGACAAATGAAAAAATGCTCAACATTACTAATCATCAGAGAAATGCAAATAAAAACCACAATGAGCTATCACCTCACCCCAGTCAGAATGGCTATCATCAACAAGACAAATAGTAACAAGTGTTGGAGAGGCTGTGGAGAAAAAGGAACCCTCATACACTGTTGGTGGGAATGCAGATTGGTGTAGCCACTATGGAAGGCAGTGTGGAGGTTCCCCAAAAAATTAAGAATAGAATTACCATATGACCCAAAATATCTGAAAACATTTATCCATATAGACATGTGTGCACCAATGTTCCTTGCAGCTTTATTTATGGTGGAAACATGGAAACAACCAAAATGTCCTTCGATAGATGAATGGATAAAGAAGTTGTGGTATATATACACAATGGAATACTATTCGGCGGTAAGAAAATGTGAAATAGGACCATTTGTGACAACATGGATGGATCTTGAGATTATAATGCTAAGCGAAATAAGTCAGATAGAAAAAGTAGAGAACCATATGATTTCATTTATACGTGGTATATAAAACTGAAAACAACAAAAGAACAAGACAAATGAAGAAACAAAAACTCATAGACATAGATAATAATTTAGAGGTTACCAGAGGGTAAGGGGGAGGGGTACTCTAGAAAAAGGTAAATAGGGTCTAATATATGGTGATGGAAAGATAACTAAGTCTGGGTGGTGAACACACAATGTGAGATATAGATAATGTATTACAGAATTGTACACCTGAAATCTATGTAACATTACTAACAATTGTCATTCCAATAAAGTTTAATTAAAAAAAAAAATCTGGATTTCTGGCTTCACCTGAAGCTCTGATAGTACTGGTTCCATTTTCCTGCCTATCAACAATGAGCTGGAGCTGAGAAGAGGGCACTGCCCTCTATCCTCCCGCCTCCAATAGCCGGTTTCACTCACATTTGAATGAGTGTCCTTTATTTAATCTCTTTGGAATCAAGACTTGCTTCTGCACAATCAATGGGTTGAACCAAGTGACCTGGTTCTAATACCATGTGATCTTAAAGCCTGTTTTTTACAATAATACACTAAGTCAGTGAAACTTCAAATTGTCCTTCCCTTTCTGTCCACCCCTCCTCAGCCTGTAGCCATCATCCTGGCTGACCCTCGTTTTAGCCTACACATATTGCGTGACAAAAAGAGAACAGTCAGAGTTGTTCTGTTCAGCCTCCACCTGGTTTGGTTAAAGATAAAGTTACAGTTTTCCCTGCTTACCACAAGAGAGCGCCTTCTATTTGAAAAGTGAAAATCTAATAAACTGGGTAAGAACCAAGCAGGGCTGCTCTCTAGTGAAACAACCCAACCAGCAAGAGGAGAAACAGTGGCTTATCCCTTTGTCTTGATATTGAAGAAAGGAGGGGTGATTTTAATTTTTTTTTCAACTGCTTGGTATTCCATTTAAAGCAAACATTTCATTACATTTCAAGATCCTAGAAAATACTAATCGACACCTCTAACTGGGTATAGTGAACTCTATGATCTCCTATTTCTTTTTCAGTGAAGCAGTATTACCTATTTTCAACGCCCATGAGACGCTCTAAGAACTCCTTTTGCAGCGCTTGTGCTATCCTGCTGTTCTATTCACTTTGTTGCTCTAACCAACAGACCTCCCTCCTTTAACTCATTTTAAAGACGCACAAAGAGGTTAGACGTCAGGACGTCAGCTTATTTTCCCTTCTCATCTAAGGTTTGCTAAAGTAAAATGAAGCCATGGTCAATTGCTGGATTAAGCACCAACTGTAAACTTTTGTGCAGGGGTAACTAGAGCTACCTCTCCTAAACTCTACAAACCGTGAATCTAAAATCCTCTTCTGTGACGCACTATATTTCAAGGCTTTGTATTGACACCTAGTAGGTGTTATTAGCATAAAAAAGCAAGATTTGGTGCTTCTAACTGCAGAGAAAATAGGAAGCCAACTCTCCTGAGAGCAATGAATTGGACAAATACCCTTTATGTCATTGAACCAAGGCAAGAAATGTTGTAAAGCAGGAATTTAAATCAGTTGCTCAGACGGTCATGGAAACATGGTGACTATTAACGGTTCACCTATAATAAGAATGAAAAATGAGATCGCTATTCCATTTGTCTTCAAAAACATTTTTTCTCTCTTGAATATAGAATATCCTGATGCTGTTACTGCACAAATATAATGCACTTCTTTTGATCCTCATTCAACAATGTGCTTAAAGAGAGTGTATAATACAATTAGAGACTGACAGCAATAAGTAGTAATAGGGAGCATGGTCTTTATTCATTCAAAATGTTAAAGAAAAGATGACTATGTTTTCAGGTTATGCTGAATTGGGAAATATTTTCAGCTATGAAGGAATATATTTAAAATAGTGGAGTACATTGAAAAGTTTCAAATATGATTATACCAAGGAGGATAATACAAAACAAGTCTCAAGTTCTGTATCTAGGGAAAGATACCTTTTACTAAGATTTTTGGAAAAGATGCTTTAGGTTCTGCATTGTCTAAGCAGTGCAGCCAGTGTGTGATGTGATTCCTGAGGATGACATTATCTGGACTCTGGCTTCACTTTTCCCCTATTCCACTTATGCCCTCCCCTGGAAGAAACAATAGAATGTCCGATAAACCTTGAGTCTATAGCATAAGATGAATTAGCATTGGCAAAATGCCTGCTTCTCATTAATTCAGGAGTAGATTTAAAGCTTCAGAATGCTTACTTTGCCTACATTCTGATAAATTCCATTCAAAATCATATTTTCTACTATTTTGGGCCAGTTCCAATGTTGCCTTTAAGCTTCCAAAAAAAAAAAAATTCAATTCCATTATTACAAATTGATTATTTTAATATTTTCCACATTATTGCAAGAATATAAGTATCTACTCCGAGTATAAGTAAAGTACATATTGTTATATATCACTGATGAAATCTAGAATATAGAAATGGAGTCCATTACTAACTCTCTGTTCTGGAACAAACTACCATACAGCATGTGTAGAGGTATGTGTTCATATTAAAAACCTGTCCTATGAATTCCTTGGTTTAGAAACTTCTAAATGCAAAATTGAGTGATTTAATAATATCAAATACAAATAAAAGATAACAGTTTAAAAATTATTAGGGAGCAGGCTCAAAACTAAGGTTATATAATAACGAGGAGTTAGAGAACAAGCCTGTAAGTGTTTAGTTCTTTGATTGAATTTAAAATACCTAAGTCAACTACTTAACAGCTTTCAACCTTGTTTTAAAAATAAAATATGGTGAAACTTTTAAACTTATTCAGAGAATTCCTTATGTTCACTACTTAATACCTTTATCTTTTCACATACTTTTATCTCTTCACACATTGATTCAACACTGATTGAAGCCTTACTGCGTGCTAGGACCTAATAGAAGTTTCAAAAATATGAACTGAATGACATTTTCCATAATTGAAATACAGAGGGTGCCAAAAATAATGTATACACATTTTAAAAAGGGAAAACACTGTATGAAAATTGTAATATTCAATATATACCGCTAACAAAAGATGAATACAAGTCATGTGTATACATTTTTTTGGCACCCACGGTATATATAGTATTCTATAAATATTATTCTTACATTTTTATGTCTACTCATAACAAATATAAAACATATATTGATCTAATCAGCCAGCTGGGGAAGTAAGCATGATAATAGAGTTTGGCTTAGCATTTTCCCTACCTAGAAGAGAAAGCTTTGGAGCTGCAATCTCCCTGGGGGAGACGCTGTCACATACGCCTTTCTGGGACGGATTAAGAAAGCCAGAGCAGCTGGGACCCATTTTCAAATATAAAACTGGCATGAAAGGCTTCACATGAATGACTAAAACTCTAAGTTCAGATGAGCTGGAAGAGCTTAAGAAAAGCATGCATTAGTCTTGGTGTTAAACCAAAGAAAATTGATTAGATCACAAAATAGGTAGGTTTGACTTCTGATTCTGTAAGCCTAGAAAAACGAAACACAAAGAGCTGCACCTTTATTTATCAGTATATCACAGTCAGAAGATAATAAGAATTAAAGGTTACATAAGAAATGCCACAGGCTGAACTAAAATAATCAAGACTATGATGTATGTTAAAATCTTTCACTTTCCAAAATTTTAGACAACTTTCGGTGTATCTCGTTCTTAGAATTTAAAAGATCAGTTGGTTTTTGCCAAGGCGAGGTAGTATGTGCCACTTTCTGTTCCTTTGTCATCTCCTACTGGGAGAGCCCCTTCATTGGTTAAGTGGTACTTTTTCTTGAACATCTTCATAAACAAAAAGAATTTAATGTCAACTTACAGCAGGTTCTTACATTATAATCTTAAATATAAAAGTAAATTTGAATTACAGTGAAATGAGATTGTAAGAGTCCTAGGGGTTTAGAGTGGGACCAAATTAAAGTGAAAATAAAGAGACAATTCTATTTTATTTCCCACTTCTCTATAAAGAATATCAAGTGATGACAGAGATGATTATTAAGTTTCTAGACATATGAAAACACAGTACCTATGAAACAGCACTTTCATGTTTATGAAGTGTCCAATTCCTAAAACAAATATAGACACACAGCAATTATCACAAACAGTTTCCACTACTACATTGAGAAGTGTATAGAATTAGTAAAAATAAAGAGAAACAGTATACTGCGTAATAGTTGACAGCCAGAAATGTTTGCTCATTGCTCATTCTAGTCAAATAACAGCCGTTTACTGAGCCTGGCTCAGTAAAAGATTTCACATGGTAGAAATACCACACAGCTACAGGAACCATTTAAATGTCATATCTTCAGGGTCTGAATAATAGCTATTTCTAAATTCCACACATTATATTCACTTAGAAAAATTATTACTCCCCTGTTCTTTGATGGTAGGAACATGTCATTCTCATATTCTCTAAGTTTTTCTTCATCTAAAAATCCAAAAAAAAAGTTCTCATTGATGGAAGGAAGTGGAACTATTAGTGTTGGGGGTTCTGGAACTTTCTCATCCTTTCTCCTATGGGTTCCAATGAATTTGAAAAACAGGTAAAGAAGACTAGATGAGGATCAAAATATACTGTCAAATGTACTTATCACTCTCTGCTGTTGGCTACATACAGCAATAGTAAAGCTCCCGAATACACGTCCTATTCTTTCCCCAAATCTAGACTTTGGGGCTTATTTTGCGGCACGCTGAATTTTCAGGGCTCGCTCATCCAAAAACCTGCATGGAGCATCACAGACTATAACACCCCCTGTGGAATGCTAGAGAGAGGGTGTGCATCGTGATTTCACCCACTGATTATCATGAGCCATGATTACCTCATCCAATTCACCCATCAATGATGTCATTCTCCTTCACATAGAAAACAACTAGTGAGGGGTACAGAGAAAAGCAGGACTTTTCCCCCTTCAATATTGTCCTCCTTTCAGGATTTAGGGCACAGTCCCTATCAAGAAAATCAAAGAAAAGTTGACTATTCCCCCAGAAACTAATTTTGTGAAAATTTATTATAATGCTTAAAAAAAAAAAAAAGCCTTATGTTCTTTTAAACAAACTCTATTGTTTTGCCACAAATAGATTACAAAATTAATCGATTACACAAGAATTGGTTGGCCAGTTTCTTTTTCCACCCTAGTGAAAGTCACTAACAATTATGATGATAATATCAGACATCTGTTCTATTGACTGGATAGAAAGTCATCACAGGATATGCAAATTTGATCAAGTATATCACCTCTCACATGCATTTGAATATTTGTCTAGTGAGAATTTTTGTTGTTTAATGGCAGCTGGGACGATCCTGAGAGATAGTGGCCCACATAGTAAGGCTGGAGGAAGCTCTCGTGTATGGTGACTTCATGCATGCATTCACCCACCACATGCCAGGCGGTGTTCAAAGAACTGGGGCAACGAGCAAGACCCTGTTCTCATAGACTTTCATTCTGGAAGGAGGTTATAGTCAATAAGTAAAAGATAATTTTACTGTTCACATTAACTGTTTTCAAAGGGTAATCAACTCGGTTCCAAATGAACAGTTAGCTATCCAGCTTGCTCCATGAATTCTACGAATGCATTTGCCATTACAAGTTATAATTACGTTACTTTCAGCAGTCATTTACAGCAATTGAACACACTATAAAAAATTCTAAGATTCTTGTATGACAGCATAATTAAACACTATAAACTGCAAGATAAGTTTATGGACTGATAATTGTAATGGAAGACACAAACGCTACTCGATGTGATAGTTACTGGAGCTCTCCAACTGGAAACGGAAGAAGGGGAAGACTTTGGACTAAGTGATCAAGAAAAGTTCTTTGTGAAGAAACCATTTGGGCTGAGACCTAAATTAGAAGAAGGAAGACAGCCAGACCTGAACTAGAGCATGTGAAAGGTTGTAAGACATACACAAAGGCCTAGGAATGAGAAACTACACTTTCAGCCTATTTTATTCCAAGAAAATTACTCCATAAGATGTTAACACAGTCTAGCAACTTACTCCTTAGTAAATAACACATGGTAAACCAGTGGGAAATGGCACACAACTAACGATGAACCCCATGGCGTTGATCTGGGAGGAACACATGAATGAATATATACCGGGTGCCTACTAAACGCCAGGTAATGATAACAGTTCTTTTATATTCTGCTCACTTTCAACAAACATTTCCATTGTTCACTCAGCACATTTGCATTGAGTTCCTCTATGTGCCAGGCACTGAACTTGGCATTAGCTTTAATCGTAAACCTGACAGTACTCCCTGCAGGGCACTTATGCTCTATTGAGGGAAGTTGACAATTAAACAAGCAATTGTGATATAGCTTGATCCGTGCTATTGAATGAGGAAAACTGAGGTTCTACATACAGGTGCACACCGAGTTGTTCTTAGGCTACTTGGGGAAGGGGGTGGAGTAAGGCTGCCTAGATAAAGTGACACAAAACAAGGCTTTATGGATGTGCAGGAAATAGGCAGGCCATGTGGCAGACGGTGGCCTCCAGAAGAAAGAGAATTACGAATTCTTCTCCACGTCTGGATCCAGACAAGGTGAGGAAAACTGTCAAGAGAGAAGTCTGCAGCGCCAGCAGCGGCAGATCACACACAGCCCTGCATGCTGGGCTGAAGACTGTGGACTTTCTGTAGCAGCAGTAAGAACCACTAAGGAGTTTAACCAGGGGAGTGACATGACCGATGTGTGAGTCTTTTTAAAAAAACCTCTCTAGCTTCCAGGTGGAGACTCCAAGGTGGAAAGGAAGGAAAGCAAGTTGAACACAAACTGAACATCATCCATTCAAGAAGCTTGCTATGAAAACTTGAAAGCCTCCATTGAGCTGGATTTTCACCCAAATCTCACATGCATTGCTTTTAATGAGCTTAAACCTTACTTATACACATCACTCACAGTTTTAATACTCAGGTGGTGAATCTAATCACATAAGGTTGCACGGTATAACTTACTTCATGTGTTTTGAAATGTGAGTTTTTCACTGAGTCAGCACAGCCATATCGCTTAGCTCAGAGAAACACGTCAATCATATGCCACCAAAACGGCCGTTAACATGCATGGCGTCTGATGATTCTAGGTGACGTGAAATTAAATCATGACTCTTTGCAATGGATTCTAATCAGCAACACCATTAACTGTTTTCAAATGGTAATCAACTCGTTTTAGCTTGCTCCATGAATTCTATGAATGAATTTACTTTTACAAATTATAATTATATTACTTTCCGAAGTCATTTACAGCAATTGAACAAACTATGAAGAATTCGAAGATTCTTGTGTGACAGCACAATTAAACAATATGAACCGCAAGACTCTACTTCATATTCTGAAGTTTAGTTATGATGCTGTATTTCCTGAGAAATGATATTTTGGGGACAAATACAGACATTGTTCAGGTTAAGGTTTTAAAGCTTTAAATTATGGAACAGCAAGCAAAATTATCAGATAATACATTGTATTTTATATGTCAGATTAAATACATTTCTGTGACAGAGAGAAACCCTCTTTCTTTTAATAGGAATGCAGGTAGCAATGTCTGCAGCAAAAAGACTACTTGGGAAAAGATAATTAAATACTTTTATAGCACCTACTATGTGCCAGACCCTGATCTAAGGACTTTACATATTTTAACCTATGTCATCTAGAATAGTTAACAGAAGAACTCATCTTCCTCTATCAGAATCCTTCAGGTAGTTACAAAAGAGGTTACACTGTTACTTCAATTATCCATTGCTGCATAACACACCACCCCAAAACTTAATGAGCTTAAAATAACAACCACCATTTATTATCTTTCATGATTTTCTGGGTTGACCAGGCAGTTCTGCTGTGTGATGATGGCTGGGGCACTGGGTTAGCTGCAAGGTCTACAATGGCCTTGCTCACATGGGAAGGAGTTGGTTATTGGCTGCTGCATGGGAGTTCAGTTGTGAGCGTTAGCCAGAGGCCTTGGTCTTTTCTATGGAAGCCTCTCTACATGGTTGCATGGACTTTCTCAGAGAATAGCAATTGGGTTCCAAGAAGAAACATTCTAAGAGTGAACATTCGAAAAAGTACACACAAATAGAATTGAAAACCCAGAAATAAACCCACATAAATATGGACAGACAATTTTCAGCAAAGGAGCCAAAAACATACAATGGAGAAAAGACAGCTTCTTCAATAAATGGTGCTGGGAGAATTGGAAAGCCACATGCAAAAGAATGAAACTGGACTGCTATCTGTCACCATGTACTAAAATTAACTCAAAATGAATCAAAGACCTAAACATAAGACCTGAAACAATAAACTGCATAAAAGAAAACATAGGTACTAAACTTATGGACCTTGGGTTCAAAGAGCATTTTATGAATTGGATTCCAAAGGCAAGGGAAGTAAAAGCCAAAATAAGTGAATGGGACTATATCAAACTAAAAAGCTTCTGCACATCAAAAGAAACTGTTGACAAAATAAAGAATATGGGAGAAGATTTTTGCTAATATCCAAAATATATACAGAACTCACAACTCAACAACAAAAAAACAAAAAATCCAATTAAAAAATGGGCACCCGACCTGAAGAGACATTTCTCCAAAGAGGACATACTGATGGCCAATAGACATATGAAAATATGTTCAACATCACTAATCATCAGAGAAATGCAAATAAAAACCACAATGAGATGTCACCTCACCACAGTCAGAATGGCTATCATCAACAAGACAAATAGTAACAAGTGTTGGAGAGGCTGTGGAGAAACAGGAACCCTCATACACTGTTGGTGGGAATGCAGACTGGTGCAGCCGTTATGGAAGGCTGTGTGGAGCTTCTTCAAAAAATTAAGAATAGAATTACCATATGACCCAGCATTCTCTTTCCTGGGTATCGACCCAAAAAATCTGAAAACATTTATCCATAAAGACATATGTGCTCCAGATGTTCATTGCAGCTTTATTTACAGTGGCCAAGACATGGAAACAACCAGATGATTAGATAAAGAAGACATGGTATATATACACAAATGAATACTATTCTGCCATAAGAAAAGATGAAGCAGTGCCATTTGCGACAACATGGATGGATCTTGAGATTACTATGCTAAGTGAAATAAGACAGACAGAAAAAGTCAAGAACCATAATCATTTCACTGATATGTGGGATATAAAACTGAAAGCAACAACGGAACAAGACAAACAAACAAAAACTCATTGACACAGACAACAGTTTAGTGGTTACCAGATGGTAAGGGGGGACAGGGGTGGTCGATGAGGGTAAAGGGGATCAAATGTATGGTGATGGAAAGAACTGACTCTGGGTGGTAAACATGCAATGTGATATATAGATGATGTATTACAGAATTGTACACCTGAAATGTATGTAACTTTACTAACCATTGTCACCCCAATAAACTTTAATTTTAAAAAAAGTGTATACCCAGCATTCAAACGCTTATTGTGATAAGTGTGATAAAGATATCTATGCTCTAATCCCCAAAGCCTGTAAATATGTTATCTTACATGGCAAAAGAGACTGGGCAAATGTGATTAATTGATGTAAGATGGGGAGATTAGCCTGGATTATCCAGGAGGGACCAATACAATCACAAGAGTCATTATAAGAGGGAGGTAGGGATAAGAGAGATTTGAAGATGTCATACTGATGACTTTGAAAATGGAGGAAGGGGGCAGGAGCCAAGGAATGCAGGCAGCCTCTGGAAACTAGACAAGGCCAGGAGATGGATTCTCGCCTGGAGCCTCCGGAAGGAATGTGGTCCTGCTGACACCTTGAGTTTTTAAGCCAGTGACACTTTTGACCTATAGAACTTTAAGAAAATAAGTTTGTTTTGTTGGACTGAATTCATGGAGGCATGGTTCTTCGTGACAGTCCACCAAAGTAACACTCCAACACAAGTACCATTTCCTGTAAAATACTTCCTGTGATTTAGTTTTCTGTTGGTGCCGTAATAAATTACCACAAAGTTAATGACTTAAAACAACAAAAATGTATTATCTCCTAGTTTCTGTAGGGCATAAGTCTGACATGGGTTTTACTAAGCCCAAATCAAGGTGGTGGCAGGGTTGCACTCCTTACTGGAGGCTCTGGGGAAGGATGTAATTCCAAGCTCATTCACGTTGTTGGCTGAATTCAGTTGCTTGGGGTTGTAAAACTGAGGTCTCTACTTCCCTGCAGGTTGCCATCCAGGGGCTGTCTTAGCTCTGAGGGCTTCTCTCCAGTCCTCATACATGACCCCTTCGATCTCAGAACCCCCAACAGTACATCAAGTTCTTCTCACACTTGGAATTCTCTGACTTTTCCTTCTGCTGCATCTTCTTCCAGCTGGAGAAAGTTCTCTGCTTTTAAGGGATCATGTGATTAGACGGGGCCTACCCATGATAATCTCCCGATAGGATACTATTCCCTCTGCAAAGTTCCTTTTGCCATGTAACAAAATATAGTCACAGGATCCAGGGACTAGGGCACCTTCAGGGGCCGTAGTTCTGCTTACTGCAGTTTCCAAAACTGGAATCTCCATGCCAAGGAGAGGTTAGAAGTACCAAGAGGGCACAGTACCCGTCTTCTCTGTGCCCTGTTTAGGAATAAACCCTCAAAGGCCCAATTGACACAGATAAACTCATCACCATCCTGCAGTTCACTGGTTCCAATAGCATCTCCGGGAGACAATCTATTTGAGATGTTATTCCTCCAAAATTAGTCACAGTTGGCAATTTCATAATCAGCTCTGTTCCATCGTTAAAGGGCAAAGCTTCTCAAAAGAGCAACTATGCTATTTTTGCAATAACCACATAAACTGCCTTCCTGGACAATGAAGGAGAACCTGAAAATCAATTGATTCAAAATGTACCTCCAGTGATCGCTGTATCGTTATATCCCTTTTAAATCTCCAGAGATTTTGGACATTTCCTTTCTGTTCTGAATCTCCTAGTGGCTTCTTCATTACCAAATGCAATGTAATGAGAGCATTTGCGGTGAACTGTGATTAGCCTACTGTTTAAACAGGTGTCTCTTACTTATAGACACATAGAGACTAAGACGGATAGGCAGGCAGAGGCAACAACCATACAGACTTTTTAAAAATTCCAAATGCCTTTACTGATTCATTTCAAAATATTAATTTTTCAAATACTGTATTAGAGATTCAAGGACGATTTTGAGAAAACAAAGCCACAAGGATTAAGCTATGGAATATTGAGAGATCCGAAGTTAATGAGGAGAATTTTATCCCCACATTTCTGTTAATTGGTATTCAACTAGGAGAGAAATACAGGAATGAGCTGGTGGAAGGAAAGAGCACATTAGATTCACTGAAACCTTCTTATCTGTGATGCAAATTTAAATTCTGTTCCCCAAGGGAAGTTTTCAGAGTGCTTCTTTTACTCCCACCAATGACAAAACAGGCTTGGGGAGTATTACAACTGCTTGGGAAGAAGTAAGTTTGGAAGCTTCTAGGCTAACTGTGAGGTGGAAGGGAGCCTCCTTCTGGACAATTCCGTAGAAGAGAATTTTGTCTTTCAAGGAAAGTTTTTCTTTGCCTATTTTACAGCTGAAATTGCAAATAGCTTCACTTAATGAAAAAGATTCTGCAGTATTAACACAAGAAGAGCAAAAAATACATATATATATGTAATAATAATCACTCTGAACTACCTCAGCAGAAATGTGCCCTAACTCACTTTAAAGTAAAGGAAGTTTTGCACAGTTTCAATTATTAGATAATCATTTTACACAATAGTCAAATTCCAAAGAAAACACAGCCTACACATTAAATATATTCTCAAATTATGGGCAGACTTACGATAAATCCTATATAAGCTAAATATCTTGAAAGAGAATTTTTTAAATGTCTTTTCTTTATTAAAATATTCATTAAATGTAGTCTAGATGTAGACTTCCAATATTTTTTTAAAATATGGAACGTTTCACAAATTTGCAACAGCCATGCTAATCTTCAATGTACCGTTCCAATTTTTATATATGTGCTGCCAAAGCGAGTACTAGACTTCTAATATTTATAACAATAAATGTACTATAGAAGCATACATTCTGATTCATATATTTTAATTTACAAATATATCAATTTGATTAATGGAGTCATTTTTCTGTCCAATCATGTTAAATTACACCCATAGCCCAATCCCTGAAGTAAATTATGAGCTCACTCAGGAAACATCCTGCCAAGAGTGTATTTGGCATCCGGTAGGCGGTCAATAAATACTGAAAATAATAAACATGTATTCTATCAAGGCCGACATAGGATAGATTTTCAACCACATGTAAACTCTTCAATTGAAATGTAAACAACAGTCCAGTTAGTCCCTCATCCAACACACCTGAGAGACGCTTCCCGTTCCATTGATCAAAATGCATTCTGCAAAGAGACATTAATTAATATTAATCAAGCTTACTATTAATATTAATCAAGCAGTCCTATGGGCAATGTGTGTGGAGATGTAATAATAATGATTTTAGACTCACAGCATTCCTGTTCCCTCAGTTTATGCTGATATTTAATTGCATGTTATAATGTAGAAATCACCATTTATCAAGAAGAATCAGGGTGTGGGGAGCTCATCCTTTCACATAATCTGGAGTAGCTTTCTAAATTCTCATTCAGAGATGTTGAACCAGGCACTGAGCTAGGCACTGGATATACAGAAATGAGAAGCGATGTCGTTCCTGTCCTCAATATGCTTCGACTCTGGTAGAAAGAAGTTTAAACTCATAAGTGCAACAAAGTATTACCATTATTGAGATAGAAAGAATGAAAACACAAATGAGGAAGCTGTCCATTCAGAGTTAGGTCCAGGGGAGAAAAGCTGGAACAAGTTCCCCCATTGTACCTGAGCGCATGAGTTCCCTGCAGTAAAAGGATCTGAACGTCTCCATCTTCCAGTGAGAACTGTAGGAAATGTTAAGGAAAATTAAAAACAGGAAAAGAAGTCCCTGGGACATCTTGAAAATGACTCATAATCAAAGTACTATTTGCAAAAGGCCACTCCTTAACCACCTAGCATAGACTTTCAGATGCCAGACAGCAAATACTAAAATGTAACTTCCTACTGGGTGCCATACATGGGCAAACCTACACACACATGATAGGTTTACACTGTAGATATTGTTTCACTTTGGTTTTCATTCACCGGTTTCATAAATAATCAAGGGCTTGGAGCTCTGACTCACCAGGGCCAAAGCCCCCTCTTCCCAACTCAGTTCTCCAAAGAAATTTGATTGTTCTGTGTAAATAGGATTCCTGGAGATATGATCTGGCAATTAAGTTCGAGAACTCATCCTAGAAAAGTGCTGAATATCACTACAGTCACCTTAGAAGTGCTCCCGTTGGGAAGCTATGCACTGAGCCCAGTGCCTAGTCCACCTTTCAAAGCAATTTTGGAACTTTTTCTGGAATGGCCATCAGAGCTGTCATCATATTACCCTTGATGTCCTGAATGTCATCAAAATTTCTTCCTTTCAATATTTCCTTTATCTTCAGGCAAAGAAAGAAGTCACTGGGGGCCAGATCAGGTGAGTAGGGAGGGTGTTCCAATACAGTTATTTGTTTACTGGCTAAAAACTCCCTCACAGACAGTGCCATGTGAGCTGGTGCGTTGTCGTGATGCAAGAGCCATGAATTGTTGGTGAAAAGTTCAGATTGTCTAACTTTTTCATGCAGCTTTTTCAGCACTTCCAAATAGTAAATGTGGTTAAGTGTTTGTCCAGCTTGTACAAATTCATAATGAATAATCCCTCTGATATCAAAAAAGGTTAGCAACATCGTTGCAACAAGTTTGTGAACTTAATTGTCTGGTCTCATATGTCCCAAAATCTGCAATGATCTGAGTTCAAGGGGCCAATGAGCTCCCTTTCTCCCCAACACCTCCCTGAAGGCCACGCCCAGTCAGCTCTGACCATTTGCATGTGGGCATGTCAGCGCCAGCAAGGACTTTGTCTACTTGCATCTTGGGATCCTCCATGGCTCCTGCCATAGTGCCTCACAGGTAGCTCATCGGGTGACCTATGATAATGATGATGATAACAACATACACAGAAACTCTCCAAAGGTGACTGGAATGGTAAATTTCTAAGATTATGTCATATGCTCGAAATCCCGTGAACAATCTGTTTGCTGGAGAGGATATCCTGTTAAATACAGTCTATGCATTTTGTATTCCCATTCTCTTTTCCCCACAGTATCATAAGTAATAGAGGATCAATTGGCATGTGTGCCCTTTATTTGTGCTCCTAGGAAGAAGTACAGAGACTCCTGTTGGTGCCAAATAAGGCATTTTCTCTGCTTAACATAAGTCACCATATGGAGCAGGTTCTACCTGAGGCCTGCCTGGGTGAAGTCCAAGTTATTGTGAGACCTTATGTCCAATTTATCCAGGGTTCTGATTTACTAAGTAATGTTCCAAGGTGCTGCCATGGATGCCAGGCCTGCTAGTAGAACCAGGCATGAAAGCTCTAACTTGTATTCAATTAACAGAGGTGGAAAGCTTTGATCTCAATGGGAAGTCACAGTTCTGTTGCTTGCACCCCCTTCTGGATCCATAAAACTCAGTGTTTGTTAAAAGAGTATTTTTTGGATAATTAAGGGACAAAGTGCTTGTCTAAGAACAGCAAAGAATAAGCTCAGTAATTTATGGGAAGTTTTATTTAACTACTGGGTCAGTGGTTTAATTTTATACATGTTCTCATAAATGTAATTGGCAGTGTTTTATGCGAGGATAATCTTGTAAACTAAATGTGCTGGCAGAGGAATATCAATTTGTGGCACCCAAGACATTTGGGAAATTGGCAGCCATGGAAAACACCTATAATGCTTTCGTCCCCAGCCTTAGGCTAACCACCATGTTTCCCCAAAAATAAGACCAAGCTGGACAATCAGCTCTAATCCGTCTTTTGGAGCAAAAATTAATATAAGACCTGGTCTTATTTTACTATAAGACCAGCTATAAAATAATATAATATAATATAATATAATATAATATAATATAATATAATAATGTAATATAATATAATATAACATAATACAATGTAATATAATAAATATAATATAATATAATATAATATAATATAATATAATATAATATAATATAATATAATATAATACCGGGTCTTATACTAATTGTTCCAAAAGATGCATTAGAGCTGACTGTCCGGCTAGGTCTTATTTTTGAGGAAACGGTACCAGAAAAGCAATAGCCTTGTTCAAAGTGGTTAGCTCTTCTGGAGACTGATGACCTCCCGGGTAAATTTCATTATCAAGGAGAAGTTGGAAGTCCCATCAGCACCTATCCAGTGCTATTTTGTTAAAGAAAAATTTTATCTGACTTAGTAATCAGTCTTTCATGTCTCATGTGCTCCAAGACACGTCAAATTAAGAAACAAATTAAATAAGAGAAATTCTCAGAGGAGGAGGGGGGTGTTGCATGCATGGGTTCACATGCTTTGTTCTCAAGTAACTAAGACCTACACATTAACACGTGCTTATGAGAACTTTAGAGCTGTGTATGTTTACCTCAGCCCTTTCAGGGATGAGAAATCCCCAGGGCAGACAATCCTCCTCTGAAATTGCTGCTACTATGATGCAAGTTGGTGTTTTCATTAAATTGACTCAAGACAGCCTTTCTGTTTGGTAATCAGTCCCGGACCCTGGGGTTCCCTAGTGTGGCTAGCAAAGGGTTCTGATTGTACTTGATGGGCTGTCGCTCCCATTTGACTAGGATCTACCAGATAATCACTACCTCTAACCCCTTTCGCATACTGCTGAATTCTTGCAGGACATCTATTCTTATCCCTATTTTACAGATCAGGAAACTGAACCTTAGAGAAGTTAAAAAAGTGGGGGGAAAATGATATGTAAACCTAAATTAGTTTGACTCTAAGGTCAACCTTTTTTCCTTTATATGCACAGCCACTGACTTTATATTCCTCTAGGATTACAGGAAGCTATCAAATCTTATTTTCTAAGAAACCCTGCTTTTCTGGGTGGTTAATACTCTTGAGAGGCAAATGCTATACGTGTGTGTGGCTTCCCAGCTAGAAGAAGACACAGTAATTTACCCCCTATGCTGAGTTAGGACCAGAGAGCCTGGCTCCTCCCACCTGAGATATCAAGGAGGTAGGAACATGGTTTACGGAACACAAAAGCTTCATTCAGCCACCCCTAAGAAAATCTGATGTGCATCATTCATTCATTCATTCAACAAATATCTACTGAGGGGCTCCTCTGTGCCAGGCACTATACTATGTGCTGGACTTAAACTAATTACTGAGAGACAGTGCTTGCCCTCAAAACACTCACCATATTAGGGAGACAGACTATCAAAAGAGCTACTTCTATGCAGATTGACAAAAGCTACTACTGGAATTAGCATGAGGTTATTGAACACAGAGCAGGGACAACCCCTGTCATAAAGTGTTTTTAGAACAACTTGCAGGAGCAAAACAACACCCAGGAAGAATCCTAAAGAACAAATTAGGGTAAGAGTGGCCACTGAAGGGAGGCAGCTAGGAGTTTTCCAGGCATAAAGAACAGGATGTACATAGAGCTAGATGTAAGAGAGAACCTGCCTGTTGCAAAACCTGCAAGCTCTCCCATGTTGCTTAGAGAGGGACAGGGGAGAAAATAATGACCCTGGACAATTAAAAAGAGGAAAGATCTTGAAGGTTCTGGTGAAAGATGTTAGGTCTTTAAAAGTCTTATGTAATTGATGTCCAAAGATCCTCCCTGAGCTGAGAATACAGGGAGTCACAGATAAACATATAAACAGCAGCTAAAACACACATAACCTAAGAGGAAGTTGCCCCAAGGAAAACAAATAAGGAATGTGATGCCCGGGCTTCTACTTACCTCAGTGCATGTAAAGGAAACATACCCTTTTCACACTAAAGGAACCCACTTACCTTTGTAGCCCTTCCATTTCTACCTAAAGACACAGCTCAAAAATCTACGTTCTTCTTAAAAAGATGAATACTGTATGAGCCCACGTCTAAGAGGGATCTGAAGTAGTCAAATTCATAGAAACAGCAAGTTGCACAGTGATTACCAGGGGCTGGGAGGAAGGGAAAATGGGGAGTTGTTGTTTAATAGGTTCAGAGTTACTGTTTTGCAACACAACAAAGCTCTAGAGACCTGTTGCACAGCAGTGTGAAAACACATAATACCACTTACTGCACAGTTGAAATGGGTTAAGGTGGGAAATTTCATGTCTTTTTTTAAAGCACAACTAAAAAAAATCAACTTTCAAAAATACTACCTTCTTCTGAAATCCTCTGTTTGCCATTGCTGCCTCAAGTCACCCCACCCTCTTCCTGAAATTATTGTCTGTCCTTTCTTATTGCTTAGTCATGTACCTCCTGGTCACAACTGCTTTTGTCCCAAACTGTTAGCTTAGCATTTTTTTGTACAACTGTTCATATATTTGAGTCTTAACAAGACAATAATGGAATTATTTTCAACTCAGTATCTGCAAGTACACCCCCTCTGCGCCCTGCCTAGAGTGGCATTCAATAAGCACCTGCTAGTTTAACTCAGCTGTGTCTCAACACGAGCCACGAGATTTGGAGAGCTGAGGCAGCATCTGAATTAAACATAAGGGACAGTGTGAGAAATAGGTTAAGAGTAAAAGTCATCAGAGAAGGCATAATGGACAGCCAAGGACAAGTGAGCTGATGGTGGCCCCTTTTGTTTGCTCTTCTTTTATGCAGCAAAAGATGACTGAGTTCCTCTATATAAGACACTTATTCTATGGGCTAAGGCTGACATAATCTCTGCCTTTAGAAATTTATAACTAGCAGCTTCTCACTCTTTCTCCCAAGGAAAGCCAGGGGAGGCGTGCCAGCCCACAGTGTGGGCCCATGACAGCCTAAAATCTGAGGGCTGAAACCCAGATATCATAGCAACTCACGGAGGACCAAACCGGGTGCCAAAATGTGTGTAAGGAAAAGAGAGAAAAACAAGTTAAACTTGTCGTCAGGTCCAAGAAGCAAGTACAAATGCCAAAACATGAAACAAACACGAAGATCAAGTAAATACAGTAATGGAGCAAGAATTAGAGACCAAGGCTAGATCGGGACAAAAGTTAAAAGGACTTTGGCTATTGTCAGAAACCAGACACTCAGAAATTTCTTAATGGATGCACCTCCAATTACGATAAGGAAGGCTCACCAGGGTTCAAGGCCTAGGGTCAGGAAAAGCGAAGAAGCAGGATAAATCTACAAGCAAATTAGAAATCCTAAGTGCCGTAAGAAAGGAGCCAAATATTATGAGACTGCACAAGAGGCAATATAACCTAGCAGTTAACAGCACAAATACAGATACCAAAGTGCCTCACTTCAAATCACAACTATGGAACCTTGGGTGAGATAAGGATATACCTCAGTTTCTTCATCTTTAAAATAGGAACAATAATGATGGCTGCCTCATGTTGTGAGGATGAAATGATTTAATTTATGTGAAAGTTTCAGGAGAGTGCCTACCACATAGCAAGCTTTATCAGTGTTAGCTATTATGATTTAAAGGTGTGTTCACTTCCAGATGTGAGGGCCAGGGAAAACGTTGTATAGGAACTGGAATTTGAGTTCACTCTTGAATGATAGATACAACTCAGATGTACGGCAAGGGAGTGTGGGGGCAGGACAAAGTGGCATGAATGCTCAAACTGTGTTTAGAGAAAGAAAGGAAATGTTTGAAATGTAGAGCATATGTCAGAGAATAATAGGAGATAGGATTGGAAAGATGAGTTGCAGCCAGATAAGTTCAATGCCAGGCTAAGAAGTTGGAACCTTATCCAGAAAGCAATGGAGAATCATTGAGAGATTCTGAACAGGGATCGAAATAGCAAGATGGCAGCTCTTTACTGTATGGACTGTGGAGTGAAGAGACGGGAAGCAACGTGCCCAGGTAAGAAGTACAATTACCCAGGTAAGACATTAAGGGTAGAGTTGTAAGAAAGCACCCTAGAAGACAGAAATAAATAAAAGCTATGAATCACACAACCTATTAACATACAAAATACATACTGTATAGTCCACTGTGACAACCAGTAATTGGAATCCCTATTAACTCCATTTTTTTATCTACCTGGAATATTCGTTCCTATGCTAATTCCTTAAGAAAGCATTCAAATTCTTCCAAAATGTGATCTTAACGTGAATTTCCAAACTCATCTCTCTCCAACCTCAATAGCATGCCCCATGCTATCGCTTTAGCTGGTATTTTTAATCAGTGAAAACACATAAATCATAAGGCACGATAAACTTCAGAGTTTATTATTTCAATATATTTTCTTTCCTTCACTTTCGGCCTTGGCTCATCCATTTTCCCCCCTGGATGAGTCTTTTTCTCTCCAACTACAAATTCCCATCTCACCTTCAAGACCCAGCTGAAACACTGCTTTCTCCATGAAGCCTTCTTCAGTCTCTGCAGCAGGAAATAATCTCTCTCCCTTGCAGCACTTGATATATTACCCACATATCGCTATAATGTAATACAAAATGCAATAAATGCTATTTGTGATCATGTTATAACTCAGTCATTACTAATCAATTTTAAAAAATTGGAATAGTGCTTGAGAGTTTACAAAGTCATTTCTCATCTATATATAGGACAAACTAATCCTTGTCACTACTTTTTGATACAAAAGACAAGAATTATTACCCTCATTTGTTACTGCTGATGAAAGAATAAGTGAATTATCCAAGGTCACATAGCTGGAAAGTGGCAGTACCAAGGCTGAGCCCAAATCCAGGGAACTTTCCATCACATTCTCTCCCACCAACTAAGCCCCCTTACTCTCCCTACTCGCCCCTAAGCTCTCAGGCAGTGCCCAGGAGGTACTTGCACTGCCCAATGAGCAAGAGTTCCACTATGCATCACCCTCAAGGGCACTGGCTCTGTCATTTTACTTGTCAGTTTCCAAGTCATCATCATCCCACCTGTCCGTGGCAGACAGTACCTTTACCACAACACTTTTTCTGCCCCAACCCATTTATGACAGTGCCCTAACTGATCAGAATTGCAACCAAAATGAAGCCTATTTGCCATCCTGGATACAGGAAACATGGAGGAATCACACTGTCCATCTCAGAACTGCAAAGATTGGACCAGATTGGACCGTATCCTGACTACTTCTGACTTAGTACAGTTTTCCTTGTACACAGCTTAGTAACACACTGGCTATTCTGCCCTAATCCCACCCAGTGCAGAAAAGAGGAAAGGGAAGGAGTCCCAAGAATTTTGCATGAATTTATAATATTCTATGACTCTACTTGAGCATTTTGCTTTATCCATCACTCGGTTATAATAGGTAGTTTGTCATTTTTCATTTTCTAGCTTTGGAGCTGGACCAAAAGGGACAGTCTACAAAGGGGGGAAAATGATGAGTGTATCGCATTTTTCTCTGCCAAATCCTCTCCCTTGTCAAGTTTTTGCCAGAATCAATCGGTTATTTTTAGAATTATTAAACACAGTATTAAAGCAAGCAAATTATGATACAAATTATATCACAATACTATTCAGAGAAAGAAAAGAATAGATGATTAAATTCCTCAATGAAATCTTCCTAGGACAGTGTTTTCTAATGAATACTATGATGTACATATTCAGAAACTATTTTCTCCCCAGAGGAATGTTCCTTTATTAACTTAAAAAAATCAGAATGACGCCCCACACAAATAGCATAAATTCTTGGTTTTCAAATACGTGTTTTTCATTCAAATAACAATAGTACAGGGAGAATAATATTCAATATCTAATTTCATATTTTGAGGACTTTTCTCACTTGGATTCTCTTAAATCGTCACAGAAAATCCAATGCCTCGCTGCATCTTTATTTTAATCTTTATTGCTTTTTCTGATTATACGAATAACGCAAGCTACCATAAAAATTCAAATATCTCAGAAGAGCATTACATAGAAAGCAAAGAATCCAGCAATTACTGAGAATTGCTACTCTTCTAAAATATCTAACTACCATTTCAAATTTTCTCCATCTATTAACCCTCTTCTGACCTCTTTTCCTTCAGATCAGCCCAGTTCCTTCTTCCACGCTACAACCCCACCTCTCAAGTCCATGTGCAAACATTCCTTATAATTTTTTTAATGTCCTTTGATCCTTCAGTGTCTTTTAGCCCTAAAATTTTTCTCTCTTTTCTTCTCATATAAGCATCTCGAGAGTAAGGTATATTCATTTCTTAGATCACAGATATCTGGTTTCTTTCCCTTGTAGTCAACCGAAGCCACGGGCTTCTAACGTCCAAATATAATGAACACATTTATTATCTCAGAAACTGCTGATCTCTCCCCCCTTAATCTGATTATTTTCTCTGTCCTGTTTCCTTCCCACGTCTCTGACATGCTTCCTTGATCTCCTTTCTTCTTCCCTCCTCCTCTCTTTGTCCTTCTTATGTTGACGTGTTGTCTTTGGCCCACTTTCCTTCTCACCCTACATGAGTTGTCTTGTCTGAGTTACCTGATTGAGCGCATGGTTTTTACAGTTTTCATAACCGTGGTTATTACAGACTGGTAACTCCCAAATCGTATTCATCTCCAGCCCTTACCAATATCTTCAGGCTCCATACTCACACAGGTGCCTGTATTTCCCAAAGGTACCTCAAAATCCATATTGTCCAGGGTGAATTCATCATTGCCTCCCCCTTTCCCAAGACACCGCCACCTGCTGTCCACCTGTTAGCCAGCAATAGCATCACCCACATAGTTGCCCAAGCAAGAAAGCAGGCAGTCAGTTTTCACTTTTCCTCTTCTTTATTGTTCCTACAAACCTCACCACCCAAACCCATCTTGAATCTGTTCTGTTTTCGCTAATCTAGGCCCTTTTCTTTTTTTTACCTTTTTATGAGACTAATTTTCTAGAGCTCAGTCTTGGCCCCTCATATACATTCCCGTACTGTGTTCAATATAAATTTTAGAAAATTAAAAACCTGATCCTATTATTTCCTGCACTAAAATGATTAATGGCTCCCCACAGGTTTCAGATAAAAATCCAAGCTCTTTAGTATAGCAGTAAGGTCTTTCATCATATGGCTTCTATAATCTTTCTACTACCATCTTACAAGTTATGGTTCAACAACACTAAACCAGTGATGGTTCCTTGCATACATTATGCTCTTTTCTTTATATAAGTTATTCCCTCTTATTTTTCTCTCTGTTTCCCTCACTTGCCTGTTTAATTCTTACTCATTCATTTCTTTTTTTAAGGAGAATAAAATAAAAGTTCTTACTGTTTCTGAGAGTCAAGGGACAACGATAATGGATTGTGTTTTCAGTAACAATGGCATATACTACTGCAGAACAACCTCATGCTGGCATGGCAAGGAATTAACAGAGTTAGACAAAATATTTTTTAAAGATTTGATTGAAAGCATAGGAGAGCTCTCAAGATAGTGAGAGTTTGAAGGACAAATATCCAAGAGAGAAGGAAAATATGGAGAGGTAAGCCCAATTTCCCCCTCAAAGTAATTTCTGATGGGAGTATATGTTAGCACAGCCACTTTAGAAAACTGTTTGACAGTATCTACTAAAGCTACTACCCCTACCCTAGAGCCAAACAATTCTACTCTTAAGTACATACATCACAGAAATGTATACCAAAGCCAAGCAGAAGAATATGTATAGCAGTATTAGTCACAATATCCCCAAACTAGAAATAACTGATATTTCTATCAAATAATAGAATGGATGGATAATTTGTATTATATTTATACCATGGAATACTATAAAGTGGTGTAAATGTGTGACCTACTGCTTTACACAGCAATATGGTTGAATTTTCTATGAAAATTCATTTATACGAAAAATGTCAGATACCAAAGAGTATACACTATAAGCCTTCATGTATGTAAAGTACAAAAGTGGGCAAAACAAATGCATGATGTTAAAAGTCCAGATAGTGATTCCTTTTAGAAAAAGAGGTACAACAATTAGACGCTGGTAACATTCTAATTCTTGATCTGAACAGTGCTTACCTGGAGGTACTCACTTTACAACCACTTGTCCAGCTGTACATCTATAATTCATGCAAATACATGTCATATATGTTATGTGCTTATGCAGTGGAAAGTTTGCAAACTTAATTGTCCAACTTCGTATATATGTAGTATACATGTTATACTTCAATAAAAAATCCTTTAAAAAAAAGGAACACAGAACATCTGTATCTGAATAGAAAATAGTGTTATGTACAATTGAAAAGGGGATATAAATACAAAGCTATGTTTTAGAGAAATAAACAATTTTGAGAAACTAGGTATATCAGCATACATGCCTTAACAGCTATTACCAGTAAATTACTGGAGAACTACCAATAAGGCATACACATTATTTACTACCACAAAGAACTCATGTAAAAATTTTACTTAGACACACTCAGAAAGTTTGTCTTTCTGTAAAATATGCTTTACTTTTCAAAGAAAGCCAAAATTAAAGTAGTTCTAGGTCATTTTTTTCCAACTGACATCACCTGAGAGTTGCTATTCCCTTTCATTTTGTTTCAGAGTCTGGTGAATACCTTGGACCGATGCTTCTGGAAGGCTTTTCCTGGACTCTGTTATAGGTAGCTCTGTCCTTTTACAAAAATTTCCACCGTGAATGAGTACCTAGAAGACATGCTAGGGCTTTATCTTTGTATTCTGATGCAGAGTTGGAACGCATAGAAAATTCTGGGCCTTTCAAAATGCCAGAAAATAGTCTGGCAGTTTTCAGGGGTTTTCCCGGTCTGAGGAAAGAGTTTATACTGAAAGAGCTTTATCTTTAAAAAATAAGAACCAGATTAATTATCAACATTATATCAGGGCATTTCAATGGTAAAATTGGTGTCTCAATGAGCCACCTTCAGTAGGTGGTCCAGCAGGAATACGGAAGAGCTATGAGTTGAGAAGATGCAGAGTTAGGCATATGCCTTCTGGCTACGTGATGTCTCCACTTGCAGTTGCACAGCACAGCAGCCAGTTGCTCCTATATCTGACCATCATGCTTCCTCAGACACACATATGGTACAGATTCTTGGGCACCCATAGCAGGGTGGCCTCAGCCAGTGGCAATAAGCAGAGAGCCCACAGGTGCTTTCCTTCCCAGAGAGGTGCACGCTCCCCACTCTGTCATCTCCTACAGTCAACAATTAATGTATTTATTGACACATCCATAGATACAGTCTCCCTGGCCTCAAAGAATGTTAAGCCTAGGTGGGAACTCAGATTTTGTAAAAGTCCTTTATTCTGCAATTCTGGTAAATAGGCTTTTGCTTTGTTCCCCTAGATAGAAATGTCTACTTTGGTAAACTATTCGGATCCACAGTTCCTATAAAAATGTTGTTTCTCTGGCTTACTCTTGTCAGGTCCTTCCAGGAACCAGAATCTGCTTTTAACCCCTGTCAAGTGTTACAGAAACATTTCCCTAAAGTTGATTATTTACCTGTTAGCCTGATTTTCTGGCTGCCTACCTGCCTGGCCACATGGATTAGAAATGAGTTGTGCATTTCCCACTATTGTGTTTCACCTATCAGTTTGGAATTGCTTATCACTTTGTACTGGACTCCCACTCTCACCTTGAATCAAATGCTTCCTGACACAGAGACTTAGCTCCAGCAATTGCATCTACTGTTTCTGTGATGAACAGACACTACAGTTGTCCTGAGTTTTCCCCGTTTCTGATATTCACAGCTTTGTGTAATTCCCTCTCTTGAGTGTGAGTGGAAACTGTATCTTGCTTGAAACCAGTATTATTCAGAAAAGGTGAAACTCTGTCAAGTCCATGACTTTGTTACATAAGATTGTAACTTCCATCTTGCTAGCAGACTCTCTCCATTGACTCCTTCCCTTGCTAGCTTTGATGGGGCAAGTTTCCATGTGGAGAGGCCCACGTAGCAAGGAACTATGGGTGGCCTCCAGCAAACGGTCAGCAAGAAACTGGAACTCTCAGTGTCAGGACAACAATCAGGTGAACTTGGAAGAGGCCCCTCCCTCAAGTCTCAGATGAGACCCCAACCCAGGCCAATAACCTTGACTGCAGCCTTGTGAGAGACCATAATACAGACCATTCAGTCAAGCCATGTCTATACTCCTGAGCTACAGAGTGTGCGATAAACTATGAGGTCATGAATGTGTGTTGTTTTAAGCTGCTAATTGTGATCATTTGTTACACAGCAATAGATTTTAATATAGTTTCCAATATTTGTCTCACTCCCAAAGGTCACTGAAGTTTGGTGGGTTAGTCCCAGGCCAGTCCCAAGTTCTCACATTTTTCATTATAAGCCTCTAACTTGATAGGCCTTTGAATGTGAGGAAAGAGCAGTATATTTACAGAGATCAATTTCTAATGCTCTTAAATTCTGCTATTTTTACATGTCTGTGGTGAGTTGGTGAACACTTACTGAACTTCTGAACATTTCTTTTATTCCAATTGGCAGAGACGTTATTGATTTTCCTATTCAGTGGCAGATTGTATTTTCCAAAGATGGCTGAAACAGTGTCCCTCGCCCTACATGCTCGCATGCAATGTGACCTTGCCACTGTTCCGTCAAAGACAGAGTCTAGTTCCCCTCCTCTTGGATCTGAGCCAGACTTTGCAACATGTTCATAATCTTAAATATGATTTTTGAAGCTAGGTCAGAAAAAGCCACACAGCTTCTGCCTGGTCCTATTGTCACTCTTCCTCTCAAGGCACTTCCTTTCAGCTTGCTCCCTCTCAGACACCAGCTACCCTGCTCTGAGAAGCCAAAGCCAGATGGAGAGGCCACATGGAGGGGCTCCAGATGACACGTTCAGCTGAGCCCAGGCTTTAAGGGAGGTACCAGGCCCAGAAGTGAAGAAGCCTCCTGATGGTCCCCCAGCAGTTTGGATCACTCCAGCCATCTGAGTTTTTCCGGCTAAATTCCCAGACATTGTAGAGCAGAGACAAACTGTGATGGTCAGTTTTACATGTCAAACTTGCTAGGCTGCAGTACTCAGTTATTCCATCAAACAATAACCTATGAAGGTTATTTTATAGATATGATTAATGTCCACAATCAGTTGACTTTATGCAAAGGAGATTATCCTAGCTAATTTGGGTTAGCCTGATCCAAACAGTGGAAAGGCTTTAAGAACAGAACAGAACTGAGGCTTCCCTGAGGAAGAGGAAATTCCACTTATGGGCTGAAGTATCACCTCCTGCCCAAGAGTTTCCAGCCTGCCCCTCTTGACAGCCTGCCCTGCAGATTTCAGACTAGCCTAGCAAGCCCACACAATCCTGTAAGCCAATTCCTCACAGTAAGTTTCTTAATATCTGTATCTCTTACTGGTTCTGCTTCTCTGGTGGAATCCTACCTGATACATAAGCCATGTGGACACACCCTGTCTGGATTCTTTACCCACAGAATCCATAGCAATAATTAAGTGTTCATTTTTTATACGACTAAGATTGAATTGTTTGTTATGCAGCAATAGACAACCAGAACTATTCCTGCTACCTAACCATCTTTCAAAGAATTCTCTAAAATCATGGGAAAATGCTGGTTGTATGTACGTTGCATCTCTTTCATGTTAGGCAAAAATAAAGGGAAAGTGGAGTACCGTTCCTGAATCTAAACACATTTTTCATTCATTAATCATTGAGCTTTAAACCTAAAATACACCTGTGTTTAAACTCTCTTGAGTCAAGACTATATTAAAAACATACAAGACAAAAAGCTTCCTAACTTATTCTTAGAGAAGGGAACTAACTACATTTGTAATCTGGTTTTCCCTTACTAATATCAGTATGCCAGAGTCACGAAAATAATAATAATGATATTACATTATTAGTAATGGACACCATTTCTATAGCTGTAGCCCTACCTTCTTTTACAGAACCTCTATTCTCTAAAACCTCCCCTTTTCCTATCCCCTAATTTTTCTGAGAACGCCCATTTGAGGTCCCTCTCAAACAATCATAAACATGCTCTTTCTGCTTCCACATGGTGCCCACCATTTTCCTCCACAAGTCTTCAGCACCATTTTGGGGTGTCTAATGCGGAACCTCTCATTAACTGTATAACCCCCTGTGAGCATGGTGCCCCATCACGCTGCCAAAATCAGCTGTCCATGGTGCTGATTTCTGTGCCAAGGGCACTGTACCAGAATAACACAAAGACCTGCCTCACGCCACTGATTAAACCACTGACCCCAGAGATCAAAGGCAGAGACTCCGATACTGGATTTTGCCAGGTACTGCCAGGAAAGGTCTTGACTGTTTCCGTGGCACTGGAGGCCGGGTTTGGCTGAAGCTACAAGTGCTAAGTGTTACTAATATGTCAGCGCCCTAAATGTATCAAAGTTTCATATTCCCTGTACCCATCTGATTCACCCCTCAAGTTTTTTTGTTCCATGCTCTTTTTTAATGAGCACCAATGCAATGCTGATTAATGCATTCATATAGTACGAAGTCTTTACTTAAAATGGACTTTGCATTTTTATCTTCAGCTCTTAGCCTCCTTGAGATGAATTCATGAACATCATGCTGAAAAGCAAATTTCAATAGCAGACAACATGTTATATTCCAAATTGGTCTTCAATTCTAATTACCAAGCTTGTTAATTCTCTCTTCTCTTGGAATAAACTCATTATCAAGAGTTTTCTCAGATCTTCTTCGAAACAGATGCTGAGTGAACCTCTGTTTCTAAGTGAATCTCTGAGTGAATCTCTGATTCTAAGATGAGCAGCACTTAGGTGTTGGCTGGAAATGCCCACTGCACCACATTGTTTTAATAATTTAGTTTAGTTGAAGGAAAGTCATAAGTTCTTACTTCATTCTGGCAACTGAAGAATCCAGAATCCCAATTTTAATGAAAATATCTTGTTTTGGTATGTTGACTTATTTCGATTTACCAATTCTCATCTTGCAAAGAATATACCGTGTTTCCCCAAAAATAAGACCTAGCTGGACCATCAGCTCTAATGCGTCTTTTGGAGCAAAAATTAATATAAGACCCGGTCTTATTGTACTATAAGACCAGGTATGATATAATTTAATAATATAATATAATAAAGTATAATATAATAAAGTATAATATAATAAAGTATAATATAATATAATATAATATAATATAATATAATATAATATAATATAATATAATATAATATAATATAATATAATAATGCAATACAATACAATACAATACAATACAATACAATACAATACAATACAATACAATACAATACTGGGTCTTATATTAATTTTTGCTCCAAAAGACGCATTAGAGCTGATTGTCTGGCTAGGTCTTATTTTCAGGGAAACACGGTAGTAAATTAAGGGATGGGCTTTGGAATAAGACTGAGTCCATCTCAGTTCTGCCCATTATTAGCTGTAAGACCTTGAAAAACTTACTTGATTACTGCCTGTGCCTCAGTGTTCTTAGCCATAAGATGAGCTTCTTAATAGTGCATACACCATAGGGTTTCAGTGGAGATTAATTCACATCAATAAGCAACATTGGCATATAACAGTGACTGGTATGTAGTAAGCATTACACACAGATTTGCTAATATTACATAACAATCGTTTAGCTGCTGTAACTCTACCAATCAGTACCCATACAAAGAGCTTCTCATTTAGTGACATCAGGTGAGTAAGAACTGCTGTGGACTAGGTATGTGTCAAGGATTGTATTTATTTAACACTTCTGTGCATTCTGAATTGGGGAAGGGGAGTGCATAAAGGAAATCATGCAAATACTTATACTTATTTGTAATAAGGCATTAAATTCTAGTACGTGCCACAATTGGAAGAGTATGTTGCTTGGGAGATAGTTTACAGGCAAATGTGTTTTATTGACATATAGATATTGTTCCTGTGTAAATCCAGCCATGCATTTTAACCAGCAGCTGACATAGATACGTGATATTGATACATGTATATGTAGGCAATATACAAGCTCTGTGTGTCAGGCTATATTATTTAATTATATTCCACTGACATAAATGTCAAAATTATTCCTGTTTGACAAAGAGGAATACCTACAACAAAGACAGAATCTCTATTCACTGCTAATTCGTATACGTTCCTTATTTATTAGCTGAAAATACTAACTCAAACTAATGAATTAACAAAATAAAAACTAAAGTGTAAATTAAAACTTAGATTCACACACACACGAATATGCCCATAAATATTCATAGAAGCTTTATTTTCTAATAGTCCCAAACTGGAAACCACCAAAAAGCCTTTCAATGATTGAAAAGAGAAAGAAACTATGATGCACCCCACTCATTAAACACTGAAGCAATCCTGAGCAATAAAAAGGAAGGAACGATTGATATGGGAAGAGTCTCAAGGGAATTGTGCTGAGGGGAAAACAGTTAAGCTCAAGAGGTTCCTATATGAATACATTTATATAACATTCTCAAAATGACATTATAGAGATGGAGAACAGATTAGTGGTCACGAGGCTTGAAGGAAGGAGGTAAGCAGATATGGTGATAAAAGGGTAGCATGAGGAATTGTTGGGATGGAACTGGTCTGGATCTTGGCTATGGTGGTTTCACACAAATCTACACAGATGATAAAACTGCACAGAACTAAATACACACATATACAAATGAGTGCATGTACAGCTGACGAAACATGAGTAAGACTGATGGATTTTATCAACGACAATCTCCCAGTTGTGTGATACTGTGCTCTAGTTATGTAAGATATTCCCATCAGGAAAAATTAAGTCAAAGGTATACGGATCTCTCTGTAGTACTTCCCACAACTGCATGTAAATCTATTATTACTTCAGAGTAAATGGTTTACAACAAAGAAGGTGCATCTCAGGACTTTCATAAGCTATGATAGAAAATATCAACTTAAAAATGAGAAATCTAAACCTAAACGTAATATGATCTTATTACCTGAGATTCATAATATCTATTTGTAAAGCAGCAATTCTATGACTCTAATTCAATAAATATTTACTCACAATCTATGGAGCTCCAGACACAATAATAGGCATTTCAGTACAGAAAATAGTATATGACCTTCAAGAGTCCTCTTCTGGTAGGTGCTATGGTCCCTGTTTTACAAATGAAGGGGTGGATTCAGTGATGTTAAGAAACTTGGTGCTTTATCCAGTGCTAAGTCAGAGCAGCCTCTGTCATACAGAAATGTCCTTCACACACAAAACAGCAGCTATTTAGAACGAATTTGGAACCTAAATGACGAATTTTGTGTTTTCTATAACAATAAGGGATAATTAATTTCTTGTTCCTACAATCCCTGAATTTCGTATTAGTTTTCTTCCCCTTCACCCCGCCACAAGAAAAACCTGATCATTCTCTTGCCAACATCTCTAAAGCACATCCTAGTTCTTTCCTTACATCCATCCCCTAAAAATATCAACACTGATTCAATCACTAAATCCTCTTTGTGCAGCCTAACCGCTGGGATGCTGAGCTGTTGCACACAGGACAATTTGGAGAGAGTGGTATCCTGTGAAGTCATGGCCTCTAGCCTCCTGGGAACCACAGTCCACCTCCCTGCCATATTTACCAGTTGGTCCCAGCCCTGCCTCTTGACATGCCAAGTGGAAGTCTATTCCCTTTTCTCAAGATGTCACTCAAGTATTTGAAAGTAGCTATCAAGTTGCCCAAGTCATCTAGTCTCCAATCTACTGAATACACTCTGACTGATCCATCTCTTTTAAGGGCATGCTCACCAGAGATGATTATCACGTGACTGGAGGGGGGTCTGCCCAGAACACAGCAATCTTATCCCCTCATCATTCTAAACACAGGGAGTCTTACTAATGCAGACAAGTTTACATTAGCCACCTTGACATCCAGCCACTACTTATAAAATGAAATTTTACACGCTACTGCGAAGCCGTATGTCCCTTTTCCTGTAATTGTGCAACTGGGTGTTGTTTCTTTCTTCATGTCACTGATTTATTTCCTACCAAGGTACAGGTCATTTCATACACTGAACCAGGATATTAAATACCTGTTTTCATGTGCCACTTTTATTAGTGCTAGGGTTACAGAAATGAATAGTCTCTGCCTTCAAAAAGCTCATTGTTGAGGAAGATGGGGAGAGAGGATGAGCGACGCAGTCTGCTTTTCTCAGTGTGATGAGAGTTATAAAAGCAGCAAGCACAAGTGTGTTACTGGAGTTCAGCAAAGATTCCTCAGTCAGCTTGGATGGCGGAGAGGTTGAGAAGTGGTTTACAGGTGACAGCAACTCTCAGCTGGGTCTCCAAGAACAAGAAGAAGGTAGGCAGCCAAGGGAATTGCAGTGGGGAAGTGATCAACAAGGAGTTCCTGGTAGAGCAACCAGCACGGACCGTTCATGAAGCTCATGTTCTCAGCGTGACTGGAGTAGCTCCTGATGAAGTCCATCCTGTGAGGCTCAGGATTCATTCCATAGAAATCTTGGATCTCAATTCCATTGCCAATGTTAGTTATCTCGCCAAGCTTTATCCACAAATTTGATAAGCATGTGTTGTTTTACTGCCATCCAAGCCTCTGATAAAAAGGCTGCTTGCCCTACTACAAAACTTAACAGTTCTGCTCTTCTTCGAAAGAGTGTGATGAGGGACCCGACTAAATGTCTGCCTAAAAGTCAGACACATTGGGACCACTGAGCTATTTTGATAAGTCAGACCAACAACTATTGAAGGAAGAAAGGAAGGAAAGAAGGAAGGAAGGGAGGGAGGGAGGGAGGGAGGGAGGGAGGGAGGGAGGGAGGGAGGGAGGGAGGGAGGGAGGGAGGGGGGGACATTAATTGATTTGGTGAAATACGCTGACTTCCAATTGTTGCAAAATTTCTTCTAAACCGGCCAGAAGAATTAAACACAGGCTTTTTAAAATTCTTTAACTCAGTCACAAGTATAGGTGAATTGATCAAACAACACTGGGAACCTAGGGTGTTTAAGAACCCTAATTTTTAGTGTTGTGAACAATGAAGAAAGTTACACTAACTACCCGTCTCCAGGGGGCCCCAAGGCGGCCTTACAGTTGAGGTATCCCCCCAGGAGCTGAAATGTTAGTGAGCCCCCAAACTATGATGTGCTTACACAGGATCCCCGCCAAGAGCCCTGTCCAGGGAAAGCAAATGGGGCTGGGTTATGTATCGGGATCTTTCAACTGAAAAGACTGTGCCAAACAGAGCAGGCTCACCTTCTGAGTAACAGCCTTTCTGTAATGTTGCCACTGCCTCATTCACCACCACCACCCCAGCTTGAATTGCTGTCTCCAGAGCCAGGCCTGATCGCCACTGGCCCCTTGCCCTTGGGGTTCCTGCAGAAGCAAGGGCTTCTGTTTCACTGGTCATTTATCCTGAAGACTCAGCCAGAGAAACGGGAGCTTAACCATCATTGAATGAATTGGTCCATGGCGAAAACCTGAAGGCCAACAAGCTAAGACAAATAACCATTACATGCTAATAACATTTCAAAAGTTCAGCTCTCTGTCCTCCTGGAAAGCTGTCCACGGCAATAAAGGGCTGGAGCTGCGTGAAATACATACAATGTGTCCCATACTATGGAATACAATGGATGTACAATGTTCCCTTCAAAAAGGCGGGCTCCTCAGTTCTCCAAAATTCCAACAGGCCCTCTGTCACCCATGTAAGTTACTGGCTGGCCCCAGTAGGCATTTCAGTTGACAACCTTTGACTCGGGGAGGCAAGTTTTCTCATTCTTTATAAACAACACCTTCCATAATGTGTCTGAGAAAATCTTTCTCGGGCATCACTCTCACTGTACCCCAGTTTGCAGAACGCACTTTCTTTTGTGAAAATTCAAAGTATACCCTAAACTTTAGAAAGATGAAAAGAAAAAAAAAGGGGGTAAAAAAGGAGCATCATAGGAAAAGGCTGTAATATGGAAATTGGGTCAAGGAATTAGGAACTTAAAGAAAAAAAAGCTATATTGATTTACTGACCACTTGCTATGGCAAGAGAGCATGCTAAGGGTTTGATATGCCCCTTTTCAGTGCTTCCCAAACTTTTCTAGTGTTTGCTTAGCTTCTCAGATCCCTTCCCTTGGTGATTCTGATTCACAGGGTCAGTGCTGGAGCTGGAAGCCTTGTATTTTGAACAGCGTTCTCTGGATGGATGCTTATTATCAGGGAGTTTGGTAAATATTGCATTATCTCATTGGAGTTTACCATAACTCTATAAGGCAGATAATATTTCTTAAAAAAAAAAAAAATCCTACAACGGAGGGTAACTAATTTGCACAAAGGCACATTGCTAGTGCATTGATATAAATCAAGAGTTCACATAGATCAGGGGCCCACAAACTACGGCTGGGGGCCAAATGCAGCCCACTGCCTGTTTCTCTTTTCCTATTGTGTTAAAATATACATAACATAAAATTTACCATGTAACCATTTTTAAGTGTACAGTTCAGTGGAATTACGTACATTCACATTATTGTGCCACCATCACCACTATTCATTTCCAGAACTCTCATCTTTCCGAATTGAAACTCCAAAACCATTAAACACTAACTCCCCATTCTTCTCTCCCCACAGTCCCTGCCAATCACCATCTAACTTTCTGTCTCTGTGAATTTGACTGCTCAAGGTACGTCATATAAGTGGAATCATACAATAGTTGTCCTTTTGTGACTGCCTTACTTCACTTAGGATAATGTCTTCAAGGTTCATCCACGTTGTAGCATGTGTCAGAATTTGCTTCTTTTGTAAGGTTGAATAACATTTCATTGCATGCATACGTTAACACTTTTTTATCCATTCATCTGCCAATGGCTACTTAGATTGTTTCCACCTTTGGGCTATTTGTGAATAATACTGTTATAAAAATGCTGTACAAATATCTGTTCAAGTCCCTGCTTTCAATTCTTTAGGGTAAATACCTAGATGTAGGACTGCTGGATCATATGATAATTCTATTCTAATTTTTTTTTAGGAACTGCCGTACTGTTGTCCACAGTGGCTGCTCCATTTTGCATTCCCACCAGCAATGCACAAGGGTTCCAATTTCTCCACATCCTCACCAACACTTTTATTTTCTGTTTGTTTGTTTTTTACAATGGTCATTCTAATTCGTATAGACTGGTATTTTATTGTGGTATTGATTTGTATTTCTCTAATTATTAGTGATGTTGTACATTTCCCATGTGCTTATAGGTCATTTGTATTTCTTATTTAGAGATATGCTTACTCCTTTGTTCATTTTTCGATTGGGTTGTTTATTTTTCTTGGTTGAATTGTAGTAGTTCTTTATAGATTCTGTATATGAATACCTTATCAGATATATGATTTGCAAACATTTTCTCGCATTCTGTGGGTTGCCTTTTCACTCTGTTGATATAATTCTTTGATGTGCAAATGCTTTTAATTTAGATGAAGTCCAATTTATCTATTTTTTTCTTTTATCTCCAGTGTTTTTGGAATCATATCCAAGAAATTATTGCCAAATCTAACATGAAGATCTATGCTTTTTTCCTAAGAGTTTTAGGTTTTATGTTTAAATCTTTGATATATTTCGAGTTAATGCTTGCATATGATATACGGTTCAACTTTATTCTTTTGCATGTAGATATCCAGTTTTCCCAGCACTATTTGTTGAAAAGACTGTCCTTCCCCATTGAATAATCTTGGCACTCTTGTCAAAATTATTTGACCATATTTCAAAAAAAAAAAAAAGGCAAGGGTTTATTTCTGGCTCTCTATTCTATTTCATTGGTCTATATGTCTACAAGCCAGCACCACACTGTTTTGACTACTTAGCTATGTAGTAAGTTTTGAGACCATGAAGTACGAGACGTCCAACTTTGTTCTTTTTCAAGATATGTTTTGGCTATTCAGTTCCTCGAAACTCCATATGAATTTAGGATGCATTTTTCTATTTCTGTAAAAAATGCTATTGGAAGTTTGATAGAAATTGCACTAAATCTACAGATCACATTGGGTAGTACGGACATTTCACAATATTATGTTTTCTGATCCACGACCATGGGAGGTCTTTTCATTCATTGGTGTCTTCTTTAATTTCTTTCAGCAACATTATGTAGTTTTCAGTGTGCATGTCTTTTGTCTCCTTGGCTAGCTTTATTCCTAAATACTGTATTCCTTATGATGTTATTATAAATAGGATTATTTTTTTAATTTCCTTTTTGGATAGTTCATTATTAGTGCATAGAGATGCAAATGACTTTTGTCCAAAAAAAATTGTCATGTTTCCACGGACATGTCTTACCTCAAATGTCATTTATTAGGATTCCATTTATCCCTATAACAAAGATAATGCCCCATTCAGGCCTTTTTACTAAGATCCTTTCACTAACATGAGATAGTTCTAGTTCTCACTGATTTGCAGAGCAAGGACGACTGATGTTCCTAGAATTCAATGTATGACCAAGTCCTCACTGACTCAGAATAACCAGTTCTTTACTCTTCACCAAATTCCCTCTAGTAACCCATACTGATGCCCTATCTCCAAAGGAACTTGTTTGTGAGAGGAAGATTAACCTCAAATATTCAGTATTTCATACCAAAATACTTTTAACAGTAATAGTTTTCTTCAAGAAAAGAGGAAGATGGTCCCTCAGAGGGCATTTTAGGCCAATTTACTTATTATTTCAAATCCCTTGAACTAATTTCTTGGGCCTAAAATTGCAATTTATGTATCACAGTTTTTCAATGTTTGCTACATATTGATTAAAGGGTGTTCTTGAAATTCAGTTTTCCTCACAATTCAGTAGCATGTATTGTTCAATACTCAGATTTTTCCAAGATGTTACTTCCTCATAAAAAAAAAGGACTCCATTAATCTGAGTTTTTTTTTAAAAGGTTACTATTACCTTATAAGTATTGGTAGCAATGCCTTTGATATATATTATGCTAAGCCAGAATATAATTTCTATATAGCTCTTGTTTATATACCAACCAACCCCAGGAAATGTACAGACCTTTCCAGATGCAGTCTCAAAACAGCCCAGGGGAGTAAGTATTATCATTACTCCCAGCCGTCCCCATCTCAATAATGGCACCTCAGCCCACCAGTTACTCAAATCAGAAACCTGGGAGTCATTCTTAACACCTCTTTTTCCTTCATGCCCATATTTGTTAATGAGTTTTGTCCACTCTGCCCCTATAATGTTTGCATTGCCCCTTCTGTCCATTTACATTGTCAACCCTAAAGGGAAGTCCACCACCATCTTTGTCCAACTAGACAATGTATTAAGTCTCTTAATTTATCTCCCTGCTTCCTCTCTTCTCCCTTCAATCCTTTCTCCATAGAGCAGCCTTAAGGCTTCTGTCACACCTCACCTAAAACCCCTCAATGGCTTCCCATGTCACTTCCAATCAAATCTCATCCCCTGAACACGACTGAGGTCTGAGAGGCCCTGCACTAACCTAAGCTTCTCAAACCTCAGCTTTCCCTATGACCCCTCTCTTCTTGTTTCTTAAGTTATAACCATATCAGCTTCCTCTGATTTCCTCAAACATGCTACATTCTTTCTCAGCAGGGTCTCTACAGGTACTGTGTTCTCATGCTGGCACAGCCATTCTTCTCTTGAAGCTGGCCAATATACATGTGAAAAGATGCTCAATGTCACTAATCATCAGAGAAATGCAAATGGAAATCACAAGATACCACCTCACTCCGGTCAGAATGGCCATCATCAATAAATCAACAAACAAGTGTTGGCGAGGATGTGGAGAAAAGGGAACCGTGCCTCGTGCACTGTTGGTGGGATTGCAAATTGGTGCAGCCACTATGGAAAAGAGTATGGAGGTTCCTCAAAAAAATAAAAATGAACTACCTTATGACCCTGCAATTCCACACCTGGGTATTTAGCCAAAGAAATCCAAAACACTAATTCAAAAAAACATATGTACCCCTATGTCTATTGCAGCACTATTCACAATAGCCAAGATATGGAAACAACCGAAATGCCCATCAATAGATGATTGGATCAAGAAATTGTGGTACATTTATACAATGGAGTATTACTCTGTCATAAAAAAGAATGAAATCTTACCATTTGCAACAATATGGATGGACCTAGAGGATATTATGCTAAGTGAAATAAGTCAGACTGAGAAAGATAAACACCATATGATCTCACTTATACGAATTGTGATAAAAAATATAGTGAATGTGTAAATTAAAATGTTATAGTAAAAAACACATTGCTATTAATCCCCCCCTCAAAATACTCCCATTCACTTCGAGTACACTTACCCCATCGTTCTTGCCACTTTCTGGAAGTCCTCTTTTGTGAGTGTCTTTACTTCATCCTCCATCATGACAACGCTCCATGTCACACATTGCTTCTGGTACGGCAATTTCTGTCAAATGGAAACATTATGGTGTGTCCTCATCCACCTTATTCACTAGATCTGGCAACATGTGACTTCTGGCTCTTCCCCAAAGTCAAAATAGTTCAGGACATCGATGCAGCCACGACAGTGCAACTAAAGACATGAAAGAGGACTTCCAGAACTGCTTCAGAAAGTGCCAAGAATGATGGGATAAGTGTGTTCAAAGCGAGGGGGAGCATTTTGAGGGGGATTAATGGCCATGTGTCTTTTACTGTAATAAGTTTTTTTTATTTAAACATTCACCATATTTTGCGATCACACCTCATATGTGGAATCTAAAGAACAGAATAAATGAGTAAACACACAGAAATAGACTCAGAGATACAGAGGAAAAAAACTGATAGTTCCCAGATGGGAGGGGCTTAGGGGATGGAGGAGAATGTGAAGGCATTAGAAAGTACAAATTGGTAGTCACAAAATAGTCACAGGGATGTGAATAAGGTATGGGGAATACAATTGATAATGCTGTAAAGATTATGTAGGGTGTCAGATGGTACTGCTCTTATCCTGCAGACTACTTCACAGACTATGTAGATGCCTGACCACTGTGTTGTACACCTGAAGCTGAGGTAGAATAATATTGTATGTCAAATATAATTATATATATATATATATATATATATACACACACACACATATATATATATATATATATATATATATATATATATATATATATATCACAAGACGTAAAGTACAGCATAGGGAATATAATCAATGGTATTATAACAGCTATATACAATGTCTGAGGGGTAGTAGATTGGGGGGGTTATCACTTTGTGAGATGTGTAAATGTCTAATCATTATGTGTTTTGTACACCTGAAACTAATATAAACAATAAATTTTTTTAAAAACTATTTACCAAAATTTTTAAAAGAAGAAACTGGCCATCTCCTATTCAACTTTCAAGTCTCTGCTCAAATGTCACTTTCTCAGAGAGAATTTTCTAACCAGCACAGCTAACATTAGTTCACCATCAGCCCCCTGGTTCTACCTTATAGAATCCTATTATTTTCCTTTAAAGACCTTTCACAATCTCAAGCTACAGTTTTATTTGTGTTTACTTCCTTCTCCCCCATTACACAAATTCTAACAAGGCAAAGCCTGTTTCTGATTCGATCAGTTTATGACCAGGTGTGTCACAGTGTCGGCCCTCATGAAAAAATTGTTGAATGAATGAAAGGACAAATGAAGGAATCAAGGCTCAAAGACAACAATATGTGTTCAAGGTAGGGAGTTAATAATTTTGTAAGCTAGAAACAGAACCAAAATTCCCTCTCTTCATCTAGCACTTGAGCCACTTGTATCAGATTTTTCCTGAGGAACATAAAGTATTGCTTTTCTGGTAATACATGGAGTGGAACTATAGCAACTAAGGACATTCAGAATTCAAAACCTTAATTCTAAAGCTGTTGCATTTGATGACCAATGTGAATCATATATACGATGACCATCGTATACCATCACTACCATAGAGTGAAGTATTTTGAATGTGACTATTTGTTCTTTTTTTATTAAAATTGATTGAGGTGACAATGGTTAGCAAAATTACATAGGTTTCAAGTGTACGGTTCTGTCATACATCATCTATATATCACATTGTGTGTTCACCACCCAGTCATTTCTCCTTCCGTCACCATGTACTTGATCCCTTTTACCCTCTACTAGTTCTTAATCAGTAACTATTCACAGCTATATTCAAATTGCAAAAGAACCAGAAAATAGTTGCTACTTCAGTGTATTTTTTACTGATGCATAACATCATATGACGCCTGGATTTACTGTTAAATTGACAACAATGAATATTCCAATGAGGGGTTAATATGAGCAACTATTATCATAATATCATAACTATTAGTTCTGAAGATTCTGTGTATTTTGTTTCATCTGAAGTTTTTCTATAGCACATGGTAGTCACGGACTGCACAGCCTAGAAAAACTGAAAGTCATAATGCTTGCAAGAAGTCATGAAACTGTCTAATAAGCATTGGAATTTGACAGACTTGTTTGGTATCTACTTTTATAAAATCTCTTCAAGACTCTTCACAGAATTGATTACTTGACCAAATTCAGTCTATGAAGAACACTCCCACTTAATTCTGGCTGTTCTTATCATCTCTACACATGTATCTATCACTGTTAAACTTATTGTTTCAGTGCTACATTCACGATCGCTTGTGACACTTATCTATGTATTCTTGTTCTTCTCTGTTCTTATGTCTTGTGTCCATCTTCTTCTTTAGGTTATAACCCTCTGGTGACAGAAACCGTAACTACAGCTATATTTTTTTGAAACTTTCCACAAAGCCTCATAAAGCACTCTGCCCATTATAACTGTTTAAAAAACATTGGTTCATTGCAGAAAGGAAAAAAGTGACAACTCAATCATAAAGAATTCACACTGGTGCACAAATTTATCAATTTAACTTTTTATATTCCTATGAGAGGTGATGTACCAAAATGTTTTCTAATCTTAGGTGAGATTGACACTGGCAATCAGACTAGAAAAGAAACGACGTGTCACTCACAATGATGGGTGGCTACTTTCGTGACAGCAGGCTTTTCAGTGTGTAAAAGGTAAGCTTGCATGATAGAAGAGGAAAAGGATGTGTCTGCTGGTATGCATATCTTTAATTTGCTCCTTTCCTTACAGCACAGATTTGGAATATGTGATGTCAACTTGGGAGACATATATTAACGATCATATTTCATAAGAAAAGAAAAACGGTTTCTAAGATAATACAAAATGCAAAACAGTATGTTGCATCGTTGGAGGGAGAAGGGGCTTTGAGTGTGGATATTCCTGGGTTCACGTCTTGGTTCTGTCACTTACTCATTATGTGACCTTGCATGGGACTTATCCACTTGGAGTCGTGGCTACTTCAAGTGTAAAACAGGAATAAAAATATCTGCCACATAGCATTGGTGTGAGGATTAAATGAGTTGGAACCTATCAAATGTCAAGAACGGATACTATGAAGAAATGCCTAGCTACGATGTTCATTCAATGTGCTGCCATAATAGTTTCCCTTTTGTTACAGATATCAGTTGCTTGAAGGATCGCTGGGGAGGGGATGAAATTACATAAATCTGTTAGGTGAGCAGGTAGGTGCTGTAACAGGTATCAGTTCCCCCACATCAATTTCTCCCCCCCTCCATTGCACCTCCTCACTGCAGGCAAGGGCATCAGCAACAACAGTCTCCTCAAAAAATGAAACTGTAGAGTGCCCTGCGCAACATTTATTCGTGTAGTTTTCCTCTCTTTTGTCATATACTTTCATTCTAAAACAGAAGATAAAGTGATAGTAACACCTGTATGTTACCTGCTACAATCTTCAATAATCACTAAAAGACTTGTCAGTTTCAAGTGTGGTCACTCCCCTCACCAGTCTGTACCCGCTACAGTCAAGTTCTCATATGTGTCACCAGAAATCTTATAGTTTAGTTTTGGTCCTGCCTTTCCATGCTAGAGAACATTCTGGTACTCCCTACTTCCTAAAGTTAAACTCCTGACTATGGCTCTTTCATAATCTGAAACCCATCTGTCTTTCCACTCTTTTCTTTTAATCACCCATTTATGAGGCCAAAGAGAGTTATTGGTCAGTCCTGAACATGCCCTAAACCTCATGTCTTAATTATTGCTGTTCTCCCCACCCGACTGCCCACTTTCCATTTATAACTATTAAAACACTATCCTTTCTGTAAAATCCAATTAACAAATCTTACTTTCTTCAGCTTTACCTCCCTGAAACTCCCTCTTATCCCTTCTTGATTACCTGAGTGTCCACTGCCATTTAAATTCCAAATGTGGGAGCTATTCCCTTTCTGAAGCTCCCTATGCCGGCCTCCCCACTCCCTTAACCTAAGGTAGAATTGATCATTGCAGCAAATTATCGGGCACATACACCCCTGGCCATCTTTCTCTATCACACTTTGCTGGTCTCACTTATGCAGAACTCCCCCATTAGACTCCAGGTCCCCCAAGGGCAGGCACTGTGTGCCTAGTACATACCATCAATTCCTCTACTCAGTGTCCATAAATGTACTTACTGAATGCATGAACCCTTCCATGATGTCTGCACTATTCTCCCCAGATCCAATCCTCAGAAATCTCTTTTCTCTCTGTGGTCCCACAGCCCTCTGTACCCCTCTGATTGGACTAACCAATCACATTATTCCTTGATGTACAGTGATGCATGTACTTGTATTTTCCTTTCTATGAGACGATGAGCTCCTTGAAGGCAAAAACAGGGTTTCCTCAAGGAGGGGCCCATACCTACCACACTTTCTCACATAGTAGGTGTTCAGTGAGTATTCGCAATTCTCTAACTCTTTAAACTACATCAGAAAGGCCATGAGAAGACTGGGACTCATACTCACGCTTTGAAGAGAGACCTCTATTGTTTGCAAAAGTTAGCACAGATAAAATCTAATTTTTAAATCCCTAAAATAGCAGGACTGGTCCACCAAAACTCTCTAATCCAGGGGTTGGAAACCAGGTGGTAGGGAAAGAATGATGCACCCTTGGTGTAAAACAATAGAGAACTAGTAGTAAGTAGGATAAACTTCAGAGTGTTTTTGTCCACTACCAAGCATTGTTGTCAAATCCTCCACTATTTCAAAAGAAGCCCCAAATATATATTTTAGTAAGGCTGTGTCTCCATTGTTTCTTTGCCTTTTTGTTGTTGTCTATTATTTCTGTGTGGTGGTATTCTATGATGTTTCCCTCTGTTTCTTCTTTTATTTCAGTATATATTTCAGTTCTGGATTTATTTTGAGTGGTTACCCTTAAGTTTATGTAAAAGAAAGTTTGATATTTAGAGTATTCCATTTTCTTCAGCACGCTTACTTTCTCCATTCCCATATTCCGGTTCAGGCCTTTACTCTCCCCCTTTTTGAGTTTTGGTTGCCACAAATTGTCCCTGTTGATGGTGGTCAAATAGCCTCCTTTAGAATTTCTTGTAGTGCAGGTCGTGTATTAGAAAATTCCCTCAGCTTCTGTATGTCTGGAAAGGTCTTTATTCCTCCTTCATATCTAAAGGATATCTTTGCTGGATATATTATTCTTGGCTCATGGTTTCTCTCTTTCAATAGTTTGAATATTTGGTTCCACTCCCTCCTGGCTTGTAGAGTTTCTGCTGAAAAATCTGATGATAATCTAATGGGCTTTCCTTTGTAAGTTACCGTCTTCTTTTCCCTGGCTGCCTTGAGGATTCTTTCTTTGTCGTTGATTTTAGACAGCTTCAATACAATGTGCCTTGGAGAAGGTCTGTTGGGATTGAGGTAACTAGGTGTTCTATTTGCTTCTTGGATTCGAGGGTCCAGTTCTGTCCACAAATTTGGGAAGTTCTCATCGACAATTTGTTTGAATATATTCTCTGTTCCCTTCTCTCTTTCTTCTCCTTCTGGTATGCCCATTATTCTTATATTGCTCTTTCTGATGGAGTCAGAAAGTTCTTGTAGAGTTCTTTCATTTCTTTTAAGTCTCAAGTCTCTTTCTTCTTCTATTTGTGTCATTTCCAGGTTTCTATCTTCGATGTCACTGATTCTTTGCTCCATCTGGTCAACTCTACTACCTAAGCTGGTTATTTCATTCTTAATTTCTTCTATTGAGTTCTTAATCTCCAGAAATTCTATTTGGTTCTTTTTTAAGATTTCAATCTCTTTCGTAAAATGCTCATGCTGTTCTTTGATTGAGTTTCTGAGTTCCTTTAACTGCCTATCTGTGTTTTCTTGTATCTCGTTGAGTTTTTTCAGAACTGCAATCTTGAATTCTCTGTCATTTAAGTCACATATTTCTGTATCTTTAAGTGCCTTCTCTGGAGATTTTTCACTTTCTTTCTGAGCTATCTTGTTGCCTTGGTTATTCATGGCGATTACTGGTTTACTATTTCTCTTCCTAGACATCTACAGGAGTGACTTCTGCAACAGGTTGATAGGAAGCGGTCTTTCTTTTGTTTGCCAGTACTTGTTGGTAGAATGTTTTATTATTTCTCCAACTGCAACTTATTTTTCTTCTCCCACACGGTAGTGCTATGTTTTCTCTGCACTATTCCAACTTCTCACACAGTGGGGGGATTCCCTGGGAGACGGGCCTCTCCTCTGTTAATAGATCGTCTAGGTCACAGGGCGCAGTGTCCCGGTGGGTATGCGGAGAGCTTTTGATGTTCCAAAGCTCTCCCAGCTCCTGATTCAGAGCCCGTATGTTTCAGCAGTTCTGTTTACTCCTGCAGGGATCCGCCCAGATAGGTGGGGTCATGGGCGCGGTGAGTTGTGAGAGGTGGCCCAGAGCAATGGCGGCGACCACCACCACAGCCGGTCCTGCTTCCACAGCTCTCTCCCCTTTGCTGGAACTAGTTGGGCTGTGAATTTGTGATTGCGGCCCACAGTTCTCAAAACAGCAAATTTTCTGTTGTTTTGATCTGACACTGCTACTGTTTCGCTTCTAGCACCGGGCAGGTGGGGGCGGGGCGAGCTCTGGGAGGGGAGGGAGGGGGCGGCTAGTCTCAGTGCCTAAGGCTCCGTTCTCTGCTCGGCAGTGCGGGCTTAAACCACCGTTTTCAGCCTTTTTCCCTCAGTCTTTTCTCCGAGGTCTCTGTCGTGAGCGCTGTGTTCAGCCGTGTTACATGCTGTCCCCTCAGCCCTGTGGAGCCCTGGCGGAGCCCTAGCAGTCCGATCTCCCGCAGCTGCGGTAGTTCCGGGAAGCAGCGAGCTCGGCACACTGAGCTGGGTCTGCGTCCTGCGTCCTGCGCCCGCGCGGCTCCGTCTCCGCGCGCTTCTCCCTTTCCTCCTCCCTCCACTCGCGCGAATCTCCCACCTGTAGGTGATTTCAGTCGGTAGTGGGCCTCTTCATGTTGCCTGTCTGCTGTGCAGGGAGTCCTTTGTGGAGTTTTTGTTGTTCGATTCTTTGTAAATTCCAGGGGAGCTTTACAGAGGCTCACCTCACGCCGCCATTTTTCTGGAAGTCCTATATTTTATATCTCTTCCAAAATTTTAAGTTTGGGGAACTCATTCATTTGAAAAACAAAACAAAACAAAACAAAAAAACATTGGGGAAGCCAAACTAAATACATCTATGGGTCAAATGAGACCTATTACCTGTCAGTTTCTTAAAAATCTCTCCTCCGGATTGATTGTATTAAGTCCTAGGTCCCGACGGCTTACTTTGAGCAATGCCCTAAGCTAACAACTTTGCATTAGTTATATGACTAACTTTGCATTCCTATTATCTGAGTACCATTGATGGGGTAACAGTAAAACACTAACTTTGCAGGGAAGTAAACTGAGACACTGGGAGATTAAGTAGCACCTATCAGAGGACATTGTCAAACATATCACACGCCCAAATTTTTAACAACTGCAATGTAAAAATGGCTTTGAATAATACACAGTTCCAAACATGCTGTTATTTCACTTCTTCTCTCATTGATCTCTAAAATACCTAATCAAAACAAAATCAAGGTTGGAAACTGCTGTTCTCCATAATGAAATTGAATAAAATTGCTAAAGTTTATACCCTATGAAAATCCTACCTTAAGATTACAACTATTAGTCTTTCAAAAGACAACCCACCCTAAATATTAAAAAGAAAAAAAATCTTAAATATCATTACCCAAATATGAGATTGAAGCCAGGAAGAACAAAACAAGTGGGGAGGCATGGGGTCAGCAGATAATGTGGCACAAATATTTGGAAAAGATAAAAATGACTACATACTGCAGTCAGCAAACTTCTTTGAGTATAGACTATATTCAAAGCTCTATGCAAGAAGTTCTTTTAATAGCCCAGAGGCTATGATGATGTCAGATGTGAGAGATCTAGAATCAACAGGAGATGGTGACTAATATGAAGTGGATGGTATGTGAGAGGGAATAATCAGTGTGATGACTCAGAGAGCAAGAGGAGAGTGGAATCATTCACCAAGATAAAGGGACGCAGGAGAAAGAACAAAACTTGGTGTGGAATACATAATGGAATGTACTCACAATGGAAGAGGGTTTTCAGAAGACACAGTGAAGTGGAGAGATGGGCAATCAGTAAGACAAGAGCCAGGCGAGGTGAAGTTTAGATGGACAGAGATTTGGGAGAGGAAAGCAGGTCAGGTATCCTTTCCTTCTGGGTGATAATCATGAGTCACAAGAAGAGTCAGAAAATGATCAAATTGCCTGGAAGGGACATGGTAATGATAGAGTAGAAAGAACAAAACATATGAGTTCGGTTCCAACATTCCAAATGGTACTTTGCCATCACACAGTTCAATAGTGTCCTCCTAAAATAACACTTCCCTAGATGCCTCACACTGGATGAACTCTCATTGTGGTTCAATTTCATGGAATCATTTATTGCTTGTAGTTTAAGATGCAATCAAGGGCATCAGATTTCAAAATGTGCTGTGCAAAGCCCTAAGGATTTGATGGAGAGGCCTTAGGGTCCAAAGAACACTGAAGGGAATGAGTCCTGGGTCCCTACCCTAAGCCAATCAGTGAAATTGCTTTTTAAGTTTGTGTATATGTTGGGCCTTTCAGACACAGTTTGCTGCTAAAAAGAATTCTACTGTTAAGAAATTTTTTAAAAGAAAAAAACAAGCTTTAAAATTCGCTGATGTGTCTTGATCAAGTGTGACTTCAGTAATTTGTTATTCACGCATCATAAAGCAATGAAGTTTATAAATCTTCCATAAATTATAGTGGATTTAAAGGAATCCCATTAATAATGTCACTCTCATAACATTCTAGGTGCATTCTTGAGTGAAAGAAAATAGAATGAAGATACTAGTAGAGTGTTGGAAATTTCACAAAATCCAGCTGCACTTATGGGAGTGTGCTGTTTGTGTGAATGTACTTCTTCATAAGTCTTAGTAGAAATAAAGGTGGAGAATGAGTGATCTGGATGATACCCAAAGTCCTTATACTCAGGATGTCCAATCCAGACCCAGGGAAGAATGGAGGGCTCGCAAAAGGGTCAGAGAATGAGGTATACACGTCAGAGTTGTGGACACCCTTCTACAAAGGAGTGCCCTTTTATAGGTTTCATGGAGATGAAGGGACAAACCGGGCTAAAACCTACTCAGGCAATCCAAACCAGAGCAAGAACATCAAACTAGCAAGAATAAAGAGTGAAGTAAATTAACAGAAGTGACGCTGAGAGTGGTGAGGAAGGAGATTGACTCAAAGCCAATTTAGGCCTTCAGATTTTGGATAATGGGGATACTGAACTATCTTCAACAGCAGGAGCAGGCAAATGGATACTCTAATTCTACCTCAAACAGCATTTCATTTTTCAAGCCTCAGAAACAATGGCTTTTTAAAACTATGTCTCCACTTATGTAAGAACACATGAGAAGTGTTGAATAAGCATGAATAAGACAGAAATACATAGATGGGGGAGCATTTGGGGTGGAGGCAGATGAAATAGGTGAAGGGGATTGAGAGGTTCAAATTTCCAGGTAGAAAACAAATGTTAATGGGGATGTAATGTACAGCATAGGGAATATAGTCAATAACATTATAATAGCTTTGTGGGTGACAGATGGTAACTAGTCCTATTGTGGTAGTCATTCCACAATACATATAAATATCAAATAACTATGATATATGCCTGAAATTAAAAGATACTGCATGCTAATTATAGTTCAATTTAAAAAAAGATTTGATTAACAGTATGATTTCACTGTACCCTCAGCCACAGCCTTCTGTAAAACCCACAAAATATCTATTGCTGTATTGACATTCAGGATTGTGTTTTCACATGCACTGTCTCAGCCCCATCATACAGGCATGATGAGATTTGTAAAGTAAATAAAGACTTGATGCAGGGAATAGTCTCGGGCGGGTGGCGGGCGGACAAGGGGGAAGGATTTGAAATTGGAACCTTGTACCAGGAGTTGAAATTGAACTTTGCTGACAGAACACAAATTTAAAACTCAGCAGCAGCATCTTTGGGGAGCCAGTTATTGCATACAATATAGAGAGTTCCCTGGAAATGCAGTTGTAAGAGGGTGTGACAGTAATAAAGCAAAGACTGAGCAAGCAGTTTCATCCACAGGCAGTAACCGGGGGAGAGGTGTGCTCTGGAGTGCTAAAGAGATAGGATTCGGTACAGCAAACAGACAAATGCTCATTCAGTTCCAGGTTTAGAGCCGAGGTTTATTAAGCCTGTTGGTAAGAATCAAGATAAAGACACCAGGACCTGCCTTACATTTCAAGAAACTCTTCCTCTCTGCCATGTCTTCTCCATTCATGTAACTGATAATAAAAATATTACAATAATTTAATACTATCATTCAAAATGTATAGAATATTTATTGATGGGCATTATGTTAAACTTTTAAAAACACATCATTTTATTTAACCCTCATAATCAACCAACATTGTTATTGGAAATGATGGTGCCAAAGGGTGTCTTTCATACACATACATACACACACACACACACACACACGCACACACACACTCTCACCATCAGCCACTCCCCATTCTTTGATACGGACAATTGACCTTTTTTGAAAAGAGCTAAGCGAACTCAGTGTAAACTTCCCTTCTAATTGGATTGCCAGTAAAAGTCACTTCTAAATGGAATTTTGGAGCTATCTCGGAATATTAGCCCACAGATGAGGAAATAAGGCTGACAATTTCAGCGTTAATTCCCCAGGCCACACAGCCAGGATTCAAATCCAGGTGCTCAGACCACAGCACACAGACCTAGTCTCTATAAGCCTTATTGACATATAGAATAAGGATTTTGTGATGCTTTTAGCCTAAAACGTGTAACCCTCTGATTTTGTACTTCATATTGTTTCCGACAATTATACTTTCTACTATGTGTATGTGCTAAGTCCCTTTAGGCTACAAGATACAAGCACTATCACTTGAACCTGGGAGTAGGGTTGGTTGTAAGGATGCACATGGAAATGGAAGATCCAGAAAAGCATTTCAATAGTCACTTAGTCTGACCTCAAGAACCTGGTAAGTCACTCATCCCCATTCAGAAAAAACAGCAGATATCCACAGCTCCAGTGACCCTGTAGCTAACCCTGTTTGTCACCCCCTGAAATGCTGTTGACTCTTTCTTATCTCAGCTCTCCTTTGTCTCAGCACCTGTTCAATTGTGTTCTCCCTGTACCACTGCCACGACTTCTGCTGTGTCTTGCCTTAAAAATTCCCAAGAGGACTTCCGGAGAAATGGCGGCGTGAGGTGAGCCTCTGTAAAGCTCCCCTGGAATTTACAAAGAATCGAACAACAAAAACTCCACAAAGGACTCCCTGCACAGCAGACAGGCAAGACGAAGAGGCCCACTACCGAAATCACCTACAGGTGGGAGATTCGCGCGAGTGGGGGGAGGAGGAAACGGAGAAGTGCGCGGAGACGGAGCCGCGCGGGCGTAGGACGCAGACCTAGCTCAGTGTACCGAGCTCGCTGCTTCCCGGAACTACCGCAGCTGCGAGTGAGGGAAGAACTCGGACTGCTAGGGCTCCGCTTATGGCCCACAGGGCTGAGGGGGCAGCATATAACACGGCTGAACCCAACGCTCACGGCAGAGACCTCGGAGAAAAGACTGAGGGAAAAAGGCTGAAAACGGTGGTTTAAGCCCGCACTGCCGAGCAGAGAACGGAGCCTTAGGCACTGAGACTAGCGCCCCCTCCCTCCCTTCCCAGAGCTCGCCCCGCCCCCACCTGCCCGGTGCTAGAAGCGAAACAGTAGCAGTGTCAGATCAAAACAACAGAAAATTTGCTATTTTGAGAACTGTGACCGCAGACAGAAATTCACAGCCCAACTAGTTCCAGCAAAGGGGAGAGAGCTGTGGAAGCAGGACCGGCTGTGCTGGTGGTCGCCGCCATTGCTCTGGGCCACCTTTCACATCTCACCCTGCCCCTGACCCCACCTATCTGGGCGGATCCCTGCAGGAGTAAACAGAACTGCTGAAACATACGGGCTCTGAATCAGGAGCTGGGAGAGCTTTGGAACATCAAAAGCTCTCCGCATACCCACCGGGACACTGTGCCCTGTGACCTAGACGAACTATTAACAGAGGAGAAGCCCGTCTCCCAGGGAATCCCCCCATTGTGTGAGAAGCAGGAATAGTGCAGAGAAAACATAGCACTATCGTGTGGGAGAAGAAAAATAAGTTGCAGTTGGAGAAATAATAAAACATTCTACCAACAAGTACTGGCAAACAAAAGAAAGACCGCTTCCTATCAACCTGTTGCAGAAGTCACTCCTGTAGATGTCTAGGAAGAGAAATAGTAAACCAGTAATCGCCATGAATAACCAAGGCAACAAGATAGCTCAGAAAGAAAGTGAAAAATCTCCAGAGAAGGCACTTAAAGATACAGAAATATGTGACTTAAATGACAGAGAATTCAAGATTGCAGTTCTGAAAAAACTCAACGAGATACAAGAAAGCACAGATAGGCAGTTAAATGAGCTCAGAAACTCAATCAAAGAACAGCATGAGCATTTTACGAAAGAGATTGAAATTTTAAAAAAGAACCAAATAGAATTTCTGGAGATTAAGAACTCAATAGAAGAAATTAAGAATGAAATAACCAGCTTAGGTAGTAGAGTTGACCAGATGGAGGAAAGAATCAGTGACATCGAGGATAGAAACCTGGAAATGACACAGATAGAAGAAGAAAGAGACTTGAGACTTAAAAGAAATGAAAGAACTCTACAAGAACTTTCTGACTCCATCAGAAAGAGCAATATAAGAATAATGGGCATACCAGAAGGAGAAGAAAGAGAGAAGGGAACAGAGAATATATTCAAACAAATTGTCGATGAGAACTTCCCAAATTTGTGGACAGAACTGGACCCTCGAATCCAAGAAGCAAATAGAACACCTAGTTACCTCAATCCCAACAGACCTTCTCCAAGGCACATTGTATTGAAGCTGTCTAAAATCAACGACAAAGAAAGAATCCTCAAGGCAGCCAGGGAAAAGAAGACGGTAACTTACAAAGGAAAGCCCATTAGATTATCATCAGATTTTTCAGCAGAAACTCTACAAGCCAGGAGGGAGTGGAACCAAATATTCAAACTATTGAAAGAGAGAAATCATGAGCCAAGAATAATATATCCAGCAAAGATATCCTTTAGATATGAAGGAGGAATAAAGACCTTTCCAGACATACAGAAGCTGAGGGAATTTTCTAATACACGACCTGCACTATAAGAAATAATAAAGGAGGCTATTCGACCACCATCAACAGGGACAATTTGTGGCAACCAAAACTCAAAAAGGGGGAGAGTAAAGGCCTGAACCGGAATATGGGAATGGAGAAAGTAAGCGTGCTGAAGAAAATGGAATACTCTAAATATCAAACTTTCTTTTACATAAACTTAAGGGTAACCACTCAAAATAAATCCAGAACTGAAATATATACTGAAATAAAAGAAGAAACAGAGGGTAAAATCATAGAATACCACCACACTGAAATAATAGACAACAACAAAAAGGCAAAGAAACAATGGAGACACAGCCTTACCAGAAAACTAAAGATAGAATGACAGGAAATCCTCACATATCAATAATCACCCTAAATGTAAATGGACTGAACTCACCAATAAAAAGGCACAGAGTAGCAGATTGGATCAAAAAACTAAACCCAACCATATGCTGTCTCCAAGAGACACATCTCAGCTACAAGGACAAGCATAGACTCAAAGTGAAAGGGTGGAAATTGACACTCCAAGCAAATGGTACCCAGAGAAAATCAGGTGTAGCCATAATGATATCAGATGAAACAGACTTCAAGGTGAAAAAGATAACAAGAGACAAAGATGGACATTTCATAATGGTGAAGGGGACTGTACAACAAGAAGACATAACAGTCATCAATATTTATGCCCCCAATCAGGGAGCACCGAAATACACCAAGCAACTACTAACAGAACTAAAGGGAGAAATTGACCAAAACACAATTATACTAGGGGACTTAAATACATCATTGACAGCTATGGATAGATCATCCAAACAGAAAATAAATAGCGAAATAGTAGCCCTAAATGACACATTAGATGAAATGGACATAATTGACATTTATAGAGCACTTCATCCTAAAACATCAGACTATACATTCTTTTCTAGTGTACATGGAACATTCTCAAGGATAGACCATATATTGGGACATAAAATCAGTCTCAACAAATTTAAGAAGATTGAAATCATACCATGCATATTCTCTGATCACAAGGCTTTGAAATTGGATATCAACTGTAAAAAGAAAGCGGGAAAAAACACAAATACGTGGAGACTAAACAACATACTTTTAAAGAAGGACTGGGTCAAAGAAGAAATTAGAGGAGAGATCAAAAGATACATAGAAACAAATGACAATGAAAATACATCCTACCAAAATTTTTGGGATGCAGCGAAAGCAGTTTTAAGAGGGAAATTTATCTCATTACAGGCCTATCTCAAAAAACAAGAAAACTCCCAAATAAATAACCTCATGTTACACCTTAAAGAACTAGAAAAAGAAGAACAAGTAAAACCCAAGGTCAGCAGAAGAAAGGAAATAACAAAAATTAGAGCAGAACTAAATGAAATAGAGAACAAAAAGACAATAGAAAAAATTAATATGACAAAGAGCTGGTTCTTTGAAAAGATTAACAAAATTGACAAACCCTTGGCTAGACTTACTAAGATCAAAAGAGAGAAGACACTGATTAACAAAATCAGAAACGTAAAAGGGGAAGTTATCACGGACACCACAGAAATACAAAGGATCATCCAAGAATACTATGAAGGACTATATGCCACCAAATTCAACAACCTAGAAGAAATGGACAAGTTCTTAGAAACATATAGCCTTCCAAGGCTGAACCATGAAGAACTGGAAAATCTAAACAGACCGATCACCAGTAATGAAATTGAATCAGTCATCCAAAACCTTCCCAAAAGCAAAAGTCCGGGACCAGATGGCTTCACTAGTGAATTCTACCAAACCTTCAAAGAGGATCTAATACCAATTCTGCACAAACTCTTCCAAAAAATTGAAGAAGAGACAGTACTCCCTAACTCATTTTATGAGGCCAACATTACCCTGATACCAAAACCTGGTAAGGACAGCACGAAAAAAGAAAACTACAGACCAATATCTCTAATGAATACCGATGCAAAAATCCTAAATAAAATTCTAGCAAATCGAATACAACAATGCATTAAAAAGATTATTCATCACGACCAAGTGGGGTTCATCCCCGGGGCACAAGGATGGTTCAACATACGCAAATCCATCAATGTGATACATCACATAAACAAAATAAAGGACAAAAATCATATGATTATATCAATTGATGCAGAAAAAGCATTTGACAAGATACAACATCCATTTATGATTAAAACACTTAATAAAATGGGTATAGAAGGAAAATACCTTAACATAATAAAGGCCATATATGACAAGCCCTCTGCTAATCTCATAATTAATGGAGAAAAACTGAAGCCCTTTGCTCTACGTTCAGGAACACGACAGGGATGTCCCCTATCACCTCTGCTTTTCAACATAGTGTTGGAAGTCCTTGCCAGAGCAATCAGGCAAGAGAAAGAAATAAAAGGCATCCAAATTGGGAATGAAGAAGTTAAATTATCACTCTTTGCAGATGACATGATGCTATATATAGAAAACCCTAAAGACTCCACCAAAAAGCTATTAGAAACAATCAACGAATACAGTAAAGTTGCTGGCTACAAAATCAACGCACAAAAGTCCATTGCCTTCCTATATACTAACAATGAAATCTCAGAAAAAGAAATACAAAAAACAATTCCTTTTGCAATTGTAGCAAAAAGAATAAAATACCTAGGAATAAACTTAACCAAGGATGTGAAAGACCTATATGCTGAAAACTATAAGACATTTTTGAAAGAAATTGAAGAAGACACAAAGAAATGGAAAGACATTCCGTGCTCATGGATTGGAAGAATCAACATAGTTAAAATGGCCATATTACCCAAAGCAATATACAGATTCAATGCAATCCCCATCAAAATCCCAATGGCATATTTTAAAGAAATAGAACAAAAAATCATCAGATTTGTTTGGAACCACAAAAGACCCCGAATAGCCAAAGCAATCTTAAGGAAAAAGAACTATAATGGAGGTATCACACTTCCTGACTTTGGCTTATACTACAGGGCTACAATCATCAAAACAGCATGGTATTGGCAGAAAAACAGACACATAGACCAATGGAATAGAATTGAGAACCCAGAAATAAAACCACATAAATATGGACAGATAATTTTTGACAAAGAAGCTAAAAACATACAATGGAGCAAAGACAGCCTCTTCAATAAATGGTGCTGGGAGAATTGGATAGCCACGTGCAAAAGAATGAAACTGGACTGCTATTTGTCACCATGTACCAAAGTTAATTCAAAATGGATCAAAGACTTAAGCATAAGACCTGACACAATAAACTGCATAGAAGAAAACATAGGTACTAAACTTATGGACCTTGGGTTCAAAGAGCATTTTATGAACTTGACTCCAAAGGCAATGGAAGTAAAAGCTAAAATAAACGAATGGGACTATATGAAACTTAAAAGCTTCTGCACAGCAAAAGAAAACATTGACAAAATAAAGAGGACACCAACTGAATGGGAGAAGATTTTTGCAAACAGTGCCTCCGATAAGGGGCTAGTATCCAGAATATACAAGGAACTCATGCAACTCAACAACAAAAAAACAAACAACCCAATTGAAAAATGGGCAGAGGACTTGAAGAGACATTTCGCCAAAGAAGACATACAAATGGCAAATAGACATATGAAAAAATGCTCAACATCACTAATCATCAGAGAAATGCAAATCAAAACCACAATGAGATATCACCTCACCCCAGTCAGAATGGCTATCATCAACAAGACAAATAGTAACAAATGTTGGAGAGGCTGTGGAGAAAAAGGAACCCTCATACACTGTTGGTGGGAATGCAGACTGGTGCAGCCGTTATGGAAGGCAGTGTGGAGGTTCCTCAAAGAATTACGAATAGAATTGCCATATGACCCAGCAATCCCTCTCCTGGGTATCTACCCAAAAAATCTGAAAACATTTAGAGATAAAGACACGTGTGCTCCAATGTTCATTGCAGCTTTGTTTACGGTAGCCAAGACATGGAAACAACCAAAATGTCCTTCGATAGATGAATGGATAAAGAAGTTGTGGTATATATACACAATGGAATACTATTCGGCAGTAAGAAAAGATGATATAGGAACATTTGTGACAACATGGATGGATCTTGAGAGAGTAATGCTGAGCGAAACAAGTCAGACAGAAAAAGCAGAGAACCATGTGATTTCACTGATATGTGGTATATAAAACAAAAACAACAAAAGAACAAGACAAACAAATGAGAAACAGAAACTCATAGACACAGACAATAGTTTAGTGGTTGCCAGAGGGTAAGGGGGGCGGGGGGTGGGGGGTGGGAGATGAGGGTAAGGGGGATCGAATATATGGTGATGGAAGGAGAACTGACTCTGGGTGATGAACACACAATGGGATTTATAGATGATGTAATACAGAATTGTACACCTGAAATCTATGTAATTTTACTAACAATTGTCACCCCAATAAATTTAATTAAAAAAAAAAAAATTCCCAAAAAGAGAAGATCCAATTTTGTTGCTAGGTCACTATCCAAAATGGAATCCCCCTATGGTATGTTATGAAACTTTTAAGGAAAGCCTCTGATGTGAAAGACAGACAAAACAGATAGAGGAAAGCAAACTGGAGAGACTGCACAGGGGGAAGAAAACCTCAAAAATGTATTAATATGTATACAGAGATTTAAAAAATAAATCTATGAAACAACAATAACATGGTTAAAAAAGGATATTTAGAAATGGATAAAGAGCTCTTGAAAAATACGTAAAAATGGTAGTTAAGTTATAGTAAATAAGCCAACAGTGAAACGCTAATGGAATACTAAAAAAAAAAAAAAAAAAAAAAAAAAAAAAAAAAAAAAAAAAAAAAAAAATTCAATTAATACCAAAAAGGGCAGAAAACATGAAAAATGAACAATGATTAAATGGGACAAATAGAAAACAAACAGCATAATGGTAGACTTAAAGCCAACTAGATAATTACACTAAATGAAAATTGTCTAAACACTCCAATTAAAAGACAGAGATTAACAATCTCTAGGGGGAAAAAAGAGACATAACTATATGCTATGTAAAAGTAGCCACTTTAAATATAAAAATAGGTTAAAAGTAAAAGGATGAGAAAAATATACCCTGAAACCCTACAAAGGAGCACAAGACAATGTTTGGGTATCATCGAAATGTTTTGGTTCATACACTGATTGAGTATAGATTGTAAAAAGGTATCAAGCTGTACACTTAAATATTGAATATGAATCCAACAAAATTTTTAAATACAGTACTATAAAACCTTACTGAGAGGACAGGAGAATGAATGGAGGGGCTGTGTATACTGGAGAGGACAGGGAAGGGAGTGAAAGAGAGCTAAACCTTCCCTGGCCATAGTGGGAAAGCAGTAAATAATATCTAAAACTGGAAAATCAAGAAATAGCAATACATTCAAGTTATTTAGAGATATCCAAACATAGAACACCACCAACAAAAATAGCTAAAAATAAGTGAAAGTGTTTGCCTCTTGGTAATGGGAAATGTGGGAGGAGATAAGTGTTATTGGCAGGGACTGGTGCTTTTCATAATGAGCCTTATAGAAATAGCTCTCTAAACAATGTAAATGTAGTAGTTTGATATAAGCAAAATTGTAATTTAAAAAATATTTGAAAAGCCTAAAAGATCATTTCAACAAAGCTACAGCAAAGGGGGAGATCAGTAGCTGAATGGAATTATGGGAGTTGATATCCCATTGCCTCTCTCTCGTTCCTTTCACTGAGCAGAGGTAGCACATAAAAATAGGATGAGCAGTGATAAAGCCAGGAACCCTCATAACCAGTTATATTACTTGTGGGATTGACATAATCTTTCCTCTCAAGAGTTCAGCTGCTGTACTGAGCACAGTAAGCATGCAATATTAAAAATGATTAAAAACAAAGTAAGTGTATAGAAAGAAAAACAGGAATGAGAGATTACAAAGAGCAAATGAAACCAACTGATAATTAAGACCAAGCCCGTAAATAATTCTGTCACTTCCCCAGGATGCTACCGATAGAAATTGGTAGTATTACTCTTTTTTAATGAACCATGCTCATAGCATGCCACTATTGATCACTTCTGCCTTTTGTTTTCCTGAAAACACGCAAATACCCCTTCACCATCTGAAGTTATCAAAACCCAATCTATGCCACTTAATTCTACTAAAATTACCTGAGTCTAGTTGGGGCAAATATGTAGTCAACTCTGCCCATGGCATGATTTTCTTTTGTGTCTTGCCCTACCCTTCGGAAGGCCAGATATTAACTTAAAATAATCTGGCCTGGCTCAGGCCCAGATTTCTGGAAATTTTCTTTCTGATTCCACCTCTACTGGATATTCAGGCACGGACTTGTGAAAAACTGGAAAACCTGTTTACAACACTAACTCTTTGTGCTCCAAATTTGGCGACTATTGAACAGAAATGGCTAAAAATCATTAGCCAGAGCCAAGAATTATCTCCTCATTCTCTTTATGAGCTGATTTGTTGATCTGTTTAAGGACTTCCTTTTCTGAGGCTAAAAAACAAAACAAAACAAAAAAAAACCAATAAACTGAGCTTGGAGAAGTAAATAGTTAATAGTTAATTTCATTCCAATTTTAACTTTAAAGTAGGAGACCAGAAAGGAGTTTAATCAAGGAGGACATGTCATTAATTCCCTTTTATCCTGCACTTTCTCCATGCGAGCCGCCATATCAGACCCTTTATAAAGCATTACATCTAATCCAATACAACTCTTGAAAATCGCTATTATATCTGCAATTCACAGATATAATTCAAAGCCTTGAGCACATCAAAGCCTTGAGGCAATGCAGTCTTCCCTAGACCACCCAAAGACCCACAGAAGCAGTGACCAGCTGGAATCCCATCTTCCCATAATTGTGATCTCCCATTGCCTTGTAAGGTATGTCCCAGGTGCACCAAATTATACCTACCCCAAAGGTGCTGCAACAATTAAATAAATCATACAATGAAAGCAGTGAGACCAGTGCTCTAAGCAGCGAGTATTTAATACATGTTAGCTCAAAGATCATTAGATATTTGATAAGCTAGTAACCTTACCTTCTTCTTCTTTTTATTTCGTCCTCTCCCTTTGCCAAAAGAGATGCAACACGCCTTTCAGTAGAAAGGGATGGCTCCATGATTTAGAAGGTTTACGTAAATGCTCTTCCTCCAGGAGAACTTCTCTGCTGATCAGTGCACAGTTCCTGTAGGATGGAACCTGTTCTGTACATCACAACCTTGCTATTTAACAAGAGTTGGTGCCTAGAATGAAATCTATCTTCTGGCCCGGCTCAGTCCTTTGGTAAGACCAGCACTGGAGGACTCGTACGGCTTCCTGTGAGTTTCCAGAACCAGCATCATAAATAAAGAGGTGCTTACAGAAACCACTTACTCCCGTTCATTCCCTCTCTCACACATAGACTGAGAAGAGATGAACCCAAAATGAGCTTTGCATGGATTTCTAGCCCTCTTCAATTAGCCAGCTCATGGCACTGTTTTACTTGGATGTGAGCACAATAGCAGTCAACCGACTTCTAGCGGACGATGGACTGTAGCTCTCACCTCCTGTAACGCGATCATTCTGATCAATGGCCTTTATATCCTCAACCGATTTCCGTTTCAGGTACTTACCTTACAATTTTTCCTATGGGCTCCCTCACATATTCCCACATATTTTTCATATTCATATAAATTCCTTTCCTTCATCCTCTCCCAACAAATACCACCCAGTTACAAGTGGGCTTTCTTCCCTTTTGCTCCTCGTGTGAGTATCTCCACAACTGGGCCTTGTTGAAGCTTGCCTGCTTTTCTGACTCAGTTCCTTAGATCCTGCCTGCAGGCTGTTTGTGCGTGCACAGCTGCCAAAAGGCTGCTCGTCTCCTCCTCCTTCTCTTCGTTGGGCCTTTCTTGGAGTTTCTTCTAAATGTGAGAAGGGAGTTCTTTGGTGTCCTCCACAGGAAAGATAAAAAGAAGGCTCAAAATCTGGGAAACAACACTTTGTGACTTACCACTCTGAACAATTATTTGCCTTAATCCTGACAGCACGTGAATGAGCATAGAGACAACTCTTCCGATATTACAAAGCAGCATTACAATATGCCCCTCATGAGAGCCACATGTGTGTACATCCATTCATCCATATATGAATCCATCCAATCAAACTATAATACCTTACTTGCCTGCTATGTGCTAATCACTGTAGTAAATGCAAGAGATACAAAGATGAATCAGATGGAGACTGGATTGAAGGAGGAAAGTCCAGAGTAGAACCAAAAGCCAGTTAAGACAATATGGCAGTAGTTCAGGCAAGAGATGATAATGTCCTGATTGAACCCAAACAGTGGCAATGGAGCTAGGAAGCAGGGACAGACACAGAAGATGTAAGGAGGGTGTCTCAGAAGGATGTGGGTATTTATTTAGCCTCCCTCCTGGGTGATGTTTTGTTTTGTCCCTTATTTTTCTTTGTTCCTTTTGCCTTATATTTATTTGGTGCTACTCAGTTGGATTTTCTTGTGTCCTTATTAGCAGTTTTAAATCATTCCTGAAATAAAATGTATTGTTTAGAAAGTAATTATTCATTCATTCATTCATTCATTCACTCATTCACTTCCCTTCAGAGTTCATGAATACTCTGCCTATAAATGGAAGTCATAGAGAAGGATGAAATGTCTAGTGAGCACATACAAAAAGAAGAGAAAAATGGATGATTCTAATTTTAGGGTGGGAACAAGAGGAGGAACTGGCAAAGGAGACTGGAAAGAAATCATGAAATGACCCTGAGAGAACTGTGCTATAGAAGCCAAGAAAGGAAAGTTGAATGTGGGTCAACTGCTGGAGAGAAATTAACTACGATGAAGTCTGAAAACAGTCCATTGGAATGAATAATTAGGAGACGGTGGCCAGAAATAGCAATTTCATTGACTTGGTGAAATCAGTTGCCTGACTCTTAAAGAATGAGTCAAGGCAGAAAATAAAGGTAATTCACATGAGACATTGGACTCAGATGAGATTTGGGCATTTTAAGACTGCAGGGAAGAACTAAATTGAGAGAGTAGGGAGAAAATAAATAAAATAGGAGAGAGCGATAAGAAGCAGTAGGTCAGGGTTAGGGTGATTGAAAGGTAGGGGCAAATACCGTGTTTCCCTGAAAATAAGACCTAGCTGGACCATCAGCTCTAATGCGTCTTTTGGAGCAAAAATTAATATAAGACCAGGTCTTATTTTACTATAAATAAAATATAAGACCCAGTTTTATTATATTTATAATATAAATATAAGACCTGGTCTTATTTTACTCTTATAGTAAAATAAGGTTTTATATTATAATATAATATAATATATAATGTAAATACCGGGTCTTATATTAATATTTTTGCTCCAAAAGACACATTAGTGCTGATGGTCCAGCTAGGTCTTACTTTTGGGGGAAACACGGTATTGAATTAAAGGTTTCAAAGGTGGTGATGATTGGGCCCAGCAAGTAGCCATGAGGGTAGTTGGAACATAAGAAAGTCAAGAAGCTTTGAGGCTACAGTATAGAATTTATCATCCACTTAGATAGTAAAGTCACCCAGGATCATGGCATGACTTGGAAGACTATGATCCACATGCCAAAACCCTCTACAAATGAGGAGTGATGTTGGGACAGCAGCGAGAACAAGGTCAGGTGGGGGTATGAACAGGAGGCAGAGTCCAAAATAAAACAGGGTTGCTTCAAGGTGAAAGAGATGGTTTGCCAGGGGTCGTGACAATATTAGGGACATGGGCTCAGGAAGATGGAAGGCTTTGTTTAAGCAGTCTCCATGTGACACGTCTGTAGAGGAGGCAGGGAGGAAGAACCCAGGCAGAAGAAAACTGAACTTCAGTTAGAGGAAGAAGATGGAAAGTTAACAGTGACTCTGATATTTATTGTTTGGAGAAAGGATAGAGGTGAGGGGTAGTGGAGAAAGTTCACAGCCCCCATTTCTTTGAAAAAATGAAGATGACCACAGATGTGGTCACACAGCAGCCTAGCCGTTTGTCCCCCGCCCCCAACCTTTCCCAAAGGAAAGAAGAAGTTGTGGGACTGTGCCTGTCTGGGATTGAGTTTATAATATCCTGAGTCTCTCCATCTGGTCTTCAAGAGAAGGGTCTGCGGTCAACAACGAGTAAGATTCTTCACGGGAGGGACAACTCAAGCCAGACGAGATCCCATTGAGACCCCAATGAGCTGTAATAAGAAATAATGAAAAGGAGCCTTGCCCCTCCTTCCTCTTGTTCTTGTGGGAAGCTGCTGCTTGCCCCTGCTACTCCCTCTCACCTTATTGTGAGAGAGGCCCAGTAGAGCGTTAAGATCAAGCTTTCTGCTCAGCTCATGGGACAGTTTCACCACGAGAGACTCTCTCCCCCAGGGTGGTGCATACCGCACCTTAGTCATCTTGGGACGACATGCTTCGGCTGCTTTGGGACAAATAATTGGGTATTTAAATCATTTTTTTTGAATTGGTGTAAGACTTTCACAGCCCCTGCCTCTAATCATGTGATATTCATTGTTTGTAATCAATAAATACTGTCAGTGACCCAATTCGGGGCTCCAGTCTCTTGAGGCTGCGAGTCCCTTGGTCCTCTGTGATTTAACTGTATGTGAGTCTCTGTCTCTTTATTATAGTTTAACCCTCGCCGCCTCCCTCGCCTTCCCACGGCTTGTGTTGTGCAGGTTGCAACACCCATTTCTTTGAAAAAATGAAGATGAACACAACACACACAAGGCCCCAAATAAATGCCTAGATGCCAGATTCAGGATGTCAAGCCTGGAAAGCAGGTCTGAAATGTTGAAGAAATGCAAACTTCTCCCAACACAAAAACAGTAGCAGCTGCCACAGTGTTTATCATTATGTGACCCACTCTAGGAAACTTCTGTTTATTTGGAAGAGGAAGAAGGAGAGGGGGGGTGAATGAGATGACCACGTTACCAGTGAGTGTCTAATATGTCAGCATCGGTGGTGGGGGAAACAATGCTTTTAAGGCATTAATAAATTAACAGTTCTAATTAGAGACACAGGACACCCAATTCTTTCATGGGAACAAACTGTGTGAACAGCTCTACTATCATCCCAGGGGAAAAAAACCTGAACTTGCTTGTAACCTTTCATAAAACGAAGGAGATCAAGTATACTCGACGGTCTTACTTTTAACTTTTTTTTTAAATTAGTTTCTTTCATGTTGTGCAGCTAAGGAAAATACCTATTAATAGCTACAGTCACTTTGATGTTATAATAATTCTCAGAGAGAATTTTTAAGTGAAATATAGAAATCCATTAATGTTTCACATGGAATTCAAACTCTTGGGCCATAGAGAGGAGTGGGAAAATCCAAGTAGTCAGATATTTCTGTAACGATATTTTGTATTGTATATCACATTTAGGCCTTACGGGGTTTTAACTCAGATCTTGGATTATCACACAATCTGGGTAGCAGCCTTATTGACATAACCAAGCTTGATGTCTCTAAATTAAAGTCAGTAGCTATTTGCCAACTAAATTTTGATTTGCAACATCAATTCAAACTATACGCTCTAGAATTCTACATTTGTATACATTCAACACAATAGCAAGCTCTGCCATATTCCAGTCCTTTCTACTTCCAGGATTAAGGTAGGATTGTTTCTAATCAATCTTTAAAAGTCACATGCAGACATGAGTCTTGCCTTGGCCAATTATATCTAAGTAAAAATTATGTATATTATCTCTGTGCCAATACCTTAAGAGAATACGATTCTCCAGGTTTCCTTCCTCTGTTAGCAGTCTCTACGTAATTTTCCAAATGGTTGACAATCCGAAAGCCTGTATCCCTGAGTGAGGAAATCCCAAACTGACCTTCAGTAAAGTAAGAAAGAAACAACCTTTCATTGTTTGAAAACACTAAGAATTTGGGTTTATTTGTTACCACGCAAAACCTTATCTATAATGACAGATTTAACATGATTGCGTTTTCTGAGTACACCAGGGAAGGAGGTGAGTTCTGCCCTGAAGGTACGGGGACAAACCGGGCATCCTGCGAGGACAGGGACACAGATATCTTCTGGGTTACATTTCAGGATATAGACACATATATTCACTGTTTTCTTTTTGTGCTATGATTTTTCAGTTGTTGTTCTCTGAGTTATGCTAGCTTTATAAAATAGACAGATTTTGTGGAGTTATTTTTTCTGTGCTTTGGAATAGTGAAAGAAACAAAGGAATTATCTGTCCCTTAATTATTTTTTTAAGTTCACCTATAAAACCATGTTGAGCAGAAGTATTTCAATTGCAAGTGAAAGATACCTAAATTAGACTAGCTTTAGCAAAAAAAATATTAAAGAAACATTTTGCACTACATATAGGAAGGACAGGAGTACCACTGGGAACTCAAACGATGTCGGGAACTTTCCGTTCTCTTTTTCTTTATTTATATGTCTGTGTCTGAGTTCTATGCCTGTATGTCTGCCTGTCTCCCTAAGTCTCCATCTCAGAGAGTTTCTGAATATATATCTATCTGTACCATGGGCTTAATTTATGTGGGACAGGGAGCTGAGACCATACCCAGTTTCAGGCTTACATCACCTTCATTTAGCAGCTCAGAAGAATAGAACTTTTCCCACAGATACGAATATATAATCACAGGAAAGGTCTCTGATTAACTCTGTGTGGGCCCCATGTCCCACCTTGGATCAATATATAAAGGATATATGCAAATATGGTTTGACATGATGGGTTTACTTCTGTGGCCAGGAGTCAGTGTACTATGATTTCTACTATCATAGTATCATATAATTGGGGTAGGGAGAGGACCCATCCCAAAGTAAAGAGGGGTACCACTAATATAAGGAAGAAGAGAGAAAGATACAGGGAGAGACATAATTGCTAGGTAAATAAACACAGTAGATAACCACTCAAAAAAAAATGGGGTTAGCTGTAGAGGGGAATAAATCTTTGGTGACATTTTTCAACTACCTCCTTAGTCATTGGTCTTTTCAGGTTTTCCACTTGAGTCAATTTTGATCATCGTACTGTTTTCTAGAAAATCACCAATTTCATCTAGATTTTCGAATTATTGGCAAAAGTTAAACAGGCTTTTCCTCATAATTTCCATCAAAATGAAAGCCAATGGCATAATGCCAAGGGCAACTCCACAAAAGAAATTCTCTGGGGAACAAAAACAAAAATGTTGCAGGTTGTAGCTCTCACTTGGTTTAGCTTAATCCAGGAATAAAATTGAGTATGTCGAGAGAATGGATGGGCTGCATATCCTTCAGGCAATTCTCCATATATATTACTTCTCACAATTTAGCTTTTGATAGGTATTGGGCAGCAGAAGACTTCTGGGTTATAAGCTCTGACAAGAACTTGGAGTACAAATTATTTTATGATACTCAATTTCGTCTGTCTCTTTGGTCGGTCAAAATATAGAGTTGACATTCTCATATGAAAGTTGAGACACATAAATAGGATATATGTCTGAAGAGAAGACACTCAGGGCCACACGAAAGCAGGTCCACGGAACAAGGACTCACGGACATTGCCAAGTTTTTCTCAAAACAACTGAACAGCTGAACAAAACACGAGACAGAATGACAAATAGCATTCTGTAAGAGCTCGGAAGAAGCTGATGTGCTGCCATCAGAGGGTATGGATAGAATAGGTGGAAAAGAAAAATGTCATACAGGTTTCACTGAGAACCTGGTAGTGGATATGGACATTGTAAGATGAGAGGGATTTCACTGGGCAGAGAGTAAGCAGAGCAGCAAGAAAGAACACCACGAGCATGTCTTGTGAAACACATTTCTTTAGAGTTTAGGGAACGCCTGGAGGGATAAAACAAAGATTGGACGAATGGATGAACCAAACAATTGACCAGCCACAGTGATGTAAGCAAGTCCAAGCTACACAATGAATGATATGAAAAGCGGCCCTGACAAAGGCCCTGCCTGTCCCAACTCCCGGTGAGCTCCCAGTTGAATTCAGCCACATGAAGGAAATATAATCCCATGAAGCCGCAAAAAAGTACAGCTGAGCCCTGCCTGAATTCAAATTAACAATGAGAAATAATCAACTGTTGTGGTTTTAAGCCACTCAGTTTGGGGGTGACTTGTTCTCTTAAGTATATGCTCAGGTCTGGAACTGCTACCCTTGTAACTAAGTAGAGCAATATAACAGTCAGAATCTGAATCTAAACCATCCTTCGAAAAAGACCCATGCATTTTTTTTCTTCTTTGAGAAGAACCACAGAAGTATGGGTCTTGAAGAAAAAAAGCAAATCCAATGGCACTGTTAATTATCCCATACAATTTACAGTCCCGCACTTTCTCTCATTTTCCCCACATTATAAAATGTTTCCCTTTATTGTGATTTCAACAATGCTTTGAGTTACTGTCTAGATGTTCTAAACCTGATGTTCTACATTTTCCCCATTAGGACGCACATGGTGCTGACATTTATAGGAGTGACACACTCACCTGGGCTTATCTCTGGGGCTCTGAAAGCCCACTCCACTGGCTATATTACCCTCTTGCCTCTGTTCTTTAGTGCAGCCCAGTTTGGAGGTACTGATTTCGTGAATATTTGTGAAAATCTAGAATGCAATTTGAAAATATCACTAAACGTTTGTTGGAATAATCAGTTCCTTGATTCAACTTTCCCAAACAATGGGAGCAAAAACACCCTAAGTGTTTGCTTATGCCATCGCCCTCTAGGTAAACTGCCCTTCCATCTCCCTCACCTCTAGTTAATTCAACCTTTGATAACCACTTGCTCTCTCTAGTTCTCCCTCAAAAGACAGAATCAAGTTCTCTTTCAATGGGTTCTCATGGCCTTTTAAATATGCCTTTATGATGTGGGACTGCATTTTACTAAATTACTCCACTGTATATCTCTCTTGCTGTGAGGACAGGTCCAGTTATTATCTCGACTCTTTCAGTTCTAGTATCAGTGCAAATAGCAGGCACTTGATAATTCTTGGCAGAATTAATATTAAAGGTTAAAACTAGGGTGGCCGATTAGCTCAGTTGGTTAGAGCACGAGCTCTTAACAAGGTTGCCAGTTCAATTCCCACATGGGCCAGTGAGCTGCACCCTCCACAACTGGAATGAAAACAACAACTTGACTTGGAGCTAAGCGGCGCCACCCACAACTAGATTGAAAAAAAAACAAAACGACTTGACATCCTGGAAAAACACATTGTTCTTCAATATTCCCCAACATTAAAAAATAAAAACGTTTTAAAATGTTTAAAACTAAAAATGTCACCTTTTTAACAAAATGGAAACAAATTCAAATGGAAGAAAATATTCTCATGATTAATTTTGGCAAGACCTTTCTAGAAAGAAATTATTTTGAACATTATAACTAATTGTAAATTAATTATAAAACAATGGTGCAGGATTAATGAAAAAGTCAGAATCAGCACAGCTCAAATAAAAATATAATTGTGATTCATTCCAGAAAATCCTAATAATGCAGTAATAAGTATATTACATTTTCAGTTTTCTAATATCCTCCATTCTTCCTAGAACTTGAAATCTGGTTTATAATTTGACTATAGAAACAATGACTATATTCCAAATCAGTATATCTAAGACTATATGGGATCCTTTTTCATCATTATTCTCAAGGCAAGGTCTTAAGTAGCAGAAGAAAGGAGAGAAGGGAAAAAGGATCCTAAGCAGTTAGGGCTTTACTCCTTCTACTCATCCTTACAGCCACAGAGGAAAGAGAGACAAATCAGAGAATGAAGAGAACTATTATAAAATTCCAGTTAGTACCTTCAGATAATTTAGGAGCTATTACATTCACTGAAACAAAAAAAGATGGCAATAAAAAAAGTAATCAGAGAAATTTCTAGAAGGCAGTAGCTCCACTAATAATTTCAAAGCCTCCCCGACTTGTAGCACCCAAATTCAAATTAGCAGCCATATTTCCAGGAATAGTCTCCACTGGTAGCGCAAGACAGCAGCGCTAAACTAAGCTGAGGAGATCTGACATTGATCTTTTTGTCATCCTTTTAATGAACTTTACTGAAGCATAATTTACACACAATAAACTACACTTATTTTAAGTATACGATTAGAAGAGTTTTGACAATTTATAACTACCGCAATTAGTAACTACCACCACCACCACAATCCAGACATAGAACATTTCCTCACCCAAAAATGGTCACTGTCGCTTTACAGTCAATCCCATCTCTCTCCTAGCCTTAGGAAATCACTTAATTCTAGCATTTACAGATGATAGGACAGTATATGTAAAAATTCCTAATGAATGTGCAAAAAAGCTACTAGAACTAGTAAGTGATTTTAGCCAGATGGTATGATACAAGTTCAATATACAAACATTTCAATTTTTTATACTAGCAATGAACAATTGGAAAATCAAATTAAAAGAAAAAACACTATTTATATAGCATAAAATAAAATACCTAACAATAAACTTAACAGAATATATTTAATATCTGTACATAGAACATTATCATATATTGCTGAGGAAAATTAAACATCTAAACAAATAGGGATATATATATATATATATATATATATATATATATATATATATATATATATTTTCCCACAAAGAAAACTCTAGTCTCAGATGGACTTACTTGTGAATTTGACTGAAAATCTAAGGAAGAATAATACCACTTACACATAAAATCTTCCAGAAAATAGAAGAGAAAGGAATACTTCCCAACTCATTTTATGAGGCCAGAATTTCACAGATAACAAAGATATGAAAGGATAATAAAACTAAAGACCAATATCCTTCAGGAACACAGAAAAATTCTTAAGAAGATATTAGCAAATCAAATCCAGCAATATATAACATAGATAAAACCTCATGACCACAGTAGACTTAACCCTGATGTGCAAGATTGGCTGGGCCTTCGACAATCAATTAATGTAATTCACCATATTCAAAGAATAATAAAGGAGGGAAACAGATTATTATCTCCATAGGTACAATAGAAGTACTTTTAAAAATTCAACACTCATTAATGATTTCACTCATATGTGGGATATAAAACTGAAAGCAACAAAGGAACAAGACAGACAAAAACAAAAACTCATAGACACAGACAATAGTTTAGTGGTTCACAGAGGGGAAGGGGGAAAGGGGGTGGTAGATGAGGGTAAAAGGGATCAAATATATGGTGATGGAAGGAGAACTGACTCTGAGTGGTGAGCACACAATGTGAGATACAGATGATGTATTATAGAATTGTACACCTGAAACCTATGTAACTTTACTAACCATTGTCACCCCACTGAACTTTAATTAAAAAAAAAAAAAAAGCCTTGAGAAACTAGAAATAGAAGAAAGCTTCTTCAACCTGATAAAGGGAGTCTGAAGAACCTGCAACTAACATGATATTTAATAGTGAAAGACTGGATTTCTTCCCTCTAAGACTGGGAACAGGCAAGGATAAGTCCTTTTACTACCCTTTTTCAATTTTTCCTGGAGATCCTAGCTGTTGCAATGGACAAGATAAACAAATAAGAGGTCTATAGATTGGAAAGAAATAAAACTATATATTTCATATTATATATGTATGCATACATATATATGCATGTATTCTTTAACTGTTGGCTCCATACAGATTATCTATTAACTCAAGTTTGTTAAATGTGTGATGCAAGTTTTCCATATGTTCATTAAACCTTTGTTCTACACAACTATCGATAGTTGAGAGACATGTCGAAATCTTCCATTTGAATATTGCATTTGTCCACTTCTTATAGAGTTATATTACTTTTACTCCATATATTTTGAGGTTTTATAAACTTCATAGTGTATTTTATATTTTTATCGAGTTCTGTATATTTGGAATTATTAATACTTCATGCTTAAATAAACCTTTTATCATTACATTGTGACTCTGTGTTTAATATTTTTGTCTTAAAATCTATTTTAATATTAATACAGAAATCCCAACTTTCTCTTGGCTAGTATTTTCCTGGTATATATTTTTTTATTTTTTTTTATTTCAAGCTTTCTTAGTCCTTATGTTTCAGATGTGTCTCTTATAAACACGTAAATGGATTTCGTATTTTTATGTCTCATAATCTCTCTTAGCTGATGAGTTCAGCTGATTTACAAATATTGTTACATAGACTTGTTTCTATCTTATTGCTTGTGCTTTTTCTCTTTATTGTACCTTTTTATTTTTCTCTATTCTTTCTTCAGGCAAATTGCTTGTTTGCTTTCTTTTTTTGTTTTTAAAGTAAAATATATATAATGTTAAATCTACCATTTTGACAAATTTTAAGTGTACAAATCAGTGGCATTAATTATATTCACAATGTTGTGCAGCCATCACCACTATTTCCAAAACTTTTCATCACCTCAAACAGAAACTCTGTAATGATTAAGCAGTAACTCCCTCATTCCTCCCTTCCTCCAGCCTATTAACCTTAATCTACTTTCTGTCTCTATGAATTTGCCTATTCTTTATATTCCACATGAGTGGAATCATACACTCTTTGTCCCTTTGCGTCTGGCTTATTTCACGTAGCATAATGTTCCCAAGGTTCATCCACATGTAGCAAAGATAGATAGATAGATAGATAGATAGATAGATAGATAGATAGATAGATAGATAGATAGATAGATAGATAGATAGAAAGAGAGAGACAGAGAGAGAGAGAGAGAGAGAGAGAGATAGATATGTAGATATGTAGAGATATATATACATAATATTACAGTATATACACATATTATATATAATATTGTTATACTAATTATTATATTATTTTAATATAATTATTATAATACATACTAATTATATATATTATACATATACACACTTATAGACACATATATACATACATATACATATACCGCACATGTTGTTTATATTTTCATCTGTTATTAGATAATAGGGTTGTTTCTACTGTCTGGCTATTTTAAATCATGATGTAATGAAAATCAGTGTATAAATAAATGTGTGTTCAAGTCCCTGCTTTCAATTATTTTGGGTATATAACTGGGAGTGGAAATGTGGTTTGCTTTCTTATTTGATTTTTTCCTTCTACTGATTACAGACTCTATATCTACTCATTATTGATTATCTTTTAAATAATATCTTGCATTCATAGTAACTAACAAGTTTACATTTAAGATTTTAACTCCCTCCAAACAATACAAGAAGTTTAGAAACTTAACTCTGATATCCTCCTTCCTGGCTTATATAGATTTGTCATTCAGAATTAGGTTCTGTCTTCTTTTTAACTCTACAAAGTATTTATTATCATTATTATAATTACTATTGGTATGCTACTACGATACAAATTAAGTAACAATCACTAAAAGAGTAGAGAAAAAGTATAACAAAAAACAGGAGACTAAAAAAGTAAAATTTTGATTATTTTTGATATAAAAATATTCAAAAATTTTAAGTTAGGCACTAATAAAAATGCTAGATAAATAAAAAATAAAAATCCTCCAAAAAATAATTCTTTCAATCCTGCACAGAGCAAACAAAATACCAACGGGCAAATTTCAGGTCAAGTTTAAAAATCTGTGTTGTTAGTTGACATTACTATTATGCCTAACTTTGTTTGTTCATACCTATGTACTGATAGAATATGATCACATCATTTACCTTGATATTAATGAGTTTCTGAACTATGTCACCTCCAATACCCTAAATTCCTTCCTCATTCCTTTTTTGTGGCTCAGCAGGCCAATAGGCTCAGTGATTCATTTGTTCAGCATATAATCTATGAGTGTGTACTAACATGGCAGCACAGTTCCAGGCACTGGGGACACAGCATTGAATACACAGACAGAAACGAATGCCTTCAGACTTGAATAGACATTTTTTTCCAAAAGAAATACAAATGGCCAATAACCACGTGAAAAGATGCTCGATATAAATAATTACCAGGGAAAGGAAAATTAAAGCCACAATGAGATACTACCTCACACCCACTAGGATGGCGACTACTTAAAAAACAAAAACAAACAAACAAACAAAAATGATAATAAATGTTGGAGAGATTGTGGAGAAATTGGAACCCTGTGAATTGTTGGTAGGAATGTAAAATGGTGCAGCTGCTATGGAGAATACTTTGGTAATTCCTCAAAAACTTAAAAATATAATTACCATATGATTCAGCAATTCCACTTTTGGGTACATATTCAAAAGAATTGAAATCAGGTCTCAAAGAGAGCTTTGCATACCCATGTTCACAGCAGTATTATTCACAAGAACTAAACTGCAGATGCAACCCAAGTGACCACAGACACAAGAATATGTAAGCAAAATGTTATATATACATACAATGAAACATTATTCAGCCTTAAAAAGGAAGGAAATTCTGACCCATGCTATAACATGGATATGAACCTTGAGGACACTATGTCAAGTGAAATAAGCCAGTCACAAGAAAACAAAGATATGATTCCACTTATATGAAGTACTTAGAATAGTCAAATCAAAGAGACAGAAAGTAGAATGGTGGTTACCAGGAATTGAGGGAGGGGAAGGGAGAATGGGGGACTTATTGTTTAATGGGTACGGAGTTTCATTTTGGGAAGATGAAAGAGTCCTGGAGATGGTGGTAACGGTGGAACAACAGCATGAATGTACTTAATGCCAATGAACTGTACATGTAAAAATGGTTAAAATGAAAAAAAAAAATGGTTAAAATTATAAATTTTATGTTACATGTATTTTACCAGAATGAAAAAACTGAAAATAAAAATTCCTTTAAGGAGTTTACATACAGTGAGAAAGAAAAAAAAATGAACAAATAAATAAAACATATGGCATGCCAAATGGTGGAAGTGTTCTGGAGAAAAACAAAATGGGAAAGGAAGAAAGGGAATGCTGGGGGTGGGGCTGGGGATGGTAGCAGTGATCAGGGAAGACCACCGAAGAGGTGATGTTTGAGCAAAGATCTTGTATTCAGAGAGGGCTAGCTGTCCACAAATATTCCTGGGTGTCCTTCTTAGAGTAGAATTGTTGCTAAGAGGTGGCCTGAACCAGAACTACATTTCCCAGCCCCTCTTGCATGTAGACACTGCCATACAACTAATTCTCACCAATGGAATTTCAGTAGATGTGTGTTTTATCTTATCTCTAAGCTGGTGTTTTTATGAATCTGACATGGTTCTTCCAATGTCTCTTTCCCTTTATGCCAACTGAAGCAGAAGACTCTGAGGTTTTTAGAACAGTGCTTTCCAAGAGAAGTAAAATGTGAGCCATATATGTTATTTTAAATTTTCTAGTAGCTACATTAGTATAATAATATTAGTATTAATATAAGTAATGATTTTATTAATATAAGTAAAAGGAAATGGTTAAAATTCATTTTAATAATGCATTTTGAACCCAATATTTCCCAAAATTATTTCAACACATATTCAATATAAAAAATATTACTGAAGATACTTTATATTCTTTTCTTTTTTTCAAAATCCTGTATGTGTTTTATACTTTTCAGCACACTTGAAGTGGTACTGGCCACTTTTCAAGGACTCAGTGGCACCACGTTGGACAGTGCAGGAATAGAATATGGCAGATGAAAGGAAGTGGGTCCCTGAATCTCCATATGGAGAACAGTCACCCATCAACCAGGAACACCCACGTGTTACTACTATATGACAGAAAAATAAACTTCTCTTGCGTCAATCTTCCAAAGGTGAGGTCCATTTGTTACAGAAACTGATTCCTTGAAATGTTGCATTAAAATCATGAAAAACAAAAATATACAGCATTGGCTTAGCAATCATGTAAATAGGTAACACAAAATAGACATTAGAAGCTGCAAATCAGAGACCTAAGGTATGCAGTGGTAAAACTACTACCTTTTCATGCTTGTAAGACAGAACTAGTACCTAGTGATCCTATAGCATTAGAGTAAGTCGTCTGAAATACCCAGAATGCTTATAGATGCTGTAATGATCTACTAGGGCTGCCATAACAAAACACCACAGACTGGGTGACTTACACAACAGAAATGTATTTTCTCATATTTCTAGTGGGTAGAAATCCAAAATCAAGGTGTGAGCAAGGTTGAGATTTCCAGTGAGGGTGAGACCTGTCTCCTTGGCTTTCAGATAGCCACCTTCTCGCTGTGTCCTCACATGGCCTTTTCTCTGTGCATACAAACTGGTGTCTCTTCCTCTTCTTATAAGGACACCAGTCCTATTGGATTAGGGACCCACAACTATGATCTCATTTAACCTTAAGTACCTCCTTAAAGGCCCTATCTCCAAATACAGTCACATTGAGGGTTAGAGTTTTGACACAAGAATTTTGGGGGATGCGATTCAGTCCATCAAAGATGCAGAATGCTCCTCTGTGCACCAAACAAAGGTGATCAGAAAGAAATGTGCTCTGGAAAGAATTGGCTGGTTTCCAAGCAAAAATGAAAGCTAATACAGAGCATCTAGAAATCAAGGTGGGTTTGGGGCCTTGCAGGTTTGGAAAGTTGACTACTTCTAGGCAGCAAGCCGTAAGAGGTAAGACCTGAAATGCTTTGGGCCAAAGCACCCATTAAGTGTTCTGGTTACGCAGGTTTGCAAGGCTGAAACACAGATGGTGGTAACTTAGTCTCTCCCCACGAAACCTATCACTTCAAGGGGCCTCAAGTTAGTCCAATCTAATTGAGAGACAGAAGTATAGGGTCAAGGGGGGAAAGAAACAGAGCCACTTAAGAACCATTTCTAATGGATATCGTTACTGGTACATGGAACTGACTAGAAAAATCAAGGGAATAATGTTTCTAAAAAACCGTGATGTGGGCCGTCAGAGGCCCGTGACTGTAAAACATCCTCCCAGGGACCTCAAACATCCACCAGCAAGAAGCAGGCTGTGAAAGCTGTCAAGCTCCAAGATCATATTCCTTACTGCTGATCTCAGATATCGCCAGAAAGGATAATGAACAAGAAACAACATCCTAGGAGGCAGGGCCGAGGACCACAGAGAACAGTGAACAAGCGAGTTGTGTCCACTGAGCAGGACCACAGAGTGAGAGGAATGTCCTCCACCTCCAGGGCAGAAAGCCTTCCAAATGCCTGCCCCATTGGATCCCTCATTGCTGTGGACCAGTTACCACAATGGATCTCCGAGTGTGCCCTTTTCCCAATGAGAGTTTCTACTATGATTGTCCTGTTGCTGGTCCATATTTTTTATGAGTTTTGCTGGGGGGGAGGGGGAAGTGAGCAATCTGTCTTTGAACTCATTGGTCTACGAATCAAAGGAACACATTACCCAGAATGCATTGACTTTATCCTGGATGCTGCACCTGGGGAGAACCTTGGGTTGTCTCCTTCAGGGAGGAGGCCACACAGATATTTGGCGAGCAGACGTTCAGGCTGTGGCAGAAATGGCTAGCTGCCCCATGAGTTCCTTCTCCCTGTCCATAGCATTAGGTTCTTGCTGGGATGTGCTGCAGAGCCAGTGATTATGTTCACAGCTCCCCTTCAATCCAATGTGGCTGTGCGACTAGTTGTCCTCTCAGGGAAATGTGAGTAGAAGTGAGGTATGTCTGGTCCCCTGTTTCCCCTTCCACTAGTCTAATGTATGTCTAATCCCCTATCTGTTTCCCCTTCCACAGAGGATTCAGGGGCCTGCCTAAAGAGATTGCAGAGCCACAAATGAGAGGAGTTTGAGTCGCAGAGTTGCCACATACAGGAAAGCCACCTGCCATCCAGGAGCACCATTACCAGACTGTTACATGAGTAAGAAGTAAATTTCTACTTTGTTGAGGCACTGAAATTTTAAGGTTTCTTTGCTACAGAAGCTAACATTACCCTAATTAATACACTCCTGAAAGAAGTGAAGGCGAGAGCTAGGCAGCTGTCTGGACAAAAAGCATTCCAGGCAGAGGCAACAGAAAATGCATGGCCCTTGGGCAGGAGAATAAGTGTGTCCAAGAATTAGCAAGCAGTCTAGCAGGGCTGAAGCAAAGCAAACAAGTGGGAAAGCTGAAGGTGATAAGATGAGAGCTGTAAAAGGAGGGCACATCCTTAAGACCTTGTAGGTCATTGTAAGGACTTTGGCTTTTACTTTGAAAGAGTTGGGAAGCCATTGGAGTGTTGGGAGAACAAGGAGGACATGATTGGACATTTTAATTTGGATCACAGTAGCTGACGCTTAGGAACAAATTACAGAAGAGCAACAAAGAGAGACCAGTGTTGAGACGATTAAAACAATCCAGGGGAGAGATGAAGGTGGCTTGGAATTGCGAGGCTGTGGTAGAGGTGTAAGCAGTATTTGGAGTCTGGACATATCTTTAAGATAATGCTAAAAGCTCCTTGTCTGAAATTCAGGCATATATAATATTCATGTTCTGGCTGACTCAAGTCAGAGAGCTACAAATGCATCGAGAGCAGCAACCAGCTCCCAGCAGCTCGTAAAGTGCTTGGTGTCCTCTGAGTGAAATGGGCTCTACCAATGCATATTAGTATTATTGTTTCATTACAGATGTTAATAATTAATGTGTAAAAAGTAAACGAAACTAACCCAAACTCTTATGAATGCTCTGAGTGACCCAGCCTATTAAAACTTCTCATTGAGATTTAATGCTATTGAAATATATGCATCTTCAGTGCCATTTTTAATATTAACCGTGAGATTGTCATTGGCCTGAGAGACAAGATTGCTTGGCGTCCTTTCAAACAGCCAACTGTGATTGCTGCAAAACAAAACAACAAAATTAGACTTCCCTTTTACATAGGAAAACTATCGAGATGGCAGTTTTACAGCCAGGAAATTTGGTGAAGCTTGCCTTCCAGACCGTATGGAGGTTTCTTTCTCTTCATGTCTAATTGCATATTTAACAAGAGAATCATTAGAAAATGGGGAGAGCAAAATTATTTTCTTACTATTGTAAAAATTTTAATTCATCTTTTGCAAAAGCGAGAGATTAATTTAGCTCTATAGTTACAACATGGGTTATCCCCCCCGGCAATACTGTCTGCTTTCCTCTCTTTATCATATGTTCCCAGTTATGCTTCAGCTGAGTTTGTAATTTTTCATTCCGTTAGACGAATCACTAGAAAAAAAAGGTAAATTGTTTGCATAACTGTGTTGTTCCTCAACTAGCAAGTTTGCTTGGTTTATGTTGCCACTGACCAAGGTGGACTTTTTTTGATATTTATAATTATTAAAAGAAAATCACAAGGTTACAAAAAGTTTAGGAAAAAAGCAAATGCAAATTACCCTAAGTGGCTACTTCAGCATCATGCCACTGTAATTCAAGTATCATTAAAATATTTAACAACCATGAAACAAGTAAAGAAATTTGAAAAATCGGAAAACAAATTTCCAGAGTAAATTTCAGCAAGCTGAAGAAAATAGAAGTGGCCTCATGGGAACATAATTAAACAATAACAAACTCAGTAAAACTGAGTATTGAAAACAGGAAGAAATCCTCCTTGAGTCAAAAGGCTGGGCAAAATTTAGCTTCATCAGCTAAAAAAATGTTGAATAACTGAAACCAATAGTAATTAGACACATACACACACACACACAAAGGATCTTAGACCAGTATACTAAATAGTTGTAGGCATAAGAAAAGAGAAATAAATACAACAAAATATTAGATATTTTGCAAAAAGCAAAACACAAAAAGAATAGAAAAATATTCATACTTTACTTACTCAAACTACAGAAAGTATAAGATAAAGGAAACTGTACCCTCGTAGATAAGGACCTACAACTTTAAACAATAACATTAAATAAAATAAATAATTTTTTGGTATTCTTTTGGCCAAAATACAATCACTTTCTATGAGACTTTTATAACAGACACCTGGAGAAGAAAGAAAAAAAGTTAAAGTATGTCAATAAAATGTAGACCAAAAGAATATGTCCTAATTTGTAGGGCCACGTAGGTCCCTGTGCTAGATGGTATGGTTCTTTATACATGCGTGTAGCTGAATATAAACAAAACAAAAGTCTCTGTTCTACCATCTTGGAAGTCACAATTTATTTAATAGGCATGCTCTATTTAAAGATTTTATCTACTGCAGATTTTATTCATACCTTTTCAATCTTTGACAATAGTAATCCAGGTATCCCAAGCAATTCTATGAAGTAGGTCATGCACACCTCCGTTTTCCACACTACTTTATGAATCTTTCTCCTTTTACCGGGAGACTCTTCCCCTTCCTATCCCATTGGGAATGTAGAGGGACCCCCATTCAAGTCTTCCTCCTGGAGGAAGGAACAACTCCTGTCTCCAATCCTATCTCCAGTTGCACTCACCTCTGCCCCACTCAACTCAGCCTGCCCTGAGCTCTCTCTTCTCGGGCCATTGTGCCTTTGGGGCACACTCTACAGCCATACTGATAAAATTATCTGTGTGGTAAGGATATTACTGAATGCACAAGAAGTGGCCATCTTAGTTTGTGACTAAAGGAATAGAGAAGAGCATCTTGTGAGTAACTGATCTAAAGAGACCAAAATGTGGTCCAATTACAATGTCTCAGCCATTAGGGGAGTGGAGGAATTATTAGTATAACACAGTGTCTACTACCCAGATTTAGCCCCCAGCGCAGGCCCCATGACTGAATGCTTAGGAAAATGGATAAGACTTGAAAAATAACCGCCAACAGAATGAGATTGTTCTCTGCCTCCCTGTTTCAAAATAGAGCGGCACTGGCCTGCCATGACTTTGCTGGAGGGGGGAGGAGGGCAAGAGGGTGGCCAAGGCCATCTTCCATACTCTGTGACAACGGCACCTGGCAGAACCATCAGTAGCAGAAACACCTGTCCTAGGGGCAGCAAAGATCCAGGTTTGGCTTTCCTTGATGGCAGCAGCAGTAGCTAGTACCCTTGAGGGAGGGCATAATGGCATCACAGAGCATCTCTGACCTTCTGAATGCTGACAGCTTCGTTGACAGGAGGTAAAACCATGACACATGGAGATACCTGATGTCATGCATCACCATTAGGAGCAGAAAGAAACCAAAATATGGCAGTGGAGGCCCCCGGTGTCAGGGAAAGGTCAAAGGATTTATTTGAGAGTATGTGTGGCTGGGGATGCCCAGAATACACTGGGGAGGCAAGAGTGTCTTTGAAAGAAGCTAGAAAGTCCAGTATGTTATGGAAGGTATTACAGAGAAACAATGTTTTATGCTTAAAGTTAATCTCATCTTCACCCCCAGGTATGGTCTAAGGAAAGAAGTCTTAATATACTACCTGGGTGATATTGGCTAAATGATTACTTCTTCCAGGAACCGTCTGTAATTTAACTGGGACTTCCTATAGACAATGCCTTAACCTTTGTACATGAACATTTCCCCCTGATTGTTTAGTGAAGGCCTGGGCTAATGCATCTCCATTTGGGCTCAATAATCTACTTCTGTAGTTTTTCTAAGGGGGAGGCCCTTTATAGACAAGGTGGTTCTGGGTTAGGAAAAGGTAATATTTGCAGTATTTAAACTTAAATTTCAGTCCCTGAGCCCTTACCCCAAACTCCTCTTTCTACTGCACAGTGAAAACATTTTCATTTGGTCCTACAATGTATTATAATAAATAAATGCTATTAAAATAATGCTATTAGGTAGATATAAAAAATTACATTCAGCCATTTAATTTTAAGCTTAGAAAAATAAAGGTGACAAAGGTCAGTCTTTGACCTGACTTTTTTTTATCATTCTCATTATTTACGTATGTATGTATGTATGTATGTACATACGCAATATAATGAGTAGAGATATGTTCAGTTTCACCAAATATGGAAACAAAAAAGTGATTTCATTTACAAATAAAAAAGTCAATATTCTTACATATCCACACTAAGTGATTAGAAGTTAGTAGCAAATAGTTTTAAGAGGATATCCTCAGTATCCAATGAGTATTTAGAATGACAGAATTGACAGGTTCTTCAGAGGTCTTCCACATCAGACCTACCGCTTTAAAGAGAAAGCTGAGGCCCAGGTAGGCAAAAATTTTTGTTCCAGGTGACCCAGAAAGGTCATGGGCAACCTTAGTCTACAATTATGTCTCTCTACTCTTCAAGTTAATTCCTTCCCTCTGGGAAAGGCTCTGAAGATTAAGAAGAAACTTGTCCCCATTGTCTCCAGAATTTCAGTTCCAGGGCAGTGGTCAATCCTCATTTTTACTGTCCCAACCACTGTGGTCCCTCCAAAAATCCATGCCCAAACCTGCAGCATAAAAGTGGCACCATGTAAAGGGATGCCCATGATATATATATACTCTATTATCCCATTATCCCAACAAACACCCAACCCAACTCAAAATCCATCCTCTCAGTTGTGGTCCGGAATATTTGTTACAGCACAAACTCCAGCCTGCTTCCTTACTTTCAGTATGCTCACACAAGAACACACATGCACACATATACACATACATGCACACCACATACGCTATCTTTTCATTTAGTGAGAATGCAAATGACACAATCATTAAGGAAACGGATGCTGCTCAATAGTGCTAAGGGTGACAAAGAGTCTGTAAAGATAAAGAACGAATTCCCTCTGCTCCCTTTGGGACATGGAATCACAGCTTAGGCATCTCCCTGTGAACAGCTGGACATCTGGATGTCATTTGAGATGGGAGCCATAACTACCCCATGGTATTAATCTGATTTTTTTTTTTCATTGTTGCTAAGGCCGTGAGCAGGAGCCAATCATGGACTCATTCTCCTTCTGACATGGCTTGGGGTCAGTCAAGAATAAATTTTCTACCTTCTCTGAACTTACTAGAAGTTAGAGAAGCAAATGTGTCATATTCCCAGACTCATGAATGGCTGAAGACAAAGGCCACTTTAAATGGCAGCCCTCGGTTTAAGATGAACTGCTAAACTGATCCACTCAAGGAGACTTCAGAATTGCCAGGATGTGATGCCAAGGCCCCTCTGTGGTGAAAACTCAGTTTCTAATCCCCTTGTGTGGCTGTACTTTTGTGAACAGATGTTAAAAGCAAAATATCTTATACATTAACTGGACAACTCAGACTTCGGACTAACATGAATTATATTTCACTACAGTGTATGTATTCTTCCTGTAAAGGGTGATAAATCTTGCAGTTTGGAACGCCAAAAAGGTAAAAAAAACTATGTCCAAGTTTGAAAAGCTGTGGAGTAAGTCTTTTGCACAGAGGAATGTCAGACATCATCTGTGATCACAGCGCTTGTTGCTCATTCTTCTGTTATACCTCCATTAGGTATCCCACCCATCAATTTCTCATTTACACCTCAATCATTCCCCCACCCATCAAATTTCTCATTTATACCTCAACTCATTCCAAAAAGCAGTGATATAGCCACATACCTGGCAGACCCAGCCCTTTGAAACCTCTGCACCCACTGCTGAGGTTAACACCCCTGCCCAACTCTTCCCGTCCTCATTGATGGGACTTGAGAATCCATTTCTAAAACCACTGAAGCAGAAGCATCCAAAGGAATTGATGAGTAGCAATACAACTAGCATGATGCTAAGGAACAAGACACTAAGCATCAAAAAGAAAAAAAAAAGAAAAAACCTTAATACCCAAGTCCAATTCTAGAAATCTCTAGAGTTCAGATACTAGTATTTTTTAAAATCTTCCCAGGGTTGAGAACCATGGGCCTAACACGATACAGAGCCCTGGGGACTGTTGCCCTGTAGGTAATACTATATTGTGCCGAAGCCAGGGACCTTTCAGGCAGAGATTATTGAGGTAGAACTACAAAATACGTCAATAAGCATGAAACCTGGTATCGAGAGGTAAGGTGTGTGTTCTCTCCTCGTGAATATGGGTGGATCTTTGATTCTTCATCCAAAACAATATGGCAGAATTGATGTTTAGTTCTGAGGCTACATCACAAAAGGCATTGTAATTTCCACCTTGTGAGTTGGGATGCCATCGGAGCCCTGAGCCACTATGTAAGTCTAACTACATTAGCCACATGCTGTAAGGAGGGTCAGGCCACACGGAAAAACCACATGCAGGGATTCAGTGCCCCACCAGAGTTCCCAGCCACCATCAGTGTCAATTGAATAACAGAGATTGGCAGATTATTTACAAATTCTAGGACTTGAAAGCATCAACATAAATAGAGTAGTGTTGAAGTAATGTCTCTAAATTTGCCCATCAAACATTCATTTTGTAGTTTTCCTCCAAAACTAAGATCAATCTTACTTTAAACAATCAATGAAATTACCAGTGTCTGAAGCTACATTTTGAGGTTTTCTTGTTTTGAAGAGTGGCTACATTTGAAATGAAATAGATAGAAGAAAAATACTCTGAAAAAGCGAGGAAAAGGTCTGTAACAACAAACTGCCTCATCCTCAAACAAACAACCACTACTATTTTGAAATACCAGAGAAATTAATAGACTTTTAATAATTAGGATGTGGGTCCAGAAGGCTGTATAGTGGTTCCTAGAGAAAGGTATATCGACATCGTAATCCCTGGAACCTATGTCACCTGATTTGGAAAAAGGTTCTTTGCAGATATAATTTAGTTAAGGATTTTGAGATGAAATCACCCTGGATTATGCAGGTGAAACCTAAATTCAATAACAAGTGTCCTTATCAAAGACACAGGAGAGATTTAATAGGCAGAAGGGGAAGAGGCAATGTGGCCACTGATGCAAAGATCTCAGAGATCTGAGGGAGGCAGCCATACACGACGGATTCCAGAAGCTGGAAGAGGCAAAAAACAGATTGTTCTCTAGAGCCCCAGGAGTGCAGGGCTTGATTTCGGACTTCTGACCTTCAGAACTGTATCTGTTGTTCTAAACCAACCAGTTTGTGATAATTTGTTACAGCAGCCACAGTAAATGAATACAGTTGGGAAAAAAAATTTCCTCGTTGAAATTTTCTGTTTCCACGTAAGTGCAAAATTTAATAAATTGCAAGTTTATTCTTTATACTTGCCTCCTTATGCTTCTACCTACAAGCTAGATTTCAGTTCAAAATATTATTTCTAATATAAAAATGTCAAATTTTTATTACCACTGTTTTCTTTATGTTTAAGGTATTCATACTTTTTTGTCTTTTTAACATATGACCTAGCAGTGATTTTAAAGCTGTATTTATCAGTAATCTAAACTGAGTACAAAGTGAAGGACTTGATTGAGCATTTTAAATTCTGCAGACGGTTCGTTCAAAACATATATAGATATATATCTATATGTTATTTATATATATATGAGAGGTGAAGAGTGGAGCACTTGGTATAGAAAGGATAACAGGGAGAATGATATCCTTGCTACAAAGTATATGGTTTATTGGAAAATGTCTGTAGACATGCTTTAAGAAGGCTGTCTCAAATTCCAATAGTGGGACATCCTACAAAATGACTTACCAGTACTCTTCAAAACTGTCAATGTCATCAAAAACGAGGAAAGTACTGTATAAGACATTGTCACAGCCAAGAGGAGCCTAGGGTGACATGAAGACTAAAAATGTAATGTGGTATCCTGAAAGAGAAAAAGAACATTAGGCAAAAATTAAGGAAATCTGAATAAAGTAATGACTTCAGTTAAGAATCATATATCAATACTTGTCCATTAATTTTAATGACAGTATTAGACAAATGTAAAATGTTAATAAATAGATGAAATGGGTTACTAGATATAGGGAAATTCTCTGTCCAGCGTCTCAATTTTTCTGTAAATTTAAAACTATTCTAAACAATAATGTCTATGGAAACACACACGGCTGTCTATCAATATTCATATTTTAAATAAGAAACTGAAGTTGAAGGAAGTGAAACACTGAATACAAATCAGTAATGTTGAGGAAATTTTCTTGAGTGTTTCCCAGAACGCTAGTCCATATTGCAAAGAAATGTTTAATAAGTCCTTTTTTCCCCCTAATTATTGGCGATGTTCTGAAATGGGAACACCACCAAGAACTTTTCCAGACTTGCAAGAAAATTAAAAAAAAAAAAAAAAACAAGACAAAAACAGCTGGTTCTGCTTGCAGCCTAGTTTCCAGGGCTAATGCCATCTGCTCTCAGCAGCAAGAGTGGTAACCATGGTTCACGTGTCACACCAGCGTTCGGTGTTAGGAAGTTTGCCCCAACAAGCCTGGACAACTTGGCTTCTGCGCAGGTTGCTGGGGGGCAGGAGGTGGCGACAGCCGCATCCAGAGTGTGTATATCGTTTTTCCAAACTCCATCTGCTTCCCCTTCCCCTGACTGTGCCCGCGATCTACCCGCGCGGCATGTCCAGGGAACTTGAGCGGGTCTTCTATGCATAACAAAAGAGCCCTCCCCTTCTCCTCCCGCCGCCCCGCCCGCCCCCACCTTGGCTTCCCGCGGCCGCCGGGGTCCGCGTCGTCAGCAGGAATTGGCTCCCAGGCCCAAGGTTTCCAGGTACCCGGAAGGGGGAGGGGGCCAAAGCGGCAACAATTGGGCGGGTGCGGGCGAAACGCGCGGCCAGGAGCGCCAAGGCTCCGAGGGGCGGCAAGCCCGGGCTGTGCCGCCGCGCGATTGGCCCGGGCCGCCCTCCCCCCGCCGCCGCTGATTGGTGGATTCTCAAATTCGGTCTCAAGGCGCCAGAGGAGGTGTTTTAGCGGGGACTGCGATCCTGGGCTGCAGTCGCTGTCGGCGTGTCGCTGGTGCTACCCGGGCGCGGCGGGATCCCAGCCAGCGCAGGCATTCGGAACCCGGGTCTGCGCGCTTAGCTTTCCCTACCTGATGTCACCGTCCGGCTGCTGATCTCCTCGACCCGCTGATCCCGCTCGGATGTGAGGCGGTGTAGGTTCCCGTAGAGGCAGGAAGCCTTCGCAAAGACGGAGTAAGTAGCGTGCGCCCCCGCGCTGGCGGGCAGGCGGGAATTGGGGGTAAAGGGGACCCCGCCCGCCCCGGGAGCCAGCCTGCCACCCTTCCCCTTCGCGGCTGGCGGAGAATTGAGGAATTTCAGCTGCCAGACGAGGAGCGCGTGGGGTGTCCTGGCTCCAGCTCTCCCTCTGGCAGGGCAGTAAAGGGGACTTAACCTTACGATTTGGGGGGGTTCTTTGGGAGAGTTTATCCTTTGGGTCTGCTCGGAAGCCTGAGAAGGGGCTGCGCTAAGCGTTGACTGGGTTTGGTCTAGCGATCAGGTTTCTTCCCCCCGGATTCAAACCCCCTCAAAGCCGAATTCCTCCCAGTTCTTTGCGCCAAAATTAACTGACCTAGGAGACCCTGTAGACAGATTTGCCCTACACACATCTTACCTGGTAACTTTATTTTGTTCTGTTACTTTTCATTTAAAATCTTTATTTTTGTCGTGTGTTTTTTTCTTCCCAAGTTTTTAGTAATTAGTGTTTGTGTTATTCATGTGCGTTTTAGAGTTGGGGGTGGCTTACGCTCCTGGAAATTCCCAGGATCAATTTAGGGAGGGGAAGTTCATGTTCACGAACAAGTAATAGATATTTTGGCTGGAGGAGAAAACATCCAATTGTAAAATCATTTTCTAATGTAATTGTGCATTACAGATGGAGGTGAATTGTTTAACACTAAAAGACCTGATCAACCCCAGGCAGCCCAGACTAGATTTTGCAACTGAAGATGGGGAAAATGCACAAAAGGTAAGTAAGTGCACTTAAGTACCTTAAGCTCTAACATATTTAGGATGGTGATGTCTAATTCAGTTAAGTGTTTCAATATGCCACTTATATTTGTCTTATATACCTAATTAATTTTGATGAACATTATAGAAATATACTTTTTTAATGGAAGCATCCAAACTTATTGAGTTTCCCAGTTACTGTGCAGTGGAAAGGGGCTGGGTTAGATGCAGTGTTGGAAACAATTTATATGACTCAAAGATATGCAGGACGCTGCAATAAAAAATTTGTAATACTTGTTGTCAAAAGTGGAATTAGCTAATGCTGTGCAGGAATGTTAAGCCTCAGTTGCCTGGAAAATAGACTCTTTTTTGCTGTGAATTCTGGATTATTAAAATGCTGTGAAATGTTCTTCATACACATTAATCAGCTCCTAGAAGCTGTTTCATTCACCCAGGAGTGTGACCTACAGGCATATAGGGAGATAAGCCCACCAACATACTCTTTTACTATTTTACAGTACCACTGCTGGTCTGGTTTTGCACTGAGTCATCTCGCCTTTTTTACACCCGTTGTGATTTGTAAGGCCCTGGTGGTGTCTTCAAGGAATATTACCAAGTAAACTGGCCATAGCAATATCTAAACTATCACCATACACACATCAGCACAGTTACACTCACCAACCAGTGCCCTATTGAAAATGTGTAATAGCTTATTAGTAGCGAACATCTAAGCATTTTTAGGCAAAGGCTAATAGCTATAACAAGCTCAGATTTAGAAACTTGGAATATAAATCTGAGCATAGCAACTTCTTTGGGCATTGAACTTCTCTAGGATCTTTGTCTACATTTTAGATTTAGCATCAACTCTGAATGAAACTGCCTGGTTGCAAAGCACCTTTGAAGAATATTTGACAACCATTAATTTTGGTTAGGTGTGAAATTGTATGCTTTTCCAAGGTTTTTTTTTTTTTTTTTTTCCTCCTGGCATTTGATTTACTTTTGTTAGGAAAAGAAGCACTCCAAAGCATTATGTTTTAAAGTGGACTTTTAAAAAAAGTACCTAAGCCATATGAGGGTGGAAATCTCCAGACTTTATATATTCAGAGTTTTGGCTTTTGGAGTTTCAGAGCAAAACTTTTTGTTTCCTTTATAATTTGGATGGGACAGCCTTGAAAGAATATGTGTACATTTATGTAAAGCCTAAATCAGTGTCCACTTCTTTCCTTCTGGGTCAATGACTTTTTATCAAGTGTTTTCAACAAGGACTTCTACCCTAGTTAGCATCAGCAAGTGCTATGTCCAGTTGAGCTTTCACATTCTAATGGGTGTGGAGAAAAACTCAAGTGACTCAAAATAGACTAGGAAAGGGGTTAAAATGTTTGAAATGGAATGTGCGTGCAGGAATTATTTCGCCTCAAAGAGGAGGCAAGGGAGGAGAACAAGATGCTTCTGCCCAGACACTAGGAGGGGCTTTTGTCTCTCTTTTCACTTTGCTGTGAAATAAAGGAAGGGAAATTTCTAGGGATGGTGAGAACTTGGGATTCGGAGCCAGAGAGATCTGGGTTTGATTTCCTGCTCTGCCATTTATTGGTTATGTAACCTCAAACATACATATTTATTCAGTCTTTCAACAAATATTTATGTTCCAGGTGCTAGGGGTACAGTATTTTAATAAGTCTCCCAACCTAGTTAAGCCTGTTTCTTTCTTCCATAAATCGGAGCTAATAAATTGTACTTCCCCCTTTGGGTTTTTGTAAGGCACCCAGCAACACATACTGTTCACACTATAGTCAAACTGACAGGCCAAAGATGAATATGATGCAGGTCCTGCCCTCAGTTACCTGAGAGACTTTCAGGGACTCGGATGTAAAACTAACCAACTGTTCTATGGTTTGGTAAGTGCTATAATAGGAGTGCGAACTAAGAGACCCCGGCAGAACAGAGAAGGGAGAAATAAATTCATGGGGAGTCTAGTTGGAGTTGGAAGGCTTCACAAAGGCGCTAACCTTTGGGCTGAGGACGTTCAACCTACAAGAAAACAAGAGTGAGTAAGAAGGACGTTTTAGGCAGAAGCAACAGCATGAGGTGTGGGCATTCAAGAAATGTACAATAGATCCAGAGTGGCCAGAAGCTAGTGGTGCCAAGTTGTTCCTTCCTGAAACCCTCTGAGGGCTGCCTGCTCCAGTGTCCTGTGGATCAGTTGGCCTTTAGAGCATTTATCTTTCTTGACTGGTCAACAACTCTTATATAAGTACTGTATTATACATACATCTTCTTACTACTCATAGAGAAACTTTCTTTAAAACGTAAAGGAGTTTTCAACTTCATTACCCAAATTTACTGTGCCCAGTTGTGGGATTATAAACAAAACGCCTTGTAAGTTGTTTGCAATGCATTTACGCACAACAGAAATAGAAAATGGATGATTTGGGAGGAAGGTGAACAGTAAGGACTGAGCTGTGAGGAGGGCTTTGTGGAAGCGAAAACACTTGAACTACAACTTGAAGGAATGAAGGTTAAGACATAGGCAAGTAGAGGGGAAGGGAACTAGTAAAGAAGTAGAAATGAATGTGGTATATTTGGGGACAACACCTAGACTTGGTGGGCACAAGTTTTCTTTGAAGGTCATTCATTTGTGCAGTGGTTAAGAAAGAAGGTAAGTTCAGTTTGAAATAGGTACCTGTACCTGTGTCATTACAGGTAAATAAATATGTGTAGGTGGCCACTGGTTGCCTGACTTTGGAATTCATGGAAGGTGCCAGGCACAAACTTGGGAGTTATCAACATACATACTTGGGAGTTGGTTTTAAAGCAATGTACAAAAGAGTAGTGAACTACCCCCAAAGAGAGCAAACAGAGAGGAGCAGAGGTCTGAGGTTTGTAAGCATGGAAAAGAGGAACCAGTGAAGGGGACTGAGACAGAGCAGTCAGAGAAGTAGGAAGAGAACCAACAGAAACAGTGTTATCTCAGAAGGACTGACAGTTATAGAGCAAAGAACAGTCAACAGTGTTAAACACTGCAGTGAGGTCACGTGAGGTATTGTGTTGTTGCCTTGGCACCTGAGAGGTGACCTAAGTGAGAAGCAGTGGATCAGAACACACTGATAGTTTGAAGAACCCCTGGGACGTGGGCAGGGGAATCCCCTCAGTGTGGATTACTCATTCTGGAAAGTGTGCTCTGAAGGAACGGAGAGTTGTTAGTCAATAGCTAGTGGGAGACACTTTCTAGCCTGTCTTTGCAGTGAGCCTTAATAGGTAGGGTTTCAATGGGCAGAGCTTAGCCAATAGCAGTAAAGACCAAGTGATGGTGTGAGCAACAGCTCATATGTGATAAAGTGCCGGGCAAGTTTAAGAAATGCGAGTGAACTCTTGGGGCAGAATTTGGAATCTGCATGAGATGGAAGTCGAAAAGCAGTTGGCAGAATAGTGCCCAGGGCCGTGACAAGGCTGATGACTGTATATATTAACATGACCAAAGCTGTATCTGAAACGGAAGCAAGACTGAAACCCAGATCTTTTATCTACAAAGCCCTTTCTGTGGGAGCATACAGCATGGTTGTAATGCCGGTATAATTAACAATAACCATGAACATTTGTATAGTACTTCACAGAGTACAAATGATCTCACTTTCATTATCTGATCTGTTCCTCACAGCAACTCTATGGCGGGTAAGCCAAGGTGTGTTACCTCCATTTACATATGAGAACTGGAGAACCTGTTTCATGGGTTACTTTCTCCAGGCTCTCTCTAAAGGAGGAAGTGATTTCCAGGGTTTTGCAGCTTAGATTTCCTGGCAAGCAGATCTGACAAGGAGCTTAGTGTGCAGGAGGTTTATAGGGAGTGCTCTGAGGATCAGTGCCTGTGGAAGGGCAGGCAGACCCGCAGAGGGAGAAACACATCTACAACGGTCTCAGTAGAAGTCTGAGTTCACCCTACAGGGAGTCCTAGGATGACCCCTCGGAGTAGTCCTGAGTCAGGATGAAGGGGCCAGGCTCTCAATCATACGTGTCAGTGCTACCTCTACCAGCCACTGAAGAAAAGGCCACCCGGGGAGGGGCCTGAGCCCAGATGAGGCAGCCCTCCTCAGCCAAGGCGAGAAGAGGCTTCTTGTTGGCATTACTTCCAGCAGCTGCAACAATGAGTCATTCATTCCTGCAGAGGTCTGGGTGCATTTCAGCATCCACCACAAAACTGGACGGCCTTGCTGGAAAGCCTTGCAGATAGAAACTTTAGTCTGAACCCCTTATTTTATGGATCAGGAAACCTGGGCCCAGACAGAATGAACAGTTTGTCCAGTAGCAAAAAGATACAGAGCTGAGACAAAAACCAGGTTTCTGAATTCTCATGCTAATCCCCTTTCCACCGAATTATACAGCGTCTGGACTGCAGGCTAGACACATGGATGGAGCAGGGTGCAATTCAATAGCATTTGACTTTTCTGCTCACCTGAGACCTTGTAAAACAATTTACCAGGCTTTTTTTTTTTTTCCTTTTGTTGTGGAAGTGTGATGCAGTCACAATCAACCAAGTAACCTAACTCCCCGGCTTTAAGTACAGATGGTCCTGAATGATGGTTCAACTTATGATCACTCAACTTTATGATGGTGTGAAAGAACTTCAAATTTTGAATTTGGATCTTTCCCTGGGCTAGTGATATGCGGCAGAATTTTCTTGTGGTTCTGGGCAGTGGCAGGGAGCCGCAGCTCCCAGTCAGCCAGCAATCATGAGGGTAAACAACCAATACTCTGCAGTTCACTGTGTTCTGGCATTTTTGGATATTATGTTTCATGTTTTCACATCCCATTATGTCTACAAAATACCCATTTGTGTCTCCTGCTTCTGGTGAGAAGAGAAGGCGCTTACAGATGCTCCTCAACTTACGATGGGGTTACGTCCCTATAATGCAAGTATTCTGAGCACATTTACGGTAGGTTAGGCTAAGCTACGATGTTGATAGGTATATTAAATGCATTTTTGACTTAATAATATTTTCAACTTACAATTGGTTTATTGGGACACAACTTCATCATAAGTCGAGGTGCACCTGTATTACATAAGCTGTAGTGAAACTATAACAAAGTGTTGGAGGGAAATAATCCATCTGAATTGCTCCTCAGTAGGGAAAAAGTAAGGTACCATGGAAAGTAGAGAAGCCTGGGCCACACCCTCTACTGTGTGGATACCTTTTCAAATAACTAGATAATCAAGGCACCATGTTCTCTGAACATCTTATAAGGGACAAGGCGTTACGCCAAACAGTGTGAGCAATGAGACATGTGGCACTTGCTCCCTGATCTCCACAAGTGCACAGCCTCGTTAATGAGACAAGACATACAACCAGGAAGTTAAATATATTAGCTCTGATCATCAGGATGAATGGTCATAAAGCATGGGAAAGGGGGAGAGATAATAGCTAAGTTTCATGGCCTGTCAGGAACTATTCTCATAACCCGTGTGGTTGGTATTTTTATGAACTTCATTTTCAGTTGAGAGAATTAAAGTCTAGTGCCGAGCGAGAACGAGCCCTCCTTCATACTGCTGATAAGTAGCAGAGGCAAGTAAACTGGCCCTAGAGCCTGCGTGCAGAACTGCTTCTGCCTCCCCATAGACGCTAGTGGGGCCTGCTGGGTACTTTATCTTGGAGCTGTAAAAACGGTAACTTCTGCCTGATTTGCACCCAGGACAAGCTTATTTCTAGGTGCAGAATTTCAGAAACTCCTGCTTTCAGCTATTTTTTGCATTCCAGTTACTTTTATACAAATGAGATTGTATGTGACCTCCAGCAAGTTATTTAACCTCTCTGTGCCTCAGTTTCTAAATCCGTAGACTGAAAAACTAACAGTACCTAGGTCACGGGATTAGATGAGGAGTTGATATATGTTAAGTACATGAGATGCCCAGTATGGCACATAGGAAATGCTTACTGGATGCTTACTGCTGCTGGATGCTTACTGCTGCTGTGGCGTGAGAAACCGTCACTTCCATCCCCACCCCCTTCCTTCCTGTTACACTAGGATAGAACCTCACCATGGCTAGCTGGCAGCTTCTGCTAATCCGAGGAACAAGAGTTGGCTTACTAACAAAAACTCCAGTTTCTCCCAAACAATCTTTTCCCTCTTCACATGTTGCTCATTTATAAGGAAGCACTTTTTTCAAACCACTGCTCAGCCAAACTCCAAGCATGCAGTAGCAATAGAGTGATATGTGTACAGGAAAAGGAGTGACAAATATTTAACTTACCAACCTTCATAATTATATAAAACATTATTGCCTGGAGGTGAATTGTGCGACAGGAAGAGCAGCATGTTTCTGATTTTGAATGCCAAAAACTGGTTTTAGGGGAAAGACATTTGTTTTAATTACTTGGTAGTTCCAAATGTGGATTCTCTATACACAATCCTTTTTCACAGCAGACTGATGGACATAATGGACCCATCATTAATCTTTTCTTACAATTATCAAAGACGTTTTACTCAAAGTGTGATCTGAGGGCAGGCTGTACTCCACAAAGTACTACCAAGCTGCAAAAAAAACAACAGAACTGGAGAGTTTTAATCACTTAGAAACCTCTGTAACAATTTGTTGTTGCCCTCGTGACATCTAAGCCTGTGATCAGTGGTCTTTTCTTGTTGAACAGGCCGTAGATTAGTTTGATTGGCAAACTCAAGTAGAAAGTCACATGGGGTAGAGGTTGTATATGAGTCCTGTGAAGTAAGATGACATGTCAGGATGTGGGAATTCGAAAATAAAAAATTCTAGTCCCTTGCCATGGATGGTTTGAGAAGCACTGCTGTGAGTGAATAACATTAGACAGCTCTGCAGGTTTGTTTGAAATGTGGCATTTTGTTGGGTGCACTTCCATTACTCGGTCCTGCTCAGTGCTATATTAGCAACGGTGAACACTGAACGACAAAAGCATAATGCTCTTCGCTAGTTAGTGCAAACTTGTACGTAGTTTAAAAAAATTATGACACTTAGGAGCATGTGGAATTAACTCACATTTGCCCTTCTCATCCCCACCTATTACAAGTATCCATCAGTGACAGATAACACTCATGGCTTTTTCAAAGGTGCCATGAAAAATAAGCATAAAAGGAGTAGCAGATTATAAGCAGCTTCTCATTGGAGACTCTCCTTGATTGCCATGCTTCCTTCTCACTGTTTTCGTCAGTCCTATCCTAATATTTTTTAGCCCTGAACATAAGGTCTGTTTGTAGTTTCATGGTGGGAACAAAGTGTCCTCTTAGCTGCCCTTTCTCGTTCTTACTAAAAGGTCTTTTTTAAAAATACAGGAAAATATATTTGTTGATCCATCAAGGATGGCCCCAAAGACTCCAATCAAAAATGAACCGATTGACTTATCGAAGCAAAAAATCTTCACTCCAGAAAGGAATCCCATTACTCCAGTAAAGCTTGTCGACAGACAACAGGCAGAACCATGGACGCCCACAGCTAACCTGAAGATGCTCATCAGCGCTGCAAGCCCAGACATAAGAGACCGGGAGAAGAAAAAGGGGCTGTTCAGACCCATTGAGAACAAGGATAATGCATTTACAGACTCTCTGCAGGTAAACAGGCTATGCTCCCAAGGGCTCTTACGGAATTTAAAATTATTTTTATTTGATTATTAAAAAAATCATAGAATTATCAATATTTCAACTACTTTGGGACAAAAGCAGTATTAAACTTAAATTCTTTATATATGTGTAGCTGAAATGGAACTCTCACCCTGTATCTCATTTTTCATAATGAATGCTTTCTTGTCTTTATGTTACCCCCGTGACCAGTACACATTTAAAAATAAATTTTTTTAAATAATAATATTTAATAACTTTGATTTAATGAGAGAATTTGGTATTTTTTAAATGCTGCTGTGAATTTAATTTTGCTCCAATTTAAAGGGTAATAATAATCTAAATACCGTGTTTCTCCGAAAATAAGACCTAACCAGACCATCAGCTCTAATGCGTCTTTTTGGAGCAAAAATTAATATAAGTCCTGGTCTTATTTTAATATAAGATAAGACTGGGTATAATATAATATAATACAAGGTCTTATATTAATTTTTGCTCCAAAAGACGCATTAGAGCTGATGGTCTGGCTAGGTCTTATTTTCGGGGGAAACAATGGTATTTTTAACTTGGAAAATTTCATTATTCTCATGTATATTCATTATGTGGTTTGGAGCTTTATAGTTAAGTCATCTTTAAATTACATGTCCTATGGGGAACCAGAGCTATTAAATAAGCAGCACATCTATACTTTTTTAAAAAAATCAGTGGTCACTATTTTCACTCTCCCGTCAAACTTTCTCCCAGACATGCTAAGAAAAGTTACTCACAGATTTGAATGTTATTTCTCTTCCATTTTTCCTCATCTTGGTGGATTTTTAAATCTATAAAAATTACCAAAATGAATAAATTGGGAAGAGAGAAGAGAAAAAGATGTCCCAAATTACAACTTGAAATTAACAAAATGAAGTGAATCTTTGTTGCAGTAGTAAAACTAACAGATTCTTTCATGTAACTGAATACAAATCAGATCACACTTTGAGAACCACTGCCCTAGAGAAACTCCTGTTTATGTACACCAGGAGACATAATATCATAACAAGAATATCATAGCTGTATAGTTCCTATTAGCCCAAACTGGCAACAACCCAAGTCGTTACAAGCAGGAAAATGGATAAATAAATTGTGGTATATTCAATGCAATGGATTATCATTCAGCAATGAGTATGAGAGAACTATAGCTACATGCAAGAACATGAATGAATCTTAATTATGTACGGTAAGCCCTCACTTAACCTTGTTGATAGGTTCTGCAATTTTAAGCAAAACGACAGATAACAAAACTGATTTTACTATAGGCTAATTGATATAAACAAGAGTTAAATTCCTACAGCATCTCATCAACATTATAAAAAAAGGGTTTTTGAACTAATTGACATTATTCATGGACCTGCTGTATGTTGATAGAAAAAAGCAAGTCCCAGAAAACTAAAACCCAAACAAAACAAATCTAATCAGTATATTATGTAGGAATACACACATATGTGATAGAGTAATTTTAAAATGGTAAGGAAATGATAAAAACAAATTCAGGAGAGAGGTTACTCTGTGGGGTAGACAAATGTAATTTAATAGCATTCTGGTTTGGGGGTTAGCGGGTTGATTCATGGGTATCAAAAACATTACATACAATACGGGATTAGTGTATTTCATATGACCAAATTGTCTGTCAAAAGGTAATAAAAAAACCAATTTTTTAAAAAGGTATTCCTTAGTAATTTTAAAGAATATAAAGGAATCCTATGACCAAAAAATTTGAGAACTACTGTCCTAGGGTATACACCTAGTGGTGGAATTGCTAGATTATTGGATATTCAAATACTCACAAGATAACTCCTAATTGTTTTCCCAAGTGCTGCTTGCTTCTGCCAGTAATGTGCAAACACATATTAATCCACATCCTCTCTGACACTTGAAATTCTCAAATTTACTTATTTCTGCCAATCTAGTAGCTGTACAATTATATATTACTGTGGTATTCATTTGCTTTTTCTTTGGTTACTAATGAGGTTAAGTTTCTTTCTACATCTTTACTTCCCACCGTGCTTTTTCCTCTTCTGTGAAATACCTGTTCATGATCTTTGCTAATTTTTATTGATTTGTAGGGTTTATCATATATTTATAAAACTAAACCTTTATCAGTTATACGTGTTACGTTTCAATTTGGTGTCCATCTTTTCCCTTTATGTTGCTTCTTATCAATTGTCCCTGTATCACTTATTCAGTCCTTCCTCTTCCCCGGAATTGGCAATGCCACTCTGTCATATGTCAATGTTTCATTTGGTTGTCCATTGTTTTCTGGGCTCTTTTCTGTTCCATTAGTCAGTTTGTCCATCTGCATACCAACACCACATTGTAATCAGCCTTCATATCAGGTAAAACAAGAATGTGAATTTATTTTCCTTCAGAGTGTGTGGACTATTCTTTGCCCTTTTTTCTTCCATATGCACTTTAAATTGGATTTTAACTGTAATTGCATTGTGTGTAAATTAATTAGAGAAGTAACCTCTTTATAGTGAGTCTTCCCATCCATGAATATTGTAAGTATATTTCTCTTAAGTTTTAAGTCTGTTTCTTAAAGATGTAAATTTTAATATTTTATGCAAATATTTGCTAGACTTGTTCCTAAAAACTTTATCATTCTTATTGCTATTATAAATCATATCTTTTCAATTCATTTTCTGTTATTATTGTAGAGCAATGCAGCTGACTTTTCAAAATACAGAGTCTTGTCTTACCTTGCTAAATTCTCTTACTATTTTTAATAATTTGTCTGCGATTCTTTTGAGTTTTTTATGTAAACAATCATGTCTTCTGCAGAGTGAAAGTTTTGCTTATTTGCTGTTTTCCAATTTCTGTACCTTGGTTTCTTTTTCTTGTCCTCGTGCACTGGCTAGGATCTCCAGCATGTTGTGGAAGAGGAGCGTCCTTACTGTTTTTTTCCTGATTTTAAGAGAATGCTTCCAAGGTTTTCTTTCCCATTAAGACAGATGTTTGCAGTTGGGTTTTTATGGCTACACTTTATTAAACAAGTTATTCATTCCTAGTTTTCTAAGGGCATTTTTTAAAAATCATGAATGGGTGTTCAATTTAGTAAATGCTTTTTCTGAGGCTATTGAGATAATGGATCACTTTTCTCCTTGAATATGGTCATTGAAAAACCTTTTACTTTCTCAGGACTGGAACTGAGATGTGGGTTGTCGAGACAGGCCACCAGTTTACTGTACTTACAATAAGAAAAAATAAGGAAGAATAAGATTTTGCTCCCCTTGTTCAGTTCTGTCAACCCTTGGTCAACTGTAAAAAAATAAAAGTTTGATGACACAGTGGCCAGTGCATCTCAAATTTCATGTTAATAGAAATCACCCAGCATCTTATGAAAAGACAGATTCTAATAGATCAGGTCTGAGAGGAGGCCTGATTTTATGTCTCTGCCAAGCTCCTGGTGAGGCTGATCTTGACTGTCCAACGAGCACGTTCTTAGCAAGAGAGTAGCAACCTATAAATGACTGTGTTGTTCATTTTTTTTAAGCTTTTAACCAGTAGACTCAGCCTCAAATTGCCAAGGAGAAAAAAATAAGTCCAGAGAAAGCAATAGGTAAAAAAAATGTTAAGGAAATTCGATTAGGAAATGTATTTTAAGTAGCATCTGTAAGTATGGATTAGGATGTCCCCCAACTTGCCAATTCTGGCCATTGCAATTTCTCCGTTAGGATATTAACGATGACATCTCCTCCCTCCCTTTTGTCTACCCTCTGTAGCTTGATGTTGGGGACAGTGCTATGGACGTATTTCAAAAGCGAAGGCCAAGCAGAAAGCAGAAAAGTTTAGGACTCCTGTGCCAGAAGTTTCTAGCTCGCTATCCAAGTTATCCCTTGTCAACTGAGAAAACTACCATCTCCCTAGATGAAGTTGCTGTCAGTCTTGGTATGTATCATGAGGTTACATGGAAGCCTGTCTCCAGTTATAGTGGGAAACTGGTTTCCTCGGGCAGGCTTTAGTCTTCGGATAGCTTCTTTTATTAAGTAGAGTGCGCCTTCCAAGGGAGCACAAGGACAGAGGAGCAAGTACAGCTTCCTTCTGCCATTATCAAGTTGCTCGTCGTTGCGCATAGGATTCCAGGAAGGCTGTTAGGCCTGAGCGTCAAACAAAAATTTGGTTTTCGTAACCTTCAAAAATATTTTTACAGAAGACTCAAATTACAAAGTAATATCTCCCATTTTCATTTCATCTTATTTCAGACAGACTCAAAAAAAATATTTAGAAATATCCTACTCTGTTTATTTTTAATAATGCTTCTAAAGGTTCAGAACCCGTGTTATTTCTACTGTGAAGCAAGATTTAAGAGCAAGAGCGTTATGTTTGAAGCCCAATGCTGTGATAGTCACAGCAAGCCTGCCAAACTAGAAGCACATCTGGACATAACTCAAACAGCTAAATCGTATAACAAAGAGGAATACATGTGTTCACATGGCATGGGTGTGTATAACGTGCACATCATAACGGCATCCGTTCTATAAATGTGGATACAGCAGCTTCAGAACAGAGACCCCTAGTGGACATGGATTGCAATTGGTTTCAGGATGAACATGGTGTTGACAATCATTAAATAAGCAGAAAGCACAAAGAATTGAAGGTGTGAGGTATCTCCTTAAAAAATAAGGAGGGTTTATGTACAGGCAAATGAAAGAAAACAAAAAAGTCCCAAAGAAATCAGCTAGGTAGGTTTTATGACAGATTATATTTTTAGTTTAAGTTCTGTTCCTATAGCCCAGAGAAATATGCCCCAGTAGATGATGGTCAGAGTTACTCAAACTGATGGCTAAAATGATTTTATTTGCTGGAAACTGAGATAATGAGGAGGCATTGGTTGTGATGGGAAGACCATGGGCTGGGCTTTGGGGTCAGATAGGGCTAGATGTGAAGCCCAGCTCTCCAGTTTAGTCTGTGGGAACTTTAAAAAGTTAATTCACCTTTTCTCATCTATAACACAGGGACTATAGCACGTGCCTTGCAGAAACTTAGCAAAGCTGGGATAATGTCAATAGCATGCCTCGCTGAGGGCTTGGCATGGGTAACTCGTATTGTCACACGGAACAGTTTTACTCAGCTCTTACTGGTTGTATCCCCCTTCCCTAAGCTGAAATGTCAGTCTCTACAATTACGAAGAGGAAGTAAAGTGCTTTGCTAGGGGAGCCACTTTGAAATCCAGAGTCAAATACAGTATTTGCATCAGTGGCAATGAAACAAGAAGGGGAAAGCGACCCAGCTGGATAGAGGCTTGGTGTAAACCCAGTTGAGGCACAGCGTCCTGGAAACTATTCTTATAGAGGATGAGGGTAAAACAATAAATCATACAGTGTCCTTCTCATTGGGGTTCATGAAGCCAGCTTCCTCTATACACCCAGCTTCCATCAGGGGCCTTGCACTGATGTCAGGGCAAAAGACAAAAGATTAAATGTTGGAAGGCCACGCTACAGGTCCCAGGAAGGGCAGGGAAGTGGACTCCTACTGTTTTATGGGCCACAGATCGTTCTGTAGATCCCCATGTCATAACTGACTAGAGCAAAACTCCAGAGATTTTTGCAACAGCTTGTAATCATTTACCAAATGAACTTGCCATCTGTCTTCCTGTGAGATTGAAACATGAGGTCCCTTCCTGGACTTTATTTCACTGGTGACCATCTCTTCGGGTTGAAACTATAAACTGCTTGCTTCATCTCAGGTCACAAGCTATAAGAACCATATTTTAACCAAGGATGCGCAGAGCATTCAAGTAGTACTGTTTCCCAGATTCTGGTCCCAGATAGATTTGACATGGATGTTACAGGCAAGACGTTAGAGAACTGGGAGTGACTTATTAAATGGAAAATAGCACAGCCTAAGAAACTATTTTACTGGGCTGGGAGATGTTCTTGGTAAGCTCTATGGGAACTAAGGGAAGCATGGTAACAATCGGTAAATCCTTGAGGGAATAACTAATGCCATGACTAGGATTAACAGGAGTGCCTTGATACAAAAGGAAATGAAGGCTGAGTACCAGGGAAAACCTTCCTGACAGAGCAAGGCCCAGAGTAACCCGCATGTGTTGAGACTCATCAAATGGAACTTTTTAGTGCCCAGCCAAGTACACAGATAAACTCAGTCCAGGCTGAAAAGGGGAGTGATTCTGTAGGCAAGCAGCTGCACACCGGCTTTGGCCAATCCCCCTCCTAAACAACTGTTGTGCATAGTCAGCTCTCCAAGTGGCCAGAGTCTTCCTTTAATTTCCCTTCTTGGGATGTCTAGCCACTAGATGGAAACTTAACAGCTTGTATCTAATACAAAATAACCAAACAGTCAGGCATATGGCTGGCCCTGGGGTGTCTCAGTTGCATTCACATGACATTTCTAATGGGAAGGTTTATAGAATGTTACACTCTAAACAAGATATGCTAAGATATGAAAACAGACTGGAATAAGGGACCAGGCGGATCTGGACAATGGGCTGCTGAAGACCCCTGCCAGCACCTTCCAGCAGGAATCTGTCTCCGAAGCCGGAGCTTCTGAGGGTGAAGAGCCTTTCAGGGTCATGAGCTGGAATGTTCTGATTGACTGTGAAATGCCTCTTCATGCGTGTGATAGGACGTCCTCTCAGCTCCGGAGTTCTCATTGTAATTTGGTCTATTTATCCTGTTAAATCTTTGAAGGGCTAAAAGCTATATTCACTGAGTCTGCCCACATTATATAACAGCTCCTGGCAAGTGAACAGAAAGAGGGCATCTTTGTAGCTGCACTGGTTTTCTGGGAGGTGCCTGGAGGCTTCTGTTATGGATACTTAGCAAAGGGGCCCTGGGTTCCAAAAGCCTAACGGCCTGCTGCATAATAGAATGAGTCACAGACAAGAGATTTTTAAAAGCTATTTCTACAGTGACCTTTTATACTAGCATGGATCTTAGGTATCCCCTGCGCCATGCAGGACATATTTGCAAAATAATATACAAACAGTAGGTAAAATAACATCTACTGGAGACCCTTTGCGTTTATGGTCGTATTTCATCCTCATCATCTTATGAGATAAATACTAAGGCACAGACAGGCTAAGTAACTTCCCAGGATCACCTGATGGGTAAGGGACAGCGCAGGGATATAAATCCAGGCCGTCTGACCCCAAAGTTCCCATGCTTAACCACCATAAATATTTTTAGTAAATTCAATAACTGATAATCCTAGCTCTTTGGGGGAATATTAGGAAAGAGGGTAGGGAATTGATGAACCTGATGGTCCGTCTGTATTGTACATGAAGTCTCTGTGCTTCACTGTTGGGCTATTTGGCAGGATACTGTGAATGAGAGCACAGGGAGAATTGTCAATAGCTGTGATGAGCAAAAGGGTACTCATTTTGTTCCAGCCCTGGCTATAGCTTCCTTCAGCAACTTGAGGAGGGTGCCTAAGCTCTTGAATCCTGAGTTTCCTGTGGAAAATAAGAAACAAAATATTTGCTGTCTTCCTTACCGGACCATTAAGAGGGTTAACAAGATAATTCTTTAACACCACATCATTTGAACTCTAAGGAGAGTGTTGTCTAAAAAGGTACCATTATTGGGTACATTAGGTCTACAAGTCAAAATCAACCATTTGGCATTTCATCAAGTGTCCATTAAACATCCTGGGACTTGTGTAGCTCAGTCCCACCCATTTTAACATGCTGAAATGTTTGCCTGACACGTCTAAAGAAAAGACATACTACTGTGTATTACAGACACAGCTATCATCCATCTCGAGGTGGATGTTTTATCCTAGATCTTACTGAGGCTTAGATCCCAAGAAAAGGAAAGGAAAATTGTTTCTGTTGTTTGCATCCTTGCACGGTGAATTTGTGGAGCATCCACCTGTGCTTGGCATTACACTGGGCCTCGTGCACAGTAGTTCACAAACATGGCCCTGGCCCTCAACGGATTTATACTCAAAAATGTTTTTCTGCATGATGATGGTTGGCTACTGTTTTTCAAACAGGCGTTGAAAGGAGACGCATCTATGACATTGTAAATGTGCTGGAGTCGCTGCATCTGGTCAGCCGGGTGGCCAAGAATCAATATGGCTGGCACGGACGGCATAGCCTGCCAAAAACCCTGAGGACCCTCCAGAGACTTGGAGAGAAGCAGAAATATGAAGAGCAAATGGCACACCTCCAACAGAGAGAGCTAGACCTGATGGATTACAAATTTGGAGACCGTAAAAAAGATGGCTATCCAGATCCCCAGTTACTGGATTTCTCTGAGCTCGACTATCCCTCTTGTGAGTCCATTGTAACCACATCTTCAATAGCATAGAGAGAGTGATGGTCTCTTCTGAAGAGATCCACTACTAAGACGGGAAGTGCCAGGTTGGCAACCCTGGAGGGAGGTGTCCTCTTATTCTCTCTCCTGAAGAAAGGGAGACAGATGGCTCCCCAACTGGGCTGCCCACTCAACCTCAGTGGCAGCCTGTCTTGTCTGGTGGCAGTTCACTTGGTATTTGGTGTGTTTAGACCGTGGAGCGCTAACAGCTTCCATTTCAGATTGACAGCCCCATGCTGATTTCTATTTGTGAGCCTTTAAGGAAAACGTACTTAGAAAGAAGTTATCGTTACAAGGAATTCAATTTTCTAAATTATATATTGGAGGAGATTACTTAGAAAAGAACCCCATTCACAGAAAATGTTGATTAGATAGAAAACCCCTACTTTCATTCAATGCAGAATTTCTTTGAAACTTATACCTACATTGTTCTTCCCCTCCCGACTCACATTTATCCTCTTCCTGGTTTAACCATTGGTCTTCCTCATTCTCACCTTACTCCCTGTTGCTAAGATGATAAAGTACAAGTATCACTCACATTTCACTTGTAAGTATAATAAATAGGCATTGAAAGGTGGGCCTGGTTTTCATTGGATTGACTGCCTCACACGTTTTAATTCCACCCCATGAGCCAGTTCTTATCTTACTAACCAGAGGAGACAGCCATCTGTCAGGGATGGTTTGCCTGCCACCCACAGCAACACATTTCTTCAGTGTCTCCTATTTAGGGATAGTTCATTGCTTAACCTATTTCCGAAAAGAAATGGAAGAGGTGGGCACCGACTATATTCAGGGTATAGTCTAGGTGCAAATATACCTCAGAGACATTGTGGGTCGGTTCCCGACCACTACAATAAACCGATTGTCACAATACAGCAAGTCGTAATCTTTTTGCTGGTGGAGGGTCTTGTCTTGCCTTCAATTTGTAAAAATCGCAACATCTGTGAAACACAATAAAGTGAAGCCCAGTAAAAGGAGGTATGCCTGTATTGTGTGCACGGAGAAGTAAAAATGGAGTCCCTGCCTTTGAGGGGAGAGCTGAAAACAGTCCCTGATCCCTACCCTATCCTGTTCTTCTGCATCAATCCCGTCAAAAAGTTGCTTTAGGAAAACTATCTTACAGATTCTATTCCATGAAGTATGAGTCTAAAGCATTAAGAGTGATTTAACATACACATTTCAGAGTTTATGCCTACCGTAATTTAATGAGCCGCAAGAAAATCCCTCTGCTTTCTTTATAAGCCATCTTTTCTGACATGTGTCCGAAAAGGCTTCTGTCTGTAACAAGAGTCATCTTTCCATCTACTGCTAGTAGAGTTAGATAGTTCAGGCAACTATGAGTATAGTTTTTATTGTGGTAAATTATCTGTTTTGGTGCTTTTGTTTTGTTCCCTTTGTAGCATCTGCAAACAGTAGAAAAGACAAGTCTCTGAGAATCATGAGCCAGAAATTCGTCATGCTGTTCCTTGTCTCTAAAACCAAGATTGTTACTCTTGATGTGGCTGCCAAAATACTGATAGAAGAAAGCCAAGATACACCGGACCACAGTAAATTTAAAAGTAAGCACCTTCCCCTAAAGTCACCTAGCACAAAAAGGGTGGGATTTCATACATTTGGTATTTTCTGCCTCTGAGATAAAAATAATCATTTTTTGGAGAAGTGTACTCATAAAGTTTCTTGGTGCTGTGAGAGGTAAGTTAGTCACACACTGGAAATGTCTTTAAAGTTCTGTCAGATACCTTTTTCTTGGCACTTAGAGTGGACAGTGGAAGCAGAATGCTATCCCACAAATGCAGGTCAGGGAGGATGTAAGATATTTTGCGTTTCTCTTTAGTATCACGGCATCCAAGACGGCATATCTGAGTTTTATTTCCCCTTTTTTCCTCACCCCCTGCATACTCTTCTGATGGGTGGAGATGAAAGTTGTGTACAGGTAAGAAGCAGAGGAAGGACCAGGGTAAGGTAAGGGTTCTGGGACATGGCTGCTAGACCAGGAGAGTGTCTCCGAGTTTCATACTCAGTGTATCTTCCTTTTCTGTCAAACACTGGTCCTGAGCCAAATGTCATCAGCTGCTGGTAGCCCTTTCAAGCCCTGGGAAGTCATGAGTTCAACATTCTGTAGCTTTTTTTGTTATTGTTTCCAGCTGGAATTATAGCCATCTTGTTGGAGAAATGACTGGATGAAATCCAGCTTTATTAGGATTGGGAAGAAAATTACATCGGGGGTGAATGCTTGATTTTTCTGGATGATAAGCAAAGCTCCTTTGCTTGATCTTAGCCCTGAGGTCTACTGGGTTTCCTACTTGTAAATCGATTTCTTAAATAGAAATTAATTTGTGGGTATAGCCCTGCCTATTGAATGTGTTACCACCCCTGCTGAATCCCTCCTCAGTACATGCGTTTTCAAATGTATCCCCAAACCTCTTAAGACTCAGGGATTGTGCATTCCTCTCCTCCCACACTGGGTGGCCAGACGGCCAGGATTTCAGGTGCGGAAGTGCCAGTCTTCAGCACGGTTGCACCTCCTAACCTTGAGGCCTGACCACCCTGTGTGCCCAGGAGTGCAGCCTTACAGGAAGCTCTGGGGAATCTCGGTCATTTTTACAGCCCAGTGCTTGCAGAAGCTGGTGCCACAACCTCCTGCTGGGAGAAACTTGGGGCCAGCTTTTGACATGTCACATGTCAGAATCACATTTACTCAGCCTTTAATTATAGCCCGTTTCCCTCCCTCGGGTGTCTTTGCAGTGACAGCACTGCCGGCTTGTAAAAGGTGTGAAGTTGTGGAAATGGAAAGACACACTGACCTTCCTTTATTATGCGTCTTCAAATACATAAATCCTGGGTGATTTCATGACAGAGCCATTGGTCATTGCATCCCACTGCTTTCCCCTGGAGGTTTATATGGTGGCCAAGAAAAAGTGACCTATCGCATAAACTGAAATGTGATGGTGTCACAGGCGTCATGACCATAATCGTGTTTTATATCTTCAAGCAAAGGTACGACGCCTCTATGATATAGCCAATGTTCTGACGAGCTTGGCTCTGATTGAGAAGGTGCATGTAACAGAAGAGCGAGGCCGTAAACCAGCCTTCAAGTGGATCGGGCCTGTGGACTTCAGCTCCAGTGGTAAGGCGTGGACTTGTTAGGGACCTATTTCATTTATAATCCCCCAATTCCTTTTCCAAATTATACATCTACTACAGAGGCAGACTGATCTTCATTTTTCATTGCCCAAGTCACATTCAAAAATTAGACCGGTGATGACACTCTTGGAACAGTGAGCATTATTCTACAAATGGTATATGCTGGGCGGCTCACGCACAGTAGGAAGGGAAATACTGAGTGCGTATAATGTGGGAGTTTCTGTAACTATTAAATGACAGCTCTTTTGTATTGTTTAATTTTGTTCAGAAGGTGTTCCTGGAAGTTAGGGGCTGAGGATCAAAAATGACATTTCTTATGAATGAACTCTAGTTATGCCTATATTAGCAGAACAAAATACTGTTTTTCTTTAAAATTCCAGATAATGTAAAAATTTACCAATTACTATCACAAAACTCTTATGTGGTATGATGGCTTCTAAATATAGAATGGATGTAATGAACATCTTTTTCGTAATTTATTTAAAAGGTTAGAAATGTCACAATTTTACGAAACTAGAGCAAAAGAGGGTATTATCTTCTACTTAGTTCCGAGATAATATCTGAGCAATTGGGGACTGGATCCTACTGTACCAGCTACTTTACATATAACTAGGCTGCCTGGAAAAAATCCATTAAAGTTATTTTTAAATTACCCTTCCAATTTTGGTGTTAGTGGCATAAATTCCCACCACTTAACCTCGGCTTATAAAGGATATAGCTCTCTACCTCATTGTAACACATTATTCACTTAGGATCTAGATGAAACCACTTAAACTCTAGTATAACTAATTCAACCCAGCAAGTACTTACTGAATGTGGACTGCGCGATGACGATACTGAATGCCACGAGAGATTTAAAGACACATTTTACACAGTCCCTGCATACAGGAAATAGACAACTGCCGTTTTCTGCTCCTCTTTGACGTCTCTTATTACTTTCACCTGTGAAGTCCTCTTCTCCTTTTGACATGAAAATATCTACTCAACCCTCAAGATCTGGCTCAAATGTCAACTCCTCCATGGAGCTATCTATCCATGATCACCCAGAGCAAGGCATGTCTCATTTAACACTAGTGCAATTTAGTATTGTGCTATTGTACTTGTTGATGTTAATATTACGCCACTGTCCCCACTATACCTATTTGAGGGCAGAAGAGGTTTTTACTCATCTTTGATTACCCACAGTACCTAAGTCAGTGCCTTGCTCACTTTAGTTGGTTAATGAGCTTCTATTAGAAGATGTATAATTAGCACACATTTGAAAATTAGAGAACAATTAAGCACTACACATGGTGGTACTGGCTCTGTAGGAAATCAGAGAAGATACAGGTTAAGTTCTGATGGACTGTTAGGTTTTGGAAGGATAGAGAGCATTTTCGTTGAAGGAACTGATACCGAGGAACAAATCTAGTTTGTATCGGAGAGGTCAGCCACCCTGATTTAAGTGGAGGGCAAAGGATAGAGAATGATGAAAAATGGGACATTTTGGAGGGTCCCTAAAGTTAAACCAAGAAATCTGCACTAACTGTAATAGACTGAAGTGGCAAGGCGTCTTTAGATGGAGAGATTTAGGTGGTGGTGTCATTGCAGAAAATAAGATAGCTAGGAAGATGAGCTGGTGTTGAGAAATTGAGCAGTTCATGTATCTGCACAAACCGGTGGGAAAGCAAGCGGGAGAGCTCTGATCTCATGAGGGAAAAGGGCTTGGAACCTCAATATGAACTTCCTCTCTCTCCCATTCAGAAAGCTGATGGTCTTTCTGTTATTGCCTAGTTCCTACCGACAGCACCATCATCACCAACCCAACAGTCAATTTTGGAATGTCAAGTTACCTTTGATTCCTTAAATCATTCTTCATTCCTTGGTTAGCAATTCCTCACAAGTAAACTTCAGAGATGTCTCTTTACTCTTCTCCCCGCCATCATGGCCTTTTCTTCCTTTTAACAGCTTGATTGATGTACGATGACCTACAATAAACGCAAGTGGTTGAAGTTACAATCTGATGCGTTGTTGCACCTGTGAAATAGTCACCAAAGTTAATGACCCCTTTACCCTCCAGCATCTCCTCCTGTCCCTTCATAATTCTTTCCTTCCTGCGCCCACCTCCATCCCTGGGACAACCACTGATCTTCCCTTCACTCTTGATTTGTTGGTCTTTTCTGAAGACTTGTATAAATAAGTCACATACAGTCAATGCTTATTCACAGATTCTGTATGTGCGAATTTACCTACTAACTAAACAGTATTTGTAAGTCCAAAATCAATACTCAGCCTTTTTCTCCGTCATTCAGGAATATGCAAAGAATGGTGAAAATTTTGAGTTGCCCGTGCACGTTATCCCAGCTGAGGTCACACAAGGCAATGCTCTACTTTCTTGTTTCAGCTCTCACAGTATAAACAAGCGGCCTTTTCATGGTCTTTTTAGTACCATGTTTTCACATTTGTGTGCTTTGTCTTGGTGATGTCGCTGTTTGAATAGTTTCCAAGTGCTGTACTGAAGTGTGGCCTTGCATTTCTAAGGGTAAGAAGACTGTGGTGTGCCTTACAGAGCAATTACATGTGTTAGAGGAGCTTCATTCAGGCATGAGTTCTAGTGCTGTTGGCTATGATTTCGGTGCTAAGGGGTCAACAATATATATTAAATAAGGTGTCTTTAAACAGAAACACATAAAACAGGGTTATGTAGGGATCCGTTGACAAAAGTGTGACCAGAGGCTCACAGGAACCTAACCCTGTATTTCCCCTAGGAGCAACGGTTCAGTATTTGCTAATTCAGTGTTCATGATGACCTTATAAAACATAATTATCACAAATAACAAGAATCAACTATACTGTGTGTACTCTTTTTACCAGGCTTCTTTCAGTCAGCATAATTATTTTAAGATTAATCATGTTGTTGCATGTATCAATAGTTTATTCCTTTTTATTGTGAAGGAGTATTCCATTGTATGGATATGTCATTCTTTATTCATTCACGTGTTGATGGACATTTGGGTTATTTTCGTTTTTTGGCTACTACAAGTAAAGCTGCAATGAATATTCACGTACATGTCTTTATGTGGTAGAATTCACCAATGAAGGCATGTGGGCCTACAGTTTGCTATGTGAGAAGGTTTTTGACAACAGATTCAATTTCTTTACTAGCTATAAGGCTATAAGGCTAAAGGTTCTCTCTTTATTCTTTTCTTCTACTTTGAGTTCCATTTGCTGTTTTTCTAGTTTCTTAAGGTGGAGGTCATTAATTTTGAGACCTTTTTTGTCTTTTCTAATAGGTATTTAGTGCTATAAATTTCCCTCTGATACTTCTTTATCTCTATACGACAAATTTTAATGTGCGCTTCCATTGTCTTGCAATTCAAAATACTTTGCAATTTCCCTTTTGATTTCTTCTTTGATATTTAGATGTGTTATATAGTTTGCAAATAGTCTGGGATTTTCCAGATATTTTTTTTCCTTATTAATACCGAATTTCATTCCATGTGGGCAGAGAACATACTTGGTATAACTTGAATCCTTTTTAAATTAACTGAGGCTTGTTTTATGGTGCAGATATGGTCTATGTTAATAATATTCCATGTGCACTTAAAAAGAATGTATATTCTGCTTTGTTGCATGGAATGATCTATAAATGACAACTAGGTCAAGTTGGCTGAAGTGTTACCTAATTTTATATCCTTATTGATTTCATGTTTACTTGTTCTGTCAATTATTGACAGGAATGTTAAGATCTGATAATTGCAGATTTGTCTATTCTTGCTATTCTACCAAGTTTTGTTTCATTTATTCAAAGCTATCTTTAGGTTCATAAACATTTAGGATTGATCACTATGTCTTTTTGATGAATTGACCCTTTTATCACTATGAAATGACCCCTCTTTATGCCTGCTGATACTCTTTGCTTAGAAATCTACTTTACCTAATAGTAATATAGTCACTTCTGCTTTCTTTTGATTAGTTACCATAGTGTTTATTGTTCATCCTTTTACTTTAAAACTATTAGTATCTACATTTAAAGTGAGTTCCTATTAGGCAGTGTAGTGTTGAGGGTTTTCTAATCTAACTGACAATTTATCCTTTTTTATTTGGGTTGTTTAGACCATTTACATTTAGTGTGATTATTGATACATTTGGATTTTGGTCTATTAACTTGCTATTTGTTTTCTATTTGTCCTATCTACTCGTTTTTATTTTACTCTTTTTCTCCCTTCCTTTAGATTTATTATTTTTTATGCTTCACTTTACCTCCTTTATTGGCTTATTAGCTATAATTCTTTGTTGTCTTATTTTAATGGCTGCTTTAGGTTATAATATTCATCTTTAGCTTATCATAGGCTACCTTCAAATGATATACTACTTATATTGTATATGAAGCTTACAGTAGTGTACTTTTCATTTCTCGCTGCCTGGCCTTTGTGTTATTGTTGCCAAGCATTGTACGGCTCTATATGTTATAAAACCCATAATGCATTGTTGCTATTTTTGCTTTAAATAGTTGATTGTCTTCTAAAGAGATTTTAGTAGGGGGAAAAAATGATATGTATCCATGTAGTTACAATTTCTGATGTTTATCATTCCTTTTTGTAGATGCAAGTTTCCATCTGGTCTCATTTTTCTTGCCTTGATGGACATTTCTTGTAATGCAGGTCTGCCAATGATGAATTTTTCCAGCTGTTGTATGTCTAAAAATGTCTTTATATCACCTTTGTTTCTGAAAGATATTTTCACTGGGTGAAGGATTCTAGGTTGAAGGTGTTTTTTTTTTTCCTTTCAGTGCTTTAAAGAAGGTGCTCTACATCTTCTAGTTTGCATTGTTTCTAACAAAAAAAATCTGCCATCCTGTTTCTACATATGGAATGTGTTTTCTTTGTTTGGTTGAAGATTTTCTTCATGACTGGTTTTAAGGAATATGATTATGTGTGACCTGGTACCTTTCTTTATGTCTCTTGTACTAGGGTTTGTTGAGCCTCTTGGATCTATGGATTTAAAGATTTCATCAAATTTGGCAAATTTTCATCCATTATTTCAAATAATTTTTCTGTTTCCTCCCCTCGTGTTTTTTGGAGTCTCTAGTTACGGTTATATTTGGCTGCTTGAAGTTGTCCTACAGTTCACTGATGTTTTATTAATTTTTTTCAGTCTCTTTTCCCTTTGTGATTCATTTTGGATGGTTTCTATTACTGTTTCTTCAAGTTCACTGTTTTTTCCCCGCAACATCTAATCTTCCATTAATCCTATTCACTGTTATTTTCATCTCCAACATTGTCATTTTTATCACTAGGACTTTGTCTTGGGCCTTCATTTTTTCAATGTCTCGACTTAATATGCTCAGTCTTTCCACCAATTTCTTGAATTCATGGAATACAATTACAATAATTGTTTTAATGTGCATGTCTACTGATTATATTATTATCTGTGTCACCTTTGAGTCCATTTCAATTGATTTTTCTCTTCACCCTGGGTTATATTTTCCTGCTTCTTTGTGTCTACTAATTTTTAATTGTATACCAGACACTGTGAATTGTAGATATTTCTATAGTCCTAAAAATGTTCTTGAGCTTTGTTCTGGGATGCCATGAAGTTACTTAGAAACAACAATCCTTTCAAGTCTTGCTTTTAAGCTTTGGTAGGCAGGACCCTGTCAACATTTCCTCTTAAGGACATTGTCCCCACTACTGAGACAACACCCTTTTTAATATTCTAACCAATGACCTGTGAATTATGAGATTTTTTCCACTCTGGCTATTGGCAACAAGCACTATTCCTAGCCCCATATGAGCAGCTGACACTATTCCTTCTGCTCCCTTTGAGTGATTTTTCTCCCTGGCCTTAGGTATTTTTCTCACATATGGGAGTACTGTACTGGATACTCAAAGGGCACCCTCTACAGATCTCCAGCATTCTCTTTCTGTATGGCTTTCCCCTCCAGTATTTTTCCCTACAGACTAGCTGCTTTGGCTTTTCCGGCCTCCCAGCTCCATCCACAACTTGGGGAGATTTCCAGGTTCAGTGTAGGTCCCACTCCCTGCACCCCAACCTGGAAACATTTCCCAGGCAGTTAGCTGGGGCAATCATAGAGCTCCCCGCCCTTGATTCCTGTCACTAAGGGTCACTGTCCTTCATATCCTGGTGTTCAGGGTCTTCAGAGCCAATGTCTTACATATTTTGCCCAGTGTTTTGCTTCAGGAAGGAGGGGAACTATGATCCTTACTTCTTGACCCATTTTTTTTCTTTTGATTCTGTAATTTCTGATTTTCTAAAAAGAACATGTATTTGGGGGTTTTGTTGTAAGAAATAGCAAAACCATAAAGCTGATTTCTTTTTTCAATTTTTGTGTGATTTAGAGAATGTAAGTGTAGCTGGGCCTTTCCATTTATCAAATCAGTCTTATTAAAATGCATGCTTTGAGCTTGGAAAAAAATAGCACAGATAAACAGGGCAGCAGTAACTAGCTGAGCAACAGGGACTAGTTCTCTATAGAATTATAGGCCTAGTTCTATGTAGAAAGTTCTTCCTGACTTCACAAAGCCTCCTTTAAACACAAAATGGGTCCAAGACCCAGCCTTTTATTCTCTTCACTGTTCTGCAGCATTTCAACCATGAGGTTTCTGCTGACCTTATTCCTTTGGTCACTTAGTAACTGAGCCTCCTGCTGCATAAGAAAGAAATAATAAAGCGTAATAGACAATAGAAATCCTTATACTCACTGCCATAGAGCTGTGGCATCAGACACTGAGCTCAATTAATGTTAAAATCTCAAAATATGCATGGGATGAGCATGGTTGGGTTTTCCTTTGATACTCTCTGCCCAAAGAAAATATCTAAAATGTCAGGTCCAATCTAATTTGGGTTAAAGAACATCTTGCTCTACTTTTGTTGCAGTTTAGATACTTTTAGAATATATGTGGATTCAGTCTCACTTTACAGTCATCCACTAACTTTTAAAAGAAAAAAAAATTAGTACATGGAAAGAAATTGGAGTTTGAGACAAGGGTCATAAAATTCCTTTGTCTTAGTTTTTAATGTATAGGGTAGCTTCGTTATAATTATAGGCTCTCAAAGCCGTATCTTAAAAAGGCTAAAGTTATCCTGAATTATAGCTGTAAATAACAACACTACCAAATCTCTCATTTGTTTAGATGAAGAACTAGTGGACGTTTCTGCATCTGTCTTACCAGAATTGAAAAGAGACACACGTGACCAGATTCAAGTCTGTGCAATAGAGAAACTGGCTCGACATGGTTCTTTCAACAGAGTTCAGGCTTCTGAGAGGATTCAGAGGAAAGTGGACTCAGAACCCAGCAGCCCTTCCAGAGAAGAACAAGGTATCTGCCTTCACTTAGCCCATGCAATACGTCAATCCCCATGTAATTATAGCCCTACCCAGGTACTGGTACTGTATATGCGCCGACTCTCTAGGCCCTGCTTGTTTTTTCACTGAAGCGAACCAATTATTAGGGGTAAGAGTTGGTGACTTCACAGGGTGTGAACTTGGCCCCATGCCTGAAATTGCTTCTAGTCAGCCTTGAAGATCAGTTAGCTTCCCATGGTTGGCCTGTTTGATACATCTCAAAAGTTCATCCAACTTACAAAGCAACTCTTACATTGTTTTGTTCTTGCTAATTCTTGATGAGACCTGAATTCACCATTAACAGCTAGCGTCTGGAAATCTCTCTCCAGGAATAAAGACCAGAAGAGATTTGAGATTGTCTTATAATCCTTGAGCTGTAAATAATGAGTCCTGCTGTATATAATTGGTGTGTGGAAGTCTCTTGCTATATTTGTTAGACCTTTATTTTTCTTTTCCGGATCAGGTGGCTTCTCCTTAGAACTTGGAAGTCTGGCAGCTATTTACCAACAGAAAATAGAAGACAATTCACAGTAAGTAGTCTTTAAAATTTTCAGGTGTATTCTTTTTTATTTCCGAGTGTTAATTTTGACTAAGGTGAAATGCTACCCATCAAAAGGTAAATTTTAGCTTTCTTGCTCATAAGTTAGCCATTTCCTTATTAAGAATTTTGTAAATTTTCCCTTTGTGCCCAACACTGTGCAGTATGTAGCATCAGTGACACAAAAGCATGAAAAATTTATCCCCTAAGCTATGAAATCTAAAAGGGAAAAAACAAAAAAACAAAAAAATACACTGAAAAAAGACAAATCACTGCTAATGTGATACTGAGAGATGATGCATCTTAGTCCCATGAATCTTTCGTCGTAACATGAACTGCTGGGTACTGTTCCAAAAGTTTTATGTATATTCACTTATCTAATTATAACAACAATCTTTTGAGGTCGGTACTGTTACTCTCATTTTACAGAGAGGAAACTGAGACCCAGAAAGGTAAAGTAACTTGCCCAAGGTCACAATGCTAATAGTGACAGAGCTAGGATTCAAACCCAGGCCATCTGACTCATATTTTGGGTCAGATTTTGAAGGAAATGACATATCAGAGGAAGCAGAGGGTATGTAAAAGAGGAAACAAGAAAGCTTTTTAATGACAGACATGAGAAGAAATAGATTCTGAGGCAGGATCACGGAGTAGGGGGACAATAAGCTGATTAGCTGTAACAACTCGTCCAAATAGAATAGAAAAAAGAAATATGCTTCTTCATAGGAAGAGCTTAGGGTGTTGGAGGTAAGTAGGTAAAGTTGGCCAAAAGCTTTGAAAGCCTGGTAGAAGAGTTTGGATTTATGAAACAGATGTTAAAGAACTGTTGTAGATTCACTGGAGAAGACCATTCTGGTTGCTTTAAGCAAATGGGATTGGAAGTAGAGCAGACCACAGAGCAGGCATTCTGGTCTGCTGTGGTACAGGCCTGAGCAGGGTCAGCTTGCAATGGAAATCAGTGTAAGACAGTGAGTCAGCAAGACCTACTGAAGGCGAAAGGCATCACAAAGAACACCTGGGTCTCAGGCGAAGATGATGTTATTGGTGAAGATGAGGAGACTGAAGGTGGATAGCTAGAGGTAGGATGGTGGGTAATATACTCAGTGTGGACACTGAATGCCACAGCGCTAAGAAGTAGTGATGACCCATTCAGAGGGGCCTAGGGTTGGAGACATTTACTCGTCTCTGCAGCCCGGCACACTCCATTTTATTCCCACAGCACAGTGGATAGTGAGATGGTGGGCAACATACCTAGGTCTTGGCGATTCCATCAGAAAGGTTGTGAGAAATCCCTGTGCTGTTTACTAGTTCCCAAGGGCATCTTCAAAGGGTTTTCCTCATCTGTTTCCTAAAATATGCTAAATACATAAACATGTTTTAATATTTGGAAATTTTTCTGTATGAAAGGTCCAGACATTGTTTATAATCTCCATGTTGGTGGGCCTTGATTTTGAATGTGTACTGCCTAAAAATTCTACAATAATACTGAGTGAAATGGCACAAGACTGCCAGGAAATGATAATTTTGAAGATAAGATTATTTCCACACTCACTACGCACTTCACGTGTCTCACAGTGGATTTGAGACAAACTAAATGTGTCCTTTAAATCAAAGTCTGGTGCAGTCTCTTATGCACCTGGGTTCCCTCCCAGGGACTGAGTCTGAGGTGACGTTCAGTTGGTTGCTTAGCCTCCGAGCTTCAGTTTTCCTCCCTAGTCAACTGGGGGAAATGAGAATAGCTATCAAAATTATAATAATTATGTAAAATTATGATAATAGAATGCTATCATTATAGCATCTATGTGCCTGGTAAGGGGTACGTGCCGGGTAACTGATAACTCTGAGATGTGGAAGAGGCAGGAGAGAGCCAGTATTACTGTCACCTGAGCTCCTCCAAGAGCTCCTCCGACATCAGCTACCCCACCCATCCCTAACTGTCTATCTCGGTTACACCTGGTCATCTGTCTCTGGGATAGGTTAGCTAATACGGGCCCAGGGAGTATGTTTTAATATCAGCCTGAGCAGTATCATCTCACTCCTGCTTTAGTACATCTCTCTACGGGAAGGCAGAGAGCCAGGAGTTGGCAGAATGTGGTAACTTGAGAGGACCCATTATGTTTCTTTCTATTACAGGGAGAAAGCCTTTGAGAGTAACAGAGTGATGCCTCCGTCAAGCTGCCTGGACCCCGCTGCTCCTTTCCCCATCCACTCTGTTGACTCAGAATATGGTGTGAATCCGTTAGCCCGCCAAGCATTCTCTATGCCACAAACAGACTTGCAGACCCTCTCCATGCAGAATGGTCTGAATGCACAAGGAAGTGTCCCACTTGCAGCCCCCGACGTGGAGAGTCTGAAGCCAGCCTCACTGGCCAGCCAGCCCTTGTTGTACGTGCCCTCCACCTCGCTGTTCATGCTGTATGGGAGCCTGCCCGAGGGACCGTCCCCAGGGTCAGAGAAGGACAGCAGAAGCTCAGACATCTCAGCAGCAGCAGAGCAGTCGTCCACACCCTCAGTTCAGAAGCGCCTCAGTGAGGAGAGAAAACCTCAGGGGGAGGAGGAGCCAGCCACTAAAAGACAAAGTAGGGACTACGAAGATGGCCCTCTGTCCCTTGTCATGCCCAAGGTAAGGGAGTTTGGGCAGCATGTTTAATGGCATCCCATTAACCCAGAGCTGCTTCCTCATAAGGACACACAGATAGTAATAAGTGACTGAGTCTGGAATATGAGGTATTTCATGTGTCGCATGCATAATTAAGCCCTGGACTAGCTGGGCTAGCTCTCCAAAAAGAAAAAGCAAAAACCTTGCCATAAAGTAATACTGTAAGATAAGTTATTTTTATAAAAGTCACACGTTGTATAAAATGCTAAAAAGTGTAAAGGAAAAAATCCCATCCATTAAGCCACCACATAGAGGCAATCCCTTGTAACATGGTTGTATGTTTCCTCCCCGTCTTTTTGCTATATTTTCTTCTTTAAAATAAGTTGAGATCACTGAAATCATCATCTTAATATAGGATGCAACTGAGTTCCAGAGTCAGACTGTGGGTGCTATTTGGCTTTCAGTGGCTGTGCGTGGTCAGTTCTCACCTCTGCTCAGAGATCCCGTTTCGCCAGCCACAAAATGAAAAGAGCGAAAATATGAACTGTCCACGTCTCCCGCATAGTAGCCATTCAGAGGTTAATGAGATGTGACCAGCGAAACTCTCAGAAAGTGGAAGCACTGTCATTACAGCAGTTTGTAGTGGGTCAGCTCAGCTCACTTTGTGGAAATCAGTCCATTAAGATCCTTTCTCCCCTATTCCCTTCTCTTGGCGGAGTGAATTTTCCTAATTTTGTAGATTGTCTGGGTTGCAGAACAGAAGTAAAAGACTGGCTGGCATATGCTTTAGATAACCAAGATGGCTTTGGCCTCCCCCACAATTCTTAACAGGCCCCTAAAAGACTGTGGTATCGACACCCTTCCTGTGTTAGCAGCTCAGAAATTTATTCCACAATCTAAACACCCTGGCTGGTTTTCCATTATTAAAATCTCCATCATTTCTATGCTTGAGACATAGCTTTTCTTTTCAGACATTCCTATAAATATGACTGAAACAACTGGCATACACAAATCAGTGTGGTGCACAGCGATATTTGATCTTTTTGTTTATGTTAGCTATTTTGAGAAAGCTGTTATTAAGATTTGCTACTGGGATTTTTGACTTGCTTTTCTGGTTCCTGGTTTGGTTGTGCGTAGAAACCCTCAGATTCCACAGATATTGCCTCTCCCAAGACCCTGGATAACAGAGGATCTGTGCCCCTCGAAGACATACACCTGAATAGCCAACTGTGTGCTACAAAGGAATTTTCAGGGAAGACTACAGCAAATGGCTTTGTTTCTTCTGAGTGGGGAAATCCTTCAAGAAATACAGAGATTGAAAAGCCTTCCAAAGACAACGAAGGCACCAAAGAGCCATCTTTGTTGCAGTATCTTTATGTGCAGTCACCGACTGGTAAGAGATGACATCATGTCTCGGAGTTCCTTGGGGTAGTCAGACCATCAGTTGGATTTTGAAATCTTTGTCCACATCACGTGACCAAAGCGGTTCCTTGATGAGCTGCGGTCTACAGCCTCTGAGTCATTTTACTACTAGCCCTCTCGTTTACCCCATTGATGAAATGAAGGGAGAGGCTGCTTTCACTTTCACCAACCTCAAGGATAATAGGAAAATAATTAGGCAGGTGGTTTATTTTTTTAAATGCCTTAAACTTTGTTTGCTAGAAAAGCCCAACAAATTCAAAAAATGATCCTATTTTTATAATTCTGCTTGGTCCGGCATCGGTTCGGTATCACAGCATGAACCAATTGGCCACTATGTGCTGATTTTGCCAGGGCTGGACATTAAAACCACATATTATCTGCATGTACTTGAGACGAGTATCCATCTCATTTGTAAAACAGCAATGATAATAGCACCTGCTTCCTGGGGGATGGAGGGTGCTATGAAAATCGAATTCAATTTAATAAGATAATACATGTAAAGCCCTTAGAATAATAGTGCCTGACATTTACTAAGACTCAATAAATGCTGTATTTTGAAACAAAGCTGAAATATAATAAATACCTCATTGTTAATATGTACATGCTGTATATGCACGCTGTACGTGAAGCTCTTGATACAAAGAGACTTAAATTGATTTGCCTCAATTCCTTGTTCACTTCCCAGGTTAGCGAGGTATTGGTTATCATTCACGCATTTAGAAAACATTCTTTGTTCCTTTAACAACTATTTCTTGAGTGTATAACCTAAGTATGATACTCAGTATTGTAGATACATTGATGAACAAAACACAGAGCCACCCCCTGCTGAATAAAAATGACAGCCCAGCACAGGGGTTTTAGCCTTTTCTAGACCATGGACCCTTTGCCATCTGTGGTATAGCCCATGGATTCCTCCTAGGTATGTTTCCAAATGCACAGAACATAGGATTATAAAGGAAGCCAATTATATTGAAATGCAGTTAGAAAAAAAAATTTTTAATTATAATAATAAAAACATGTGACAGCAAGTCCAATACTCATAATTTCAAAGTTGTGGTGAACTGTCTATGAAGAAATCTGCCATAGCTGTAATAGTCTATGAATATATCTGCTTTTTACTTGTGACAAAGTCAAGGTACTGTTAGGTTGGTGCAAATGTAATTGTGGTTTTTGCAATTATTTTTAACCTTTTAAACCACAATTACGTTTGCACCAACCTAACATTAATACCATTGTGATTTGTTGCCTGTGATCTTAACGGAGGGAAATAGAAATTTCAGCAAGAAGTGCGCGAAAATAGAGATTCAATTTTTCCCAGCCAAGTTCACTTTCCTCCTCAATCTGGGTTCAGTGAAACTCACATTTAAAAACCCTCTCAGGAGACGTGGGCATCCACCAAATTCTCACACAGGGAAACATGGGATTTCATTCGTAGCCATTGCTGTGAAGAAGCGATGTGGGGCTGGGAGAGCACAGAAAGCAGTTGAGCTGGTCAGGTGGGTTAATTTTTTGTGGACTCCCATTTGAAAGGGCCATGAGGCACGTGAACTTGAATGGTATCTTCATGTTATGTTGATTTTCCCCTTGTTCTGCTTCTGTTTCAGGATTAAATGGTTTCAATGTGCTCTTATCTGGCAGTCAGACTCCCCATGCAGTGGGGCCACCTTCAGGTCAGCTGCCATCCCTCAGTGTTCCTTGCATGTTCTTACCATCGTCAGCACTGGGCCCCTTTCCTATTCTCTACTCTCCCACAATGGCTGGGCCAGTTTCCTCTGCTCCTGGCACTCTCCCAAACACAGGACCAGTGAATTTTGGCTTGCCTGGCTTCGGATCAATGGCTCATCTTCTCATCAGCCCTGCAGCCATGGTTAATCCAAAATCGTCGACACTCCCTTCCACAGACCCTCAGCTTCAGGGTCCATGCTCACTTCACCTGAGTCCGGTGATGTCAAGATCACACAATGTCAGCCAGCCGGAATCGCCGATTTATGGAGGCCCTCCAGTCTCTGTGGTAAAAGTACAACAGGTGAGCCCTGAGTTTCATTTCAGGTTGGCACAAGAAAGCTCATCACTCTGTAACAGGGATGCCTACATTTAATTAGCTTCGATTTTAGTCAGATAAGTGTAGGACAGAGACTCTAGGTCAGGTTCTACCCAACTTCCAGCACAGACCTAGAGGTGTCTGCTCATTTGATAAAGTATGGAGACTTAAGGCAGGAGATCCTATGCTGAACGACAAAAATATTTTTTAGTTGTCATCCCATTTCTTAAAATTAGAGGGATGTAGTTTAGGCACAGTTCAGGGAATATTTGATGAATGCTGAATATTCATGTTCTCCAAGCTTTCATTTCCTTAGGTCAAGAAAGGAGACCACCCTGAATTTTAATTGTACAGCTATAGAAACAATCGAGGGAAACAGAAGTCTTAAAACTGATGCAAAGATTTTTAGCATCTGTCATTTCTTAAATGCAATGTTTAGGAGGCAGTGGATACACACACACACACACACACACACTCAAAGTATATACAAGTGTCCATGTATAAATATATATAATCAATATAAATTAATCAGTACTGTATTTCCCTCCCACCCAAACTCCATTTGTACTTCAATCAATAAGTATCTGTTGAATTCCTGTCATGCATTAGGCATTGTTCAGAGTGATTACTGTCTCTCCCAAAGAAAAAGAAAGAGTTGTACTGCGGCCAAAAATATTTTAGACAAGTTATTCAGAGGCTCAGAAGTTTACTAGGCATTGAAATAAACATGCTAGTTTTAAAACAAAGTGATTACAACATAACATATTGCTTGATCACCAGTTATGTACCAAGCACTAATCTAGGAAGTAAGGATGTAACAGTAATGGTCTCTGCTCTTTTAGAACACATTAAAGGGGTAAATGTTAGCAAGTAAACAAAAAGAGTGAATAGCATACATATACTTACTATTTCTAGCATGCTCTAAACTACTTTATAAATAGTTTCTTGTTTAATTTTTAGAACCCTGTGAAGTCAGGACTTGTATCATGCTCATTGTGTGGATGAAGAAACTGAGGGACAGAGTAGTTAATTTGCCCAAGATCACACAGCTAGTGATGGCCGAGCCCAGGGCCTGGCTCCAGGTGCCACACTTGTAACCTCTTTCCTAGGCTGCCTTTCAGCACACAAAATAACGAAGTTAATTTCTAATTGTGACACGTGTTGAGAAGGAGATAAATCAGATCCCTGTGACAGAAAAGCAAAGAGGAGGGAACACCTGCCTAGGGATCACGACACAGGTCTGGGCTTGCAACTCAGACTGGGAACAACTTGACTTCACTTCTGTTTTTACTTTTTTTTATCTTTGATAGTCATCCACTCCAGTGACCCCCAAGAATATCCAACACACTCCCTGTGAGACATTCTTCAAGACACCTGGTAGCCTCGGAGACCCTGTCCTTAGAAGAGAAAGTAAACAGTCTCGAAACACCAGCTCAGCACAGAGGAGACTTGAAATATCCAGCAGCGGAGCTGACTAACCTGATGCTTTGCCAGGCGGGGGTGGCATCAACCCACTTGAATTTCCCTGTGTTACAGGTCATGTCCTAATGCTGAGCAGAAAGCAAAATGCAAACTGTCGGTTCTTCAGCATGCATCCTTCCTCTCGTTCATCCAGGGGTTCTAATGTTAACTTCCCATCATCCTGAATCATCGTCCATTGTCCTGAAAGTAATTGTTATTAATTGTGCATTTAATACCAGTTAGTGTCTAGACTCTGTGCCTGGTGTCACAGTGAAAGCACCGACTGACTTGTGGTTTTGCTTCAAGAATCATCTTATTGCTGGAAGCACATCTGAACAGGCTGCTGGAGCCTTGTGGTTTTTCTGAAGGTGGGGCCTGTCTAGCACTTAACTAGAGGGAGCATTCTTGACATGTATTTCCACTCGCACCGAGTAGATCTATGGTGAGAGAAACTTCCTTTCTGCAGTTCAAAAAAATCTCCTGCTTCTTTAGACTTCACCAGGAAGCCAACTTCGGTTGTGAATCCTATGGTTTTATTTATTTTGTTCCTGAAATGGGATTTAGTGCAAAAAGTTTACAACTGCAGCAAAACATGCTTTTCAGGGTATGACGTCTTGAATGTTTGTACTTTTTCCCTATAATTTGCCCTGCACTTACTTTACAACCTAGTAATAATGTGGGTGAATGTATATACATGACAGAATGTCAAGACCAAAATAACTGTGAATGACACACCTTGCTGTAAATGAACTGTGCTAACCCTATCTGGGCATGAGAACTAAGATGAACTCGAGCAGCTTAGTAGCTGCCTCTCAAATAACTGTAGACAGAAAACTCCTACCATGCTCAGTTTCCTTCACTACATGCCCCTGTGGTTTTTATTTAAATTTTAACTGTAGAGTATCAGGTATGGATGCCTTCTAACAATTGCTGTTTATTGAATAAATCAGGATAGAAAGTAATTATATGGAAAATTGGAACCTGGATGGGACCTTTTGGTAGAATTCTGAGGAGTTAATGTGGAAATTGATAGAGGGCGAGAGGTGATTATTTTTTCTTTCACTTCTTTTCTTCATGTTTGCAAGGGTAAGAGAGAAAAGGGATACATTATGTTCAGTATCCAAGGGTATTCAAACCATTGTTATTTTTCAGAGTACTTCTGAAAAATAAGAATGGTGAAGGCAAGGGTTTATTGTTCTAGCATGAATACAATTCTGGAAACTTATGCAACGTCCCTTTATTGGACCATATTCCTTTAGGGTTTCAGTAAGTAACCTATCTAAATTTATTGGTATTTACCTCACTCCTGTCTCCTCAGAATAAATGGCCTTCTCCCTCCCTCCCTTCCTTTCTTTATTCCTTTCTCTTTTTAAAAATTTCTATCTTAGATTTAGAATCTTGATGTAGGGTTTTATTTTATTTTTATTTTTGGACCCAATAAGATGTTATATGAAAGAATAAAAATATTAATTTAAGAGACCCTGGGAGTCTGAGTAAAGTAGCTTTATATTAACTACAGGATAATATTAGCCTTATTACCCCCACAAGATTTTTTTAAAACTTGAGGTAGATAGCTAGATTAAATAAATTTGCTATTATATAAAATTTTTATCAACACTAAACTTTTAAAGTTTACAAGATGTTTTTTCCCCCTTTATCACAATCTTCTCTAGAGTTAAACAGATAAAAAATGTGATTCCGTCATCAATAATTGCATGGTAACGATTACCTTGAATATGAAGGGTTCCCTAGGTAGCGCAACAAATAAAAATATGCCCTTTTCAGGTAGATCACAGGACATGCAGCATATAAACCTGCTCAGGGTGCACGCATTTTAAATATACCATGTTTAAGACCTTCCACAAATATTTTCATCTGAGAGGTCTACATTCAAATGAAAACAAACTGATATTTTCCTCACTGTCCTTCATCCATTTCACTGTAACTCATTTGCTTCCTGTTTTTAAAAATTCTGTTCAAGATAGAAAATTCACAATTCTTGAGCGGTGTTAGGAATATTCTCATTCATTAATGAGAATATTATGATGCAGCAATAGAAAACGAAGAACAAATTCCTTTTCCATTATGTCTAGTACCCGCTTCTTAATGTGGTTGTATGATGTGTAAAAGTAAGAACACAGTAGTTGTTTCCATCGGGATCATGAATCTGTTTCTTACAGAGCAACTGAAAGAGACTTGGCTATTTGGGGTAGCGACACAGCAGTGGCAATCTTGAGTCTATCATTGTATAACTTAGTAAAATTAAAAAATAATGGTTGGTGATTCTGCTAAGGAAATGCAGCTTTGAGTTGGCACTGAGGAAGGTGTGTGCCCTACACTGTCCAGGGTTTGTGAAACCCTTTTATTCTGGTACAAGAGTTGGGGGTATATAACTTTTATACTTGAATCTGCTTACCAAGTTTACATTTCTCGATTCCTTTTTGTAAGGTGCTATTTCTGTGTTTAAGAAACTGTCTTTTGTTGTTGTTTTTTTTCAGTATAAAGCTGCTTTCTGCTTATCTTATTGCACTGCTAGTTTTATGTAGGTATTAATTTTATTGCTGCTTACTGCTTTTGTTTTCACATTTAGTTCTGCTCTTTTTTTCTAATGGCTATATTATCTATAGCTGTCTTCTTGTAGCTTTACCATATGTAAACTGTTTTTTATTTCTTTTAGAAAAATATTAAGCTTTATAAAATAGCAATAAAAATTAAATTCATTTAATAAGAGATGTTGGTTGATGGTGGATTTTTGTGTGTGTGCTATTTTCAGGAAAACCATTCATAGTTGCAGCATAAACCCAAGTCAGATCTTTTTGCTGAGACTTTCCAGTGGTTCTCCAACACCAAAACTTACTGAGTCAGAATTGCATGGGAGCTGTGGAGAACTGAGGGATTAACTGTGCTTCAGAGTTCTGAATTAGAATCTAGAGGTTTGGAGCTTCCAGGTGATTCTGTTGCTTATCCAATACAAGAAGCACAGGTGAATGCAGACCACCTCCCCAACTTCTCGTTGTATCCGCAAGGTTAAATGCTTCTCGGTCTACGAAATGCCCATCAGTAGATGACTGGATTAAGAAACTGTGGTATATTTATGCAATGGAATATTACGCAGCCATAAAGAAGAAAGAAATCTTACCATTTGCAACAACATGGATGGACCTAGAGAACATTATGTTAAGTGAAATAAGTCAGAAAGAGAAAGACAAATACCATATGATCTCACTTATATGCGGAATCTAAAGAAAAGAATAAGTGAATGAACTAATCAGAGACAGTTTCGGAAACATGGAGGAAAAACAGAGGGTTGCTAGAGGGGCGGGGGGGGTGGGGATAAGGGGAAGGTGAGAGGTTTTGGGAACGTACAGAGGGATAGTGGATGGGGGGAGGGCGGTTCACACAGTGTGAGGGATATAAATGATAAACGTCTAAGTTTTGCTTTGTCTTGTGCACCTGAAACTAATAAAAAAAAAAAAAAATGCTTCTCGGTCTAGCAAATACCCACCTTTAGTTCAAAGCCAAATTCTATGGTTAACCCTCACTTTTAAATGAACCTCCAAGTTGACTTAATCTGATTTTTGGTGGCGTCTTTTATCTCCAGAGTCAGTTACATTGTACTGTTAGTCTCCCCTGCTAAATTGTGAGGTGCTATGGAAAACAACATCTTCAAAACACCAATATCAAGCCCAGTGCTTGGTACGCAGTACGAAGATGGTGAACAGAGGAACTGTAGGACCCCGCAGGAGAGCTTCTCCCTTTGCTAGCATTGTTAGATTCAGCTTGTGTCCCCTTATTTTACTGTGACCTCGTCCTTCTAACTCATTACTTCTTGCCCCAGTCTCTAGCCTCACAAGATGTAAAATAACCCAGGATCAATTTCTTCTACACAAGTACCCGGATTAGGATTTTACTAGCATATATTTAGTGGCATTACATTATAATAGGATCTTGCTGTATTGTAGGCCTTTGCCAATATTGTCTCACATACGCCCTGTCTTAGTTGTTTTTAACAGTGTAAATAAACCATGCATTGAACAAGCAGGACTTACGGAGAAATCATGAAAACAACTTTGATTTGTCTCCCAGTGTTCCTTTAAACCTGATCAATGGGGGTAACCCACTCGCCCTTGTATGGACCTTAGCTTAGGTGCTGCGACTTCCCTGGTTACTCTACGTAGAAGTTCTGTGGTCATTTTAAGTTACAAAGACAGTGTCAATTCATTATGGGAATGAGTATTTAAAACTTCTGCACCTGGGGCTCAGTTACAATGTGAGAAGAGGACAGGGTCCTTTGTCTCTGCTGAGCATTTCTCCTTAGCGAGCCTGCCTAGATTTCTAACGCCAGCAAGGTCAGACTCTCGGGCAGATTTAGAACAATCTCAGTCTGGCTCTGCCATCAGCCCACATCAGTGCCCTTTGCCCTGATTCCTGGAGCAAAAGCCCAGCCAAACTCCTAGCTGCCTCTTCCTCTCTCCACTGCCAAAGCTGCCAGCACACCCACATCCCCTGGGTCTCCCAGGCACCAGAACACACCTCCAACGGCAGGCAAGAGGTGACAGGCAAGCACCTTGTTTTAGTAAGGAGGCAGCGGTGAGGAACCACAGCATAACCAAAGAAATCACAAAATCATTTCGCTTTCCATTTCTTCAAACCTTTCAAGGCTTTGAGAGTGATGGGATTCAATAGCTGTGTAACAGCTTTGCAAAACTTCCTCTATCAATACTCTGGAATGCAGCAGTCACCGTAATTTGGTGCTGCAGCCAAGCTCACTAGTTAACATCCTGTTACAGTAGTTATAAATTTCCACCGTCTAAGATACACATTATTCTAGATGATTTTTATGGCACTTCATATCTCACCTTTATAAAAGTTTTGATTTTTTTCACAAAGCCACGTTAAGAAGTAGTTACTGAATATAAAAGGAATTTGTTGGTTTTCTATTGCTAAGTATGGTCATAGAGTCAGAAAGTAAATATTGATAGGTATTAATTTTTTAGTTTTAAGATCAGTTTGATTCAATGAACTTTCTAACCTGAAAATACTTCTGCAATTAAGAAATTATACCTATAGCTAAGATAGCTTTCTTTTTTTCATTCCCTTATATCTAAATTCTTGTTTGGAAATAGCCCACTGGTAGTCTTCAATTTGATTGGCTCTTCTGTACAAGCATCCAATCTTTCCTTAAGGGTGCCCTAAAAAATTGTTAATAGATAATGAAGAGTCTAATAAAAGTGGGTAATCCTGATAAAACTTACTTTGTTTTAATACAAGAGTTATTAGAGACTTAAATTCACAAAAGGAAATATATATACAAAAAAAAAAAATTTAACTGGTTTGATAGTGGAACCATTTTTTTTCTTAGAGCATCATACAAGATTAGAGTTTGCCAGACGGTACTTTAAGAAGCAATGAATTCACCAAACAACCCTCTGAAACATTCTTAGTCTTCACCAAAAAGAAAAAGGATAAATATTAGCCTTTTAAGGTTAGAAACCATAGGTAATTTATATCTGTATTCACAATGCCTACCACAAAATGTGCACCCAATTAAAAATTGGGGGTAAGAATATTGGATGGATGAGTTAACACAAAAATTTTAAACAACCTTAGAGGACTTTCATTGCATGGTTCTAGGTGCGTAATAGTTATTTAATAAGCAATTCTGGTACAGCTTTTTTTTTCTTTTTTCTTTTTTTTTTTTTTTGCTTTTAAACTTTCAGTGGCATTCCATGCAGCATTTTCTGGACCTTAGAATACTTTCTGCTCCCTTCACAGTCTAGTTCCCAGTTGTCTTCTCAGCTATGCTAGATATTGTCCATTGACCTTGGGCATTCATTTTTATTCTCCTAAGTTCTCTTAATCACAAGGTCTGGAAGCCTGGGAACTACATTTCCTAGATCCCCTTGCTATCAGGTCCTAGATATGATTTCTGTCAGTAAGATACAGTCATGCATGTGCAGAAAAAGGAAGCTGAAACTGTTCTTGCTGTTCCAGTCGGAGCAACTCATGCACAGATGGCAGCAGGCTGAGTTTTTGCAGCAGCCATACTTTATTCTACTGTCTAGCCCAGGACTGTATACCAGCTGTGATGTTGGCAGTGGTTTCATACTGTTCCCAAACACCAGGAAGAAACAGCACCCCTCTAACCTCTGGTTAGCAGCCATCGTGACATGATCTAAACACTTCACAACAGCCCCCAGACTTCCACTTTCCCTTCCTTCCAGCAATTTTGTAAGTACCTAATTCCCTGTATTAAAACCTTCCTCCTCGAAATACCTAGTATTTTCTAATTTCTACACAGAACCCAGGCGTCATATCTCTACCATTACTTCCATATTCTTCTCCATCTATCCTCTGTCAATTACTCCATTCTCACTGCTCATATTTTTCACACTCTTTTATGCATTTCGCACTCTTTTATGCCTTTGCACCAGTCATTCCCTCTTCCCACAATGCCCTCCTCTCACCCCATTTCTCTTTCTCTATGAGGCTATCTCATATGCATCTTCTAAAATCTAATTTAAATGTCCCTCCCTCAGGAAGATTACTTTGGTTTCCCCACCACACTGTGAGATCCTCCAAGGCAGGAATTAATTTTTTCTCATCTCGAGTCTAGTACCGTGCTCAATGAATATGTGAATAAATGGTCAACCAAGCTAAAGGATACATAATAGTGCACCCCAAGTTAGGGTAGCTATAGCTTAACATACAGTGACAACACGAAAATAGTGAGTACAGCAAACAGTAGCTTCTCACCAAAATCAGACATTCATTGATTCTCACCAGAATCAAATCATGTATAGCCCTACCCTACCAAAATCATGCTAATCATTTGTTCACTCAGTAAACATTCACTGGTACTAAGCAAACAGAAGTCACAGTGGGGATTCCACACTTTCTCTTTTTCAATGGTAGAGAATTATCAAAATGTAATGACCAAAGGAACTTTGAAATTATCTTATACACTCACCTATTTTACAGATGGGAAATCGAAGCAAGGGGGTTAAGTGACTTGCCCTGGGTCACACTGCTACTTAACCACAAAGCTGAGACCAGGACACAGGACTCCCAATATCCCACTTCAGCACACTTGTCCCTATGCCATGCCACTGACCAAGCTCAGGCAAAATCTTTTTTAAAAATGTTAAAGACATTATCTGTATAAACCTATCCAAGTTTCAGGATGTATGAATTTTATAGACCACAACTCGGGTGTGCAAAAAGGTGTGACTTAACTACACAGGCAGTCAGTCCTCTCTTTACACAGCCAACTGAAACTGTGCAAAGTAAACTTAGCATTTGAGCTGGTTTGGTAAAACACACATGAGATCGCCAGGTAGAACACAAGCAGTGGGCAGAGGGCTTGGCTGGTGCAAAGGCCTGGATACATAATTGCAATCGTTCTGTGATCGTTAAAATTTTTTTATCAAAGAAACATTAAAAACTCTTACTGTTGACTATAAATATTTAGATAAATGAAAAAATAGTAAAACTAATTTATGTAACTTAAAATATTAGAAACATTGAGAATTAAAGTGTGTTGTTTCTTTGTAAAAGTCTTATTAAGAATAGTCTGAACAGTGCTTATCTTCTCATTGTATAAATTAGATACATACTGATCCTCTTTTCTGTGTCATGGGTGAATTGTTACACTTTTTCTAAATTTGGTTCAGCTTCCAAATTTTATCCTTTCAATTCCGTTAAATATCTCCAAAAGTTTGTTGACTGTAAAGTTTTTGCAGGCATAACTTTCTCTGGGCATTTTCATTCTCTTCATCACAATCACTTTCTTCACTCAGGTTGATAAATTCATCTTCATTAGGTTCCTCTGCATATCTAGAGTCTCCCGAATGTTGGCAGTGTTAACATCCCCACTATCAACTATTTCTTCCTAATTACATTAATGTTTGAATTTCAACTACAGCATTATCACTTTTTGTTTCTTTGCTTCACTTTCGTCTTTGTTGGCCAAGTCTCCCTTTTAAGTATACGAGGTCGGACAATTAAGTTCGTGAATTCATCCTAGAAAAAGTGCTACATACATCATTGCTGAATATCACTATGGTCACCTTCGAAGTACTCCCCTTGGGAAGCTATGCACTGATGCCAGCACCTAGTCCACCCTTCAAAGCAATTTGGGAACTCTTTTTCTGGAATGGCCATCAGAGCTGTCATTGTATTACACTTGATGTCCTGAATGTCATCAAAGTGTCTTCCTTTCAATATTTTCTTTCTTCGGATAAAGACAGAAGTCATTGGGGGCCAGATCAGGTGAGTAGGGAGGGTGTTCCAATACAGTTATTTGTTTACTGGCTAAAAACTCCCTCACAGACAGTGACATGGGAGCTGGTGCATTGTCGTGATGCAAGAGCCATAAATTGGCGAAAAGTTCAGGTCGTCTAACTTTTTCACACAGCCTTTCCAGCACTTCCAAATAGTAAACGTGGTTAACTGTTTGTCCAGTTGGTGCAAATTCATCATGAATAATCCTTCTGATATCAAAAAAGTTTAGCAACATCGTTGGAACAAGTTCACGAACTTAATTGTCAGACCTTATACTTGACCCTTAACAACGTCAGGTTTAGGGGTGCCAACCACCGATGCAATAAAAAATCCAAGTCTTACTTAAGTCGGCCCTCATCATATGTGGCTGCCCAACCATGCATCGAAAATACAGTATTCACTTTATTAAAATACCATGTGTTTCATCATTGGGAAACACAGAGGCAACATGACTATATGCTTTGTTGTCTGCATAAACAGACAGACTTGTGCACAAAATACAAACTTTGAAAGGAGTGATGTGATTAGCCATTGGTCATGATTGGCACGTGTTTGTTTTTTTTTGGTGGGGGGGGGGGTTTGTGTGTGTTTTGCTTTGTAGAGATTTGTGGACTGAAGCAACGAAGTTTCTACTTTTATACAATTACTCCCAATTAATATATCATATCATGGTAATTGAAATGTGAGCCCTGGTGTTATTTAACTAAACCATGGTAACTGACATGCATGCATATCAGAACCGTGAAAAGCAAGGACTGTTTGTATATAGCCTATAATTGAAATAAATTCCTATTTTAAGCCCTCATTCTACCTTGTGGATTAATCAAGTTCAGTCAATTCAGAATCATATCAGTCAACCTAGCCACCTCCTTCCCCCCACACAATTCCTGCCACTCTCTAGAAGTAGTACCTTGAGTGGCAAGTATTTAAAAACATAATTCAAACAAGCTTAAACAATAAGAGGCCTTGTTGGCTTACATCACCAGAAGCACAGAGGTAGGACAATGACTCCAGCTCATTTTTACTCCAATCTTTTTGTTCTGCATTATTCCAGATATCAGTTTTAGCCACAGGTTGCAGCAATTACAGCTCTACACATGCCAAGATCAAAGGGCAAGGAAAAACAACTCTTTGAAAGTTCTTCCAGCAGAGTAAGGGTTCCCCAGAAAAATCTCTCCTTAGTTCTTATTGGCCCAAATTGTGTCACATGTCAATTTCTAGACCAACTACTGACAAGGTATATAGGATTACCTTTATTCCCTTTAGACCAGGGGTGTCCAAACTTTTTCCAACGTTTTTTACCAAGGGCCATATGCAGTAAAATACACAAACAGCCAGGCCACTCACTTGAGGTGAAGTATATATTGCCTCACCTGGTTTATTTAAGTAAACTAAATATATTTTTGGAATTTGCTGCAGGCCAATTAAAAATGGATTGTGGACCACAGTTGGCCCGTGGGCTGCAGTTTGGACACCCCTGCTTTAGACCTACCTAGAACTGAAGGACATGGACTCTGTAGGGGAGGGGTTGACACCCGAACAAAATTTTGGTTGTTAGGATGGAAAAAGCAGGAAATAGACTCTGGCTAACAATAGTAATTTCACTGTAGCCCCACCCTATCTCCCTGCAGTCCCATGGCATCAGGACAGGGGAAGGGCAAATTGGTTTTCCATCCTTATGTGTTCAATTGACATCAGCTGAGATGTACATTTTTCCTTCTGCTCTTCGATGCCTATGATCCCTTTGACAGCCACCATGGTTTCCATGGACACCAAGTCCAGGCCCCTGGCATCCCCTGCTGGGCCTTCCTCATCCAGCCACAAGAAGTCTGAGTCTGCTGGTTCTCAGGCCCATGTCACCATACCACACGTAGCCCCAAGGGAAAATGCTAGTTTTCTAGGATGATGATCTTTCAACAGCTTTTCATACAATCCAGGGGCCCAGGAAAGTCTTATGAGGCCGTCTCTGATTCTCTCTTCCAAGACGGTCTCAGGTAAAACTGAAATCGGACCCTGACACTGAAACCAGATCCCAATAGTTTTTTATTTTTCCTCTCTGTAGTTAGTGGTGTGTGTGTGTGTGTGTGTGTGTGTGTGTGTGTGTGTATGTTTCAACAGATAACAACCAGGCTTCCTCACGGTGCTCCAGAGACCACTAGACAAAACCAGAGCAAACTGGTCCCAGAGGCTGGATCAGGAGCAGTTAGCAGCCCAACATGACCCTAAGCTGACCTCATGAGGATAGTGTAACCAAGATTTATAGATTCACGTAACAGAGGTGGCACTGTAACCACCTGAGGCCCTTTAAAAAATGAGAAGTCCATCAATAAGGAAGATCCAGTCCCTAGATCAAATATGCACACATACAGGACTGACCAATCAAACTCTGCCAGGTTGAAATGACCTTCTTCCCCTGCCCTCTTTCAAGTCCCTTACCTTAGATGGCCTAGTTCCAAGACTATCCAGTCAGACCCCCTAAATTAGAATTAATGAATATGCCTAGCCCCTCTTCACCCCTATTCTTAAATTTACTTCACATCTATATTTGGGGAGACACTATTGTGTTTTCTCTCCGTCTCCTCTTTGGGCTGCCTCATGAATAAAAACCTCTTTTCTCTGTAAAAACCTGTTGCCTTAGAATCTAGTGTCTCTCTACGTGATGCACAAAGTACTCACCAGTTTGGGTCACTAACATGACTGGGCCACAGTCTTATTTTCTGTTAAGTCTGCCCCTTTGGAGCAGCCATTTGTAAAGCTTCAACTTGGCGTGCAGAAGCAATTAGCTTTTTTAACCCTACAAGGCCGCTCTGGTAAAGTGTTTCAGTTATTTTGAAGGCATAAAACTTAGAGAAACTCTTGTTCCATACATAGACAAACATATAAAGCTGTTTATTGTTTCATTTTTGTAACCAAAAGAAGCTATAAACAAATGAAAGTACCAACAACATGGATAAATAAATTGTAATCTATTTGTATCACATACTACTACTAAATACTTTAGATGAAATAACTAAATCTATATGCATCAACATGGATATGTCTAATACATATAATGTTGAATGGGAAAAGTAAGTTGTCAAAAGATATATAATTTTACATTACGTACATTTTAAAGCACTTTTTTCATGTGTGTAGCAAAAGTTTATTTTTATTGCTGAATAATATTCTATTGTATGGATGGATATCCTACAGTTCATTTAGCTAATGCATTTGTTGATAGATATTTCGTTCATTTATAGTTCTTGACCATTACAAACAAAGCCACTATGCATATTTGTGTATAAGTTTTGTGGTGAACATATGCTTTTATTTCTCTTGAGGAAATAACCAGGAGTTGAATGACGAAATTATATGATATGCGTATATTTAACTTCTGAAGCAATTGCCAAAATGTTTCCCAATTTGTACGTATCTTTGACATTCCCATTAGCAATTTGTGAGTTCCAGTTCCCCTACAACCTTGATATTACCTGTCATGGTCAGTGTTTTGAATTTTATCCATCCTAATAGGTGTGTAGTTGTATTACATTGCAGTTTTCCCACAACCATTGAGGTATAATTGATAAATAAAAATTGTGTATATTTAAGGTGTGCAACTTGATGTTTCGATATACATATGCATTGTAAAATAATCATAGGAATCAAGCTAATAACCATATTCTTAGCCTCATATAGGTACCGTTTTCTGTGTGTGTGGTGAAGACACTTTATGCCTACTCTCTTAGCAAATTTCATGTATACAATATTGTTAATTATGGTCATCCTGCAGTACTTATTTATTTTTCATAACCAAAATACTTTTGTAATAAGTATGTAAAAGAATAGACACAAAGAATACACACTAGCATCAGAATAGGGTTATTTCTAGAAAGATAGGGGCTTAAAAGGGATGCAATGGGATTGGTGGGGTGCTCCAACTGCATCTACAATGTTTTACTTCTTTTTTAACAAAGGAATCTGATCTTAAATAACAGTTGGTAATTCTGGGATATAAGTACTCATGTCTTTGTTATACTAATCCCTGTACTATTCTCTATGTTGGAAATACTTTGTAATTTTTAAATTAAAATAAATATTTTAATATAATAATTTTAGAAAATGATTACCATCAGTTTACTATAAATCGACGGTTCATACATTTGGGGTTTTCATGAGTGCAGGAAGTTGTAATATTGGTCAGGATATCTGCTGTCTTTTCCTGGAGGAAGTTTGTACACCCTCACCATGTCGAACTCAACAAAGGCCATGAACTTACTTTCTCCAGCGGGATGTTGACGGAAGTGACGCACATCCCTTCGAAGCAGAAGTTTTAAGGAACTGCTCCTGGTTTTCTATGTCTGTTTTTTCCTCTGCCAAGATAAATCAGATGTCTCAGATAGGTGCTGCTGTGTCACTGTGTTGAGCCAGGATCAGGGATGTAGCCAACCTGCAAGGAACATGTGGCATGAGCAGAAATAAAATTTGTCCTCAAATCACTGAGATCTGGGGTTGCTTACTACCTTGATCTGATTTAGGCTGTCCTAACTGACACAATTTAAAAAGCATAATAAATGAGGTACCAACATAGCATGGGCTTTCAAAGTCATAATTAAGATCCTACCACCATTTTTTTTTTCAATGCAGAAGACATAGGAAAAAAAGAAGAGTTATTTAAACTCAGTAAATGCAACACATTGAACTTGACTATGCCTCCTTAGCTACTACCACCACAGCCCAATTTGGCATCAGATTTGTGAAAAGCTTCATCATAGACTGGCTTTAGGGATAAACCAGTGATTTCAATCAGGAGTGTGCAAAGGGATAGATATACATTCAAATAACTTTAAGGGAATCAACTCTCCTTGTATCTTCAAAACCATTTGTATTAATTTCTAAAACTGATAATCTTAGTAATTACTAAAACTGATATACTTGATAGCCTTGGTAATCTCTGGCCAAGTGTTATGCTGGTATAACTATTGTGCTGTACTTTGTGTTGTTATAGTACTCTGTTCCCATCTTCCCTTTGTCCCATTAAAAAGAAGAGCTTACCTCCCACACAATTGAAGGTGATACAGGTACACTGTTTGGGGTATAGAAATCTATTGGATATCTATCATAGGGAAAATTTCAAATATTGGTATCTGAGCTGAGAAAGTAAATGATTCTAATGATTGGGTACCAAGTCCTTTTGCAGGTCAGGTAGCTTCCAATTCTTTAGCTTTCAATACCATTGAAGCAAAATTAAGCAGTTGTCCACTGATCATTAAAAATATACATATTGGAAGAGTACTTGGTCATATTTGACAAGTAAATCAGAAGTCATTCAAATAATTGAGCTATACTGCCTATAAAATTTCTTCCAGTCCCATTACTTATTTCTGTGAATGGGGCTTACAACTAAAAAAATGATAAATAGAAACAGTATCAATGCTGACCCTTCTCTCATTCTAGCAAAAATAAATATTCATCATAGATAAGTGAACTAAATTTTTTAAAAGCCCTATTAATCTCACTAAGAAGTATATTTCCAAATAAAGCACTACTCTTTAGTGTTTAATAATTACCGATCGATATTTGTGTTTTTAATCAATTGTGTACTAAAAATATAGATAACTATAGCCTTATAGTCACAGGGAAGTTTTGTAATTTAAATTCTAATTTATATATTTATTTTTGTTACAGAGAAATATATATTAAATATGATATATATATAGTATTATATGTGTAACATGATATACTTACATAAATAAGATATATATATATATATATATATATATATATATATATATATATTATTAGGATATGTCTGTTGAGGAAGTGGAGTTCAAATATAAGTTTAAGGAGGAAAAAGAATTATATGAAAATTATTTATTTAAAAGAACTTGCTCATGTAATTTTAAAATGGCTGATGGCATATATATAAAATCCTTTAGGTTCTATTTGGAGTCCATTATTTAATTTAAAGGGGTGATATAGTAGTTTTATTTGAATATGTCAATATTCACAAACTAAGGAGATTATATTTCTTACAATTATCTAAATTTATAAATTTTCATACACCAACTTAAAAATGTACTAGAATTTTTCCAAATTATTCCGAGAAAGGGATAAACCGACTGCAGACCACTACCTTATTCCCCAAAGACCTGCCCTCTAACGCCTGTCCCTCATCTTTCAGCTCCCAGTAGGCTCCCAGCATCGTCCACATGGTGGCAGTAGTGTATGTGCAGAAAGAGGGTTTCCCAAATCTAGAGGACTGCTATGTCTTTCCCGTATTTCATTTGTAATCAACATGTTAAATAAACAGTTTACACATTGTATTAGAACAACAAATGTCCACTGTGACTTACCACTGCTAAATTTCAAACTATTTCATTAAATTTTCCAGTCATGTAACAAATAAGCTATAGCTATAAATATCAGCACTATATAAATTTCTTTTCACCCACCTGGGAATGATCCGGACATTAAAATCATTTTTTACTCTCCTCTCTGCTTTGCTATTCCTTGTTGCTTACAGTCTATGCCTACCCCCTCAGCTTCAGTTGCTAAGCAACTAAAAGCTTTGTTGTTCTTGAACACTAACCATTAACTGCCCTAATTTTCTCTAATGAGAACATGGCTGCCGCCCAAATTACCTTCTTTTCCTGAAAAACAGAGCAGGAGTTTATGACTTATGCTGATAGTAAGGCAACCCACATCCCAATAGATACATGCAGGAAAGGAAAACCCAGAATTCCCAATCAGCTCTGAACAAAATACCTAGACACAGATTTCATTTTGCCTTATTAAAAAGATCATGATTATTGAGTATCCACTGTAGGTTAGGCACTGGGCTTCACATTTATTATTTCTTTTAATTTTCAAAAATGTTAATTCTTTTAATAGTCAACCCTATTTTTTACATCCCAGGACAGAGTCACTTTACAAGATTCTGTTGGCTGCAAAGTATGCTATATTTTTAGGAAGGATTAGTGACAAAAGGGAAGTGGGAACAGAAAACTTTGATAGATAATTCACTGGCTATAAACCAGTGATTTCAATCTGGGATGTGCAGAGTTTTCAAGGAATAGGTGTACATTCAAATAATTTTTAAGGGAATCAGCTTTCCTTGTATCTTCAAATTCCATTTGTATTAATTTCTAAAAACTGATCATATTAGGAATTACTAAAACTGATAATCTTGCCAGCCTTAGTAATCTCTGGCCAACAGTGATTCCTAGGCAATTTTTTAAATTTTAATTTTCACTTTAATTTTCCTCATCAGAAAGCTAAGACCAGTAGAAGTTAAATGATTTGCCTCAGTCATAGAGCCTGCAAATGGCAGATTTAGTTTCTGTCAGACTCTTGTACCATCATGGCACATTGCCTCTTGCTCATATTGGGTTGCATTAGTTCATAAAAAGGTGTCCTTTTGTCCAACATGTAAAAGTCTGATAAGAATTTCTACAGTAAATTGGTATGCAAGAATGGAAAGTTTACAGTCTCGCTGTGAATGGAGTTGGACTGACCCAAGTTTAAACCTTGCTTTGCCACTTGTATAACCTGAGAAAGTCACCTCCTCCGTTTGGCCTTCTATCAAATATATAAGTAAATAGTATCTACCTCATAAAGATGACTTAATGTATTAGTCAGGTTATGTTAAACTACTGTGACAAGTGGACTCCCAAATGTGTAATGACTCAAACGTTACACAAGTTTTCTTCTCACTCACACTGCAGTTTAAGGCAGGCATGGCTCATTGGCAAGCATATCTAGACTTCAGGCTAACAGGTTGATTGCAGTTCTGCTGTCTTCAACAGAAGACTTTCAAGATCACCTGACTCATCTCCATCCAGGTAAACTAGAAGTAGGAAAGAGTGGGAGAAGCATGTTTGGAGGCTTTTTAAAGTCACACCTGGAGGCTGGACATCACCTCCTTTATTCTGTTGGCTGAAACTTGGGCTTGTATAGCCATCTGCGAGAGGCTGGAAATGCAATGTGGCTGAGTTCCAGAGAAGAAAAGGATTTAGAATTTGGAGAACATTGAACAATATCTGCCAAGGATCGTGTCTCTGTAATCATTTCTTATCACAGACATGGTAAGAATTCAATAAATGTTAGCTTCTTCCCGCCCTCCCTCCTTTCTTTCTTGCTTTTTTTTCTTTCTCTTTCCATCATCCATGCCTGTATATAGAAAATACATCTCATATCAGACATAACTATTGATTACAGTATGACAACTCTTCAGTTGAAAACTGTAAAGTGGAGATGAGATGATTTCTACAGCAGGCAGCTTCTTGTCGAGCCGGAACCTAAGCCTGCTCAGTAAACATTCGCTATTTTCATTATGATTATGATTTCTTCTTTTCTAAGGTCTCATTGGCTACAAAATACTTGATTTACTAAACCACAAAATGAATATTCAAAACCATACTGCATTCTCCATGTTTCACTTCATAAATATTCTAGAATATCTTAAGTTGTCAGAGTTGAAAGGGCCTCTCAAGGCCAATTTGTCAAATTTTCTCACTTCTAAAGTGAGAAAATAAAGTGGAAAGTGAAGTGATGTACCCAAAGTCACATAGCTAGTCAATGGCAGTGCTGGGGCTCTTGATAGCTAGTCAAGATGAGGAGGAAAAAATGTATCCAAAACCCGTATCAGTGCTCAAGCAATGGTTGTGATTATTGAAGAAGTACATACAAAGTACTTTGAGAGCCTAACAGAGCTTAACAGAAATGTGGAAAGAGTCCTATTTCCTCAGAAGGATGATGTTAAAATGTCACAATTTTATCTAGAATCAGTATCATTTTTGGTTGAAATCATTTATCAAGTTAGCTAAACAATTTCCATGCAAGAAAAATAAATTAGGAGAGTTAACTTTTGATGGGGGAAATAAAGTGAGAATTGGGGAAGGTCGAGACCAGGTTGGGAGAATGGCTTTGTAAAGACAAACCTAAATGAAGCAGATATTTGCATGAGGTGGGGACAGGAGTGGTGGTGCTGGCGGAGAAAGGACTTCAGAGCCCAGGAACCCACATAAAGAGAGGTTTTTTGTTGTTGTTGTTTTTAACCTATTTATTAAACACATGAGAGCTTGGATAGCAAAAAATCTCAGAAGGCAGGTGGACAGATGTCATGACATCATTTCAAAACAAGCACATTAATTCTCAGATTGCAAAATGACTTGCCAAAAGATATAGTGGAGGTGGGACTTGAACCTGCTCTTTAGCTTTCAACCAACATACGAAGTTCTAACAATTAAGTTCACGAACTTGTTACACCGATGTTACTGACCTTTTTTGATATCAGAGGGATTATTCATTATGACTTTTTACCAACTGGACAAACAATTAACCAAGTTTACTATTTGGAAGTGCTGAAAAGGCTGCATGAAAAGTTAGACGACCTGAACTTTTCACCAACAATTCGTGGCTCTTGCATCACGACAATGCACCAGCTCACACGGCACTGTTTGTGAGGGAGTTTTTAACCAGTAAACAAATAACTGTACTGGAACACCCTCCCTACTCACCTGATCTAGCTTCCAATAACGTTTTTCTTTACCCGAAGACAAAGGAAATATTGAAAGGAAGACATTTTGAAGACATTCAGGACATCAAGGGCAATATGACAACAGCTCTGATGGCCATTCCAGAAAAAGAGTTCCCAAATTGCTTTAAAGGGTGGACTAGATGCTGGCATTGGTGCACAGCTTCCCAAGGGGAGTACTTCGAAGGAGACCATAGTGATGTTCAGCAGTGAGATATGTAACACTTTTTCTAGGATGAGTTCGCGAACTTAATTGTCAGAGAACTTGTATGGTATAGGAAAGGAAGCAGTGTGTTATCAAACACAAACTTTATTTACTTCATGATTGTACTGTTACAGACCATGGTGGATTGATTGTAAATATGGTGCCAATGCTGCACTCACCCCCCCCCCTCCTTTATCCGTACCCATTGCAATATGACTTTGCAGTTCTACCAGCTGGTAGAGTCCATTATCTCCTTCTCTGAAATCTGGTTTTCCTTGTGACTTGCTCTGGCTAATAGAAAGAAGCGAAAATGATGATATCACTTTGAAGCCAGACCATAAGGGACCTCATGTGTTTCAGCTTACTCTACTTTGAACTCCTGCCTCCACCATGAGAAAAAAATCTGGGCTAGCCAGCAGGAAGGCGAGAAACCATTTAGTGTAGAGTTGATTCATGTCAGCAGAGACATTCCGAAACCAGGCAGCTCCCAACCATCCCACCAGCTCACAGGAAAGACATGAACAAGCCCAGCCAATGTCAGCCAAGCCCGGCCAAGGTCAGCCGACCTGCCCAGTATAGACTAGTGAGTGACAATAAATGGTTGTTTTAATCCATTACATTTGGGAATTATTTGTAACTCACAAGTTGCTAACAAAACAAGGGGAGTCTTGCTCAGAACAAAACAAGGGGAGTCCTGCTCAGATCAATCCATAAAGATTCACCCAAACATTACAGTAATATATTGGAAATATGTGTCAGCTTCCTCTAGTTTCTGCAGCTTTCTTATGTAACTTGCAAAATGTATATTGCTCCTGTTTCTGCCAAAATCCTTAAATGAAAAATAATAATTACTTTTCTCGGTTACAACCATATCCGACTTAAATAAATGCTGAACAAATATTTAAAAATATTTATCCCAAGGACAGCAAACAATTGGATTGCCATGTTTCTTTCACCTTTGCCTGCTTTGTATATAGATCATGGCATAAAAAAAGCTCTTAGGGAAGTATATTAATTGTTCCCGTTTCCTTGGGACACATCAAAAGCAAGAGGAGTACTTTTTTAATCCAGAAATAGAAACATTAATAGGGATTTGAGAGGTAAGATCAGGTCAGAAGTTGATGGCTGAAAAAGACATCTCATTCCCCTTAATCTATAGTCTCCTCTCCTTCCTGAACAACATGTCCTGTGTCACTAAGTAAACGTTAGCCTTTCGAATATCAGTTCCAGACACGAACACATCTTCAGACTTTGCTGAGTTTGGAGTTTGGAGGATCAAATTTCAAGAAAACCAGGCAAAGTCATTTATGAACTATGTGAGAGTGGAAATTCCATATGGTTTCTGACTTGTAAAAGTATAATAATATTTTTTAAAAACTCTATCTTCTCCATCCAAAGTTGTTTTCTTAAAGTATAACCTTGTCTGGTGGTTTCGCTCTAAAAGGAAGTATTTTTAAATGACTCCTTTGGAAGTAAAAAGTTATTCGTGTTCACTTTGAGTCTGCGTCAGCAAGTATTTCCATATGCTGTTCGCCTGCAGGCTGTTGGTGCCATACAATTGACTGAAGACAGCCTGCGTTTCTTCAGACCTCGGGTAGATAGAAAAAGGAACGTGATTTGACAGTTAACATTTTAGACCTACTTAATATTGAATCCATTTAAATAGAGAATAAGGAACTCAGTTCTCTTATACCAGAGGCCAATTATTCTCATGCTTAGCTTATGAGAAAGTATCATTCAGTGGTTTAATGGTAGGAGAATGGGTTTTAGATTGCAGTCTCAGCTCTGCCATATCCTTGCTTGTGTGACCTCAGCTTCCTCCTCTGTAAAATGGGGACAATTCTAATGTCACAGAGTAGTTTTTAGGAACGTATGCCAGGTACATAACGAAAAAACGGCTAACATTTACTGAGCTGAGCACTGCCCTAAATATGTGACATCTCATTTAAACCTCAGATGAGGAATTGATTGAAGCCTAGAGGTTTCATGCTTAGGCTGGAGCTTGCAAATGGCAAAGCTCGTATTTAAGCGCAAACGTATCTGATTCGAACCCTCATCCATGCTCTTCCTCTCCCCTTCTACCAGCTTGTTACAGATAAAAACAAGACCCAAGAGGGAAAGAACTTGACTTGCTGACTTCCCACATGGAAAAGGGATACTTGCTAACTTGCTCTGGTTGTTGATCGAGAGACAGATAAACTTCTATTGTTTTCGAACCATTGTATTTTGGGGTCTTGTTTAGCAGTTTGTTCTACCCCAACCAATACACCTAACAGGTACAGAATTAAAAGCCAAATATATTAGTTGAATGATGTTAAAGGCTAGCAGTATCAATCTGTCATGCCTAATATCCCCAGCTCCAGAGGAAAACATACATGAGAGACAGTAAAGCAGGGAGTTAAGACCGTTGCAGACAGACTGAGCTCGGGCCCCAGCGCTACCACCGACTCGCTGTGAGAATAGCGGGTCAAGCATTTCACGCCGCTCAGCCTTAGTGAGCCCACGTGTAAAGTGGGGATCATGGTATTCACCTAAGGTCTGTCAGGATTAAACACTGTTATGACATAAAGTGCTCAGCACAACGAATAAACTCTATGACAGTAATCATATCAATATAATGGCCAATTGGGTAGGAAAGTTCCTACCAGCTAGTCAGAGCACACTTGCTAAAGGGCAGAGCTGGTGACACCTTGACAATTCTTACTCTTCAGGCTGTCCTTTTCATCTCCAACTTACCTTCCCCATCCTCCTTGTTCTCAGAGCAGTCCTTCACATATAACAGTAACATTAATTAGGGTACCACTTTCTCTCACATTCCCTCTGGATTGGATTGGATTTCCAGTCCTTGCCACGCTTCCTTGGATCTATGACATTTCATTGTTGGTTTTTTAAGGTATTCGTCCATCATGTGTTATTTTACTACTTTCACTCTAAGAGAGCAACATTATTTGTCTCTTTCCAAGTTCTAATACACACGATACTGTCAGCCCCAACTACTAATCACAGATATTAAATTCTAGGCTAATATGGCCCACATATCAGTGGGACAAAACCCAGATGAAGAAAGTATCTCCACCGGTCAGCCTGGGTGTCCCACAGAGTAAAAAGAACTCTCTGATCCACTTACACCTGACAAGTACTATCCATCACTGGAGGATAGGCCGATACGAATCTTCTAGATCAACCAACACAATGACACCATCTGTGTGGCTCTACATCACGTGAGGAAGGATATAAAGCTGCCCTCCACCCTCATTTATCCTGACAAGGTGAGTCTTGGGAGCCACCCCAAAACCAAAGAAACAACCTCAAAGGGGCATGTCTCCCCTCACTGAGATGGCTGCTGTCATGAGGTCATTATCCCTGGATCCTGAAGACTTCCCTCCCTGTTCCTAAATTTCACTTTTTGCTGGAATCAGTTGCATAGCAAACTGCACAGTAGGCCAGGAGAGTTAAATCATTTCTTTCCATTGCCTTTTTCCATCCTACACATATTCCACTAGTGCCAGACCTCTTTAGGGTGTTTGGTTGTATGTCATTCTCCATAGATAAAACTCCCCTCCAAGTATCACCCTCACTGCTTAATGTTGTTTAAGTGTTTCTACTTTGCTTTGTCTTAATAGTTCATGTAATAAACTAGATAGTGCAATAAATAGGAGTGCTGATTATTCCTAAGGCAATCTTATTCTTATTCTATATTTTCAAGTATCCAGCAAAATTCCTTTGGCTTCTCTTGGGTCTGGTCACCATGGTTATAACCAGACTTCCAAGTTCATGAAAACCTTCCACAACACATTAAATTGTCCTCAAATGCACCATTTTTTACTTGACTTAATTGGGGCTACTTGGATACAGATGTATGATGGTTACAGTATTTTCTGGAATAACTTCAACATTTACTTTATTGCAAAATATTAAAAACCACATTGTGTTCACAGTAATAATATTCAGCTAGCCCTTTAACTCCAGTACACTTGGCACACCTAAACTTTTTCCTCCCTTTCTTCTATTCTAAAGCTCTTCAATATGTGAGGCAGAAGGGAAAGTGGAAGTTATTCAAACGAATGGATATAATTCTTTGGAAAATGCTATTACTGTAATTTTTTTCTGAACCACAAATTAAACCAAAGTTACTAGGCTCTCTACCAAAGTTTATACCCTGTTTCCCCAAAAATAAGACCTCGCTGGACCATCAGCTCTAATGCGTCTTTTGTAGCAAAAATCAAAATAAGACCCAGTATTATATTATATTATATTATATTATATTATATTATATTATATTATATTATATTATATTATATAGACCCCATCTTATATTATATAAGACCCAGTCTTATAGTAAAATAAGACTTAGCTGGACCATCAGCTCTAATGGATCTTTTGGAGCAAAAATTAATATAAGACCCCTGGTCTTATATTAATTTTTGCTCCAAAAGATCCATTTGAGCTTAATGTCCAGCTAGGTCTTATTTTCAGGGAAACACGGTAGGAATATATATATATAGATTAGCATTTTCTCAATACTACAGATCAGGAATTGGCAAACAATAATAACCCCAGCAAATCTAGCCTGCAGCCTGTTTTTGTAAATAACACATTTTATTGGAACACAGCCATGCTTATTTGTTTATATGTTGTCTATGGTTGCTTTCACACTGCAACAGCAGAATTGATAGCCTGCAAAGCCCAAGATGTTTACTATCCTGTCCTTTATAGAAAACGCTTCCTGACTCCTGCTGTAGAGGAATGATTTTAAGTGAATCGATTTGTATTTGTGAGTTTGGGGATGGGATGAAAGATGATTTCCTCTTGATTAAATGGCAGTTTATACTATGGATTTCCCCTCTGTACCAGGTTGAATACTGTTCCCCCAAAATTTACGTCTATCCAGAACCTGTGAATGTGACCTTATTTAAGAAACAGGGTCGTTGCAGATGTAATCAAGTTAAGATGAGGTCATAATGAATTAAGGTAGGTCCTAAACCCTGTGAACATAAAGGAGCTGACCAGACAAGGTCAGTGACTAAAGGTAACCACACAGGATGGTCTGGGTAGGTCGTGGCAGGTAGTCACGTCCCAGGTCTATAGCTTCCTTAGCAAAGGCCAGCCTTTACCTTAAGCACATCCTATCCATTGTTCTTATGTATCCAACAAAATATACCTTTGCAATGTCAGAGTAATTTTTTCCAGACCCCTCAGAGACACAATTGCCAGCACCAAAGCACGAGAGCACAAAACTCCTCATTGTTATCTTGTTGCTGGCATACCATCTCTATTCACTGTGAAATTTCAACGTTAACTATCCTGTACTCACGAATGTAAAAGAACTACATATCTCTCCATTTTACTTTTTATCCAATCCCAGAGATTTCTCCACTTTGCTGTCTTCCGCTTCCTTAATCTATCACCAATGGATTTCATGTAACCTTCCTTACATTCTCTTCTTTGATTCTAAGTGCATAAAAAGAACAGCAAAACTGCCATTCTCTGGAGCATTTTATCAATCCTTTGAGATTTTGCTTCTGAGTCAGCCCTCAGATTTGGCGCAAATAACCTATAATTTTCTATATGTTTGGACTTTCTTTCATCAACAATCCAATGACTAGTGCCCTTAAAAAGAGAGGGAGATTTGGAGACACAGAGGAGACACACGTAAAAGAAGGTTATGAGGCATAGATTGGAGTGGTGCTACCACAGCCAAGGAGCGCCACAGCCAGTAGAGGCTAGGAAGAAGCAAGGGGAGATCCTTCTGTAGAACCTTCAGAGGGAGAATGGCTTTGCTGACATCATGATTTCAGGTTTTTGGCCTCCAGAAATATGACAGAACAAATTTCTGTTGTGTTAAGCCATCTAATTGGCAGTAATTTGTTACAGCAGCTCTAGGAAACTAACGGACCATATTTTGCTGTGTATAATGAGCTCCCATGTATAAGGCGTACCCACGTGTTTGGCCCAAATTTTCAGGGGAAAAAATCTTTCGTTTTAATTTTTTAATTCAAATTTTTATTTGTTTACATTTAGGTACTTGCTTTTTTTGTATTATAAAGGAATTTTAGCATTTATTTTTTAACATATTATGGTACAAGAAATTTTATGTAACAAATAATTACGAAACACAAGAACAGATACAAGGTACAAGAAAATTTATGTACCGGTAACAAATTTACGATATTTACACATCATAGAAGGCCAAGAACTCTTTGTTGTTGCAAGTTGGTCCTAAGTTCAACAAAACCAATTACTGTATTCCAGGGTATTATTTGGCATATGGATATCGTTATTGGTTTCTAGAGTTACATTTTTAGCTCATAAGCATAAATAAAATAATTTAAAATATTTATATAGACATGGAATTAGTATTACCCATGTATAATGTGCATCCTATTTTTCCCTCACAAATTTGGGCAAAAAAGTACACATTATACACAGCAAAATGCGGTATTTTCTATTCAAGTTTTAGCTGTGAAGACCTTCAAATACTTTTCTGCTTTACCGTATAAGGAAGAC